>NC_092589.1:118819500-119476500 GCF_047663525.1 Anas platyrhynchos | reverse complement strand
CCTGGTGCCATTTGGGCACGTCTGGGTCCCCAAGGTCCCAGGACCAGGCTGGCAGCGGGCAGGAGATTTTTTCCACGAGCTGCAGCTACACCTCATCGTGGGTTGGTTTTAGGGTCTCCTTCTCTTTTTTTTGGGTCCCTTTTTTGCAGCAAAGACACACAAAGGAGGCTTCGTGTGGGCTGGTTTCGTGCCAGCCCTATCTCCTCTCCACGGCCAGGGGAAGAGCATCCTATAAAGAGGCAGTGACATTGGGTTTGTGCCCAGGGCTGGGACACTTCTTGGGGTCCCTGCCTCTTCCACGAGACCTCTCGGAGCCTGGTTTGCTCCTTTCACCCACCTCATTTTGGTTTTTTTGGGTGTTGGTGGTGGGCAGCAGCGCTGTTGGCACCAGGAGGGGCTCTGCTCCCTTCCCATGTTCCCAACCCCATGCATCTGGAGAGGGTTTTGGGGAAGCTCCAGGAGGTGCTGGCCTGGAGAAGACACCCCACACCATGTCCTACAATCTCTGGTCATGTCCCAGCCCCATCCCACGCCTTTAACCTCGGGTTTCACCTCTGTGCATTCTTGCACCCCGGGGCAGCGCCGTCCACCCCATTTTTGATCCGCTCTCCCAAGCGCCACGGCCAAGTTTGCCTCGCCAAGCGATCGATAAGGAGCTGCCTGAGCCGAGCTGTGTTGGGGTAATAGCATTAGGGAGTCCGGGGGGGAATGAAGGAAATAACAACTGGCTTTATTAAGGGGCTTAATTAAATTACGGGGGCAGGATGGTTTTAAGCTCCAGTCCCGAGCTCTCGGGAGCGCACAGCCCAAAACCTCGCAGGGCTCCTTGGAAAACCTCAGCACGGGGTGCTAACTTGGATCGAGGTTTCCACGAACAAGTGAGCCTGCAAAATGTGTGCCCCCACCTGGGTGCACAGCCAAAAAAATGCAGAATCGGGGCATTTCAGGGATGAAAACAGCGCTGCGCTCTGGGCATGCAGTGGCCACGAGGATATTGATGGCAAAACAAGGGGAAATGTCTGGCAGGTCCCAGCACCCACACAAAGCCCTGGGCTCGCTCTCCCTCGGAGGCCAAACAGCAACGGGGAGGCTGCTTCGTCTCCAGGACACCACGGGGGGAGAGCTGGGATGCTGGCCCCGGACGGCAGCGGTGCCATAAACGCGCTGGCAGGAGCAGCGAGGGACATCTGCCGAAGACACGTAATTGAATTTTATGGCAGCGAGTGGATTAAGGGATCTGCAACGGGGAGGGGGGGGGTGGAAATCACAGCGGCGCAAGGCTGTGGAGATGGAGAGATGAATCCCAGGAGGGCAGGAGCTGAAAGGAGCTGAAATATCGGGGAGGCAGCAAGTTGGGGATCCTGCATGCGCAGCTTGGACAGCGCCGTCTGCGTTCCTGCTTCTGCAGGGGTTATGGAAAAAAATATGGGGCCATCCGAGCCTTTTTTCTGCCTCTTTTGGTGAGGTTTGCCAGCACCCTTTGAGAGCCAGAGGCTCTGAGATTTGAGACATTTTGGGGATGGAGATGCCTCACGTCTCATCGCAATTACAAGATCAATTTTAGGGGCTCGCACCAAAGGTCGCCCCTGCCCTGGATGCTGCCCTAGGGCGCACGGGGCTGATATTTCTGGTCTCCAGACACTCCTGGAAGCCAGGGGAAGGTCTCAGATGTTGCGTAAAGGAGCCAGGTGCTCTTGCAGACCACCATGCTGAGCAGAAATCGGGGACCCACGGATCAATCCGGCTCTGTCCCGACCCCACGAACGGGTCTCACATCTCGCAGTGCCACGCGGTGACGGGCACCACGTGTGGCATTTCCCTGTTTGCTTTCCAAGCCTCTTATCTCCCCCCCCAGGTTGAAAGTCCAACCTCTTCGGATGGCACCGGGGTGCGCATCTGCCAGGTAATTCACCCGGCTGCAGGGCGGGGGAAGGCAACCACGAGAGATAAGGGGGCTGAGATAGGAGCCCGCCCCATAAATGAGCACCACGGGGGGGGGGGGGCAGGGGGGCAGGTTGTCTTGTTATCAGTAAGAGTGAGCGGAGATAAGCTGCAAACAATTAAATGAGGGCTGTGAGTTGCATGGTGCTCATAATGTGAGCCTGGAGATGCTCAGCCCGGACTCCTCTCCCCCAAATTTGCCCCCGCTGATGCCAGCAGGGGTGGCTCAGGGCGAGCCCCTAGGAGCAGGGGGGTCGCCTCGTGCTCTCCTCCACTTCTCCCTCCCTGAAACACTGTAAAAACACCAAAAAAACATCGCCGTGCCCCCGCTCCCAGACATCTGCTGGTGGGGGCAAAGAGCATCCTACGTGCGCCTTCCTCCCACCCCATCCATCCTCCTCTTCCTCGGTACAAAAGGGGCCTTCCGAGGTGGTCTTGGGTCTTCCTGCATCACAAGGCACGCTGATTTCCTTTATTAAAAGGTTCCTCATGTTTTAAATGTATTTTTTTGGGGGAAAGGAGGGCTTGCATCGGTCTGCGGTGCCGCTGGGCTCATGGCACAGGGGGGCTGCCTTCCCCTTCTGGCAGGCTGGATCTGGAAAAAGAGCCTCAAAAATAGGGGCCGAATTCGTTCTGGTTCTGGAGACGGGGTGGGGTGAGATGAAATGGGGTGAGACAAGATGGGGTGAGGTGGGGTGGCGAGGTGGGAGGGCGAGAGGAGACGGTGCTGGGGATCACAGGGACCTTGAGCAGAGGACCCCATGGGCTCATGTCATTCTATAACACACACTCAAACCCCAAAAAGACAGAATCTGCAGCAGCTGCAAAGCAAAACCCCAAAACTGGCTGGGCGCTGGAGCAGGAGGAGGACCCCCTGTCCCGAGGGATGTCCCAGCTCCCCCAGGCACCTGCAGGACACCCGACCAAACACCCCAAACCAGGAATTCCTGCCCAGCAGGACCAAGCAGTGAGAAAACTGAATTCTGAAGCCAATTTTTGTCCTGGTCCCATTTTCCCCTGGTTTCCTCTCCTGTGCTCAGAGCCCAGTGGGCAGGAGCGCCGTGTGGGAGCAGGCTGGAGCCCTGCTTCGATAAAGAGGGGAATTTAATTGCTTCGTTACCAAATACTGGATGACAGAATAATAGCCCTGCACAGTTTCATTCCCCTGAATGAAAACATCTCAGGGAAGCTGTGATCTATTTCATTTTTATTTTTATTTTTTATTTTTTTCCTTCTCTCTCGCGCGCCTCGGCGGCTCACGCGTCTGCCCAACGACAATTCAATTAGGAGAGACCTCGCTCCCTTCCACACACGGAGGAGCAGCAAAACAGAAGGAGAACAACGGTTGCATGAAATTATCTCAGCCCAGCCCCTTCGGAGAGGGAGAGGACCGAGGGGGTGCTCTCCTCCCTGCGCTTTGTGCTGGGTGTGGGGAGGCGAAAGGGCCCTGGCTGTGCACAGGGTGCAAGCTGCCTGATGCTCCCTCATTCTCCTTTCTTCCAAATATTTTTTTTTTACATTATTCCAAGGCCAGGGCTGCGTGGTTGAAAGGGTCTTGCTCACCTCTTTGAGCCCTGGAGGATAATTTGGCTTTAAGCTTGCCGGCACCCCTACATCTGTGCTTGGAGAGCATCGCCCAGGTCCCCTCTGCTGCCTCCCCAGAGCGCGCACAGCAGCAGGTCGTTCTGCACTGCTTGGATGGACATATCAGGACCCCAAAATCTCACGGGGTCCCCCAAAAATCCCTTCCCACCTCCAAGCCCTGCCTGGTGCCATCCCCAAGCGAGGAGAGCCCTGAGTCACGGTCTGGGCACAGGCAGTGCCTGCGAGCGCCCCGGTTCCTCCCAGCTTTCATCTCCAACACAGTGTGGGAAGGAGCCTCCGAGGACCTTTTGATTGCATTTCCTTGGAAATTTCGCTGCCCAAATGCGGTCGATGACTGAGCCAATGCAGGCAGGCTACGCGCCGGGGCCAGAGAGGCCAAAGAGCGCCGGCGAGTCCAAGCGACACGCTAAAAGGGCAGCGCTTCCCCATCCGCTTCCCCGCAGGGATTAATTCCTCCACGTACAACTTTCAGAGCATTACTCAGCCCGCCGGTGCTTGCCACACGCAGACGTTCAGGATTAATCCCGGGGCAGAGCTGGGAGAGGTTTTTTTTTTTTTTTTTTTTTTTGGCACAGTTTTGGAGCTGTTTCCCCACGCTCCATCGCTGGGGTGCTGCTGGGTGGGAGCGGGCACTGGGGTGACTCCTGCAATCCCAGCTGGGAACGGTGTTTTTTTTTTGGGGCAGGTGGTGCTCGCATTCCTCCTCGGTTTCCAAGCACTTTCTGGGAATGAGTCAACACCCACGAGCCCATCCATCAGCCTGTCCTCCAGCCGCCCGGGGAGGAAATGGATGCAGCGGGCAAGGGCTGCTCGGCGTTGCTAAAAGCACATCCATCTTCCAGCCTCGCTCGGTGCCTGGGGGACGGGGACGGGGCAGAAAAAGGCTGGAACAGGAGCTGGAGGCACCGAGGAGAGGATTCAGACCGGGATTGCTCTCAGGGGAAGGAGTGCCTTCCGTGCACAGGAGCCCGGGATGAGCCGAGGTGCGCATTTTGTGCCATCCCCAGCCCCTTGTGTCGTGGGGCTCCAGCTCCCTAAGCCAGTAAATGCTTTATTTTCTCCATCTCCCACAAGAAAAGCTTCTCACCTCAAGGCAAAGCCACCTTCCTGCCCCTTCATCTCCCCCAAACCCAGCAGGACCCCAGCGGGCGGTGTAAACGAGGTGGGTTTATCCGCGCTGCTGGCCCATTTGGGATGGATCTTCCCATTTAGCACTGCCGGGAGCAAGTTTGCACCCCGATTTGTGTTTAGGGGAAGTGTGATCCACGGCCCTCGCTCATCAGTTCATCACGGGGGAAACAAATGTTGTATTTTACTGAAATTATTCCCTGAATAAGGAAATTCATTAAGCCCCAGTGCCCCCATCACCCGGAGCCCCCGGGGTACCGCAGCGGGCGAGCTCAGCTTGGCCACGACACCTCCAGAGGGGCACACAGGAGCCTTGTATCTCGGCACAAAACTCATTTTACGCTCCCCATCATGAGTCTGGGCTTTAAAAAGTCTCCCACTGCCCACACAGAGCAGCAGCAGCAGCGCAGGCAGCCCAACGAGTGCAGCAAAAGCCGGGGCCGGATGCCGACCCATCCGCCGCACCGCCTCGGAAGGGATTACATATGCAGAACATGCAGCCCTGTCTCCTATTTTTTATTTATTCTTATTATTTTTTTAATTTTCCCTTTGTCATTTCCCTTTCCAATCACTCCGCATGCTTTAGGGATTAAGCGCCTGGGTAGCAAACCCACATTACACGCGGCTCACGTCCCCGGGAGAGAGGACGCACCGTGCCGCCTGCACGCCCCGAGAATAATGCGCCTGTTTTGGTTTATTATTTTATTTTATTATCGGGGAAAAACTACACATGTAGAGATTACAGAAACGCCGCTGCCTGGTGTGCCCGGCGGGGAGGGAAGCGCTGGCTCCTGCTCCTGCAGCAGGGCTGATGGATGGGTTGCTCCCCACCCGGCGCCGCTCGGAGAAAGCCCTAAATCCTCCCGTGGGGACCGTGCCCCTGGCACAACGGGGGACCCAGGTGGCTTATTATGGGCTGGCGGGGACATTGAGCCACCCAGGGGTTGAGGTGGTTGCGTACGAGGTGGCATTTTTGGGGGGGACACCACCAGTCCACCACCCCTAAGGGAAGGGGACGCAGCTCCGGAGGGCTCCGGCTCATGTGGGGGTCTCCAAATCTGCAGAGGGGGCTCCGGATGGAGCTGGGGAGGGGTTCTGGAGGAGAAGAAGCTCTACAGATTTATTTTTTTTTATAGCTGGGATCTTCTGATCCTGTTGGCATTCCCGGCCTGTCCCTGCTGCTGAGCCGGCCGCCTGCTGCTGGCTGCCGATCGCCCTGCTGATAATTTCATTCCGTCCCCTTCGCGCTGGTGATCTGAGAAAGCAAAATGTTTTTTTCCTGCTGCAAACCCTTCGCCGTGCTCCTGGTTCCTTGTTCCTGGCTCCCAGCTCCCAGTTCCCAGCTCCCAGTTCCCATTTCCCAGCTCCCAGTCCCCAGTTCCCAGCTCCCCGTCCCCAGTTCCCAGTTCCCCGTCCCCAGCCCCGGCTCTGCTGCTCGCCCTGCCTTTCTGCAGCCCCCCGAAATATTTTGGGAGCTTTTTGCCCCAAAGCTAAAAGATTACAGACAGGAAGGGAAGGAACCAGGGACGTGCCCTGATCCCATGCCAGGGGTTATCCTCTGCCACAGCAGCCCCACGGGGCACTCGGCCACCAGCTCACGTCACCCCCAAACCCCTGAACATCTGCCGAAACCAGGAAGGATTTACCAGGATTTCCTCTCCCCTCTGGGCTTGAAATACAAATGAATCGTGCTGAGGATTCAGGCCTTTTTATATCTTTCCTCTTGCTTTTTTTTTTTCCCCCTTTTTTCCCCTCCTCCTTTGTAGTTCCTCCAGCTGCGGAAAAGCCGCAGAGGGGCTGCGAAAGCTGCTGGGAGGAGAGCAGAGAAGCCCTGCTGCTTGTTTGGGACCTGCTCCTGGGTTTTGCTGCTTTCCCCTGCCAGGATTTGGATAAATCTGGCCCTTGTGTTTCGCTGCTTATCACGCTCCCCATCCCAGGGTGGATCTACAAGCCTGGGGTTCGGGTCCCCAAACCGCTCCGCGTTGCGCATCCTCGTGCACCGCGTGCCCCCTGCCAGCCCGGCAAAGCGTGGGGCCGTGCAAACAGCCACCCACACGTGCAGCCCCAAATGGGATGGAGCAGAGAAAGGGGAAAAATGGGGCAAAGGATGGTGACGGGAGAAACGAGGGCTCCGGAATTTCCTTGGGGTGCCTGTGCCCCCCGTGCCAGCCGTGCGCCCCAGGCCGTGCCACGCTCCGTGCCCCTGCTGGGAGAGAGGCTGCTCCTTTCCCCGGGTGCCGCAGCAGAAGCCAAGGACACTTTAATGATCAGCCTCGTGTAATTACTTCCCCTCGGCGGCGCAGATGGCAGGGGGTGGGGGACAGATGCTCGCCACGAGCCGCGGCCCCCCGGCCCCAGCTGCGTCACCGCGGGATTATGCTGCCGAGGGAAAAGCGGGGCACGTGCAAGGGGAAGGAGACGTGGTTCACTTAACGCTGCCGTTTCACAAAACGCCACGAATTTGCCTTCAAGGGGGAGAGGAGAACCCCTGGGGTTTGATCTCTTTGGGGTCGTCCCTCCTGCAGCCCCACTCCAAAGCAAACGGCACCGGGACGCCCCCCCCTTGGGGTGCTCAGTGCTGGTGCCATGTTGCTGGGGTCTTTCTGATCCTTAAAAAAATAAAAAAGGGTTTTCAGAAGACAAAAAAAATGAGCAACTTGACCATTTCTATCATCAGGGAGATTTAATTGTGGCAGCCCGTCCAGGTTTCCTGACGCCAGCACAATCCATCACCTGTCCGGGGCTTAAAATTTGGGAAACCAGGAGCGAAAACAGCAAATTCCCGTGCAGGAACCGTTCCTCTGTCCCGAGGAAGAGTCTGTCCCAAAAGAGTGATGAGGGAGAAGAGAGAGCTGTGCTTAAGGAATCAAACTGTGGCTCTGGAGGGCTTAATTAAAACCCAAGAGCTGAGAGTATTTAGATAAGCTGTCAGTCCGCATTACGCCGGGCGCGTTTGACTTTCCTGCGTTTAATTAAAGCTATCTGCACGCTCCTGGAAAACACTGCAAGAGCTGTCAGGGGCGTTGAAAGGTAAAGACAAAACCAAACTGAAAGAGGAGGAGGGCCACGTCCCCATGTGTGTAAGAGGGGTGGGTGGGAGGGCACGTTTTGGGGGGCTTTGTGCTCGGTGGATGTTGATGGAACTCCCCCCAGGAGGCTCTGGAAGGTCCCAAGGGTGTGGAGAACACCAAGGAGGCAGCAGAAAGGCCCCCAAACCTCTAAAATTTCTCCTCATTTCGGAAACTGCACAGCAACCATGTGCAGAAAGTCTGGCTCTCCAACCCAACCCAAAAAACCCAACCCAACCCAAAAAAAAAAAAACCAACACAACCCAACCCAACCCAACCCAACCCAACCCAACCCAAACCAACCCAAACCAGCCCAAACCAACCCAATCCAAACCAACCCAACCCAACCCAAACCAACCCAACCCAACCCAACCCAAACCAAACCAACCCAACCCAACCCAAAAAACCCAACCCAACCCAACCCAAACCAAACCAACCCAAACCAACCCAAACCAACCCAACCCAATCAAACCCAACCCAACCCAACCCAAACCAACCCAACCCAACCCAAACCAGCCCAAACCAACCCAAACCAACCCAAACCAGCCCAAACCAAGCCAAACCAACCCAAACCAGCAGAAGATACATTAAAATCATGCTCAAATTGCTCAAATTTATTCTCCTTTGCCTGATCTTTGAGCAAAGCCCGAACCATAAAGGTTTTTGTACAAAAAAAGGACGATGTGAGGCTGAAAATGCCTGAGCTCACCAGGACCCTTCCCAAAGTTAGGGGTTAAATCCCACAGCCCCAGCTCAGGGATGTTTGGGCAAAGCAGCCAGGACATTTCCCTGGGACTCTGCCTGCCAGGTCTCAGAGCCCGGGGATGACGCAGGAGCTCCCAGGCACGCGCCTCCAGCAGCGTCAGATTTATCCTGCCAGAGAAAAAGCAACTCCCAGGACAACAGGGAACGCTGCCTGGAGTGCAGAGGCTTTTTTTTGTTTTGTTTTGTCTTCCCCCAAAAATGGGGTTTGAAATGAAAGGGTTTTAAGGCCAGGCTCCAAGCTGGGGTGGTCCAGGGGGGTGGCAGCAGCACCTCGCGGGGTCACCACGGTCCCTGCTGGAAACCTTCAGCCCCCTGCCCTGCTGCCTCCTTACCAGCAATCCTCCTGAATCCTCCTGCATCAATCTCTGCACTCTAGGATGTTCCAGAAGCTTAAAAACCGAGGGAAATAGGGCTGGAAGGGTTTTTGGGGGGGTGGCAGGGTTTCTCCCCCGGTGCCCTTGGAGAGCAGCGTGCTCCTGCTGGCACCCGCCTGCCCCATGCCCAGGCTGCGCCCTCCCTGCCTCTCATCCCCATGAAAAAAAAAAAATAAAACCACATTTTTTTTCATGCTGAAAGTGGGAAAACAAGCATTTTTTTTTTATTCTGGATTGCCTTCTTTCTGCCCAACGCCGGGCTTGGTGCTGCTGGCGGGGCGGCCGCCCGATAACACACATCCCCAGGCCAAAGGAGCTCGCAGACTAAACAGGGAGAGGTGGGAAGGAGCCAACAGGGCCGGCACACGGGGTGATTCACCAAGCTGTCCTGGCAGGGACGAGGGCTGGAGCGATCCCATAACTCCAGCTGTCCTGCTGGGACGAGGGGTGCCCACCTCGGAGGGGTTAGGGCGAAGCAGCCAGCTCGGTGGGAAGGGGGAGAGCGGCTGGAGTTTTTGGGGACACGTTTTCACCCAAGAGCCCCAAACTTCTCAGGGTGTTTCGGTGCCATCTTCATCCCCTGTCCTCTTTTTTTTTGCTCCAGAAGGGATGCCCCAGCCCTTTATTCCTTTATTTCTGTATATCGCCCTTCCCTTCAGGGCAAAATCCCTTCGCCCCGTGCCAGGAGCCTTGCTCTGATGGGTTTTAATCCAGCTGAACCATCCCCGTCCCCAAATGGTGCAAGGACCCCCTTCCTCCCAGCCCCATGCAGGTCCCATAGAGATGCAGGTCCCAAAGATTTGCAGTTCCCATACAAAGTGCAATTCCCATACAAAATACAGTTCCCATACAATTACAGGACCCCCAGCACCGAGATCTGGACCAGGCAGAGCCCAGCCCAGGACCCCCGGGGTGCCGCAGGGTCCGGATCCGACCCCGCTCCCGGTGCGCGCATCCTGCGGGGCTGCGCTGCCCTCTAACGGGGGAAGGGTTTGAAAACCTGAGGAGCTGCAGAGCCAAGGAACCTGAGCATTTTTTTTTTTTCTTGGCACAAACCCTTTTCTACCCTTTTTTTTTGGGGAAGAAACCTGAGGTTTCTTGAATTTGCGCCTTGTTTTAGGGGGAGCTGCAAGCGCTGCGCCCTTGGCAAGCACCGCGTTTTCTGTGCCAGGATGAGCCACGGACCTGGAGAACGCCCTCAAAATAAAACTCTGAGGGCTGTGAGCATCCTTGGAGGGGTTTGGGTGCTCGTGTGCTGCAAACACCCCAATTTCTCCTGGTTTTTAGGGGCTCACCAGGATTGGCTGCACCTCCCTGGGGAGGCAGAGGTGACCCCGGTGCTGCACGGAGCCCTGGGGAGCAGAGGGCAAAAGGCTCAAAATCTGCTGAAGCAGCTCCATCAGCTGCACCCAACAGTTTAAAGGGTGAGGTTTAAGGCTTCCAGGAGCATCCCATAACCCCATTTCTTACAACCAAGAGGAGAGGGTGAGATATCCCCCGTGGAAGCCCCCCTCAGGGCACCGAGCTCCGCGGGGTCTCCATGTGCCAGGAGGATGCTCGTGGGGCTGAACCTGCCTTGGAAATGCTGTCCAGGGCAAAAAATTGTGGGATTTCCTTCCTCAGAGGCATGGGGAGCTGCAAAATCCCCGGGGGGTGATGTTGGGGGGCTCAGGCTGGGGCGAGGAACTGCAGAGGGGCCTCGCGGGGCCAATAAATGTTGGTGAAAATGATGCCACGAGCGATTTTTTTTCTTATAGTTCAAAGAAATGGATGTCCCTCGGTGCCTGGTCTTTGTACCACCTCATCGTGTCTGCTGGCAGGTGCTAAAATCGTGCACCATGCGAAGAGGAGTTTAAGAGGTGATTTTGGAAATGCACTAAAACGCACAAAAACTTCCCTCGGTGTGTTAAAATCAGCTTTTGAAGCGCTGGAGCAGCCGGTCCCCATCAGCCCTTCTAATGGGGGTGACACGAGCTCACAGGGGGAGTGCTGAGCTTTAAAAGGGTTATTTCGCTTCGGATGTCAGCGAGTGGGGAAAAAAATCAATAAAAAACTGCTAAAAAAAAAATGCATTTCTGGGCTTTCAAACGAGCACGCACCCAGGGGGGTGCAGGTCCTCTCCAAGCTGGCTCTGCGGTGGGCAGTGGGAACAGTGGGGACAGCTGGGTGGCACTGCTCTGAAATGTGTCACCCGCGTCCAAGTTAGCAGAAAATGTGTCTTTTTTGGCAGAAATGGAGCAAGAATAAGGCTGTTCCCAGCCTCTTGCAGCACCATCCAGCAGCAGCAGGAGCCTCCCAGCTGCCTCCCCCTGCAGAGCACCCCCGGGCTCTCCGGCCCTAAATTTCGCAGTCCTGAGCATGAAGATTGAAGGAAATGGCCTCAAAATTTAAGGAAATGGCCTCAAATTGCCCCAAAGGAGGCTCACGTTGGATATTGGGCAGAATTTCCTCATGGAGAAGGTGGCGAGGGGCTGGTATGGGCTGCCCAGGGCACTGGTGGTGTCCCCATCCCTGGAGGACGTTTAGGAGACGTGTGGTGACGGGGACATGGTTTAATGACGGGAATGAGATGATTTTTAAGGTCCCTTCCAACCCCCCCACCCTATGGGCCTCGGAGGGTCAGGCTGATGGCTGGACTGGATGACCTTGAAGATCTTCTCCACCCTACACGGCTCCACGAGTCCATGACTCCATTATTTTGTGATTTCTGCTTCCCAAACCCGCCTGTTTTCCCCCATCCACTCCAGCTGGGTGCCCCCCACCACCACCAGCAGATCCCCGGGCAGCAGGGCAGCACAGGGGGCTCCTTCCCTGCCAGACGGTGACCCCATCCCACCGAGCTAATCCCCTGCCCGTCCCCAATCCCAGCCAACCTCTGACATCCTGGAGCAGCAGGAGAAGCCCCCCGATGGGCGGCTGCCCCCTCTCCTTGGGGTCCTGCTTGGTCCCCGTGCACACAGACCCCATCCAGCACCACCTCCCTCTGCTTTACGTTTATTTTGGGGCTCTGCCTCCCCCATCCCGGAGACCAGCTCACCACCGAGGGCATCCTGGGTGCTGTCCCTCACGCTCGGTACTCGAAGAAGCTGTCCCGGACCTCCCTCTCCTCGGAGGTGACCCTTTTGCCCGAGGGGAAGGTCTGGTAGGTCCGCAGGTTCTCCGGGGACACGCGCTGCAAATGCCACCGGGTCTTCCCGCTGAGAGGGGGGCTGCGGGGGGGCAAGGCAGCAGGTTACCAGCTGGGCACTGAATTTCTGGGCTCTGGGGGTTGGTGGCAAGGTTGCCAGAAGGTCCTGAAGGCTGGGGGGCAGCGGGCATTGCGCCCAGCTTTGTTCTCCAGCACCCTTAGCGGCGCAGGAGCTGGCCGTGCGCTCTGCTCCGGGAGGAGGATGAGTGCCTGGCCCTTGTAGCAGCTGCTCCCCTCTTTGTCCCCCTTTTCCCACTCTTTTCTCCTCAAAATGGGACCGGGGAGGTGAAGGAAACCCTCCCCACTGCTGTGCACCGTCCTCATTTCAGGTGGCACAGGGCACAGCCAGCGGTGGCCAGCCCAAAGGGGCACAGCGCGCAGCGTGGGGGCAAAGTGCTCCGTGCCCACCCATTAACCACAGGGTTAAACATCTTTTTGGGGCTCCACACCCAAAATTTAAGGGATTCGTGGGCTTCCAGGCTTGGTCAATCCATGCCAATGCTCCCAGGGGCTCTAGGGACCAGGAGGGCGCTGCGCCTTTGCGGTGGGGTTGTCCGAAATCTTTTTATCTTTACGCACCCACAGGGGCGAGCTTCACCTCGAGGGGCTCAACGAGGGCCCCCCAAGGAGAGGCAGTGAGCGGGGTGGGTTTGTCCGCAAGGGGTGAGGGGGATGCCACGATCATCCTCCCAGTACAGAGGGGCGAGGAGAGGTGGGATGGGATGGGCAGAGGGGCTGGGGGACCCGCGGTGCCCAGGAGCCCCCCTGACTGGTGCCGGTGGCACAAATTGCTGACAGAGGGTGAGTTTTGCCTTTCAGCTTTTCTGCCCTCCTCTCATCTCCAGGACCCATTTTTTTGGAGGTAGCTGCTTGGCAAGGGGCTGGAGCAGCCGAGCAGAGGACCCCCAGCTCTCCCCACACCCCTCAGGCTGGGTCCCAGCACCCTGGGGCATCCCCTGGGTACTCACAGGTCCAGCGGGTGCGGGTACCTCTCCATCTCCTTCACGGGCAGCACGAAGTAGGGGACGGGGTAAAGCGTCCCGGTCTTGTCCTGGTAAAACTCACGGTGCTGCTGGGCCAGCTGGGGGCGAAACCAAAATTGTGCAGGGGTCCGGGCAAGCAGTGCAGCCCCCCAACCCTGGGCAAGCAGTGCAGCCCAGGTATCGATACAAGATCAATACCTGGATTGATACAAGATCAATACCTGGGCTGAAACCCCCGGGGTGCTTCTGTCCCCATCCCCGTCCCCGTCCCCACCTGGTAAAATTTGCCCAGCTCCAGGGCCCGGCCCCCATCCAGGTGGAAGCGGGTGCGCAGCGGGGTGCGGGGCACCTCCTCCGGGTAGGGCGCAGGGGGCTGGGGGCTCCGCGGCTGTGCCATGGTGGTGGTTCCTGGGCTGTGTAGGGTGATGGGTTTTCCACGCCTGCGTGGGAAATTCCTGGTTGGTTTTCCACTGCTGAGCATCCTTTTTTTCCTTCCTCGCCCCCCCAGGTCACCAGGACACGGTGGCGGGGTGTGGAGGCAGGGGAGGGCTGCACGCACCCATCCCTACCGCTTTTTTCGCCCATTATCGGGAAGGTCCCCGAGCCCTTTGCGTGCTCACAACCCAGTTATCAATAATAATTCATGTTCCAAAACTGTGGTTTATCCAAAAAGCCCGTAGGATTCCCCATGTGTTCACCCAAAAGATAGAAATGCACCCTCTACATCCTCGCCCCCCCCTGCAGCTCACTGCTGCGTCCGTGTGCCACCAGCGCTCCCCAAAACCCCATTTCGCAGGGCCAGGGGAAGCCACTTCTTTCCCCAGGCTCTGCACAGGACCCGAAATCAGGCTTTGAGGCGGCGCACAGCACCTCTTGCCGCACGCAGAGCAGCTTTTCCAGGAAAACCCTTTTTTTTCCAGGAAAACCCTTCCTGATCTGCACACCAAAACCAATTCCTTCGCTTTTTGAGCGCAACGCAGCACCACAGCTCCGCTCATTAAGGACCCAGCTGAGTTTTCACACGGTTTTTTCTCACTGTTGGGTGGATGCTGCTTGCCCTGGAGGGGGTTTTTCCTCATTTTTTGTTTTTTTTTTTTTTTTTTTTTTTTGCCTGCAGTTTGCTGTTCACCAGAGCAGCCAGGAGAAAAGGAGCGGGAGAGATGCTCCAGGATTAAAGCACATAGGGGAGGATGCCAGGGGGTTTTGGGGCATCCTGCAGTGATTTGGACAAGCCCTGAGTGCAGCTGCAGGATTTATTCCTAAAAAATAAAAGGAGAGGTAGAAGGGAGCAAGAGGAGATGGGGAGAAACCACTTGGGGATGGGAAGGGGACAGGGGGCAGGGGGAGGACAAGCAGGAGCTCGGTGATGCTGGCAGGGGCGAGGGATGTTTAGGATCCGTGGGGAAAAGCCCCAAATCTCCCCCCAGGACCCAGCAGTGTTTCAGCAGGGAGCACAGCCCCTGCCAAAGGATCCACGGGGGGTGCAGGATCCACGGGGGGTGCAGTCCTTACCCACCGCAGGTGCCCCCAGCCCGGCCTGGATCCCTCCCGTTCTGCCCTGAAAGGTCACAAACACCATCACCAGGCAACGGGGGGAGCCCAGCACCGTCCCCCCCAAACCTTCCTGCACCCCCCCTGCGCCCCCCAGCACCCACCCGTGAGCATCGCCTGCTGCCACCTCCTGCGCCCCCCCTGGCACCACTGCCTGCACGCCCCCCACCAACCCCTGCGCCCCCTCAACCCACCCTCTGCAGGAAAAGCCCCCATATTTCCATATTTTATTTTATTTTATTTCCATATTTTATTTTATTTTATTTCCATATTTTATTTTATTTTATTTTATTTTATTTTATTTTATTTTATTTTATTTTATTTTATTTTATTTTATTTTATTTTATTTTATTTTATTTATTTTGAAGGGGGGGTTGTTTTGCTTTAGGCAGCTCCTTTGTGAAAGGGGGAACCGCGGGCTCTTTTCCTACCCCAGGAAGATAACTGGGGACCTGTCCCCAAAAACTTTGGGAAAAGTGAACCATCTACATGGAACCAGTGCAGACAACGATTGCATGCACAGACAGAGGCAGATTTGGTTAAAATAATTTAAAAAAATCCCATTAGGCTTGCAAGGATGAGTGCGTGAGCTCGGGGACATGCGGGAATTGGAGGGGCCGGTCTTTATTTGCATCTTGATCTGATAGGTCGGAGATATTGCAAATAAAAAATAAATAAATAAAATTAAATTTAAAAAAAAATTGGAGAGAAAATAAAAAGAAAAGGAAAGAAAACAGAAATCCAGAGGCCTTCCAGCACCTTCATTGTGCCAGGATTTGCAGCTCTGGCTCCGGAGATGTCCTGGCCACCTCTCCTGGCCAGAGCACGACCCAAATTCTTGAGGTCTTGTGGCCGTCTTCTCTGGTTCCCAGTGAGCTGTGGATTCATCCAGCACGGGATTAGTGGGAAGAGGGGATGGATTGATCCATCCCACAGGAGTTTTCTACAGAAAACCTCGTGGGAAAGCACTGCGTGTCCCCACAGCCGGCCCCTCTGCAGGGCGCACGGGTTAGGAAAGCTGGGGTTGGTAGTTGTGCTGAGTTCAAGAAAACGTGAAAACCTCCATATCCGAATCTGTAAAAAAATAAAAGACAAAAGGAAAAAATAAAAGACAAAAAGAAAATCTCCCCATGGAGGGAGCTGCTGCAGTGCCGAGTACCAGAAGAGGGGCGAGCAGCCGCGGGTGCAGCCGGCGGTGCTGGAGAGGTCACCGGAGCTGTGACAACGGCTGAAGAAGTGGCTGACGTTAACCACGAGCAGGCTGAGGCTACGAAGGGACCAGCACCACGAGAGCTGTGCTCGCCAGCAGCTTTCCAGCAGCAGTCACCGGGGCAGAAAGCTCACGGCACGGAGACGGAGCTGGGATTTGGGAAGAGCTGGGATTTGGGAGGAGCGCTGCTGCGCCAGGGCGCTGCGCTCTCGGGGCTGCCAAACCCCGGCTGAGGGCACGAGAACTGAAGCCCCCGTGGGATAAAAGGGGGCTGGGGGTCCCTGCGCACACCCAGGGCAGCTCAGATCTGCAAGGAGAAGCCAAGCAGAAGCTCCAGCTCCTCTGGAGACCAGCAGGATCTTGGCATCGCCGTGCTGGATGGGGAGGTGCAGGGCTCCTCTCCAGGCAGGATGCTCAATTTGGAGGATTTGACTTACACAGGGAAGTTTCCTCCTTTCTTACAAGCCCTTGCGTTTGCTCACGCTCCTGCTTTATGTACAGAAATTGCCTCCACAGCATTTTTTCCCTTTTCTTCCGAGCCCAGCACGCACAGGCAGAGCCGCCCACCGCAGCACTCCGAGCTGCAGATGATGCCACGGGGCGGCCTTACCCCACAAAGCCTCGCTCCTGACGGCTGCATCCCAAAAAAAAACCTACAAAATGAAAAAAACTCGGTGCGGGGGGGGTCCACAGCTGGTGCAGAGAGACCTGCAGCAGGCAATTTGGGTTTGGGAAGAGCTGGGAGGGGGAAAAACAGAGGGGATTATTTGGCAGAGATTGCTCCTGCCTGTCCCAGAGGTTCCCGGTTCCCAGCTCAACCCCCAGCCCCTCTCCGGCTCTCCGAGGAGCTGGCGCTGCCCACAAAAAGCAGGGGAAAGAAAAAGATGGAAACTTTCTGCAATTAATATAAAGGATTTCAGCGGTTTGACAAATGGGGAGGCTGATGTGATTGCTCCGAGCGTAGGAGGAGAAGAGCTGGAAAAAAAAAATTAGAGAAAAAGAGTTAAGAAGAGAAAATTTCATTAATTTTGGACGCGAAGTCCTGTAGCATCATCAGAAGGCCATTGGTTTTGGGGATGGATGATTGGATTGGGCTAATTTTGATGGGATGCTGGTGCTGTGGGGGGTGCACAAGGAGGGTCCAGCTAAGGCCAGATCCTTTCCATGGCAAGCTCTGCTTTCCCCTTAGTCTTTGGTGCAAACCCGTAGTAAATAGGAGCAATCAGCAGTGATTCAGAGGTGGGTGTGTGGTTTTGTTCACATGCAGCGATGTGAAAATTGCGGAGAAAACCGCGATTTGTGTTTATGAAGGGCATTTTCTCACCTCGCTCTGCTGATTGCAGCCAGCCGGGGGAACGCTTCGGGTGCGCCGTGCGTCGGGGACCTGTGTGTTGGCTCGGCTGGGTTCCTGCGTTGTTCCTGCTCACCTTCGTTATCCCATTTAATTGTGTAAGGGGAAGATAAATCACCGGCGGGGCAGGGGGAGACCTTCTCCATCTAAAAATAAAAAAAAAGCACTGAGCTTCTTTAGGAAGCAGACAAACACCAGCAGAGTTTGTGGAGGGACGTGAGCAGGGGCGCAGCTCCATCCAGAAGCCCCATGGGGGGGGGATTTGCACACCCGTGGGGTTCCTACAGACCCCAACTCTTGGGATGGCTGGGGCTGGGGGCACCCCTGGGTGCCCCTGTCCCCCTCCTGCCCCAGTAGGGTGCCCAGCCCCACGGCCCTGGGCTTGGGGAGCTCTCCAAGGAGCAGCCCCCGGCCCCTCTCCACGGAGGGGAGAGCCAAGCACCTGTGGGGTAAACTCGTGCCAAAACCCACGAGAGCTCCTCTGGACGATCAGGACTAAGCTCAGCAAAACCCTCGCTGCCCCCAGCCTCCAGCATTTTAGCAAGAGCGAAGGCAGAGGGGGGGGAAAAGGGGCTGAAAAAACAGCAGTTCTGCCCAGAAGGACCAAAAAGGAACCAAAAAATGCTGTTGGATGGAACCAGGTGCCCTATTTCCACGGTTTTATTACCCATTTGTGAAGGCTACACCCTCGCTTGTCTCTTTTTGATGCCACCAAAGCCCTCCGGGGCTCGCTCTCCACCCCAGGAGTATTTTTCTGGGAAGTGCTGGGCGCCTCGCAGCGGGGGGAACCGTGCCTCAGTTTCCCCACTGCTGTGGGGAGGGTCTGGGGGGTGGTTCCTACATCCCCCCCCCTTTTTTTTCAACCACCTCCAGCCCCGGGGAGGGGCGGGCGGGCAGGCGGGGCCGCTGCCGAAGAAGGGATTAATTCGGCGCTGGGGAGGGAGAGGGGGGCACCGCGCACCGGGCACCGCGCAGAGCCCCGGGCGCATTTCGGGGCGCATCTCCGCGCACAGCCCCGCGCATCTCGGGGCGCATCTCCCGGTGGAGAGCCCCGGGCGCATTTCGGGGCGCATCTCTTGGTGGAGAGCCCCGGGCGCATCTCGGGGCGCATCTCCCCGCACATCCCCGCGCATCTCCGGGCGCATCTTCCCGCGCAGAGCCTTGCGCCCCGCTCCGCACCCCGCGCATCTCCGGGCGCATCTCCCGGTGGAGAGCCCCGGGCGCATCTCGGGGCGCATCTCCCGGTGGAAAGCCCCGCGCATCTCGGGGCGCATCTCCCCGCATCTCCCCGCATCTCTCCGGGCGCATCTCCCCGCGCATCCCCCCCTGCTCCTCACCCCATGGCTCTGCAGCTCCAGCTCCGCACCGTCTCCGGCCTCCGCGGCAGAGCCGACCGCATCGCCAAGGCGGCTTTCCGAGGTAATGGGGAGGGGGCTGCGGGAAGGCGGAGTTGGGAGAATTTGGGGAGGGGTGTGGGGGTGTCCCCGCGGTGGGCTGTGCCCGGCTGCCCCCTCCCTGCCTCAGTTTCCCCGTCGTGGGTGCACCAAGGGGGTCGCCCAGCCCTCCCCGAGTTGCCCCCTCCCCATCCCTGCTGCCCTGGGGAGGGGGATTTGTGCAGGGGATTGGGGAGGGGAAGTCCTAGAGGGGTGAACCCCACTTCCCAGGGGATGGCTGGGGGGGAATTGGGCCACTTTTAGGGTCAGGGCTGCACTTTGGGTGGCAAAACGGTGCCACCAGGGTAGTGTCACCAGAAGGGCTGGGAGAGGAACTCGCCTGGCTCCAGGACCTGCTGTGAGCTGGGATTTCTTCTGAGGCTGCAGTTTTGGTTCTGCTCCGGTCCCTTCCAGCCCCAAAACCTTCCCGGGGGGGCTGCAAAAGGATCCAAACCTCCCCAGGGCTCCGTGCCCTCAGCACAGCCTCTCCTGCCCCGTCCCTGCCCCAGGAGCCCAGAGCAGGGTTTAGGTGCTGCCCGCACCGACACACGGTGCCTGACCCCATAGCTGGGGACTTTTGGGGTCCGGCTCCTGGTGGCCCCATCCCTGGTCCTGCAGGTGGAGCTGGCTGGTGTGAGGTCCCCGAGAAAATCCCACATTTGTGGGTGGGAAGCTTCGTGGCAGGGGACTTTGGAGGGTGGTTTGGGATGTTTGGGATGTGCGCTGCACCTTCTGGTTCTGCTTCCAGCACCTGCCAAAGGGATTTTCTGCCTCTCCTTGGGGAATAATTAAATCTGAAAGGGTCCAGCTATGGGATGGGGCATTCCCTGCAAAGAGCCGTGCCCGCAGGATGCCCCAATTTTGGTAAAATGAAGTTGGAGATGCGGTGGGAGGGGGTGCCTTGGCCTCCAGGGGCTGATTGCGCCCAAAGCGCCCGCCCTGAGCCAGATTTAATTACCTGGGAAGTTTAAAAAAAATCAATTTAATTCAGTGAGATACTCAGCATTTTCCTAACACCACAGGAGGCAACGTTATAAAGAAGATATTAATTAAAAATATTGGTGGGGAGGTGAGGTTATCCCACGAGGGCAGCCAAAAGCTCCAGGCTGGGGTTCCTGGGACGTGGTTTCGTGGGTGAGGGGCAGGACCTGGTGGTCTCGGAGGGCTTTTAAACCTAAAATATCCACGATCTACAAGGCGATCTACAACCAACCCGTGTCTCCTCTGCAGGGCTCTCCTTCTACACCCGAGTGCTGGAAAGCTGCGAGGACGAGGCCAGGTTTGAGGAGGTAAGAGGAGACGTGCCTGCCTCCTGCTCCGTCTCCCCTGCCTGATTTTCCATACAAATTCCCCTCCTCCTAGGGGATCACAGGGATTCCCAAGGCACCAATACCTCCTTGCAAGGAAAAAGGGGGAAAAAAAGCAATTATGGGTGAAAAACTCAAATTTAAGTGTCTTGGCACCAGCTTTACGAGCTCCAGCATTTCCCTGGTGGGTGCTGAAGGATCTCAAGAACCTCAAGACCCCATTTTGCTGGGGCTGGGGGTGTCGGGGGTGATAATTGCGGGGCTGCCCCCAGCAATTATCTGATGGGAGAGTCCAGGAGAGGAATATTTCCATACACAAATGACAAATAATTAACAAGCCCAGGTGGTATATATATATTTTTTTTAATTTATTTTTTATTATTGCCTCACTGCAGCACCCCAAATTCCCCCCCCACACCAGGAGCCTTCACGGGGAAGCTTCCCTGCCCCTGCTCGGCATTCGCGAGATCCCACCACCAGGCTGGATTTGGGCTGCCCCAGTGGTTTCCATTTGTTTGTTTTCCTCCCGTTCCCTTTTTTTTTTTTTTCCAATTATTTTTATTCACGGCTCAATGAATTATGCAGGACCTGTGCCTTCCCAGAGCCTGGGGAAGCAAAGCTGCTGATTATTTCAGGGGGTGGCCGCGGTGCCGTGGCTGTTGCACGGTGGCATCGCATCCCGTGTGCACCCCGAGTGGCTTCTCCTCCAAAGGGAAAAGAAAAAAAAACACCTTTTTTAATTATTTCCTTTTATTTTTTCCCCTTTTGTCAATAAAACAGATAAAACCGACCCATCACCCGCTCAGCTTTGCGCAGGGTTTTTAATAAGACTTTTGGCAATAAACCCGCGAGGAGGACAACCGGCCAGCCAGATGGGGAAGGAAGGGGTGCAAGGAAAGCAGGGGGGGCTCGGGGGGCAGCCCCAGCTCTGGGAGGTGCCACGGTGATGGATGGTGGGGATGGTGTGCTCTGGGGCCGTGTTAACGGGGTCTGCTCACAGGGCTGGGGTCAGGGAGCAGGGGGCAGCCCGTCCCCGTATCCCACCTGCAGGTTCAAGGCAGAAATAAATGATTTATTACTGAAGGTAACCAGCTGCGGAAGCCAATTATCTAGAAGGGTAATTAATTGCTGATTGAATTCTGGTGTGCCTTTTTTTTTTTTTTCCTTTTTTTTCCTTTTCTTTTTTTTTTTCCCCCATTAGAAATTTGTTAAGACCGAGGCACAGGGCGTCTCTAATTTAGGAACCTCTGAGTAAAACACGAAAATCCACGGCCTGGGTTGTATTAGAAATCAGTGAGTGACCCTAATAATCCTTACCAGGCTTAAAAAAATAATAATAAAAAGTTTTTCCTGAGGTTTAGAGCACAGCATCCTCGGGGGAGTGATGGCCGTGATTTGCTGCGGGATGCCCCAGGGCATGGGATGTAGGATCTGTAGGATAGGAAGGAGCAGGGCTGGGTACCCCAAATCAGCTGGATTTGGTGTTTTTTTTGGGGGGGTTGTGGGCAACATCCAGAGCGAGGTGCTCGCCTTTACTGAATTGCATTCCCCGGGGTTTCAGGCAGTGGATGGGGGTCCTGTGGAAACAGGGTGGGCACCAGGGCACGAATAATGCTGGGAAGAGGAGTGGAGCCACGGAGAGCAGCGGATTGGGGCTGTTCCCCGTGTTTTGCTGCTCTCCCAGGTGCAGGGCTTTGGGTTTTGCTCGCTGGCTGTGGTGTTAACGGCCCCAAATAGGTTTTGAGGCACGGAGAGCTCTCAGCAAGGCTCCGTGGGGATGCTCAGAGGGGTGCTGGGGGCTGCACAAATCCATAGGGCAAGGGACAGCCAGGTCCCCGACCCCATAGCAGGGACTCACCCACGTGCAATCAGGACGGAGGGATGCTCGTTCCAATTCCTCCCCAAAAATTGATCAATTACATTCCCAAGGAAGACTTTCTGGGGCACTTTACCCAAAATCCTGACTGCCCCACTCCGGTGGGTGCCAGAGCCCCGGCACAGGTCCTGGGCACGGCGCCTTGCTCCCCATCCCTGTGGGAAGCAAAATGATGTCGTGAGGCCATTTCTATATTTTTTTTCCCTATTTCCAGATGTTTTTATATTCGCTTCCTTGACTCACTGCAGGAAGCATAAAAGGGAAGAAATTAGCTTCAGAAATAAGCGTTGGAGTGTTTCTGAAGAGTCACAGACGCCTTCCTGTGAAGCTGCTTGGCCAGCACTTTCCCCCCAGGCTCTGAATTCAGCCCTGCAGCAGTGCGGGGCTCGGTCCCACTGCCACGTCCCCGTGTCCCCAAGGCACCGAGAGCATCTCAGTTGGGGCTTTGCTCAGACACGGGCGGCTGGAAGGGATCCGAGACTTGGAAAATGAGGAAAATAAGCTTGGGTGGTTTGGCTTGGCAGGGTGATTCCTTGGCTTGGGGAGGAAAAGAAGGAAAAAAAATTGAAACCCAAATTTATCTTTTATCTTTATCTTATCTTTTATCTTTTATCTTTTATCTTTTATCTTTTATCTTTTATCTTTTATCTTTTATCTTTTATCTTTTATCTTTTATCTTTTATCTTTATCTTTTATCTTTATCTTTGTATTTTCTTATCTTTATCTGTATCATCTTACCTTTACCTTTACCTTTACCTTTACCTATCTTATCTTTATAGATATAAATACAGATATCTATATATCTATATCTAATCTATATAGATAGATATAGATATATAGACATCTATATATCTGTTTATCTATATCTATATATCTATATCACATAGATATATAGATATTATTTATATATCTGCATATCTTTATATCTATTTTTGTATAGATAGATATTTATAGATAGATATTTATAGATACCTATACCTATAGATAGGTATCTATAGATACCTATATCGATATCTATATGGATAGGGATATAGATATAGATATAAATTTGGCACCAGGACACATGGTTGGCAAGCCTCCTGTGATACAGCCCTGCCTTTTTCATGGCCCTCCCAGCCCCATCCTCATCACCCCTGCCACCTCTCCCCGTCCCCAGCCTGACGTCTCCCCGTCCTTCCTCCCCAGACCTTCCGCTGGCCGGTTGCGAGCAACATCGATGGGAACGAGATCCTGGAGGTGCAGGTCTTCAACTACAGCAAGGTCTTCACCAACAGGTGAGAGCGGGGCTGCCCTTCCCTCCCTCCGTCCTGCTCGAGCTTCCCTCTTGGGTTTGGGGACCGGGGGGTGAGGAAGAGGTTGGTGATGCCTCCTGGGTTGGGCAAGGAAGCCCAAACCCAACATTTTGTGAAATAACACTTTTTGTGAGTGCAGTTGCTGGTGCCCAACAATTTATTTGTGGTCACTGCCACGTCTACAGCATGGTTTTGTGAAGGTGCTGACACCTATTTCAATGCCCTTTGCATGTGTTTAAGAGAAAATTAAATCTTTTATTAAATTAACAAGGTGGATGTCGATATCTAACAGCAGTTCTCCAGCTCTGCAAATTCTGCAATTGTTTGTTTATCTTATTCTTCCATTTTTCTTACTATTTATCGCAATTTGTTCTCACCTGGGTATGGTTGTTGCCAGGACTTACGCATTATGTGCAATGTTATGACAGCTTTTTGAAGGTTTATTCCAGTTAAAGTTTTGCCCACACGCTGATAATGAACGCGAGAGAGGAGAAGTTTGTCCCTTCTGTCAAATTAGTGGTTTTCATACCATTTTCCATGCTGTCACTGCAAAAATACGGGAGCATTTCACAAAAAAAATGACTGATGAGAATTGTCCTGCAGAACATTTACACTGACATTATAGGGAGGAAGAAAACAAAAAAAAAAAAGATGATTTTTTTTCAAGGTTTGCAGACTGCATTAACAGGCAGCCAAGGAGAGGTTCTGCAGGGCTCGTCCTGCTGCTGTGCCCATCCCATAGCCTGGCCCTTTCTTCTCCCACAAGCTTTGGCTTCGGAAATAGGAGCCAGGACTTCACAGGGAGCCTGGGGATGGGAGGAAGAAGAAGGTTTGAGAACTGGAGGGTGGAAGAAAGGGACCTGGTTGACATCCAGGTGCCCATGGGCAGGGAAGTCACCGTGAATCCATTGGGTTGCATTGGGGCAGTGGGGCTGAGCACCCCCTTACTGCGAGGTGTCACCCAGCCGTGGTGTGTCCTGGGGTTTGCTGTCGCTCCCAACCCTTTCTCCTCGGTTCCTTGTCTTTACAAAACCCTTCTGCAGCCAAGGAAGGGCTTGGGCTCGTGGCTGGATGTTGGATGTTGAGGTTGGTTTGCCTGTGGTTGGACGTTGGTTGGGTCTGGCTCTCCGGAGGAACACACGCTGCTGTAAGGATTTGTAGCAACAAAAAAACTGTGGCAAACATCTCTGCTCTGAAAACAAAGTGTTTTTCCCCAGCTGGGGCTCAGTGGGGTCGCCAGAACGTCTCCCAGATGCACACAAATGTTCACGCAAAAGCTTGCTTCTCAGCCCAAAAACGAGGGGACAGATGGTGTGCAGGGCAGGCGTGTTAAATAGGCACAATTAAAAAAAAATGAGAAAAAAAAAAAAGATTAGCTACTTTCATCTTGCTTTTAAGTCAGAGCTTGAGCAGCAGGAGAGTTGAAAAACTTGTGTTATTCAAGGAGCCCCCAGGGGGTGGTGGCTGGGCTTTGGGGGGGAAGCTTGGCTGATGGAGGGGGCCAGGGCTTGTGGGGACATCCCAGCTCAGCGTGGTGTGAGCCACTTTGAGCCACGTTCAGACCGCTTACTGAATTCCTTCCTCTCCCTAGGTGACCGAATTCTCTTAGAAATCTCCAAATACCCAACACAAAATAAATATCCCCGTAGCACAGCCGAATTACTTAAAATTACTTTTTTTTTTTTCCCTTTGCCACACTGCTTATACAGGAGGTTGGCTGCCTCAGCCAGCCGACAGCCACTTGCACTGCTAGGATGACATTCAATTTTCTCATTCCCATCACTTTGGTTATTTTCCTTGGTTTGCTTTTGGTTCCTGCACACACCTATCAGCCTTACTTTCAGCAGCACCTCCACCTTCACCCCTCGCTGCTGTGCAGTGAGCAGGGATCCGACCCCACTTTCCACCACCTCAGCCCCCTTGGCACAGAGAAAGCCCCACGCTGTGCTCCGTGCCCCAAGGACTCAGAAATCGGGACTCAGGGGTTCCCATCATGGTGCTACAGCCCACAAAACCAGGAGCACCTCTGCCTGTTTTTTGCAGGCATTTTCATCCCTTGAAAGCTCTTGCGCCTTTGTAGTCAGAGCATCCCTCCACCTTGCTTTTGAGAAGGCTGCTCCTGTGGTTTTTTTACCATCCTAAATTGTCTTTGCAGCTCATTATCCCACCAGTGTTCAGTTTTCCTCCTCCAAAGCACAAGCTGGGCACACCTTACCCACCTCCCTCCTCCCTTCGTGCAGCCAGGCAGTAATTGCTTCGTTACGCTCCACGGTGCAAATTCCTGCAGGGCTGTGGATGCGCCAGCTTTTTGGAGCTGTTCCCAGGAGTGCAGACCAGCCTGAGGTGTGGGTGCTGCTTCTTGGAGGTGTTTTTGGCCCGTGAGTGCCCTTTTGGGCTGGTTCGGGCACGTTGTGAGGTCCTCACCACCCTGCAGGGCTGCCTCTGCTCCCCGGTGATGGAGTGCTCGTTATCTGGAAATTGTTTTCTAAGTTATTTTTACATGCCAGTCACTGATGGAGTAGTCATCGGGGTTTAATAGCAAAATTGCACTATATTGCTGCCATTCAGCGATGACTATCAACTGATACCCTATTTTTAGAGTTTCTCCATTAATCTGCTCTTGTTAGTGTGTAGCATCGATAGCAGGCACAGCAAAACCAAACATTTTGTTGGAACCTATTCCTTTAATGCAGTTACCGAAAAAATGACTCTGAAGCACACCGAGCTTGTTTTGACACGCTCCATCTCCTCATAAACTTGCCTCGAATGCCACTGATTACACTCCAGTTTTTAATTGTGTTTTTGTTGAACCCTATACAAGATTTTCTATGATTTTCCTAGGATGGCTGCCAGGTGAGCCGGGCTCTCTCCGTTCACCCCAAGCGAACACTTTGCTGTGCCGGGCCTTCTTTGTTATTCCAAGTTCATTACAAATGCTATCAGCCAGTTTGTGTGTGATGATTACCTGCAAACCACCCCTGGAACAATGCACAGAAATATTTATCCAGCATCTTCGCCTGCTTTATATCACAATGGGCTGGAACAGCAGCTACTGCCCCTGTTTCTGGGGTGCTTTTGCCTTCAAAAGTGAAGCTTATTGTCCCCAGAGGCCGGTTGGAGGATGCTTTTGTCCTGCTGTGGTCCTGGGGTGGGTGCTGGGGGCATCCTGACACCGTCAGGGACAGGTAATCGGGAAGATGCTCTTGTGGCGGAGCATCCCCAGCTCCCTGCAGCAGCTTTCCAGACTTTAATTACCTGCTCCATCTCTCTCTGCTAAATTAAAAAGCACTTCAGGTTGGAAACAGTTTCCTCGTGCTGGCATTTACAGGCAGGGGTAAAATGATCCCCAAAGCATCCCTCTAGCAGTGTGTGTCCCCAAGGCAGAAGGCCACCAGGAGCCCAAGGGGGCGATGGCAGCAGAGCCTCGGCCTAACCCTATGGGAGGCCTAATGGGGGAGGAAGGAACTGGTTTCAGATCTCAGCATCAGTGGCAGGAATCAACCAGCAGAAGACGGCTCCAAGTCCGAAATATAAAGGGATTAGCCACGGATTTAAGTCCTGCCTGCTGAGAAATGCCCACACCAGCACACCCAGGCCGCGTCCTGAGGCAGGGCCACAACCACCGCCCGGCCTTCTGTCCCAGGAGGAGGACAGACAGACAGACACAAATCTTGGCCGGGAGGGAGAGGAGAAAGGAGAAGCAGAGCCCTGGCACAGGCTTTGGAAAGGCGAGCCGTGGTGAATAATTCACGTGCAGCTGATTAGGAGGACTTATCAAAGCCCCAGATAAAGGCCCGACACCCGATGCAGGCCCGACGTGAATAATGGAGGGGCCTGGTGCCGAGCCACGGCTGCGTGGCTGTTTCCTTGCCTTTGTCTGCTGCCCCGTGGCCAGCACCATGCAGCTAATTAGCTGGTAAAATAATCCTTCCCTGGCCCTGGGCCCCTGGGCCCAGCTGATTGCTGCTGGCTCCACCGAGGGGCTGTTGGTTTGGGCCTGGTGGCTGTCCTCGGGAGCCGTTCCCCATGGATTTGGGTGCCCAAAAAAGGGGGCAGTGCATTGAGAGAGTTCATGAGGACATCTTAAATGAGGAAAACCTTCCTCTGGTGGCAGTTTCTTCAGTAAAAATGTGTAAAGAACCTCCTGATTTCCATGGTGGCCTAGGGACATTTCCCCCGTGATGCTTATTCTCTGTCTCCAAACCACTCTCCTTGGTCAACATCACCCAATGTCACCTCGTTGGGGACCAAGAAGGTTGAGTGGAAGCAGAATGCCCCATACCAAGGCACAAAGAGGTATCAGCACCTCCAAAGCCAGCAGGGCAGTGCAGATGCCCCTGCCCCAGCACCTTGTGGGGGTGCAGGTTTAAAATCCTGCACCAAAAGAAGGACAAATAGGCACGGTTTTATGCATCCATCTCAAAGACATGGGATGCTCCGTGTGGTGCCACGCACCATGGAAAGCAGGTGTGGAAGCCAAGCAGCTGTTGCATTGTGAGATGATTTGTAGGAACTCGGTGAGGAACTCCTACAGGAACACGATTAATTTTTGCCCTTTCCCTTCTGGTCCACTGGGAAAACTTAAAAAATATCTCCAGGGTGAGTGAAAATTCATGGCATATGATGCCACAGTGCCCTGGGAGGGGGCATGTGCAGGAGGAAGGTGTGTGATGTGGGGTCCCAGATGTGGACTCGAGTGTGTCTGGGCAGGAGAAGACACCGTGAGCCATGTACCAGCAACCTGGGGTGGGGGACAGAAGTGTGGGAGAGGCAGAGAGAAGCAAGGAGCAGGTGGAGGCATCAGCCAGGGCAGCACACCGTGATGGGGAGACACCAAAGGACACCAACAGCCACAAAGCAGCATCCCCAAAACAGCAGCTCCTGCCCTGACCCACGGGGACCACCTGGACCAGCTCCTTCTGTGCCCCATGTTCCCCCCATGCCTAGAGCCAGGATGTCCTGTAAGGATGGAGAAAGCTGCACAAAACCCCACACCTTTTCCTCCGAGGAGGTTTGTTTTCCTCCCTGCTGGCTGCATGTCACCGTTTTCCTCTCCGGGGTGAGAAGAAGCAGTAACTGGATCTGTCTGAGGGCGATGCCGGGGTGGGCACGCTGATAACACCCCCAGAAGAAAGCTGATCCTTGGAGAGCAGACAGCAGCTGGCTCCCCTTACCTGGCCAAGAAACAGAAGGACTAATACCGAGGGCTTTTGATACAGCTCGCCAGGATAAAACAGAGCTTCATTTCATCCTTTGTGCTCCAATTCGGATCTCTGCAGGGTTCGTGCCTGTAGTGAGCAGCTGCCCCCAGCAGGACTTGGGGACACCGAGGTGCTCACCGTTCCTGCTCGCCTGCAGACGATGATGTGCTGCAGGATTCGCTGCAGGAGCCTGCAGTGCCGGGAGCTTTCTGCTGCCAGAAATGCTGAAATATCACAGCCAGAACCTGCAGCATCATCGGCGTAGCAGCCAGGTCCCGGGGACACCACGAGGTTGCACCCAGGGGGTCTGTGTCCGACCCAGCGGAGCCCCGAGTGCACCCATAAAAATGTGGTTAAAGGCAAAAACAACCCTGCAAATGAAACCGTGTGCCTTTAACCCAGATAAAGTGTTTGCAAAATATTTCAGCTGATAGATCAAGAAGGATCTGATAGACCAGAAAAAGGGCCAAAAGCTCTGGAACTGCTTTATTTATTTTATTTTTATTTTTATTTTTATTTTTATTTTTATTTTTATTTTTATTTTTATTTTTATTTTTATTTTTATTTTTATTTTTATTTTTATTTTTATTTTTATTTTTATTTTTATTTTTATCTTTATCTTTATCTTTATTTTTTTATTTTTATTTTTATTATTTTCTTTTTTTTTTTTTTTTACTTTTATTTTTATTTTACTTTTATTTTTATTTTTATTAACAGTAAATTAAGTTATGCCTCTTCAGTTCAGAAGGGGAGATAACTTGTCTTAACTTTTGGTTAGCCCTGAAGTGGTCAGGGAGCTGGACCTGATCTTTGAACGTCCCTTCCAAGTGAACCATTTTATGCTATGCTGTGCTATAACAGATATCCATCAGGCTAAACCAGGGAGTTATTCATCACTTTTTCCAGCAGAAAAAAATGTGAAGGTTTAAAGGAAGACATCAAGAAGCAGGCTCAGGATGAAGTGAGCCTTCAGACAAAGCCAGCTGGGCTGTGGAGGGCTGAAGTTTACAGGCTCAAAACTGAATTTGGCATCTTCGTGGAATAAAAAACTATGCGAGTTTATTGAACACAAGGATTTTTTCCTCTGGGCCAGGAGCCTTAAGGTGGGCATTTTTCATGGGCCAGAAGATTGCTCACTGACCAGCAGGGTTTGACGAGCTTCCTGATGTGTCTGGGGTATCAGGATACATTGATTTTTCCTCCTGAGAGCCCAGACTCCCTACCCTTTCCAATCCATGGGCTGTCCTTTTTATTTATTATTTTATTTTATTTTATTTTATTTTTATTATTTTATTTTATTTTATTTTATTTTATTTTATTTTATTTTATTTTATTTTATTTTATTTTACTTACGATGCGTGCCCGGAGCTTGAAGCATCCTGAGGAGCCTTTTTCACCGCACAGCCAAAACGCAGCTTCCTCTGTCATCATCCTGCTGCAGCCACAGCTTCCCAAATCGCTCACCTCCTCATCTCCCCTCCACACCCTGGAAAATTAGCTTACCCCGTGGGTGTGTGCAATCATTCCTGTTTTGTTAATGGCTGGATAACCCGGAGAAATGTAGGACGCCCCAGCTGCTCCACCTCAGCAGCCTCCAGACACGAAAAGTTGCTTCGGTGAATTAACTTTATTTTTTTTATTTTTTTTTTTCCCCAAGCAAACTCTTGCAAAAATCCTCATTAAATATGAATGGGTTTTCATTCACCCTGGAAGACAAGCGGAATAGCAGAACGAGTGCCAGCCCTGTCTCGTGGAAACAGATCCTGTCGGGAAAGTCACTGGGGATGCGCTCACAGACCTGGTTGCCAAAGGTGCTGACGCGGATGCGCTCAGACTTGGCACGGTGTCTGACTCGGCGGCACAAAATATTTTGATTAAGAAATGAAAATGAAAATCTTGTCACGGCAGGTGCTGGGGGTGCCGTGCATGTGCTAAAATCCCAGCAGAGATTGGGGACGGGGACGTGTCACCAGGCAGAGCTGGGCGCATTGTGCAGCCGTGCGCAACTCCCTGCGGTGGCGAAATGGGGAAGGAGAAGGATGGATGGATGGATGGATGGGTGGGTGGATGGATGGATGAGTACAGAGAGGCTACCTGCATTCCCAAGGCTTTCCTGGGTTCAGAAACAAAAGGTTCCCAGGTTCCAGGAGCAGAATTTGCCCACGGAAGAAATGGTGTCCAAGGGCTGAGCCAGCAGGGAAAAAAGGAACAAGCCTTCATGGGCTGAAGGATGCTGTTGGCAGAACTAGACCAAGCTGCACAATCTTCAGATTTGTGCCTAATAACATCTCGGGCTTCAGTGCTACAGCCTTTGCTTTGAGGGAGCAAGGAATTCAGTGCTGGCAATGCCTGGCAGGGTTCTACCCAGTCAGTGAAATGCTCTGGGCACGGCTCGCAGAGGGATTCATGGAAAGCTGGCACGTGCCACGAGGGCAAAGAGCAAAGAGCAGCACGTGGTGGGATTTGCAGCGCTCCCAGACCGCCCCGATCCAGGGCTCCGAGCCCAGAATTGGGCTGGGTTGGTAACAGAAGAGGCTCCAGCAGTCTGATAAAATTACGAGCGACCCAGAAAAACTCCCTCTCGCTTTCCATCCGCAGAAATGCCAGAGGGAGGGAGCAGGGCACTCGATGAATTATGAAAGGCTCGGAAGTGAAAGGCGGCGCAGACGGGTGCTGAATATTTCATCCCCTCTGGCCGGGCTCTTGCTGGAGACGTGGGCTGGGAGGGGGCCAAGGAAGGGGACCACCACCCCAAGGCATCTTTCTGGCCCTTCCCAGAATTAAGCTGGGCTGAGCTCTGCTACCAGAGCCAGGGGTGCAGAGTCAGAGCACGCAAGGAGATGCAAAGACACGCAAAGAAAGTGGTGCAGGGACCCCTGCTTTTCTCCAGCCTCAATTAGAGGCACTCACGGGCAGCTTTTGGGTGTTTTTTGGCTGCAGCTCAGGCTGGGGGAGCAGAGAAGAGCTGGAGATGGGTGTGATGCTTTTCTCCTCTGGGCTTCGCTCTTCTCAAGCTGTTCCCCCTGGGGAACGCAGCAGATCCGTGTGTGAAACGCCTCCTGGAGATGTTTGCTCCTTGTTGGCCTCCTGGGCTCTTTCCCCACTCGCCCTGCGATGTGATCTGACAGCGCCAGACCCAAACACGCTCGCAGGCAGAGCTGCAGCCCAAGCACGAGGTTGCTCCTGGTGTGAGATTCCTTAAATTAAGGAAAAAAAAACACACCACAAGTGCTTTGTTGCTGGAGAAGCAGCAGCTGTGAGCCCTGGGCTGCGGGGGATCGGACGGGAAGCAGAGGTGCAGGTGGTGAGAGCTGGGCACGGGCACATCCCCCCCGCTTTTTGTAATCCACAACAAGCCAAGGCAGCTTGAAACCACTTCAGAGCGCTCTCCCCAGCTCCGTGGGAAGCAGAAATGCCCCGGGCTGAGGAGCTGCAGTCACATTTTGTTTTCATTGCCTTCACCAACCCGAGGGTGCTGGAGGGGATGGTGGAGGCAGCCGGAGCCCAGGGCAGGCTCTCCGGCTGCCCCCAGCTCATTTTGCATTTCCAGCCCTGCTGGTAAGGACTTTCTGAGAGTTCCCCATCCCTCTGGGGGTGTTTTTGCTTGCAGACACCTCTGCCACGTGCTCCAGCCCTGCACCTTAGGGCTGTGCAGCATCGCCAAGGGGCTGCATTTTGTGCCAGCGGGTAAAATGCAGAGAGATACAGACACATGCAGGAACACGAACAGCACAGTGAGCAGCCAGCCGAGCCTAAAAACCTTCACAAACAAACCTCCCTAGCAAGCAACCATACCAAAATATCCTGATTTTAGAGCTCAGGCCACAAGAGAAGCTCTCCAAAATGACTTTGAGCTGACCTCCAGCCAGCCAGGAGCAGGGGACAGCCCTCCAGCCCCCCAGCCTTGTTCAACTCTTGTTGAAACCTTTCCAAAGCAACAGAGAGCTGCCTCTCCTGCAAACAGCGAATCCCACTAATTAGCAAACCCCGAAGCCCAGGCTGGTACGGCGTTTTTCCCCTGATAAGCTCATCCCTGGGAAGACGCAGCTCTCGGTGGGAAGCGGTGCTGCATTATTCATGCGTGCAGCCACTGGAAACGCTCGGAGAAAAGGAGTTTTTGCTCAATCTGGTGTCTTTGGGGTGCACGGGGAGCTGGGGTGGGGAGGTGCAGGTCAGTGGTGCAAGGCAGCTCCATTTTCACCTTTTCAGGGCTTTTTCCGTGTCGGGAGCCACACGTTGATTCACAGCTGGCTCTTTCCTCGGGCTGACTCAACCCAGGCTGCGCAGGTCCCCCTGGTGCCGCGCCGGCACACGGAGAACATCAAGCCACGGCTCCTTGACAAGCCATGAGCCAGCGAATAAATAATGGGTTTTATTAGCGAGTTTCAGGCTCCTCTGCTCCCCGTGGCATCCTCTTGGGCTTTTAATTTAACGAGCAGGGCTGCTTTTGGTGCACGGGGCTGCGCTCCTGGCTGCGGGGTGCAAAGAGCTTGGGCAGGAGCCGCAAGGAGCAACGAGGTGCCTGCAGCCAGGGGGGTTCAGGTGCTGGTGTGATGCTCGGGGAGAAGGATCCACGGTGGTCAGAAGGTGTTTTATGCCCTAAATCAGCCTCGGTGTTTGTTGTATCCCTAAATCAGCCTTGGTGATCGCAGCAGCATCATAGGATAAAGGATAATATCAAAGGGTCCCAGGGTGGTTCGTGTTGGAGCATGAACTTTCCACGAGCTCTCCGTGCTCAAAGCAGGCTCAGCACCACCTCCAGCAACCAAAATCGTCCCGTTTTTCCCTTTCCCGTTAAAAATGTTGTCCTGGTGGGTGCTCGCCTGACCTTTCTCTGCCCCGTAGGCTCATCGGCACGTTCCGCATGGTCCTGCAGAAGGTGGTGGAGGAAGGGCACGTGGAGGTGACGGATACGCTCATAGACGACAACAACTCAGCCATCCAGGTGGGTCGCGGCTCTCCTTCCCTTATCCGACCCTGAAGTCCCACTCTTTGTGCCTCTCAGGGGAAATTTGGGATAAAAAAATGCCCGGTTTGGGTCTGCGCCCTTCATCCAGAGCCCCCCAGGTCCGGCTGATGCACCTCAAGGGAGCTGTTTGCCATGGAGACTGAGTTTTATGACACACATGGAAATCCAGCTACTTTTGATCTTCCTGTGTATCAAAATGCTGGTGTTTTGATTTAAAAAAATAAAAATAATAAAAATTCAGCCTTTCTGCCTGCTAGACACAACATTTTCCTGCCTCCATAAGCAGGTTCTGAGGCTCAGCACAAGGGAGCTCCATCAGCAGCGACAGGAGGTGACTTACGCTTTCTGGGGCTTGTTTTGGGCAGAAAAGCCACGTTCCTTTATTTCCCCTTTGTTTTTGGGATGGTTTAGCCCCAGGTCTAAGCTGGAGCTGGGAGGTGAGGGTGCAAGCTCACTTTTGGGGCTTTCATCAGGATTTCGGTCCCTTCTCCCGTGCAGTCTCCATGGCAACTCCAGGAGAGTCAAAACTCACAAATTTGTCTCCAAACCGCTGCTGCCGGGCTCCACTTCATCAAGAGGAGGAATTTGGGCTGCAGGAGCCCTGCAAAGAGAATCCAGAGGGCAACGCCTGGGGCATTTTGGTGACAAAACGCTGTTGGAAACCCAAAAGTGGCACAGATCCCACTGAGCAGCAGGGTCAGTGGGGGTGTGGTGTTGGCAGAAAACCCAGTTGGTGCTCCCAGGGGTGGGCATCACCTCTGAGATGCGAAGAAAAATGTTTTTTTTGGAAATGATGCTCTCCTCTTTACGTGTCTTCTCTCGCACAGGGACCCCCTGTGCTTTGGGACCCCCCTGTGCTGTGGGATCCTGAGTTTTGGGACCCCTGTGCTTGGGGACCCCTGTGCTGTGGGATCCTGTGCTGTGGGACTCCCAAGTTTTGGGACCCAAAAGACCCAAAAGCTGCAAAGCCAGGAGGGGTTTCGTGGTCGTGTAATATGGCCATCAACAAGGGGCTGTGGGACAGCTCAAAAATTATTGGTAGCTGGCTGGGGAGCAAATAAAATAAAAGATAAAGACAAAAAATTAAACTAAATTAATAAAATAAAATAAAATAAAATAAAATAAAATAAAATAAAATAAAATAAAATAAAATAAAATAAAATAAAATAAAATAAAATAAAATAAAATAAAATAAAATAAAATAAAATAAATAAGTAAAACAAAAATAAAGTAAAAACAAAAACCATACAAATAAAACCCAATACAAATACAAATCTTTTTAAATGTCCAGTGATGGACATTAAATGAGCCAGCAGTCCTTCGATGAACTATTCCACCGGGTAATTTTCTTTACCATTACAAGTCAGAGTTTCGTTTTCAGTGTGAATTTGGTTTCAGTTTATAACTATTATTTTCTCTCCGAACAAGTGACAATTTTATTCAGCCCCAAACCAAAATTGTTCATTTTATTGCACCCATCATTTCTAGTTTCTTTTTAAGGATTTTTTCAAACTTTAAAAAATAGTTTTAAAATAAGATTTCAAGAGAAAATGTCTCCTAGCAGCACTGAAGTGGCTTGAAAATATGAAAAATTATTATTTTCATATATCTCCCTCTCCTCTGTATTTGCTTTTTCAAGCCATTTGAAGCAGCTGGGTGGGGGCAGCACGGTGGGGCAAATCATTTTGATTGACTCAAATTTGCCTTTTTCCACGGAAAGAATAAAATCAGTCAAAACCTTCCATCCAGCTGGGCTCATTGAATGTCCTGAGTTCCTCCTGGCCACATCCTGCATTTCTTGGCCCTTCTCCCTCCCTTGGACACCAGCAGCGGGATATAAAGCCAGGTAGTTTTATATAAATTTAAAATTAAAATGAAATTATAAATATAAATATAAATATAAATATAAATATAAATATAAATATAAATATAAATGTAAATGTAAATGTAAATGTAAATGTAAATGTAAATGTAAATATAAATATAAATATAAATATAAATATAAATATAAATATAAATAATACAGGTGGTTCTCCTAAAAATACAGGAAAAGGAAGGTTTTCCATCACATTTTTCCTGCTCAGGGTTTGCCTCTCCAGCAGTCGCTGGCAGCTGATTCCTGATGGATACTAACCATGGGAAATTGTGTATGCCCTCCAAAAACACCCAAATTATCCTAGAATCGTAAAAATCAGAGAATATCCCCCATTTTAAGGGATCCATAAGGATCGTACTGGGAGGCAGCAGCTCGGCCACCCGATGCGGGGCAGCGCTGATCCTTTTGGGGTCCCTCTGCTGGGGACGTGTCCTCCCTCCTCAGGGCTCCTGCCACCACCCATCCCATCCCTGGGGTGACAAATTTTGGTGACATGGTGACAAATTCTCCTTTCTGCTAGAAAAAATCCCGTCCTCACGTCTAACACCAGTTGTCTTTGCATTGAGCTACCCAGTAGCTTCCTAGTGGAAGGTGAAGAAAGATTTGGGGTTCGGGTTTGGTTTAACCTCTGTGGCTGATGGTTCCATATTTGCCTTTCCTAAATTCTCCGTTTTTAGTGGAGACACTTTGCTGGCTGCTCCGACCAAAGCAGAGTTTTTGGGACTTTGGCCCTCAGGACAAGGCGTTGGTGGCTCACATCTTCGTCCAGGCCTTAAAACCCTGCAGGCCTTCCCCCAAAATGCCTCAAGCTCTGGATGAGAAGAGCTTTGGGGGACGTAAGGCAGCAGCTCCTCTTGCTTTTGGGATTTTTTGGGCCCTGCTTTTCTTGGTGCTGAGCCCATTTCCTCGTGCGTTGCAGACCAGCATCTCCATAGAGATCCGCTACCAGGCCCAGGACGGGACGGTGGGCACGTGGAGCGACAAGGAGTTCCTGGAGACCCCCGGACCCCACTCAGAGGGGGACAGCAGACCCCCTCTGGAGACCGACAGCCTCCTCCCTGGTCTTCGGCAGAGCTCGGACGTGTCCCCGGGGAAATCCAGCCAGCAGCCTGCCGACAGGAGCTTCAGGAGGTAATGGGGACAGTATGGTGGTGGCTGGGATGCCACCAAAGGGCAGCAGCATCCCCAGTACCCCATATGGGGGGATTCCCACCCCATAGCGCTCCTCTTCCTCCTCCCCAGCATCTGTGGGACCCACACCACAGCTGGAGGTGAGGATGGGACATATGGGGCCTTGTGTTGGTGCCATAAGGGCCTGGTGCTCCTACAGAGGCCTACAGCACAGAGCCAAGGCCTCCCACGAGCATTGGGATTTGGAGCATGTGGCAGATGTTTGGGTTATAAACGTGGTTAAATACAGATCTGAGGAGGGTCTGGCTGCTGGCAAACCCCTCGTATCGGGTGGGATTGGGGCTGGTTGATGAAGTGTGGGGTCCCGCACCTCCACCCCAGGGCAGGAGGCAGGTCCGGACCCCATAGTGGTGAGGATGCTTATGGGGTCTCAGTGCCACAGGGTCTCATGGTGAGGCCGGAGGAGACACCAGGGATGCTGATAAGCCCTGTTTTCTGCTTTGTCCCTCTAAATATCACCAAACTTAAACGAAATCTCCATCCCAAACCAGGAAAGGCGAGCCCTCTTTGGGTTCATGGCTCCACTCCAGTAGCTCCCGAACCCCGCTGGAAAAGCGGAGCCCTCAAAGCCCTGAATTTGCTTAAAATCTCGTGGAAATTGGTAACCAGTAGAGGAGGGGGGGAGCTGTGCATGGGGGGCACAGGGGATAATAACCCCCCAGGACCACACAGCCCCTGGCTGAGGGTCGCAGCCCAACCGCTTGCAAGGTGAATCTCGGAATAACCCTAGGAATTGGCCAATTTAAAAAAATATATATATTTGCACCAAAAATACTTGCAGCTCTGCCAGCTTGTGCACCCCCCACCCTGTGTTTTTGCAGTCGTGTGTGCCGGCAGTGTTTGTTTTCTGCCTGTGTTTAGCATTTTATTACGGCCATATAAGGGCAAAATTTCTTTTTCCCCACGTTGGGATTGAAGAAATATATTCCCAGTTGCCTGCATCGCTCGTAGGCACTTAATTAACTGTGTGAACTGGGCCGAAACCTGTGGATTTTCAGGCAAATGGGAGGCACGGGGCTTTGGGGAGGGGTCTTGGGGCACAGCCCTGCTTGCAGAGCCCCCTCGCAGGGTCCCATCCTGCCCCTACAGCTGGAGGTGGCTGAGCTGCCCCCGTGCTGGTGCAAAAGGACTTTTTGAGGCTGGTTTGCACCCATCCTTCCTACCGGGGAGCTGAAATGAACGCAGAGGTTTAGGAACAAGCAGCAGGGATGTGTGGGGCTTGAACACCACCACGGCAAATCCTGCCTGGCCCTGATCCTTTTGCTTCATTTCCCCCACAGCTCAGCAGGAGGGTGAGCAGCTCTCGGGGGTCACAGCCTGGCAAAAGCCTCCGAAACTTGGCAGCATTTTTTCCTTGATATCCACAACGTTTTCCAAAAAAAAAATCTCATCCGCAGGGCTCACCCGGAGCTCCTGCTGCAGCTCCTTCCCTGGGCATCCCAGGAGCAGGCAGTCACCACAAAATTGCAAAGCGTGCTCTAATCACTGCCCCAAGCAAGATATCACGAAGATAAGTGCACGAGGGTGGCCCCGGGCTTCTCCTGCTGCCTTTTTCCCAAGGAGAAAAGGGGATGGAGAAGATTTGTCCCGCAGCAGGAGCACAGGGGGCTTCGGTCCCCCCGTGGCCATCAATATCAGCCCCAATACGAACGCCAGGGAGGAAAAGGGCCTCATTTTTCCCATCTCACCACCCCCCGCAGGATGGAAGAGGACGAGATGTATTACCACAGCGAAGACGAGCTCCTGGGCGAGGGGGACACCCTCAGCCAGGGCTCCCTCAGCACGAGGTAGGGAGGCAGCCAGCACCCAGCGGTGCTGGTGGCCATGGGGTGTGCAAGTGCTAATTTGCTCCTGCCGTGTCCCCGAGGATGTCCCGCAAGCTTTGCAGCTGGATTCCCACTTCTCAGTTGCAGGAGAGCTGCAGCAGCATCCTTGGAAAAGGATGCTCGGAATTGAAAAAGCATCCTTGGAAAGGATGCTCGGGGGCTGGGATGCAGGAGGAAAGGCTGTGGGGCGCTGCCTCGCCTGGGAAGCCTCTCCTCCTCCACATTTGTCCCCAAAACCTGAGACCAGAGAAGGGACAAGCTCCCTGTGATGTGTGTTTCTGTTTGCAGTGTTTTTTTCTTGCCGTGCAGTGCTGTGGTTTGTTCCCCACCGTGCCCAGAAAGGGTTCGGGGAGGAGATGCAGCAAAGAGGTAAAACCCAGGCACCAAGCTGACACCATGGTCCAGCCCCACAGGGCAGATTTGGGATTATTTCCCATCCAAAACCTTTCTTTGGATGGGGAAGATCAGGATGGGTGCGATGTGTGCCAGGCAGTTTGTCTTCAAAGGCAGGCAGCGTGCCCTTGCACCATTAATCTGGCAGTGCAGGGGTACGTGGCAGCGGCTCGTTGGGGACATTATTTTGTTTTTCAGCCAATTCCCTTTTTTGAGAAGGTGCAGGAGGGGAGAACAAACGGGTCTGAAAGGGGAAGAGCAGCAGCAGCAACCAGGAGCACATAAATAGTGCCGTGCTTGCTAGGAATTTGCCAGCTGGGACCAAGGGAGCTGCCTGCAGCTCAGCCCCGCAGGCAAATTCCTCCATCAGGTGCTCCAGGTCCCTCCTCCACCACCAGAGGAACGACTGCCGTTCCCAAAAGATGCTCATGAAAGAGGAACAATCTTATATTCTGGACAAAAACAGCTTTGTCCCCAAACCCACCAGCCCCTGAGGCTGAATTCCTGCAGCTGGGCACAGGAGCTCGGAGGTGGGTGCGGGTGGATGGGAAGGGGTGGCCAACATCAGGGTTGGCCCTAAAAAAAATAATCCTAAAATACTGCCCCCAGATGTGGCTTCTTTATGGCTTAGCCCCTGCCTGATGGATCCCCTGGGAGCCTGGGCTCATCCTCTGCTTGCACACATGGCTGGAGGCAGGTGTAGGGTCCCCGTGTTCCCCCTGGAAATGGGGATCCCACCCCAATGATTGCAGGTTTTTTTTTTTTTAAATGATTGTTGTGTTTTTTGTTTTTTGTTTTTTTGTTTTTTTTTTTGCCTTTGTGTTGCTGCTTTTTTTTTTTTGGGTGGCAAGCTGGAGACAAGCCAAACAGAAGCCAGCTGCCACCCCAGCCAAAAAAAAATCCCCCATCAATCCCCAGCTCTCTTTGAGCAAATTCACCCCAAGCAGAAGGGCGGAGGGGAGGAAGGAGGTCGGCACGGAGGGGACCAGTTCAGCTCCACCAGTTCGACCAGTCTCAGCCCCAGAAACCAGTCTGCGGGGGCACAGAGCGTGCTGGGGCTGCAGGGACCGGTGTGAGGCTCGGCTCAGACTGGTTGTGGGTCCCCAGGCATGCGTGGAGTGCTCTGCTGTGGTGCTGTGCTCTGAGGTTATCCTGTCCTGGCACAAATCATCCCTTTTTAAAAACTCTGGCACAACAGAGGAGCCCTCTGACTTCTTATCACAATTTTTCCACCCTCTCTCTGTAAACGCCCCAGCCTTGGAGACGACGCAGAAGAAGATCAGCACCTTAGGTAAATACCCCCAGCAGACCACAACCCTGAAATCCTGCCCTTATCCCGCTGAGACACGCTCAAAGTCTTGCTCTCCAGAGGCCAATTCCTTAAATCCAGGCCAAAATGTCAAAACCTGGGGGCGCTGCCCAAATTTCGGTGGGATGGGGCTGTGCGCGCATCGCCTCTGCCCACCGCCTTGAACCCGAGCCCCCGCCACGCACCACCTGATAGCTGCTGGCCTTGAAATATTGATGGGCAGCACGGAGCCCTCAGCCGAAAGCAATCTGGGCACGGTGAATTATTGATCGTGCCTTTTTTTTGTCCGTGCCCAGCGGACCCAAACCGTGCCCGCTTGGGTTCAGCTCTCTGCCCTTCACTAATTACCCCCACGGCTCGTTTGATCCAAAGCTGGCGTCGCCGCCAAGCTCTGGGGTTGGATTTGGTGATGGAAACCATTTGGGCACACACGTCTGTGGTGTTGCACGTTGCCTCCATCAGCACAATTGGGCAACCTGGGTCCTTTTTTGTCCTGAGAAAAGGCAACGAAACCATCTCCCAAAAACCATCCAGCACATCCAGCAGCAGCAACCAGCAGCTGGGCTGGAGAAGCCTGGAAGGCACTGACCAGGTCGTCGTGTGCCCTGCTGCTGGTGGGATGCTTCAAGAAACCTGACGGTTTGGTTTTTTGGTTGTTTTTCTCTCTTTTTGGTGCCTCGCTCAGGATTAAGTTCAACGACGGATACAAGTCAGTAGCAAGGTACCAAAACGTTGTGGCTGGTGGGGGGTCGCCCTCATCCTGGCCCATCCTGGTCATAAAATTAGGGAATCCTGTGATGGTTTGGGTTGGAAGGGACCTTAAAAAACATTTAGTGCCAAGCCCTGCCCTGATGCAGGAGGAGATGCAGGAGGAGGTCTGTGCTTTGCTGCTGGGGGAGGTGGAGAGGATGCAGAATTTGGGATAGGATCACTGTCCTGCTGCCAGGACGGTGCCTCCTCGCTGCCTGGCCATGAAGTTCTGGTCAAGACCAGAGCAAGACCAACCTCAGCATCATCTCCAGGAGATCCTCCTGGGGTGGGGATGGCAGCTGGTGTTCCTTTCCCCTATTTTGGTGGGCTCCCGTGGGCTGTGGGAGGGTTCATCTGCTTGGGGGGTTGGTTCTTCCTCACGTTCATCCTCCTGGCTGTGTCTCTTCCAAACAGCGAAGACCCCGAAGACCTCAGGTACCAGGGATGGTTTTCCTTCTTGTCTCAGGCCCTTTGGGCATGCTGTGTGCATGCAGGTGGTGTGTGTTGGCATATCCCTGCACGGTGTTTGGCCCCAAAGAAGGATCCTAATTTCTTCCTGCCCTCTTCTTACTGGGGGGCAGAGCTTTCTTGTGCTCGCCCCAATCCCTCCTCCCCAAAGGGCAGGGCTTTGGGGTTGGTCTATTCTCCCCTATGATCAACAAGGACATCCTTTTACTTGGTAGCCTTCTGAAGGAGCTTGGAGGATTGAATTTATCTGTCTGCCTAGCTCTCAGTCCATCCATCCACCCACACATCCATCCATCCATCCATCCATCCATCCATCCATCCATCCATCCATCCATCCATCCATCCACCCATCCACCCATCCATCCACCCCAATACAGTTCTTACTAGCCACCACCCCATCCTAACGTTATTTTCTCCATCTGTCCATTGATCCATCTCAATAAAATCCATCCGTCTCATTGAATTCCTTTCCATTCATCTGTCAGTGCAATTCTTTCCATTCATCCCTCCATCCGTCCACTTCCATATAGGTCTGTCTCTCTGTCCATCTATCCCAGTGCCATTCCATCCTTCCTCTTTTCTTTTCTTTTCTTTTCTTTTCTTTTCTTTTCTTTTCTTTTCTTTTCTTTTCTTTTCTTTTCTTTTCTTTTCTTTTCTTTTCTTTTCTTTTCTTTTCTTTTCTTTTCTTTTCTTTTCTTTTCTTTTCTTTTCTTCTCTTCTCTTCTCTTCTCTTCTCTTCTCTTCTCTTCTCTTCTCTTCTCTTCTCTTTTCTTCTCTTTTCTTCTCTTTTCTTCTCTTCTCTTTTCTTCTCTTTTCTTCTCTTTTCTTCTCTTTTCTTCTCTTTTCTTTTCTTTTCTTTTCTTTTCTTTTCTTTTCTTTTCTTTTCTTTTCTTTTCTTTTCTTTTCTTTTCTTTTCTTTTCTTTTCTTTTCTTTTCTTTTTTCTTTTCTTTTCTTTTCTTTTCTTTTCTTTTCTTTTCTTTTCTTTTCTTTTCTTTTCTTTTCTTTTCTTTTCTTTTCTTTTCTTTTCTTTTCTTTTCTTTTCTTTTCTTTTCTTTTCTTTTCCTCTTCTCTTCTCTTCTCTTCTCTTCTCTTCTCTTCTCTTCTCTTCTCTTCTCTTCTCTTCTCTTCTCTTCTCTTCTCTTCTCTTCTCTTCTCTTCTCTTCTCTTCTCTTCTCTTCTCTTCTCTTCTCTTCTCTTCTCTTCTCTTCTCTTCTCTTCTCTTCTCTTCTCTTCTCTTCTCTTCTCTTCTCTTCTCTTCTCTTCTCTTCTCTTCTCTTCTCTTCCTTCATCCATCCCTTCATCCACCCATCCACCCATCCATCATCCATCCATCCCATTCCCATCTCCTTTTCCTCTGGCACGCGTGTGAGCTGGGCTTTTTCGGTGCTTTCTGCATGCTGCTGAGCAAGATTTTGAGGGCAGAAGGTTGGTGCAAGTTTTGTCACCACATCAGGACAGATCTCACCTGAACTTTGTGGTTGCAGAGCTAAGGCTAAGGGCAGAGAGAAGAGACACCTCGTGTTGCCATTCAGGTACCTGACTCGTGATTTAAATCCTCTCCACCCCGGGCAGATTTACAACGCAGATGGCCCAGCCGAGCTGTTGCCATCAGCGTTTGCTTTTTTTGGATTTCCTCGGCTGCCCCCCAGCTCCAGGCTGACCCCTGCCCGTGCTGGGCTGAGCAGGAGAGCCCCGCTCCTCCTGCACCTAATTTTTTGGGTGAGAAAAGATGTCCATGGCCACAGCTGGGGAGCTGCAGGAGGAAAAACTGCTTTATTAGGCTGGCTGGAGCTCCTGAAACACACTGAAATTCGTTTGCTTTTTGTTCCCCCGATGCCCGGCCACCGGCTCCAGCAAAGGCAGAGAGAAGACGAAGGAGCACAAGTAGGTTTGCTTTCTCCACTCCTTCTCCTCCTCCTCGTTTCCAGCTGTTTTAGCTCACCTTGGGGCTGGCCTGGTACCTTCTGTGCTCTCCCCTTCCCTAAATCTGAAAATCTGAGCCTCTCGGGTCCGGAGGAGCTCAGGTCTCTTGGATATTTGGGGCAGGAGAGGGGTTTGGCACGGGTTATCAGCCAACAAGACCTGGCACCAGCTTTACAGTCCTGAAGGCAGACAGGAGAAGAGGTGGGAAGAAAAATCACTGCCCTGGATAGCCCGGTCCTTGCTGGTCGCCCTCCCAGGCTGGGTGGAAAGGGGAGAAAAGGGATGGGGATGGGGTTGGGGTTTGGGATAGGGTCTCCAGCACAGCCTGGGCTGGAGGATGGGGCACACATGGGGTCAGAACCTACTTTATGGACAAAATTCCTGCAGAGAAACGAGCCGTGACAGCCCCGCTCTCTTTCCCTGCTCTCAGTTCCCCAGTAAAAAGCAATGATTTGAGTGTCCTACCCTGAATAATTAACCTCTCCTTGGAGCTGCAAAACTCTGGATGTGCCTTCCTCCACCGAATCAAGACAATTCATCAGCTCAAACCCTTGTTAGGCACCCGAAAATCTGCGGGAAGCACACGGTGGGAGGCTGGGTGGATGCTCTGGTGTCTAATACGGGGCGAAGCTCGCTCGGAGACACCAAACCAGGCTGCAGCGGGCCAGTAGCTGGCACGATTTTGGAGGGTGCCCAAATTTGGAGGGTGCTGCAGGAGGCTCCAGCCAGGCAGTGGCAGAGGGGGTTGTGGCACAGCCTGTGCTGGCATCTCAGGTTCACAGCTCATGCAATATTCATGCGGGGACGGTGTCAGCTCTCCGCCGGCTCCTGCCGCCTCCCCTGCGTGTTTTAGCCCGGCAGGAGCCACAGAGGGGCTGGCACGGCCTTTCCTTAACGCTGCCAAAACCCTGCTGTGCCCAAAAAGGTGGATTTTGGGCAGGGTGCCCATCCCTGCTCGGCCCTGACCTGCTCGTGGGGCACGAGGGGGTGGCCGTCCTGCCGTAGATGTTGGTGGATCTCCCGTCTCGGAGGAGCTCTTCCCGTGTCTCCTGACGGCCAGCGGGTGAAGGTAGTGCCCCCGCGGGATGGGGAGGGGATGGGGGCAGCGATTGGGGACCTGTCGGTGCTCATCTGGTTTGGAGAAGGTGACCGAGGGGGTTTGGGATGGGGTCGGAGCTGCTGGGGGGGGGTTACCTGGGTGCCTGCCCCCAGAGCACTTGGGATGGCTTCCTCCTGGTCCTTTGCTTCTTCCCTTCTTGATATTTGCCAAAACCCACCCGAATCCACTCCCTTTTGTGGTTTTTGGTTTTCCTCGGTGGTTGTTTCCTAAATACTCATCCCCCTGGGGCTGCAGTGCCCGGGGGAACACCAGGAGGGGCAGGGCGAGGGAAGAAGGGGGGGCTGAGCCCAGCATGGGGACGTGGCCGGGTGCCCTCTGAACCCTGCTCTGGGGCTCAGGCTCATCTCACAGGTGGGCTAGAGGCTCTCAGGATATCTATTTCCCATTTCTGGGGCCTTTTCATGGGATCCTGGAATGGTTTGGGTTGGAAGGGACCTTAAAGACCACCCCCTTTCCATGGGCAGGGACACCTCCCACCACACCAGGCTGCCCAAAACCTCTTCCCACCTGGCCTTGAGCACCTCCAGGGCCACCAACCTGACCCAGTCCCATCCCTAAATCATATCCCCTAGTGCATTTTCAGCTGATTCTCGAGGCTAAAAATCTGCGTTCCCTCCAGCCAGGGTGCAACTCTGAAGCTCCCAACTCTTTGCAAACAGCAGCACGGATTTGCACCCAAATAAGAGTGAAAAAATCTTCATGGAAATGCCTGAAAATCCGTTGTTGCCTTCAGCAATCTCTGACCCTTGGTTCAATCTGTATTTTAGAGCAGCCCGGTGTTGTGATAATCCTGTCGTGTGCTGAGCGCTGCATTTTGGGGGCATTTTATGTCACCCTATTTTATGACTGCTCAGAGCATTTGCTGCTGTAGCAGAGCAAGCCAGGGACTAGAAATTAAATTCATTTAAATGGTCATTTAAATAGATTAAATTCATTAAAACGGTAAATTTAATGAATTAAATTCATTAAAATGGGGAGAGCTGAGGACACACCCCAGGATGCATCCATTTAAAAAAAACACTTGAATTTTGTCCCGTTTCCTTCTGAACTGGACGAGGTGTAAATGGAGGCTAACAACAAAGTGAATTTTCAGCTCCAGCAGCCAAATATTTTCTCTCAGACTCCCGAGATGTCTCTGTTGAAATGGGGAAGTAAAAACAGGGTCTGGGTGCCCGAAGCGCTTGTGGTTGCATCCCACCGCAGCGTTTGGAGCCAGGGGGAGTTTTCCTCCTGATGCTTGGCTTAAAAGGATTAACATTTTTGGAAAGCAACCGGCAGGCAATTTGCAAACCTTTGCCCATCCAGCCCAAACCCTCCCGAGTGAATCTGACCCCATCCCAAAAAGCAACTGGGATCCCCTACCCTGGCCCCCTGCAAGCGAGGGGAACCTACACAGCTTTGCAGCATCCCTAGTCAAAGACATTACTGATTTTTCACACCGAGGTGGCTAGAATTGGTAATTTTTAGTGAACTATTTATTATTTTTTTTTAGGTAATTGCCCTAGGGAGCAATCGCACGGGGGTCAGGAGAGGAAAGGAGCAGCAGGGGCAAGCAGAGAACAGGGCCATGGGGCAGGAGGAAGGGTTTGCTGGTGCTGCTGTGCTCCAGCCTCGAGTTTTATCCCAGTTTGGGGCATTCCTGAGAAAATATGAGGCCCGAAAATCACAGGCAGTGAATTTATGGGGACTTTGGTGTCCTGGCCCTTGTTTGCAGCTGTCCGTGTCTGCTCTTTCGGCTGACTTTCCTCTCTTGCTTTGACCCGTGGAAAGCTCCTACATTTCTCACACCCAAATTCAGGACAACTGCACTGAAAACACATGACTCAATTTTATTTTTATTTTTTATTTTTTCCATTTCAGAGCTGGGAAAGGAGTTTTTTCAGCCATGAAGCTTGGCAAGGCGCGTCCCACAAAGGATGACCATCGGAAGCAAGGTAGGTGCCGGGAGGGGAGCGTTCCCCGCTCCTGTGCTGCTTTTCCAGCATCTCCCACACCCCAAAAAAGCTCCTGAGAGACCCCACGAGGGGCTCACATTGGGCACAGCCCATCCATAACTCAGTTATGGAGTGCTTGGTGCAGAGAGAAGAGATCTCCATGGGGAAATGGGTGGTGGGACCTGATGGAGAGACTTCCCCCATGAAGCCTTCACCGGACAGCAATGTGCAACTGTGGTGAAAAGCCTGGAGGTTGGGCATGCAGCCTCCAGCTTTTTTGGGGGGATAATTCACAGACGTGACGATGCCAAGCACAGTTTTGCCCTTGCGCCTTGGTGCTTGCACAGGCATCAGACAAAGGACGGGCTCAGCCTCCACGGGGGCACCTGAAACCAGACGCCTTCCCGGAGACACACGGGGGGCAGCGGTCGGAAATTCCTTGCTGTTTCCATCCAGATCGAAGATTGGGTTTCAACGGCAAAGAGTCGGGGCAGTGCCTTCTTGTGGGGAAGGAGGAAGGGACCTTAAAGCCCCCACCCCATTGCCATCCCCTGCCATGGCCCTTGGGCACTGCCAGAGATGGGGCACCCCCAAGGCAACCTGTTCCAGTGCCTCACCACCCCCTAATCGATGAATTTCCTCCAAATACCTCATCTAAATCTCCCGTCCTTTATTTTAAAACCATTTTCCTTGCTCCTGGAGCGAGCTGGGGGCCTGCCTAGGCTGGGAAAGGGGCTGGAAACCTGCACCCCAGGAGCAATGTTGCTCCGGTGTTGTTTTACCCCTTGCACTCGGGGCTGTTTCTCATTTTTCATTTTTTTCCAAAGCTTGCTGCCCTCACAAAGCCGTACACAACACGTTCCCCGGGTGGAATAAAACACCACGTGAGGCAAACCTCCTTTTTTTAATCCTTTTCGGACCGGGCTGCCCGTGAGCCGACCCGGCGCCCGTTGTTCTTTGCGTTATCGGGGGGAGGTCGATGGGACGTATTGGTTACCTTCCTCGGCACCTTTAATTATTCACCGAGTGGAAACAACGAGAGGCATTCCTTTGTCTCCCTGTGCCTATGCAGATGAACCCGCCGTTTTGGAGGCAGAAGACCTGGACCGAAAAGCCATGAGGCTCGGGGGGGGGCTGGACCCGGACACCATCTCCTTGGCCTCCGTCACAGCCGTGACCACCAATGTCTCGAATAAAAGGTGAGGGCCAATGGGAGCTTGTGCAAGCAGCGGGGGCTCGCTGGCACATGGGGGGGTAAAGGAAAAATCATGTCATCCCATACATTTTTGGAAATGTCCCACAAAATGTGCCGCGGTGGCTTGCAGCCCCGGGGGCAGAGCATGGGCAGCCCTACAATCTGCAGGGAAAACCCTCACATTGAAGGGTTTTCCCTGCAGATTTTAGGGCTGCCCATGCTCTGTCCCATCCGGCAGAAAGTCCACTGACTGATGGTTCCCTCTGCTCCCCCCCCCCCCAAAAAGGTCCAAGCCCGACATCAAAATGGAGCCGAGCGCTGGGAGGCCGATGGATTACCAGGTAGGCGATGGCTCTCGGAGGGGAAGATGCTCAACAGGAGGCTTTTAGGAGAGGAAGAGGCAGACCGAGAGCTTTTATTTGAACCTCCTCAGACCACAAATTTCAGCAGTGTCACTGCTCGAGGAGCAGGAGCTCCTCACCCCAGCAGGTCCCCCTTGGCTCGTGGGGCGGCTCGGGGACCAGGAGGACGCGCTCTGCATTAAGCCACTTGCTGGTGTGGCTCCCCATCCTGAATCCAATCATCCAATCGGCCCAGAAAGCCCAAATTAACCCATAATAGCAGCAACCCACCTCCAAAGCATTTCTCTTACTTCCCAAGAGCTTTCATCCTGCTGGTTCATACTGAAGACTGTTAGCAGCCAAAAAATCACTGTATTTCCTCGGGTAGGTTGGGACATGGCTGCTGCTCTCTTCTTCAGCTCCATTCCTGCCACTTTAACCCAGCACACGAAGAACCACACATTTGGCTTCTCCAGGCTCATATGAGCCATATTGCTCCCATTTTTTTCCCCATTTGGAGCCGGCGTGACTCATAAGTTGGTTTCTCTCCTCATTTTCACCGAGGCGTGCCGAGTCGGCAGCAATTTCGCTTTATGTCCTCGGCACAGCAACACCTTCCTGGGGACACCTCGGAAGGATGCAAAGAAAGATTTTTGTGAGAGATTTATTGCCGAGCATTGCCAGATCCGCTTGTGAGACCAAACAGGAGCAGGATGTACGTGGAGGAGGTTTAATTAGACTCATAATGAACCTAGACCGAACAGCGAGGCTTTCGGGCACTGAGTGTGCTCGGTTCAGGAGAGGTGCAACCAGAACTTAAAAAGGGGGAAGGAATTGCAGCCAAAAGACAGAAGGGACACAAATTCTGGTTATTTCAGCACTGCCAGGAGAGGATTGTGCCTTGCCCTCCTCCTCCTCCGTTACCCTTTCTCCTTGCAGGAGCACTGCACCCTCTGTATTTTCTAGCAGAAGCACCTTAGGCCAGCTGGGTGTCACCAACCAAGCTTCTCCTCCCCAAATCCCCCAGAATTTATTATTTTGTGGGAAGCAAACCCATGCTCCATGCTCTGGGGTTGAAGGATCAGGGATGCCCTGGGTCTCCTGCTCTCACCACCTCGCAGCTCTCGGGCTTGTTTGAGCAGCTCGGTGTCCTTGGTGTGAGAAAGAAACCCCAAAACTGCCAACATTGTGATGAAAACGCTTCAAAACCAAAAGCCAGGCGGAGATGGGAGTCCAGGAGCAGCATCTGATGGGGGAAAGCCCCACGAATCCCTCTCCGCAGGTCAGCATCACCATCATCGAGGCCCGGCAGCTGGTGGGGCTCAACATGGACCCCGTGGTCTGCGTGGAGGTCGGAGAGGAAAAGAAATACACGTCCATGAAGGAATCCACCAACTGCCCCTACTACAACGAGGTGGGTCTGTCTGACCCACCATTTCTTTCCTGGCAGACTGAGCACCGTAATGCTGTCTTTCTTCCCCAAAAGATTTATTCTCCTGCCCTCACGCCTGCCCTTTCCCTTTCAGTACTTCGTCTTCGATTTCCACGTGCCCCCAGACGTCATGTTCGACAAGATCATCAAGCTCTCCGTGAGTGAGCGTGGTGGCGTTGTCCTTTTTACCAGGTTTTAAAGAAAACGACCCCGTTTTGCTGATGCACTGGGAATGGATGTAAGGTCCCTGACAGGGGCCGAGGTGTTCGGTCCTATGAACCTCACCCTGGTCCCTCTCTGCCACTCGCCTTCAATTGCTGGGGCCACACAGCCCTCCGTGGCTGACTGGGGGTGTTTTAGCTCACTAATGAGGAGCCCCCACATCCATCCCATGCACAGACCGGCTCTACAATTTCTCCCACAACAGGAATTAATTAGGGCACCGATTTTGATCATCCTAAAGACCTTTCAGGTAAATGTCCTGGTGTCCTGTTGCCATAGTGGCTGGAAAACTGCACCTTGGTGCAAAAAAAAATGAATTTCTTTTTATTGTTTCTATTCAATCCAAATAATACAGGCTTGCAAGACTGCTAAGCAAGAGCTGCCAGCTCTGCCTCTTAGGGTCCTAGTACAGACTAAGGTCCTGCACCGAGCGAGGAAAATGCATCAGCTCCTTTCCTGCCCGACATTAAACATCTGGAAAATGCCAGGGTATGGGCAAATCTCTGATTTGTTTTCCCCTTGATTTCCAGGTGATCCACTCGAAAAACCTCCTGCGCAGCGGGACTTTGGTAGGCTCCTTCAAGATGGATGTTGGAACCGTTTACACCCAGCCGGGTACGTGACCGTGATGTGGGACCACCGTGCATGCCTGAGCCCCTGAATAAACACCTTTACAAGGCAGGCACTGCTCCCCTGGGTGATGCCAATCTCACTTAATTAGTGTCCCAGACATAAGTTTCTGCCTAAAAAGCCCATTTCCTGAATCAGGGAATCGCGTTGAGTCCTGCCTGGGGGGGCTGACAAAGCAAATACACACCCAGGGGACCTGCTCTGATCATTGCCCCTCTGAGGGCTCCGTGCTCGCAGCATGCCAGAGCTGAACACATCAGCATCCCTTTGGAAAAGATAGCTCCAAAATCACTGCATGAGGATGAAATCTGTCAAAGGCACGTTAGGTCTTAATGACTTCGAGGCTACATCCCTCTTCAGACAGTTTATCCCATCGTTTCTCTGTTTTTAACACGAGACAGATCTTTTAATTATTTTTTGGGGAGTTTCAGCCCAAATTCCTGCTGTGCTCCGTTCCGACAGTGACTGTCTTGTCCCCTGGCTTCCAGAGCACCAGTTCTACCACAAGTGGGCCATCCTGTCCGACCCCGAGGACCTCACCGCCGGGCTGAAGGGGTACCTGAAGTGTGACATCGCCGTCGTAGGCAAGGGTGACAACATCAAGACTCCTCACAAAGCCAACGAGACAGAGGAGGACGATATCGAAGGGTAAGGATTTGCAGAGCCAGCTTCACACAGCCTTTCTTGGGAAAAAGGCACTTTTCGTGCCTCTTTACCTTGGGTTGTATGAGGACAGAAGGATTTCCAAATCACCCCTCTTATGCCCATGCTCACCTTGTGCAATGAAACCAGAGGGACCGAATAAGCTGATTTTTCAGAGAGAAAATAGGACCCTGCCACCCTACAGACCCTCTAAAAGAGGCTGTGGAAGGAAAAGAAAAAACAAAACCAAAAAAAAAAAAAAAAAAACCTACAAAAAAACACCAAACCAAACAACCCCCCCCCCCCCCCCAAAAAAAAAAAAAAAAAAAATTCATGTCACTTTGTCTTGGACAGCTCCAGCAATTCCTCTAGAAATTATTTTGTCCACATCATCCCCCACGGCTCTCATTTCTTCTTCCAGAAGAGGAAAAAATCTGCCAATAAAAGGCATTTGGTGGAGTTCAGGTCTCACCCCAAAATGATCACCCCTTCTACCGTGATAAAGGCTCTTCTAACATCCCTTTAATATGGTCTGCTTTAGATATCTAAATTAAATGAGTTAATTAAATGAATTAACTTTAATGAATTAATGAATGAATTAAATGAATTAAAAAATGAATTAAATTAAAATCGTCCCCTAGACACCACTGACAACAATGCTTATACCATTTGGTGGGACACAGATTGTCCCAAGGGCACCTCAATAGGTTCCTCTAAGATTTTCCTTACAAAACATCCCTCCCCATCCCAAAACAGGGTGGAGGCAGGACAGCAATAAAATGCAGGGCTGCAGAAATTGCCCTCTTTCCACCTCCTGGGGCTGGTGCTCAAAAAGTGGGGCAGCTTCTCACCCTTATTATTTTCCTCTCCTGCCCAACCTGGCCACCCAAGGGCTGCGCCCAGCCCAATTTGTGCCGTTGCAGGAACCTCCTCCTCCCAGACGGGGTCCCGGCGGAGAGGCAGTGGGCTCGTTTCTACATCAAGATCTATCGAGCAGAGGGGCTGCCCCGTATGAACACCAGCATCATGGCCAACGTGAAGAAGGCTCTCATTGGGGAGAACAAGGACCTGGTGGACCCCTACGTGCAGGTGGTCTTCGCGGGGCAGAAGGTGAGGGAGCTGCGTGCGGTACCGGGGGGTGACCTGAGCAGGAGCAGTCCTGGCACAAAAAAAAAACAGGGGAGGTTTAGGTTGGGTATTAGGAAGAACTTCTTTACCAAAAGGGTTGGTAAAGAATTTTTTTAGGTAAAGAATTTCTTTACCAAAAGGCATCGGGATGGGCTGCCCAGGGAAGTGGTGGAGTCGCTGTCCCTTGAGGTCTTTAAAAGACGTTTAGATGTAGAGCTTAGGGATATGGTTTAGTGGGGACTGTTAGTGTTAGGTCAGAGGTTGGACTCGATGATCTTGAGGTCTCTTCCAACCTAGAAATTCTGTGATTCTGTGACACAGAGGCAGGACAAAACCACCGTGTTTGCTGCATGCCACGTTCCCCGCTCTTGTGCAGACTAGGATGGGGTGGCAGCAGCCCCAGGAGAGGAGGAGAGCCTGTTATGGGGGGAGCCTCATGGCAAAATGTAGGTTTTGGGGGTCACTAGCAAGGAGGAATTCAGGTCGTGATGGGTTTTGAGCTCAGGCCACCCAAGAGATGTCAAACACCTTTCTTGTCCCGCTCGGCAGGGGAAGACATCGGTGCAAAAAAGCAGCTACGAGCCTCTCTGGAACGAGCAGATCATCTTCACAGAAATGTTCCCCCCCTTGTGCAAGCGGATAAAGGTCCAGATTCGAGACTCGGACAAAGTCAACGACGTGGCCATCGGTACCCATTTCATCGACTTGCGGAAGATCTCTAACGAAGGAGACAAAGGTAAAGCTAAAGCAGGGTGCAGATGGAGAGATTTTGCTTTGGCAGAGGTGTAGCACGACAGCCCAAGCTCTCTCCCCACGCACATCACTAGACGATCTTGTAGGTCCTTTCCAACCTCATGTTTCTATGATCCTTTAATTCTCCGTGCATATTTAAGTCCGTATCACTGCGCACACACCAGGAAAGTGCCCTCCTTGCACACCCCCTTCCCTACGTGCAGGCTACCTGCCCACCTTCGGCCCCGCGTGGGTGAACATGTACGGCTCCACTCGCAACTACACCCTGATGGACGAGCACCAGGAGCTGAACGAGGGCCTGGGCGAGGGTGTCTCCTTCCGAGCCAGGCTTCTGATGAGCCTTGCTGTGGAGATCTTGGACACCAGCAACCCGGAGATCAACAGCTCCACCGAGGTGCAGGTGGAGCAGGCCACATCAGTTGCTGATGTACGTAAGCCTCCCCTAACCCTAAAATCTCCAGTGGAGAGTTTGGAGTCTCGGTTATCTCGTTTAGTTATCTCTGGTGTCAAAATCCGAGGATTTCATTTACTGTTGCCCTAAATATTATGGATCTCCCAGGACAATGAAAGCAAGTCCTGCAAGGGTTTCAGGTTTTATGACCATTCAGATGCTGGGAGTTGGAGACAATGAGGGTCATCTCCAGTGTTCTCACTCCCATCCTTGAAGACGGGGTTAAAACAGAAGCCAAAGCAACTTTTTTTGGGGCAGATGATGATAGGACAAGGGGGAATGGTTTTAAACTACAAGAGGGGAGATTTAGATGAGAGGTTAGGAGGAAATTCTTCCCTCAGAGGGCCTGGAGACCCCTCAGGTGGGTCAGGCTGAGGGGGATACCCCAGGGTGTCCTTGAGAACCCATAGGTGGTGGCACCTCACCTCCAGAGAGCCCTTGGGGTGCTGAGAGGGGCCAGGCACCCCTCTGCCCAGCACTGGGCATCCCTCGGGCTGGCCTGAACCCCAATCCATGGGATTTTCCCTGCAGAACTGCACTGGGAAGATGGAGGAGTTCTTCCTCTTCGGAGCCTTCCTGGAAGCCACCATGATCGACAGGAAGATTGGTGACAAACCCATCAACTTCGAGGTCACGATAGGTTGGTTGGGTTTCGGCGAGGGTGGTTTTGGGGAGCATTCAGAGGGGAGAACGAAGGATCCAGAGCCAAGAGTCTGTCCCCTTTTCCATGCTACCACGTGCCAGACTTCATTTCGCATTTTATTCTCGAGGTAATTACGGGAACCAAATCGATGGCACGGCCAAGCCCGTCCTGCGGAGGAAGAAGGAAGGAGGGGACGGGGACGAGGAGGAGTCCGAGCTGCTGCAGAACTCGAGCGAGGATGAAGGTGGCGAGGACGGAGAGATGGTCTCCGTCTCCTCATCCCAGCCCATGAAGCCGCTGGTCACAGACAGGTGACGTGCCCACCCGGCCACACAAAGGGACCGAGATGGGCTCTAGATGATCTTTCAAGGTCCCTTGAAATCCCTGATATTCTGTGATTCTGTGATTTTTTAATGGCTAACAAGGGTTGAATTCACCTCTCCCCCAGCTGTACACCCAACACTCATGGCTGTCCAGTGCTCTAAAACTGTGGTAAACTGGGATGAGGCTAGGCAGTGGATTCAAAAATCATGCAGAAAATAGGTCCATTCCTGTACACGTAAATTCCATGCGTTCAGGAAATTAATCTAAAGCCAGGTTGCTCCTGAGGAGCACTTCCAGTACTGCACGTCAGGGAGGAGAGGTTTGGGCTTCACCTCCTTGCTCTATTTAGCCACACGACAGAAAAATGTCACAGGCACCATGCGGAGGCAGGCAATATCCATCTAGAGATAAGGCACAGATTTCAGCAGGGAAGGCAATTTGTGCTGGGACAAGCTGTGTTTTTCTCGTCACTTGGGATCTTAAAAGCTAGACAAGGTCACGGCCACCCAGAGAGGGGAGGGTGCAAAAATAATAATAATAAAATAAAATACTGGAAAAAAAAAAAAGTCTGTGGGTGCACATCTGGTTGTCAGCAGACAAAGTGCTTCTGCTCTACCTGCCTCAGTTTCCCCAGCTGTAAATTTTATTATTTTAGCCGTGTTTTACCAGTAAATAGATGTTATTTATCAGAAATAGCTGGCTGGCTGAACTCAGTTGGGAAACAAAACAAGCCACGTTGAACTGGGGCTGCTTGCACTCCAGTTTAGGTGTCTGCCTGGGGGTCCCTTGCTCCAGCTCCTTGTGCAGGTGAACACCAAATGGTGAGGGGATGAGGGGATACCCTTGGAGAGCCTGGGTTCAGCTGCTCATGATCCCTTCCTCGGAGCCTCCAGCCTCTGGGTGCCGGAGCACGGGGCTCTGCTGACATCTTCTGGATGGAAATCCCCTCGATGGCTTCATTGACGAGCAGAGGGTGGTTTTGGGCTGAGGGTGACCCCTGCAAGATCTGCAGTAGCTTTACGCAGTAGCTTTATGTTTGCGTGGGCTCTGGCTGGGGACAGAGTGGGGTTTCCCTCCTGGTAATCGCCAACCTGGATGGGATTTGGGGTTGGGAAGGGTGCTGGGAGAGCTGGAGCCTCTCTCCTCGAGGGTGAAGCTCACCTCAGCCCCCTTTCTCCCAGCCTGACCTCCTGCAAGCCCCTTCCCCATCACAGCTCTGTCTTCATAGGAGAGTCGGGAGACAGAATTTGGTGCTGGCTGGGGCACTGAGCACCTCTTCTGCCTCCTCCTGCAGGAACTACTTCCACCTGCCCTACTTGGAGAAGAAGCCCTGCATCTACATCAAGAGCTGGTGGCAGGACCAGCGCCGCCGGCTGTATAACGCCAACATCATGGACAAGATTGCGGACAAGCTGGTCAGTGCGGGTCGGGGAGGGAGGCAGCCAGGGCTTGAGTTGGCCACGAGGCACTTCCAGGCTTCCCAAAAAACTCTGCAGCTTGCCACAGAGCTGGGTGCTAGGTCCCAGAGATGAGCGCAGTGCAGGTGGAGGCTCACAAGAGCAGACAGTGGATTAGAGGGGTCCAAAAAGGACCCACGAAGATAAAACCTATCCCATACAGCCAAGAAACCGTGGCCCTAGCCCAGCTATTCTCATCGGGGGTGATGGAGCTAATCCCACCACCCAGAACCATCTCCCCCTCACGGCTTCCCCCGTTGTACTGCAGGAGGAAGGGCTCAACGACGTGCAGGAGATGATCAAGACGGAGAAGCCGCACCCGGAGCGCCGGCTGCGAGGGGTCCTGGAGGAGCTGAGCAGCGGGTGCCTGTGAGTAAAAGGGGGTGTGCTGCACACCCCTGCTCTCTGTAGGGCAAGGCTGTGGCACTGGGAGGGGGACATCACCTTGACCGGTCGTCCTCTGGAGGATGGGAGAGCATTTTAGCCATAGAAATGTAGAATTCCATAAATCCAGAGGGAATATAATCCCCTAATTCCACCCAACCTGGCCTTGGGCACTGCCAGGGATGGGGCACCCACAGCTCCTCGGGGCAGCCTGCTCAGTGCCTCACCGCCCTCACAATAAAGGATTTCTTCCTTTCCTTTTAATTCCACTTCTTTGGCTGCCTTGTGGCTTGGGCAAAAAAAAATTGAGGGCATTTCTCCGCAGTGAGGTGACCTCCTGGTGGCACAGAGGCAGCCCCGCTGCTTGAGCCATCAGGATCCCATAAAATTCATGCTGCTGACCCTTCCCGTAGGCGTTTCGTGACGTTGGCTGACAAGGACCAGCACCACTCCTCCCGCACGAGGCTGGACCGGGAGAGGCTCAAGTCCTGCATGCGGGAGCTGGTGAGTGTGATGCAGCCAGGCAGGGAAATGAGGAATTTTTGGGAACGGGGCTGGAACATGGCAGTGCAATGGGGAGTTTGGGTCCTGGGTGTGCTGGTTTCTCTGTGCACGGAGGGCTGGGGGTTGTATCTGAACAGAGGAACCCAAGAGCACTTAGGTTTTCCAAAGGTCCCAGGTGTCCCACAGGTTCACAAACTGAGGGCACTGGAAAGGATTTTTGGGAAGCCCTGCAAAGTGCAGCTGCTCCAGCAGTAGAGAAATCCTAAATATTTGGGGCTGGTAGCCCAGCTCCTTGCAAGGGAGTTAAACAAGCAAAAAGACGTCCAAAAGAGAAAAAAGAAAGAGCAGGGGCTTATCCAGCTGGCTCAGCACAGGCCACCAGCTTCTGTAGCCAGCTGCATCCCACCAAGCCATGAATTTACCCCATGAAAACCTACACGCCCCTTGTTCTGTCCCGGGCTCTCCTTTAACCGCAGGAGAACATGGGCCAGCAAGCCACGACCCTGAGGTCGCAGGTGAAGAAGAACACCATGAAGGACAAGCTGAAGCTGGTGCAGAACTTCCTACAGAAACTTCGCTTCCTGGCGGACGAGGTGAGAGGGACAGGGACGGCACCATGGGGACAGGGATGGCACCATGGGGACAAGGACGGCATCACGAGGCAGCAGCCAGGCCTCGTGGAGGGCCTCCCAGGCTTGTCTGGTTGGAATGAGTTAGAGCTAGAAGGAATTTAAGAGCCCGTCTTAGCTGGCCACAGAGCTGGGACCTCTTGAGGATGAGCTGAAGGTGGTGCCCCCAGCCTCCAGCCATGGTGACACCGTGCAGGTCCCCATGCATCAGGAGGTGGCACGTGTCCACACAGCACCAAAATCATCGCCAGGGGGACTTTTCTGGCTAGGCAGGGAGCTGGTAAAGTACATGGCTCTTCAGAGGGCTGTGGGATACAGCCCTGTCCTCCTGCAGGACTCAAACCATCGCATTTTTATCACAGCAGCATGCTCTTGCCTCACTCCGGCTCATGGGTAAGAGAGAATCCACCATTACATGCCAGTTCCTCACAGTGCTTCCAAAGAGATGCTTCATCAGCACAATCTTTTTTATTTCCTTCAGAAAATTACCGTTCCTCTGATATTTTCAGGTTCAGATCGGATCTGTGGGGTGTAGCCAGTGGGGGTTCCTGGCCCTTGTGGAAGCTGTAGTCGTTGCACCTCCTTGTTCTCACTTCCCATGGCAAGCTCCCAGGCTCAACTACATATTCCTTGCTGCAGTAAGGGCAGCCTCAGCTCGGATTCTCCACTACAGAACATAAAACAGGCTGTAGGGCACGGTGGGAAACATCCAGAGCAGGGAACGGAGGCATGGCCCCTGCCTTACAGCCCCCATGGCCACTGAGTGAAGAAAAAATCTTTAGTCTTCTATCCCAACATCATTCTTTCTTGTTCTTGTTCTTGTTCTTGTTCTTGCTCTTCTTCTTCTTCTTCTTCTTCTTCTTCTTCTTCTTCTTCTTCTTCTTCTCCTTCTCCTTCTTCTCCTTCTTCTCCTCCTTCTTCTTCTCCTTCTTCTCCTTCTTCTCCTTCTTCTCCTTCTCCTTCTTCTCCTTCTTCTCCTTCTTCTCCTTCTCCTCCTTCTTCTCCTTCTCCTTCTTCTCCTCCTTCTTCTTCTCCTTCTTCTCCTTCTTCTTTTTCTTCATATTAATATAAAATAATTTAAACTATAATAATAACAATTTCAATTAGAACAAATGTAAATCCCAGTTTCTTTCCTGCTAGGCTTCACCCTGCTGAGACTGGCTCTCAGCAGCTTTGCTTAAGCAGAAAAGATTCTGCAGTGGGAGGCTCAAAACCATTTCTGTGGCCCCCAGGTGGCACAAGGCACATCCATCTCCTGCAGGATCTGCTAAAATTGCCTTCCAAAGGTCTACAGCCCTGCCAGTGCCTCCAGTCAAAGAGCTGAGACACCAACAGGGCTCTTTGCTGGTGTTCGCAGCCCCAGCACACCATTCCCGACATCTTCATCTGGATGATGAGCAACAACAAACGCATTGCCTACGCCCGCGTCCCTTCCAAGGACATCCTCTACTCCATCGTGGACGAGGAGATGGGCAAGGACTGCGCCAAAGTGAAGACCGTCTTCCTCAAGGTGCCTGCCCGTCTTCCCTGGGGAACATCAGCCAGGAGAAGGGAGATGGAGAAGGGGCAAACTGGGAGGACGGGAGATGGAGAAGGGGCAAACTGGGAGGATGGGAGATGGAGATGAGGGAGCTGGGTATCCAGTTTTGCTGGTGATTGAATACTAGGCACAACAGATCCATTAGTGATGGTGGAAACGTGCTGCTAGGATGTGTAAACCACTGGTTTTACATAGTCTGGTGGGTGAGAAATGTCTGTAAGGAGAGAGGTGTTCGATCCAGCTGGCCAGGAAAGGGAAATTTGTCTTGGAAAGAGGAAGCCAACATGGTAGGAAGAAGATAAAACATGAGACAGAGTAGTGGGCATGATCCAAATTGATGAGGGCTACATCCCTGGGTGTAAGTGGGATACTCCCCACTGGAAGGGGAGTGCAGCAAGAGGTGGTCCATCCAACTTTATGGCCTCCCTTATTTCCACCTAAACTCCTCTGTCCTTTGTGCCCAGCTACCTGGGAAGAGGGGTTTTGGACCTGCCGGCTGGACGGTTCAGGCCAAGATGGAGATTTACTTGTGGTTGGGCCTCAACAAGCAGCGCAAAGACTTCCTGAGCGGCCTGCCCTGTGGCTTCGAGGAGAAGAAGATCGCCAGAGGCCAAAACCTGCCGTCCTTCCCACCCATCAGCCTCCTTTACACCAGTAAGAGCTTGTCCTACCAGGGGGAGCCTGGTGGGACACCACTTGCCTTCCAGGAGCTAAGGGGAAATGCTTCCAGTTGTCCCACGGGGAATCCTAGAGGGAGCTGGGGTGTGGGAATTGTACCTCCTCTTCCTCCTGCCCCATTCATAGCTGCCGTTCTGTGCACTGAGGAAGTCCTTACCCATTTGGGAATCGTGTTTTGAACCAATTTCCTTCATTAGTGCCAGTCCTGAGCAATAGCATGCCTCTGAGACCTTGCTCTCCGGGCTGAGCCCCACGGCTGGGCTCCAGACTTTCCTACCAAGCTGTCCCATTTCCCCTCTCCGTTGCAGAGAAGCAGGTTTTCCAGCTGCGAGCCCACATGTACCAGGCCAGGAGTTTGTTTGCTGCCGACAGCAGCGGCCTTTCGGACCCCTTTGCCCGAGTCTTCTTCACCTCCCAGAGCCAATGCACCGAGGTGAGCACCGTCTCCTGACCTGGAGGGCTGCAAGTGGGAATAACTCGTGGCTGCTTTCCTGTTCTTGTGGCTTTTTGTTTCTGGGAAGAGTCCCTGGGAGATGCCCCATGGCTTGCTGACCCCAAAAAAACATTCATGCAGCCAGGTGCTGGAGCTGCAGCCTGAAATGTGGCTGAGACAAGCTGGGGCTGTGCTCATTCTCCTGAATCCATCCCCAGGAGAACTGAGACCAACAGCCTGGCCCCTGCCCAGGGTCCGAGTAAGTCCCTCTCCCCTTTTTCCAGGTCCTCAACGAGACCCTCTGCCCAACCTGGGACCAGCTGCTGGTCTTCGACAACGTGGAGCTGTACGGAGAAGCCCACGAGATGCGGGACGACCCCCCTATCATTGTCATCGAGATCTATGACCAGGACACGGTGGTAAGATGAAACTCAGCAGAGGAAATTGTCCCTGATATAGATTCTGTGATTACTCCTGGCTCATGGGCAAGGTGAATAGGGCAGAGGGTGCAAGAAGCAGCCTTTCTCCCTTTGATCCTTAAGGGTCCCTTCCAACTCAGGATATTCTATGATTCTATGATTCTATGATTCTATGATTCCTGACCCCTGGGAGAAGGTCTCCTCGCATATCCCAGGGCACAGACTAGGAGCCTCTGCTTCTCGTTAAATCTCTTAGACTCAGCTGAATGATAGCTTATTTTTGGAGAGTTTTTGTGAGGTGGGAACCAAGGAGATATTAAATCAGCCTTTCCCTTCAGGGTAGCTGCTCAAGCCAGCCCTAGGCCAACTTCTTCACCTTACTTGAAGATGCTGATGCCTTAGATGCTGATGCCTTTGGATGGGAAGCCAGCAGTGAAAGCTGGCGCTGAGCTTTGGTGTCCCAGCCCCAGGGGGCTGATCCTGTTCTGACCATGCTGGGGAGAGCTGGGAGGCTTCATACTGGGCCAGCAAACCCGAGTGCTCTCTTCCCCTCCCCAGGGCAAGGCTGACTTCATGGGCCGCACCTTTGCCAAGCCGGTGGTGAAGATGTCAGATGAGCAGTATTGCCCACCACGGTTCCCCCCGCAGCTGGAGTACTACCAGATCTACAGGGGCAACTCCACCGCAGGAGACCTGCTGGCGGCCTTCGAGCTGCTCCAGGTACCAAAAAGCCCAGCCCGAGGGAGGGGAAGGATGGGCTGGAGGGTGGAAGGCAGTGGGGTCAGTCCGTTCTTACACAACCAGCAGGTAGTTGGTACATCCGAGAGGAGCTGGAAGGGTTTAACACAGCTACGGAGCCACCACCAGGGCAGCTCCTGCCCAGTTATACTGGTCGAGATGATGTGCAGAGAGTCCCAGCTTCCTTCTGGATAGGGCACCCCATTAAAATGTTCCATTAGCCAAATCTCCCTACAGCATCACTGGGAGATGCCAACGGGAGCCTTGGTGCTCTCTGAGATGCCAATTTGAAGGTCTAAAGGGTCCCCTCCCACCCAACCCATTCTGTGGTTCTGTGATCCTAATCCGAGCTGCATCTCTTCCAGATTGGTCCTGGGGGCAAGTCAGACCTGCCCCCGATCGACGGCCCCACAGACATGGACCGTGGCCCCATCCTGCCAGTGCCACTGGGGATTCGGCCGGTGCTGAGCAAATACAGAGTGGAGGTAATTCCATCGGAGCACCAGGTTTTAATGTTCAGCAACTGGATCACCCCTGGCTTAAATATGGGCACCACAGCGAGCCTAAAGAGCATTTCGGTTTGGCCATCAGCTTCCCTCTCCCTTGGCTGCCTTGGTAGAGAGTGGAGATGGAGGCAACACAGCCCGAGATGCTCTGTGCACAGTGCACCCATGGGTGCGGGTGTCCCTGCTGGCTGGAGATGCTGCAGGACTCATTTCCCAGTCCCAAACACTCCCAAGGGATGCTCAGAACCAACTCCTTTGGCCTCCAAGCTGAGGGCAGCCCTCTCATGCCCCTGCTTTGCCTCCTCCTCCTCTCCTAGATCTTGTTCTGGGGGCTCAGGGACCTGAAGAGAGTGAACCTGGCGCAGGTGGACCGGCCCCGGGTGGACATCGAGTGCGCTGGGAAGGGGGTGCAGTCCGCCCTCATCCAAAACTACAAGAAAAACCCCAATTTCAGCACTTTGGTCAAGTGGTTCGAAGTGGTGAGTGTTCCCCCCTGGGTCCTCAGCCGAAATCCAACCTTTCTGAAGCCCAAACTGGGGCTCCCAGCCCCTTTTTTTCAAGCTCCCCTTCAGCAACAGGGGACTTGAGCTCCATCCCAGCCGGTGGGAGCCTTTCCCTGCCCTGCTGAGCTGCTCTAAACCACCCCTGCTTTAGTCCCTGCTGCTTTTTCCACCCACCAAAGTGGACATCCCGCAGCCAACATCCATCCCTTGCTAACCAGCCCCCCTCTGCTCCCCAGGACCTCCCGGAGAACGAGCTGCTCCACCCGCCCCTGAACATCAGGGTGGTGGATTGCCGAGCCTTCGGGCGCTACACCCTGGTGGGCTCCCACGCCGTCAGCTCCCTCCGAAAATTCATCTACCGCCCCCCAGACAAGAAGGCCCAGCACTGGAACATGACAGGTAACCAGGAGCACGGCTGTGGGTAACGGAGGGGTACGGGCAAAGAAGGAGATTCGATGTTTCTTGCTCTCGGTGAAGGGGATGGGGACAACAGGGTGGGAAGCTGCTGGCCCCGAGTCCCCGTGGAGTTTTTTTCCTCTGTGGATCTCCCCGTGTGCTCCCCCTGATGCCTGTGAGACAAGGAAAGCTTGTTCATTTCTTTGCTATAGGAATGTTGTTGGTTTTTTTTCAAGCTGTAAGGGTTTGTGCTCATTTTCCCTGCTCTTCTTCTCTCAGCAAGGTGGCCACACGTCTCTCCAGCATGTCCCTTGCAGGATCTCACCCGAGCTCTCAGTTTCTTCTCTACACTGTCCTCCTTTTTTCTCTCTTTCTCTGTCCCCTGTCCAGCTAAACATCTCAAAGGCTACCTGGCCATGGCCAACGGGGCCCCTCGCTCTCGCCCCACAGGGGAGATCGTTGTCAACATGGAGCCTGAGGTTCCCATCAAGAAGATGGAGACGATGGTGAAGCTGGAAGCTGTGAGTATCCGCGTGTCAGCGCCACGTTGGCATCTCTCTCCAGATGCCAATCCCACCCAACGGAGAGCCACCTTGTCCTGCTGAACACGGGGCCGGGCTGAATCCTGGAAGGAAGGGTCTTGGTGTTATAAATGGCTCAGTCCCAAAATAGGGTTATAATCAAAGTTTACAATTTATTAAAGGAATAGAGGTAAGCAAATGACACTGGGTGTGCTGGGAGTCTCCGCTCCACCAGGACGCACACCAGTTACATCAAGCAGCTGGTTTTTATGCTCCTAGGCTGATACATATTCATTACTACTTCTAAAAAAAAACCAACAGGGTTATTATAATTAGTTTCCGGAATCCAAACCCAAAACTGGAGCATGCGCATCAGTCTCCGGTGGTCCCTCTGGGGGTCTCTGGGGGTTTCTTGTGCTGAAGGCTCATCGTCTTCCTCCCTCTTGTCCTTCTCCTTTGTCCAACTTGGCTGGATGTCAGAGACTTGTGCAGCGTCCCCTGCAAGCTTTGTCTTTTAGTTGTCCTTCAGCTTTCCCCTTCTTCTTAATCTCCTGGGCAGATATGAGAGACTTGCACAGTGTCCCATGCAATAGCCATAATAGTTAGCAGTTATTTTGAAACCCCCCAGATATCAGAGAATTGAAGGAAAAGCCTACAAACACATTTCCCTTCAAGCTCTCTATTGACACAAATTGCTAAAACATTCCTTTGCAAGATCCAAGAGATATATACATTAACCACTCTGTTTTTCTTAGATTTGTGGTTATACAAGGGTATGTAAGACAGAAAATCACACCCATCACACCTAGCACTGTTCCCTACTGACACAAATCAGACAAAAACGTCTCCCACCAGCATTCACCTCCCCGTGTGCCCGTGTGTGCTTGCACTCGGCTGCGCTGCTAACCTGCTCTCCCTCTCCCTGTTCCCTTCCACGCCGGGCGGCAGAACTCCGAGGCGGTGGTGAAGGTGGACTTGGTAAGTGATGGAGCTGCTCCTCCTCCCTCCTCCCAACCCTCCGTGCCCCTTTTCTTGCCCTTCTGGGTGGCTGTCAGAGGGTGCCAAGGCAGGGACCTGCAGATTGGGAAGCATTTCTGGGCTTGTCTCAGCCCTACTGTTCCCTGGGATTGGGATGCTGCAAGGGTAGAGATCTGCACATCAGGAGATGTTTCCTTTTCACCTGACCCCTCTCCTTCTCTGTCTTTGCTTCCCTCGTCCCTGCAGTCCGAGGAAGAGAAGGAGAAAAAGAAAAAGAAGAAGAAAGGAGGAGGAGGAGGAGGAGGAGGAGGAGGCGAGGAAGTAGAAGAGGAGGAGCCGGACGAGAGCATGCTGGACTGGTGGTCCAAGTATTTTGCTTCAATCGAGACTATGAAGGAGGTGGGTGCAGAGCAGGGGGGTGAGACACGTAAGGTAGAACTGGGGAACGTCGTTGTCTCCTGTAGGCAAGGTCTCAGCTCTCTCTCAGCAATTTCCAAAGGCTTGGGGCCGTGCTGCTTTCCTTGCTTGCCTGCTGGCAGAGCTGAGCAGGCTTCCCCTTCCGTGGGTGCACTGGGGGTGTGAAACAGAGCTCGTTTTGAAGCTCCAGGCTACACCCTGCAGCTTTCATCCCTCCAGCACTGCCAGACCCCAGCTCGCTGCTCGGAGCTGCGACCCCCAGGCAGTCACTTCTAGCGAGCACAGGGTCCTCAATGTGGTCACCCACCCCTTGCTCACTTCTTTTTTCCCCCCCAGCAACTCCGGCAGCAGGAAGCAGCCGCAGCAGAAGCAGAGGAAAAGGAAGAAATGGAGATTGCAGAAGGTGAGCAGAGGGCGAGCAGGGCCAGCAGGGGAAGGACCGGGGCTCCTCTCGGTGCTCGGGCACCCCTTTTGGAGTTCCTCTGCTGCATCAGACGCTCCCAGCAGATACAAACCAAGGCAGGATTGATTTTGGTGGAGCAATTCAGGGTGCTGGCGGGGAGCCGTGCTGCTGTCCCAGGGCATTTTTGTGCAATCACCAGTTCCTAGGTCACTGGAAGTGCTGCTTTGGCCACGCAGATGCGTTGAGCGTGCCAAGGAGTTGGTGCTTTTAGATCTCCTTCATGGGGTTTTCCATCCTCATTCTGCAGGAAGCTTTAAAGAAAGAAAACTTCTTGTTTTGCCCCAGTTTTTTAGGTGAAGTTTTAGCCAGATAAAAGGTGTGGGATTGCTCTAACCTGGCTGCTTTTAGCTGTGCGTAGAGGCGTCCTGCTCTGCTCTCCCTGCCTAGCACAGGCAGAAGAAAAATGTGAGCGCCCAGTGCCAGATCTCTGACCCATTTTCAGTTCCATGTTGCAATAGGATAAATTGTACCCTAAAAGCATAAAATTGTGTCCTGGCAGGGCTGCCGGGGGGGTGTCTTGTATCCCACACCACTTTTGTCTTGCCTTCTGAGCAGAATCCATTTCCTTGGCACTCCCATTCCTTCCTCCTTTCCTTTCCACACCGTGTCCTCGTGGCCGTCCGTCTGTCCCCATCTGAGCTGCCCAGCAGTTACAAAAGCTGGAGGATCGAGGCCATCGAGGCATTGCCTGGGCTCCTGGAGATGCTGTGCAGCGATGGCCAAGCTCAGGGAAAGACAGGAAAAAGCTTGAAAAGTTGCTCCAGGGCTGGGCTGGGAGCTGCAGGCTGTCAGCTTTCACGTTCCTCCTGTTTTAAGGACTTTGATCAAGTCCCCCCCCTTTCCCTGTCTTCCCCCCCAAAATTCATTTCCATCTCCTCCATCCCCGCTGCTTCCCCTCGGCCTCAGAAATCAAACTTGATGACTCTCCCATGAAAGGCTTCAAGGGCCAGGCAAAGAGCAAGGAGAAGTCCAAGGCACCCAAAGAGGACAAGAAGAAGAAGCAGCAGGCGGCCCCTGAGCTCCCCGAGAAGAAGAACAAGCAGAAGATCGACGAGCTGAAGGTGCGTGTGGCAGGAGCAGGATGGGAGCCCGTCCCAGTTATCTGCAGCCCTTTTTTTTAACCCAATTCCCCTCTTTTCCATCCTCTAGGTCTTCAACAAAGAGCTGGAAGCAGAGTTTGATAACTTCGAGGACTGGCTGCACACCTTCAACCTGCTCCGTGGGAAGATCGGGGACAACGACGACAACGCAACCGAGGAGGAGAGGATAGTGGGGAGGTTCAAAGTGAGTCCGGGTGCTGGGCTGGACCAGGACCGGGGCAGCCCTTGCCTCCAGGCTTTTCTCCTGAAGGTTTTATAGCAGGAATAGAAATAGAAAACAATTTGCCTTGACCCAGCCACAGCACCTTGCAGGGTGGGAAAGCCTCCTAAGGCAGCCCCGGGAATCAGATGGCTCCAGGTAGAGCATCCAGAGCATCCACAGGGATGATCTGCTTGGGTTTAAGTGATGCTCTGACCCAGGACTGCCCCTGCCCAGCACGGGATCCCGGCTCGTTGTCCCAATGTCACTTTTCCTCCTGGAAATCCCTGCCCGTGCACCCTGCTGGTCCGATTCCCGGGGCAGCAGGGCTCTGCTCAGGCTGTGCACTCCTTCTCTTGCTCCAGGGCTCCCTGTGCGTCTACAAAGTGCCTCTCCCCAATGATATCACCAAGGAGGCAGGGTACGACCCCACCTTTGGCATGTTCCAGGGGATCCCCAGCAACGACCCCATCAACGTGCTGGTCCGAGTCTACATCGTGCGGGTGAGCGTAAGAGCAGGGGGTGATCCCGAGCTCCCTTCCACAGCTCGAAGCCACAAACTGGCCCAGCATGCAGCAGGGCTTCCCACCAGTTTATTCCAAGTGATTCGGCTGAGAGGGAACAAAGAGCTCAGCCACGTGGCTATGAAGGGGCTGCTGGTTTCAGGGACCAAAATTGGGGCCGTCCCTGATTTGATCACCAGCACGGATGGAGCTGATGTCTCTCTTTTCTCCCCAAAAGGCCACGGATCTGCATCCTGCGGACATCAACGGGAAAGCTGACCCCTACATCGCCATCAAGCTGGGGAAGACAGACATCAAGGACAAGGAGAACTACATCTCCAAGCAGCTGAACCCTGTCTTCGGAAAGTGAGTTGCCCAACTCCTTGTTTGCACCCGGAAGGGGTGAGCTAAGCCTGAGCCAAGCTTGAGAGCCCTTGGACCTGCACCCTGTTCATCCCACAGCTGTTTGGGGTTCAAAAGATGGGGCTCATCGCACTGCAAGCAGCGTAGACATCCTCAATTAAGCCATTTCTCCTTCAGCAGGAGCATGGTCAAAGAGTAAAGGATGTTTAGGTGTCCGTATCTGATCACGATTAAGCAGCTGCTGTAGGAAACGTGAGGCCTGAACTCCAGTGAGGGGATTGCCCGGCTCCACAGTGAAACAAACTCAATTTTGGGGTTTTTCAGACCAAGCAATGACCTCCTGCCTAGGGACAGAGCCACCTCACCCCCGGGTGGCTTTGAGCAGCAGCCCAGTACCTCAGCGTGTCCTCTTGCTCTCCATCCGCCTTCCCCTGCCCTAGATCCTTCGACATCGAGGCCACCTTCCCCATGGAGTCCATGCTGACGGTGGCAGTGTACGACTGGGACCTGGTGGGGACGGACGACCTGATCGGGGAGACCAAGATCGACCTGGAGAACCGCTACTACAGCAAGCACCGAGCCACGTGCGGGGTGGCACAGACCTACTCCATGTACGAGCACAGCTTTCCCTGCCCGCCCTCCTGCCTGGACCCATCTCTGTCTCGTCTTCCACACCAAGCCTAGGTTTCCTGCAGGAATCTCCCTCTTCCGTTGGCTGCTGATGGGGAAGTCTGTGCTGTACCTTTACTCTTCCTGGGGTTGAGGATGGAAAGAGATGGGCGATGGCACCAGAAGGGGCTGAGGGGCACTGGTGGGGCTGGGTAGGTGGGGGAGCGAAGGAGCAAAGCGGAGCTTCAAAGCCAAGCGGGGTGCACTGGGGTCGGAGGTAGCGCAAAGGAAAGGGGTCGGGGTGGAAAGGTGCTAGCAAAGGGTAGAGATCGGGGTGCAGAGGGAGCTCGTCTGCTCTCAGGTTTCAGATTTGGAGCCTCAGATGCTTCCCCTGTGAATGCTGGATGCTTCATGGCAGGAGCATTTACCTCGCTGGGGAGCAAAATGGCTTTTTCCTCCAGGTCTTGCCACTACCTCACTGCCCCCCTGCGCTCCTGTTTGCAGACACGGGTATAACGTCTGGCGTGACCCCATGAAGCCCTCGCAAATCCTCTCCAAGCTGTGCAAAGAGGGCAAGGTGGACGGGCCGCACTTCGGGCCAGGAGGAAGAGTGAAAGTGGCCAACAGGGTCTTCACCGGCCCCACGGAGATCGAGGATGAAAACGGTACCAGCCCCGGGGGGGTGAGGGCTGGGGGGAGCAGGGTTTTGGGCATTTTTTCATCATCCAGGGCTGGAGACAGCTCTGGTGGCCCCATAAATGGCTCGGACTTCAAATACCCTTATATACAGGGTATGTAAGACAGAAAGTCACAGCCATCACCCCATGCAGCCCCAGCATTGTTCCATACTGACCCGAATCAGATGAACACATTTCACACAGGTGTCTGCAGCATGGCCAAAAGCTGCAAGCCCAATTGGGATGCCAGGAAGAGCTGGGATCCTTTTGGGGCAGGGAAAGAGGGTTGTTTGCTTTCCTTCTGCCCTCGCAGGCCAGAAGAAACAGACGGACGAACACTTGGCCCTGACTGTCCTGCGCCACTGGGAGGACATCCCACGGGCAGGCTGCAAGCTGGTCCCCGAGCACGTGGAGACGCGCCCGCTGCTCAACCCCGACAAGCCGGGCATCGAGCAGGTCCTCAGAGCATAACCCCAAATCTCTGGGTCCCCTGGGTGCCCCGTATCCACCACAGCATGGGATGGGGAGAGCCCCATTCTGCCCCACAGAGAAGCTGGTGGGGGATGTTATGGGGTCTGGGAGCAAGGAGGGATCCGGGGAGCTGACTGCACCTCTCCGACCCTGCAGGGTCGCCTGGAGATGTGGGTGGACATGTTCCCCATGGATATGCCAGCGCCTGGCCCCGCCACCGATATTTCCCCCAGGAAACCAAAGAAGTAAGGAAAATCTCCCAAATCTGTGGGGAAAACCCAAAGCTTGGGGGCAGCCCCGCTTCTCCCTGCTCTGCTGCTGCTCCGCAACCCAGCCCTCTGCCTGGGCACCCCGACCAGACATCCCAAAACTGGAGGCACCAGGCGGTGTCCTCCCCTTCCAGAGGGTTCCCCTTTCTCCTGCCCCTTTTCCCACCGCCTCCCCTCCTCGTCTCCCTCCCTCCTGCCAGATACGAGCTCCGGGTGATAGTGTGGAACACAGACGAGGTCATCCTGGAGGACGACGATTACTTCACGGGCGAGAAATCCAGTGACATTTTTGTCCGGGGGTAGGTAGAGCGCGGCCAGCCCCTGCCACCCCCCTTTACTTCAACCTGGGGGACCCCAGGGTGGGTTTTGGGGGAGCTGTGGGTGCGGGGTCAGCGAGCACCAACCCTGATGCTGTTTTCTGTGCTGTCTCTGCCTCTCCACCTCCATCTCTGGCTGCTTGGAGCCGTGGGTTATTATCTGGCCACGCTGGGCTCCTCAGGTCCCTTTGCTGGAGGCTGGGTCAGCAGAGACAACCCCAGCCCAAAGCTGACTGCAGCCGACCCTAAATCCTTCTGAGGGGCTCAAATACATGTGAAATAGGGATTCTGTGGACACCTGCAGTCAGTGGGGGTCAGACTATAGGGTTTCTTGCCCTCAAACCCCACTGGTCCCTCTAGGGCCTTGTGCCCCATGCCCATGCTGCCCCTTGGAGAGGTTGCTGCAGTGCAACCCCAAGTGTGCAACCCCAAGCAACCCAATCCCAATGCTTATAGCTCCAGGTTTTTCCAGTTTATCCATGCCTTGCTGGCCTGGAGACATCCCAGCTGCACGTGCAGGATGTCCCCATGCCCTCTTCTCCCCACCATGAGAGCACGTCACCCCTGTCACCCCTCCGGGCCCTGCAGGTGGCTGAAGGGCCAGCAGGAGGACAAGCAGGACACGGACGTCCACTACCACTCGCTGACCGGCGAGGGCAACTTCAACTGGCGTTACATCTTCCCCTTCGACTACCTGGCGGCGGAGGAGAAGATCGTCATCTCCAAAAAGGAGTCCATGTTCTCCTGGGACGAAACCGAGTACAAGATCCCGGCCCGGCTCACCCTGCAGGTGTGGGACGCCGACCATTTCTCGGCCGATGATTTCCTCGGTAAGAAGGGATGATTTCCGATGATTTTTGCCGATGGTTCCGTTGATTCTGATGATTTCCTCGGTAAGCTGGGGCAATGGGGTGGCCAGCAGGGGTCCCTCAGCAGGGGGATGTGGGGTGAGATGACACCAAGATGGGAACAGAGCCTGGGAGGGCAGCCCTGGTCCTCAAGCCCCAAGATCCTACAAACCCCTATATATAAAACAATCTGCAGCCAACAACACCAGATCTCAGGGAAGGAGCATTTTTATTCGTGATTGCCACGGCGGGTGTCCTGCAAGAAGGAATGCACAGAAAAAGTGTAACCTAACCTCATATTCCCTATCACCCGATGCTTGATTCCTCCTGTTTCCTTGTTGGCTGAGTTCTACAGGTTCACAACCTACTCAACACCTTCCCATACCATATATAGACAATTTTGCTTGACCTGCTGCTAATTTCTCCTTTTCCTCCTTTTTTTCCCTTCTTCTCTCATGCCTAGAGGCCCCATAATTTTTGTTTTTCCTGATTTTGCGCTGCTCATCTTGTTTTTCTTAGCTATCCCCCTTATTTTGGGGCGGCAGGACCTTCCACTGTCCCCTTTTGTACTTAACATACTCCCCCCTGCACGATCACATTCAAATATGCAATGTTAGCAGGATTTTACACTGCAAAACCACGACTTGAATTCTCCCACCCCTTTAGGTACAAGAACATATAGAATGAGAGCCTTTATTTCCACTGCTGCTGTTCCAAGGCTGTCCCCATAGCAAAGATGTCAGCTTTTGAGTTCCCAGAAAAGTCTTCCAGGATCATCTTTAACCAAGGTCTCTCATTTTGGGGTGCAAATATCTTTGCTTCCCGTCGTCTCCTGCCAGGGGCCATCGAGCTGGACCTGAACCGCTTCCCCCGGGGAGCCAAGACGTCGAAGCTGTGCAGCCTGGAGATGGTGACAAATGAGGCGGAGCTGCCCATGGTCTCGATCTTCAAGCAGAAGCGGGTGAAAGGCTGGTGGCCCTTTGTGGCCAGGGATGAGAACGATGAGCTGGAGGTCACTGTAAGGATGGGGAGGGAGAAGGGGGTGGTTTTCTGTCGTGGGGATCGTGCTCTTTGCAGAACACCCCCTAAAGCCTCTTCTGCTCCCTCAGGCCCCCTCTGTTCCTATGTCTTGAGGGGGGCAGGTGGGGAGCATTGCCTTGGGCTCAGCAGATCTCTCTCCATGCAGGGGAAAGTCGAGGCTGAACTACACCTCCTGACTGCAGAGGAGGCAGAGAAATCCCCCGCCGGGCTGGCTCGCAATGAGCCTGACCCCCTGGAAAAACCCAAGTAAGTAGGAAAGCCCTCTCCCAGCAGATACCTGGGCTTGTAGGGTATCTTTTTGTGGGGTGGTCCTCAGGGAGGGAGGCATAGTGGGGAGGTGAAGAAGGGTTACACCTCAGGGGATGTAGAAATGATGCAAAATAGCCCAGGGAAGGGGGTCCCAGGGCTTCCCTTTGCCCACCATATCCCTAGCCATGCTGCCTGCCCTCCCCATGGCCATGGCATCCGTGAAAACAGGCGTTTCTTTCCCCGGCAGCCGCCCCGACACGTCTTTCATCTGGTTCCTCAACCCGCTCAAGTCCATCAAATACCTCATCTGTACCCGCTACAAGTGGCTCATCATCAAAATCGTGCTGGCCCTCTTGCTCCTCATCATGGTGGCCCTCTTCCTCTACAGCATGCCAGGCTACATGGTCAAGAAGCTCCTGGGGGCATGAAGCACGGGGGCAGCCAGCCCCCAGCCCAGCACCACCTCCTGCCCCAGCCCCGTGCCCTTCTCCTGCCCGCGGCCTCGGGGGACATCTCACTGCTGCTGGCCCTCCTCTGCTGCATTTCTCCACGGATCCCATTTCTGGCTTTATTACTAAAGAAATGGGTCCGGAGGAAGGCTCTGACCCTGAGGCTGGGCATCCTGGGCTAGTAGCAGTGACCAGCTGGCCACTGTGGGGCACTCAGGCTGGGGGTCCTGGACCCCTTTGCCACTGCTCTGCTGCAGCAAGAAGCGGAGCAAGAGCTGGGGCTGCATTGCGGGAAGCTCCCCAAATTCTCTTTGAGGGACATTGAGAAATGGAGCCCTAGGCTGTGCAAGGGGCCAGCCCTGCCCTTTTTGGGGCGCTGGCAGAGGCAGGGAGGCGTCCAGCAGCACAAGCCTCTTCCCAGGGCCACCAACCCAGCACGGGTGCTGGCTGGACACCCCTGGGGCTCACAGGGACCCACAGCCTCTGTCACCACGTGAGCTCCCCTTGGCCATCTTTTATGGCTTTGGTTTGTGCTCACCCAGATGCATCGGGGCTGGGGCATTTCTGGCTGTGTATACTGGGGACGAGGGAGGGAAGGGCTCTCTTCTCAGCTCTCTGCCATACTCAGCTGCTGCAGACCCACCATGCTCAGCTTCAAGTGTGCAAGACCCTCATCCACTACCGGAATGACTCTCGGGGGTGTTTTTAGGACACTGCTCTTGTACTCTGTCAATAAAGTCTCGGTTTCACTGCTGAGCTCTCTGCCAAGCTCTCATGTTGCTGGTGACAGGGTATATTTAGTGGGGACTGTTAGTGTTAGGTCAGAGGTTGGACTCGATGATCTTGAGGTCTCTTCCAACCTAGAGATTCTGTGATTCTGTGACTTTCAGTGCTGGTACTCCCTGAGGGCAGCAGGCCCAGTGTGGAAAACAAGGCGGCCATTTTGTGAGGCGCCATGGCCACCTCAGCAGACATCTTGTCCTGGCTGAGGGGAGGACAGGCAGCATGGCTGGGGCTGGAGGGGGCTCTGGTGCCTCTGGGTGCTGCTGGAGTTGCTCCTCCTCTGGGGCTGGCTCCTACCAGCCCTCCTCTGCTGCCTGACCAGCCAACGCCGCTGTCTTCTGTGCTGGCTCTGCGTCTCCGCCTCCATCTCTGGCTGCGTGACCTCCATGCGTGCCTAGCTCGGCCACCCAGTTTTGAGCTGTGCATTATTATCCAGCACACCGATGAGGTGGTTTTGGAATATAATGCTTTGATGGCAGGAGAGACGTCTAACATATGCATCAGGGGGTAAAGGCTGAGACCTCATTGCTTGGTCCCGCCTGCCCCTGTCCCCTCTTGTCTTTGTGCCCCCACGTGGCATTTTACCCCACAACCTGCGGTGCCAGCACCGGGAGCCGAGCTGTGGTTTATTCCCAGCACCACATCACTGACCCAGAAGGTGGGGAGAGCCCCATCCAAAACTCACCCGTACAGAGGCACAAGCATCTTCCCAGGGCACCAACCCAGCACGGGTGCTGGCTGGACACCCCTGGGGCTCACAGGGACCCACAGCCTCCATCCCTGCATGCCCTCCCCCTGCCCATCTCACTCATGGCTTTGGTTTGTGCTCATCCAGATGCACTGGGGTTGGAGTATTTCTGGCTGTATATACTGGGAAAGGAGGGAGGGAAGGGCTCTCTTCTCAGCTCTCTGCCTTACTCAGCTGCTGCAGACCCACCATGCCCAGCTTCAAGTGTGCAAGACCCTCATCCACTACTGGAATGACTCTCGGGGGTGTTTTTAGGACGCTGCTCTTGTACTCTGTCAATAAAGTCTCGGTTTCACTGCTGAGCTCTCCGCCGAGCTCTCACGTTGCTGCCACAGCAGCTGGATTTGGTGGTTTGTGTCCCCAGTAGTCCCTTGCGGGGGAAGCTTCAGGGACCTGCTGTGGTTTGGGCAGCTGCTGGCAAAGCATCAGTGGCACTGCAGGAGGGGTGTTCCCTCCTCAAGGCTATTGCAATCCCCAAGGGACATTTGTCAGAGCAGTGGGGACTTCCCAAGCCAGTCCTTCCCTAAAATCTGGACATTCACACACAAAAGAGCGGTGCAGGAGGCAGTGAAGCCCTTGGGGAAGCTGCCCCAACACCCCTCCATTGAGGGTTTGTGGGTGCAGCACACCCCAGGAGGCAGGAAGCCCCCCATGGCTGATGGCTTGTCACCACTCCAGGGCACCTCAGGGGTCCCTTGTCCTCTGCACTGTACCAGGGATCCCAGCCAGGCCCCTGCACACCCCACTGGGATGTTTGTGTGGCTACGGGGAGGAGAATGAGGGAGCATGAAACAGTGAAGAACCACTCCCGTTTATTTGCATTCCTACTATTTACCAAATCGGATTCGTTTCACCCCGTGAGGTGCAGGGGGTGATGATGAAGGGGAGCTGATCAGCACCTCTCCCGGCATTCCTGCAGGCATGGAGACGGCCACCGTCGGCACGGAGGGGGAATGTCGCTGGTCACAGAAGATGCAGCCCCTTCTCCTCGCCGACCGCAGCCAGTAGCGCCGGGGCTGCCCAGCATGCAGCCACCTCAGTCTCAAGCTGCCAGGCAGAAAGGAGGTGGTTTTGAGGGGCTGCAGGGCTCCCCTTGGACCCCCTTGAGATGGAAACCCCATCAGGGAGGCCCTGAAGAGGTCCAGGGTGGGCACGGAGCGGGGACCTGGGTTTGGGGCATCCAAAAAAGAGGCTTGGAGCAAAGGGGTTGTGCTGTGTGTGAGCTTCGATCAACCCTGGCCCTCCATCAGCCGTTCGGCTTTCCATGACACCCACCTCCCTCTGCATCTCCCGCTGCGTACGTGCCTCTTCACGAGCCTCCTCAGGGCTCTTCGCCGCACCCTCCTGCTCCTCCACGTGCTCCTCCTCTTAGCAGTCCCCTGTGAGTGCACAAAACTTATCCAGCAACATTTCCCTTCCACCACGATCCATCCCCAGGCCCTGGGGGCATGGCAGATGCCCTGAGGAGCCCAGGAGCAGCTCTTGGGCTTGGGCACCGGGTGCTTCATTACCTCTGGCGATATCATCCTCACGGATTTGGCAACCACGATGGCTGCCGACACCGTTTGGCCCCAAAGCGAGTGGAAGCCAAGCAACTTCATCAGATTCTGCAGCTGGACGATGAAGAACCACAAGGCCAGCTGTCCCAGCACCCACATCGGACCACGGGGACCGCACCTCGTAGATAAATGGTGTGTGCCCAGTCCTTGTCCTGTGTAACAGAGCCACCAAAACACAACCAGAGGTTAGGATCAGGCTCCTCATTCTCTCATCCCAACGCTCCCAGAGCAGCATCAACCAGGGCTGGAAGGAGCCCTTGGGAGGATTAAAAACCCAGTGAGACCCCAAGGGAAGGGGAGGCTGGGGCCATAGCAATGCTGCCTGCTCCTACCCGCCTCCTTGCTCCTTCTCCCAGCTCCACACTCCTAAGCCACGAATTTAATTTCTCGCTCAGCCTCTGGCTCACCACCACGAAGGCAAAGTGACACTGAGCCCCCCGAAGCCCCCCGAAGCTGTGATGCAACAGTTCCACCCCACTGCCACACAATGGGTGGCATGGCCCCAGGGCCGCACTCAGCGTTCCCATGCAGGGACAGCAGGGACAAATCCGAGCGACCAAGGGTCTGGTGGCCGAGGGTCGGCAGGAGAAAGCCCTTCTGAGAAGGGAAGGGAGCTGCCCCAGGGTGGGCACAGCCAAATCCAGGCAGATGAGAGTGGGGGAGCGTGAAACAGGAGGGGAAGGAGCAGCTCAGGAAAGCTCAAGTCACGGGATTCCCAAATAAAACTCCTGTCCACACTCGCTTGCTGTTGGGGGTGTGAGAAAAATCTCAAGAATTTTCTTCAGACACACCTTCAGTGAAGCTATTTTATTTGTGATTAACGGCGGGCGTCCTGCAAGCAGTAAAAGTTGATCCTAACCTTATATCCCCTATTACCTGACACCTGATTTCTCCCCATTTCTCACTGCCTGAGTACTGCAGGTTCACAACCTCCTCGATGCCCTTCTATACCATACATGTACAATTTTATTTGACCAATCACTAATTTCTCCTTTTCCTTTTTTTTTTTTTCCTTCTCTCATGACCAGAGGGCCCGTGATTTTTGTTTTTTTCCTTTTTTTTGTACTGCTCATCCTGTTTTTTCTTACCTATCCCCCTTATTTTGGGACAGGGGGACCTTCCCCTCATCTGCTTCACGCACTCCCCACTGCTCTGCCGCACAATCCCTTTTGAATATGCAAGGTTAGAGGAATTTCCCACTGCAAAAACATCTTTTATAGCAAAAAAATGCCTTCTGCTGGTGGTCATCAGGGGGCCGTGGGGATGAAGGTTGATGCCTCCTCTTCATCACCGCCAGCTGACCCCCTGCCTTTGTACACACTCAGCTGCTCCTCAGCTCCTGCCCAACCCACAGGGTCAGTCTCAGCTGTTTTTTTGGGGCATATTCCCCGTTTTTGTCAGGAAACGTCCTCTGTGAGAGGCCCCGAGACCCTTTATTTTGGTTAATTTGCACAGCAGCAAGCCAAGACATCCAACACCACCTACCCTAATGCCATTAAGCGACCCCCATTCTCCCATTCATGTCTTTAATACTAATGACTGCTTTATTTAGACACCACTAATGAGTTTAAGCAAGCCCCCATTCTTCAACCCCCGTCTTCAACTGGTACTGGGAGTGGTTTACTGGGAACACTGGTGGCAGGGGGGTGTTGGACAAGACCTTGGAGGCCTCTTCCAACCTTGGTGGCTCCGTAACCCCATAACAGAACCCCCAGGACCCCACCATTACCCCCTTACACCCCCCCACCCCTCCATCCCCAGGCCATGGAAGCTTCGAGAAAAAGCGCGCGCCCCGTTGCCTAGCAACGCGGGGGTGTCGCAGTGCGCATGCGCCGTCTCCTCGTTGCTAGGCAACCGCGGATGCGCCGCCGCGCTTCTGCGCATGCGCGGCGCCGCCGTTGCCTAGCAACGGGAGCGCCATGAGGCGAGGGGGGGGCGCCGAGGAGGCTCCGCGGGGCCAGGCCCCGACCCCGGCCCCGACCCCGATTTCGACCCCGATTTCGGCCCCTCAAGACCCCGACAGCGACCCCGATCCCGGCCCCGGCCCCGAGGAGCGCATCGCCGCTCGCCGCCGCCGCATCGCCGCCCGCCTCGATGCCAAGCGCCGGTGAGGAAAATGGGGAGCCCTCCCCCCCCCGGGGCCCTCTCACTGAGGCCTGACAGGGCCAGGCCTCGCAACCAGTGCCCCAAAACAGCGCCGATTGCAGCGCCCCAAAATCCGGCTTCTGGTCGTGGGTGGGTTCCTTTTCCCTGAGGTGGCGCCCCCGCACCAGGAGCAGCTCGCCCTGGGCTGTCCTGAAGGGTTGTTAGGCACTGGAAGGGGCCGCCCAGTGGTGGAGTCCCCATCCCTGGAGGTCTTTAAAAGACGTTTAGATGTAGAGCTTAGGGATATGGTTTAGGGGAGGACTGGGTAGTGTTAAATCACATGTTGGACTAGGTGATATTGGAGGGCTCTTCCCACCTAGATGATTCTGTGATCTCCCATAAGCTCAGGGACCATCCTTGAGCTGGCACCAGAGGTCTCAGAACATCCCCTACCCCACACAGGCAGTGGGTCTGAGCACCCCAACCGTGAGCTGGCAGGGGGCAAGGACCTAGCGTGCCCATGACAGCCTTTACTGGGTCCAGGACCTCTCACCCAGCTGGTTCTGGGTCAGGGACTGCCCCAAATCCCCACTCCCTGCCAGTTGGCACAGGGTCCCAGTTACAGGGCGGCACTGGGTTAGGGTTAGGTGCTTTGGGACCCCATCACCAAACCTTAACGGTAATGTCCACTTCCACCCCAACTTTTCCTCTCCTCTGCCCAGGCAAGCCCTCGGAGAAGATGAGGAGCCAAAGGAAGAGGTTGAGGAGGAAGAAGAGGAGAGAAGGAGCCACAAGGAGGTGGAGGAGAGCCAGCAGGTGCGGCAGTGGGACGGGAAGGTCCTCTCGTGTCCCTGACCTGTAGGCATTTGCTTTTACCCTTCTAGTTCTGTGCAGTTCCCAGTGTCACAGCGCTCTTGACATGAAAAGAGGCAGTGACAGAAGGGTGGGAGGCGATTCCTGGGGTGAATCCTGAGCGTCCCTCCTCCCAGAGCTCAGCTCTCAGGGCGTGACGCGTGCACCACCTCCTTCACAGAGGCTGGCCAAGCTGCTCTTCGAAGGCACGCAGATAGTGACCAACATCCAGGTGGCTGCGGACTCGAGGGAAACGCAGAGGAGGGCAGAAGAGGCAGAGCTGAAGCAGCAGAGGTAAGAAATTGTGCTCTGGGTCTGCACCGCTGACCCAGAGCCCTGCCTGCAGGACCCCGAGATCAGCGGGGAAACACCAAGTCCTTGCTCCAAGCTGCCTTTGGAGGGCACTGTAGGAACAGTTTGTGGCAAACTGGCTGTAGCAAGAGCTCTGACCCTTTCTCAGCTGGGGAAATCTTGAAGGAACCAGGAGCTGTGCCCATAGAGGAGGTTTGGGGGGGGAAAGCTGCTGCTGCGATGACATCTGGAGGACACTTTTCAGATTAAATCATGCAGGGGAGTGCTCCTGTGGTGTTGTACATGCTGCAGGCCACTGAACCGTGTCTGGAGCAGCTGAAGAACTTGCTGCCCTGCCCCAGCTCCCAATTTACCTTCTCCTCCCCACTGCCTGCAGGCTGAAAAAGCTGGAGAACGAAGCCAAGTCCAGCGCCTACGAGTCTGAGAAGATCTCCTCCAAGTGGGCCTTGGCTGAGGACGTGACAGTCCCGCAGGAGCTGTGGCAGCTGCTGAACCAGCAGCAGCAGCAGTGCTCGCTGCTTCTGGAGGAGAAGAACAAACTCATCAGTGAACTGCAGCAGGTAGCACAGGGACCGTGGCAGTGGTGATCTTTCCTCCCAGTTTCCCTTTTACCCATCCCTGGGCTCTCTTATCCCTTCGTCCTCATCCCCTCTTCCTTTTTGGTAAAGGCAGCATCTGGGTTTTCACTCTGTGAGCCCCTGAGGCTTCCTAGAAAAACGAATCTCTCCGATTTCACCATCTCCTATCCTCCTCCAGGAGCTGAAAAACAAAGATGAGCAGTACGTGCAGGCCATGAAGAAGCAGTCGGATGACATCCACCTGCTTTTGGAGAGGATGGAGGAACAGATCCGGATCGTGCTGAAAACTTACCGCCACAAACTGCATCACATTGAGGTACGGCCCCTTTGGTGGAGGGAGAATCCAGTTGGAAAGCCTGCAGTTGTTCCTTTCTCCAGATTTATGGCAAAAAAAAGCCTCGGGCTCATTGCACGGGCTGGGCTGGAGTTAAATTTCCACAGATTTCCAGGGAAATTCTCGGGGCTACCCAGCACCGGGGCACCTCTGGGCTCTGCGTGGCTGTTAGCAGCAGTCCTGGTGGGGCTGCAACGTCAGGTTTCTGCCTGTGAGAGGAGACATCAGGCCAGCGTGTGCAGCACCAGCTCCTCTCCTGATGAGGACGAGCATGAAATTGTCACTGAAATCGTCTCTTTTACAGCAAACTTTTGAGTTCGAGCGGCGAGAGCTGCTGGACAGCAACAGGAAGAAGTGGGAGGAGGCCATCCAGGCCCACAACACAAAAGAGGTAACGTCCCCACCAGGTACAGAAAAGCTTCCAGGCCCAGAGCTGCTGTCTGACAGTGAGAAAGACAAGTGTGTGTGGAGACATCTGGCTCCCTCAGACAGAGGGGCAGTTTTCAGACTGCTCTGTTGGGGAATTATTTGTGCATGACCTTGCTTTGTGCTGGCTGAGGGAGCTGTGATCGTTGGAGGAAGCTGTCACCGTTAATGTTTGGTGTTCTCCCTTTTGCCCACAGCTGGAATACCTGCACGCCCGCATGAGGAAGGTGGAAGAGTTTGAGAAACAGCTGAACCAGCTGCGGGTGCAGGATGAAGAGGAGTACAACAGCATGAAGATCCAGCTGGAGAATGACGTGCAGGTAGAGGAAGAGCAGACGTGTGCCACGGGGGCAGCTCGCACTAGGTTTTTCTTGGCACTGCTGGTTCGGAGGGGCAGCTTAGACTCCTGTAGCACTTGAGCAAGGAGGTGTGAAGCAACTGGGAAGGCTGAGAGCTTTGCTACTTCTGGGATGGTGATTACGAGGAGAATCAAATAGATTCAATAATCTATTGAATAAAAAGATTATTGAATAAATAAAATCAGTTTGAGCGTCCTGACACCAGATCGTTTCAGAGCAAGCTAATTGCCATTCTGTCAGGGTCCTTGGCCTAGGAAGTATGAGCTTTTCCCTCTGACATCTAACCGCAGACCCACAATTTCTCTAATGCCCTTGAAGCCCACATCACACCAGAATTATCGTGAGTTTGCCCTTTCTGAGGTAGCCAGGCATATGGTGACAGAGTACAGTCCTCCCAAACCCCGGAGCCACAGCCTCCCAGAGATACAGACACCTCTTAATGCACCCAATTGCCTGTGAGGAGCAGTGAGAACAAAGCAGTGCACCTCTGCCTTTCCACAATTTTTCCCTAGGCTGTGAGGTTTGCCCCAGGCTGTGGGGTTTGGTTTTCCCCAGCATTTTTTCAGCCTGAAAGGGCAAGTGCAGGGGGACAGTCCTGACCCTGTGCCATCTTCATCTGATAACCCAAAGGGTGTAAAGTCCCAAATCATCCCTGAACCACTTCGGGAGGGAGGCAGCAGCACGCTGGAGATCAAGGTTCACAAATGACACGGTGCTGCTGGTGTGAAAATCTAGCTGCAGTTTCAAGAAGGTTTTATATTCTATATATTTTATATTCTATATTTATATTCTATATATTCTATATAGAATATTTTATATTCTATATATTATTTTTATATTCAGGGAAGTAACCATTCCTCTCCACTTTGTACCTACAGGTCCTTGTCCAGGTTTGGCAACACACTAGGGATTAGGGGGGGAGAGTCTTGAGCAAGTAAACAAATGGCCTGTAATAAAAGGATGAAGGACTGGCTCTGTTTAGACAAGGGGAGAGGTTTGTGTTAGGAGATTTGTCTACAAATACGCACGGTCTTGCGTGCTGGAGGAGGAGAATGACTTCCCCGTGCTAGATGCAAGTAAAAGTTAGGGATTTGGGTTTTGGTAGGGAAGATTTAAATTAACATTCAGATCAAGGTTTGAGATTTCAAGCCCAGAAATGGCAAGGATTTTTTGGTGGTTACCAACAGCGTCTGTGCCGGTCGTTTGCTGTAGAGCCCTCCTCCCCCTGGCTAGCCGCCCCTATATATTGTTTAACGTGACCCCATTTGGGATGGAATACCCCTTTTGGTTAGTTTGGGGTCGGCTGTCCTGGGTCTGTCCCCTCCCAGCTCCTGCTGCCAGGACAGAGAGAGAAGCTGAGACGTCCTTGGCTTGGTGTAAGCACTGCAACAATTAAAACATCGGCGTGTTATCAGCACTTTTCTCATCCTAAGCCAAAACACAGCACCCTCCCAGCTCCTAGAAAGAAAATTAACTCTGTCCTAACTCTTTATAGCCCAGACTTCACCTTTCCAGGTCAAGAATAAGACAAGAGAAGTTGGAAGTTGTCACTTATTAACAAGTGACATCATTGTCCCGAGGTGTCTCTCAAACAAGAGCTTAGTCAAGAGCTAAAGCTGAAGACCCATGTTTTTGAGGCTAATGAGTATTCCCCGGTTTTATTAGATGGCAATCAGCGTTTTAATGATGGGGTTTGGGCCGTGGCTTTTCTCCAGCTGCTGCGAGGGGAACATCCCTCGGCCCTGCAGGGATTTGCCTTCATCATGGCTTCAGTCAGGCTTTGATCCCAGGCAGGTGGGGCTGCTGCTGGGTGCCGTGCGTTGTTTGTACGCTCCCTGTTGCACACAGGGCTACTCAGGAGAGCCCTGAAGCAGGTAGCAACGTGCTTCTTGCCTCTCTCCTGCAGCTTGGACCCCTTCTCCTGCCCTCAGAGCCCCCCCGGGCAGAGAGCCAGGCTCTCTCTGAGCATCTGGTGCAGAGTTGGGTCTCTCTGCTCTGCAGTTTGCTGTGACCTTGAGGGAAATTCTTCCCTCCGAGGGTGGCGAGGCCCTGGCACAGGCTGCCCCGAGAAGCTGCGGCTGCCCCATCCCTGGAATTGTTCAAGGCCAGGTTGGACGAGGCCCTGAGCAACCTGATCTGGTGGCTGGCATCCTGCCCATGGCAGGGGGTCGGAATTGGGGGGGCTTTGAGGTCCCTTCCAACCCAAACCATTCCGTGGTTCTTTCTCTGAAAGCAGCAGCCCCACGAGACAGCAGCAATCAGCCCCGGGAGCAGCTCTTCCTTTCCTCCAGGCTGTGCAGCGAGACCCCGTGCTCACAAATTTATCAGTGCAGGAAGAGAAGTGTCGGTTGTTTTGTTCTGGAGCTCCTGCGGTCACTCCTCTGTGTCCCTTCCTCCAAGTTCGGAGCCTTTTGGTTAATTAAATGAAAGTGGCAGGAGGGCAGAGGTCCCAAAGGCACTCAGTTCTGAAAAGTGAGATGAAAATCAGCAGCCAGGTTGAGGAGCGAGGCCCGTGTTAGTGCCTCAGTGAGCAGAAGCTGGGTACAGCTTCAATCCCTTCTCCTTTCCCCAAAAATGGTCCCGCAGCGTGGACAACCAACGTCTCCATCACTCACCATGCATGCCACGTGGCCAGCCGGGAGAAATTGTGGGAAGATGGGACTTGCAGATGCAGATTTAGTAAGACCTGGGCTTCGGTGTGGCTTTTGCTCGTGGCCCAGCTCGTTTTTGTGTTTTCTGAAATGCCAGAACCTGGAGAGGCAGCTCCAGCAGACCAAAGCCGCCTATCTGCTGAACCAGGAGAAGCTGGAGTACAACCTGCTGGTGCTTAAGAAGCAGGATGAGGAGAACACCATCATCAGATCCCGGCAGAAGAGGAAGATCAACAGGTAACAAAAACATCCCTGGAAGATGGGCTCTGCCTTACCACTGTCACCTCCCAGTATTCTTTTCTTTTTTCTTTTTTCTTTTTTCTTTTTCTTTTTCTTTTTCTTTTTCTTCTTTTTCTTTTTCTTTTTCTTTTTCTTTTTCTTTCTTTCTCTTTTTCTTTTTCTTTCTTTCTCTTTTTCTTTTTTCTCTTTCTCTTTCTCTTTTTTCTCTTTCTCTTTCTCTTTCTCTTTCTCTTTCTCTTTCTCTTTCTCTTTCTCTTTCTCTCTTTCCTCTTTCCTCTTTCCTCTTTTCTTTTCACAGGCCAGTGACCTCTGTCCCAGCCCATCCCAGGGCAGTGCCATCCCCAAAACAATTTGAATAAGCTACCAGAGGGGAAACTGTGCCAGCTGGGTCAGGCTCAGTCACACCTTGGCACTGAGTAGTCCCTAGCAGACAGACAGCCCCAAGTCCCAAAGCCTTCATCCACGCTGGATTCGCCCAAAGGTGCCTTTTTGGGAATCCCCAGCTTTGCTGTCCCTCTTCAGGCTGCACAGCTCACTGAACAACCTGAGGACAAAGCTGGACAAACAAGAGAAGCAGTTCAGAGAGGAGAACCAGAGCCTGGCAGCCGACTGCGAGCGCATCACCGGGCAGTGCAAGGAGGTGCAGAAGAGGATGAGGTGGGCTGCGTGCTGGCCACCCACCCCGATGAGGCCTCAGAGTGAGGTACAAAGGGAAGCTGACTCATTTTGGGGCTCAGAGCTCACTGCCATGGTTTTTTCTCTCTTCTGCACAGGCATTTTGCTGCCAGCGACGCTGAGAAGTTCACGGAGGTCTGGCTGATGAACGAGGAGGAAGCCAAGCGGCTGATGCGGAAAGCCCTGGATGCGGATCGCATCATTCACACCCAGCAACTGGGGCTGCCCTGGGAGCAGCCTCGCCACTGGTTCCTCAACAACATCGGCCCCCTCAGGCGTTACAAGGCGAAGAGGATGGCCACCAAGCTGGCTGCTGAGGTCCTGGCAGGTGGGACAGAGCCCCTGGCACCCCTGTGGCACTGGGAAACCCAGTTCCAAGTGAGCCAGCTCGCATCCCGGGCTCTTTGGGATCCTTTCCAGGTCTCAGGGAACAACTGGGATTTCTCTGGTGACTCCCACAGTGGCCAGTGCTGGTTTGGGGAGCGCGGTCAAAGCATCTAAAGACTTTTGCTCAACTTTTTTCTGCGTTTCAGGGAGCAGCTGTGGAGGAGAGGAGGAGAAAGCGAAAGAGGAGGAGAAAGAGAAAGAAGAAGTGGGCCGTGGAGAAGGAGGAAAAGAAAACATAGCAAAGGCTGAGAAGGAAGAAGTGAGTGACAGAGGAAGAAGAAAAGAAAGCACAGCGAAGGCTGGGGATAGAGTCACACCTCTGCCAAACATCTCCAAGAAGACTGCCAAGAGGATCCTGGAGCTCCTGAGCGACGAGTCGGTGAGTGGTGATGCTGCTCCTGCCCTGCTCAGGAAGGGCAGGCTGCAGGGGGCTGAGTTCTGGACATGAATGCAGACACTGCTGTTTCTATGCCTGCTCTGTGTGTGTCTCCCAAGGGTTTCCTCATTGAGAGAAAGCTGCTGAGGCCTCTGCGTGCGCTGGGAAAGCACGAACGCACCCTCCTGAGGCTCGACTCCATCTTTTCGGTGAGTTATCAGTCCTCAGAATCATCCAGGTTGGGAGAGAGCTCCAAGATCACCCAGTCCAACGCTAACCAGTCCTCCACTGAACCAGATCACCACATCTAAACCCGTCGGGGGCTGCAGGGATGAGTTTCCTGAGGGAAGGCCGGCAGTCACATGTGAAAGCTCTGTGTGCAGGACACGATGGCCCAAGAAATGGCTTAAAAAAACCATCTGGGTGCATTTCAGAAGTGGGACTGAGCTGCCTGAGGGGGTCCAGCTGGGCTTGCTGGGGCCTCTTTGTGGCAGGGAGGGGAAAGAAACACCGCAGGAGGGCATGAAGCACCGTGGCCAAGATTTCTTCTTGGCTCAAGGCCGTCCTGCTGACAGTGAACACCTCCAGGCTCCCTCTTTCTATTCTCAGACACTCCCACCCCCAGAAACCTCTGTCGGTCTCACGCAAACCCCTTCTCGCCGCTCACCCCCTCTCAGATCCTGCACGAGACCCTAAAAAATGCAGTTCGTTTCGCTCCCCCTCCCGTGTTGTCTCAGAGATGTTCCTCTGCTCCCCAGGCCCTCGAGATCGACAGCGAGGACGAGCTGCAGCGCCTGGTGGATTTCTTCCTGAAGTTCAAAGCCCAGGAGGCGCCTCTCAGCCAGGTGGGACTGCGGAGGCAGCAGTGGGGAGAGCCCACGCTGAGAGAAGGGGAAGCAGAACATCACCTGAACCCCCAGGGTTCCATTTTCCGTGGTGCAAGCAGAGCCTGTGGCAAAAAAATGAGGCTGAGGGGTTGTGAGGATCTTCTGCAAAGCTTCCCAGGGCCTCTCACCCATGAGATGTTGCCCAAACTCCCTAAATATGCTAAAGCTGCGGGTGGTTGGAAGCCCAAGGTGGCTTTTGGGGACGAGGAGGTGGTAGAAGGGCACCGTGCCCAGCCCCCTGACCTTCCCTCCACCACCAGGGAAGCCCAGGTGGAGAAGATGTCATGGATTTGGGGGAGGACAGAGCGGGCAGCGAGGCCGGTGAGCTCAAATCTCCTCAGGGACCACCGGGCCCCCTTCCATCTGCCTGCATCCATGCTGACGATGTCCTCAGGATCCTGAGAGCATTTGTTCGGGGTTTTGACAAGCCGAGGTAGGACAAAAGGCACAGCAGAGCCAGACAATCACTGGGACAAAGGGTTTTGGGGTTGTTTGGGCAGGGCTAGGGGATGCTGCATCGCCCTAGAGGCAGCTGCGGGGTCGTGCTCGTTGGCGTGATGATGATGAAGGTGCTCAGCGCAGCTGAAGGCTACGGGGTCGGTTGTCACCCACGAAGGACAGCACCCCTGGGGGCTTTATTTTGGGTCCCTCAGGGAGAAAAGCAGGGCAGCAAAGGAGGCGCTGCAGGTTCGGGACAGCTCCAAGGACGGGGAGTACTGGGAAGCCCTGGCACACGTCATCCCAGAGACAACCCTAAAGCTGTGGGACGCGCTGCTGGTGGCTCTGGAGGAATATTAGTGAGTGGCCCCACCTGCCTGGGGGTGCTGGCCCTCAGTGGTGCTGGAACCCACCCAAAAACCCCCCAGCAGGGAGGTGGAGGTGGCTCAGCTCCCCGTATCCCTACAAACGGGGCTTGACGAGGGTCTCACAGCCCCCAGAGACCCCGCTGACACCTCCCCGCTTCTCTTTTGGGGCCGCTTTAACTCTGCCTTCCCCTCGCAGCAACGTCCTGACGCGGAGAGCCAGCCTGCTGGCCGAGCTGGCCGAGCTGCAGCAGCAGAATTTGGAGCTGTGCCTGATGCTGGAGCGCTACAGCACCTCCGGGGTGAGCGTGGGGTCCCTAAAAACAGGGGACAAAGAGCTGTGATCCCACACCAGAGGGGTTTTCCAGCACAGGGACGTGTCCCCGAGCTGCTCCTCGCCGTCCCCACGCACAGGACGTGGCGGCAGGGACCTGGTATCATCACCATCATCTTCCTCTCCCCGCAGGTGACCAGCAAACTGCTGTCCCCTCCCGTGCAGCGCCTGGACCTGGAGCTGCTCTGCCCCTGGGGGGCACGGTGAGTGCTGGGGGCTCTTTTCTGCCCCAAACTGATGCTGCAATGAGCCAAAGCTTCCCGGCTGGGGCTAATAAACCTCTCCTACACCTGTGCCAGGCGTGTGTGTCCTTTCCACGCGCTCCTCTCCCCTCTGAAGGTTATTTTTCCCTCGATTATTCGTTTTTTTTCCCCTCGAAAAAAAAAATCGATTATTTTTCCCTCGTCGCTCCCCGCTCTGTACCCAAATTCCCCATTTCTCAGGCGATGCCAGCCCAAAGCAGTGCCACAGGGTGAATTATCTCAAAGAAGGCTGCGTCGCATCCCTCCCCCTCCGTCCTTCACCCCCAGCTTAGATATCCCGACAACTTTATCTTTTATCCTTGACTCCCCAGCACAGCACCAGCCCTTTCTCATCGCACATGCGTTCCCAAGCAGCACAACACCCTCTATTTTTTCCTTTTTTTTCGCCATCTGCGCCCTTGAAAATAGTTTTCCCCCTCCTCCTGCTCCCCTTCTGTGGGGACCTGATGTTCTTTATGGGGCTGTTACCCTATGGGGCTGGCAACACCAACCCCAAGACACTCCCCTCTCCCCATGAGGATGCTCCAGGGACAGCAGCGAGCCCGGAGGGGGCCGGGCCGGCTGCCGTGAGCCCTCCCCGCAGCCCTGCCTCTTCCCACCCCGTTCCGCCTCCCGGGACACCCTCGCTGCCTTCAGCCCAGCTCCGAGCTCCGCTCTCGGGATGCTGCCGGCCCCCGCACGGCCCCCGCATCGCTCCGCACGCCGGAGGGGACGCTGCAAGCGCTGCCGCTCGCCCTCAGTAAGGTACGGGGCAACCGGGGAGGGGAAGGGAACAGGGGGGGCTGGGGACCGGGGTGGGGGTCCTGGCACCGTGGTGGGGGGGTCCTGGTGCTGGGATGGGGGTCTTGGCACTGGGATGGGGGTCTTGGCACTGGGATGGGGGTCTTGGCACTGGGAAAAGGGGGTCCTGGTACCGTGGTGGGGGTCCTGGCACCGGGGTGAGGGTCTGGGGACCGGGATGGGGGTCCTGGCACCGTGGTGGGGGTCCTGGCACCGTGGTGGGGGGCACCTGGGGTAGGGGAACAGCCCCCGGGGTGGCACCGGGGGCGAGGAACCGAGCACCAGGGGTGACCGGGAGAAAAGCACCAGGATCCGAGCACCTCGCCACGGGACTTTGGGGGGCTCTCCAAGGGATAAAGGGGGGTCTTGGGGTGCTTTTACTGGGGACGGGGTCGTGGGCACGGGCTCGTAGCATCCCGGAGCCCGCCCAGGCCAGCGGTGTCACTTAGGGCCGGTGCCCAGCTTGGGAGGGAGCCGGAGGGGGTGAGTCAGAGGCAGGAAGCCGATTGCATCAGGAACCGGGGCTGGTTTTCCACTCGGGGTTCTGGGAAACCCAAATTTGGCCTCCCTCCAACCTTCCTTATCCCCCCTGCCCTTCTTATTTCTTCTCCCCAGCGCCATGGAGAAGGCAACCAGCCCCCCGCCCGGCAGCTCGGTGATTTTAGCTTCGTCCTCCGCGTCCACCTTGAAGGAGGAGCTGCTGTGCCCCATCTGCTACGAACCCTTCCGTGAAGCCGTGACCCTCTGCTGCGGCCACAACTTCTGCAAGGGCTGCGTGAGCCGCTCCTGGGAGCACCAGTACCACCTCTGCCCCGTCTGCAAGGAACCCGCTTCCCCCGACGACCTCCACGTCAACCACACGCTCAGCAACCTGGTGGAGATGATCCTAAAAGAGGAAGGGCAGCGGCGGGGCCGCCCGGCCGCCCTCTGCACCGTGCACCACGAGGAAGCCAAACTCTTCTGCCTGGACGACAAGGAGCTGGCGTGTTTCTCCTGCCAGAGCTCCAAGCAGCACGAGGGGCACAAGATGAGGCCGGTGCAGGAGACGGCTGCGGATTTCAGGGTGAGATGATCCGGGGGAAAAAATTAAAAATTAAAAAAAAAAAGAAGGGATCGGTTGCATGGGGAGCACCCCGAGAGCTGCACCCCGCTCCCAACGCTCTGCCTGGCCCTGAGGGCTCAACGCTTCGCCCCAAAAAAGCCTGCGGGGAAGGGGAGGGGTTTGGAGAGCTGCCCGCTCCCCGCGTGTTTTGTTTTGTGTTTTTTATTTTTTTATTTTTGGCTGAGCTGGATCCGGCCGTGCCGGTTATTGCAGCAGCAGCAGCGCCTCGGGGCTGGGCGCGCTGATTTATTTTTTTTTTTGGGGGAGGGTTTTCGCGCACAACCCAGCCCCAGAGCCAAGGGGGGGATGTGGGAGAGGCAGCCCCAGCCCCGTGGAGCCACACGGGGAGGAAGAAGAGGAGGAGGAGGAGACAGGGCTGGGGCCAGGCCCTGTGCCAGGACCCGCGGCTGCCGTGACTCAGCCCCGCGGGGAGCACGCCAGATTTATTTCAAATGTCGCGGGGACGGAGCCGGCACGGGGGAAAACCAGGATTTGACAGCGTGTTGAATAATAATAATAATAAAAAAAGGTTTAATAATAAAAAAACGGGGTGGAGGACTTGCCGTGGAGCAAACGTCCTCCGGCGCACGGCCCCGAGGTGCGCGCTGGGTGGCTTCGGCTGCAGGAGGGGGAAAAAAGGGGTTGGGCTGAGCGAGGATCCTGCTTAACCGCGTCCTGCTGGGGTTGGGGCTCTTGTCTTTCCGCATCCGAAACCCGGGGGCGTAGGCTCGCGAGGGTCCTGAAGGCGTCTCCCCCCCGCAGGCCAAGCTGAAGAACATGGAGACCTCCCTGCGGGATAAAGTGAAGGATTTCGGGACCGTGCACCGCAGCTACGAGTCCATCTCCAAACACAACCAGGTGCGAGGCTGGAGATGGGGTGGGGGCGGCCACACGGTGTCCCCCCCGGGGCTGGGTGACAACGAGCACACCCCGGGCAGCGGGGCCGTTTATTTGGGGTGGGCAGCTCCCAGCCGGAGGAGAGCTCTGGTTCCGTTTTGGGGAGGATTTCGGGGATCCCAGTGGGGTGCCGAGCTGGGGGGAAGCTGTGATAAATCCCCACCCCGGGCAGGTGGAAACCGTGCGCCTGGAGGAGCAGATCAAGAAGGAGTTTGAGAAGCTGCACGAGTTCCTGCGGGATGAGGAGAAGGCGCTGCTGGCCCAGCTGCAGGAGGAGACGCGCCGCAAGCAGGACCTCGTCGAGGGCAAAATCAAGCAGCTGTCGGACGAGAGCCAGGCTCTGCTCAACGAAGCCTGCCAGCTCCAGGACGACCTCAAAGAGGACGACTACACCTTCCTCATGGTAAAACCCCCCCCCTGGGGTCCTCGTGGCTCCCCCAAGCGAGGCCACAGTGGCTCTGGGAGATCCTCGGGGTGTTTATAACCCCCCCAGGAACCTGTAGGAGCAGGGATTTGATGCTCAGTGTCTTCTTCTCTTTCAGACCCACAAGAACCGCAAGCGCAGGTGAGTCCCGGCCCCGGTTGTGACCCCTGTACCCACAAAATGAGGTCCCTGCCCCACACAACGTCCTGTACCCTCACGTCCCCTCCTGTTGTGGCCTCTCAGGGCAACGTGCTCCAGCAGGACAAGGTGCTGGGGGCCCCCACAGGTGCCTCAGGCAGGGTAAAAACACCCAAAAATGGAGCAGCATCGCAGCTCTTGGGGTCGAAGCATTAAAACCCCGATAGGGGAAGAAGGGCACGGGTGGGATTTTTGGTGTGGGGACTTTCCTTGGGGGCAGGACCTTCTCTTGCTCTGCTCCTGCACCGAGCCCAGGAGGAGAAAACGCAGGGTGCTGGTAGGAAAACCCCTGTAGAAACCCAAAGTTGCCAAAAGACCCCCCCCAAACCCCCTGCCTCCACCCCGACCCGGCTCCATCCTGCCCTAGGATCGCCTGCACGGTGGAGGAGCCGGAGGCCGTGGCCTCGGGGATGCTGATCGACACCGCCAAGTACCTGGGCTCGCTGCAGTACAACGTGTGGAAGAAAATGCTGGACAACATCACCGTGGGTGAGGCACCAGGGGATGTTGGGGGCTCCCCAAAAAGGGTGAGAGCAGTCTTTGAACGGGGCAGCGGGTGCTGGGGCAGTTGTGCCTGCCTCTGATGGGGCTGGGGAGACAAGGATTGGGTGCAAAAAGGTGCTCTTGGGCACTTAAACCCCCCAAAAAAAGCCCCAAAAAATTAATTTCTCCACGCAGGGGCGGGCTCGTGCCTTTGGTTGTCCCCAGAAAGGAAAGGACGGGTGGGTGGGTGCTTGTAGGACCGCGCTCCCCCCCCTGTAAAGCTCATCCCCGTGGCAATCCAGGCTCAGCCCTCCTAATCCAGGTCTTCCCACCTCAGTCCCCTTCAGCTTCGACCCCAACTCCGCCGCGGGCTGGCTCTCGGTGTCCGAGGACCTGAGCAGCGTCACCAACGGGGGCTACAAGCTGCTGACGGAGAACCCCGAGCGTTTCACCTCCGCCCCCTGCATCCTGGGCTCCCGCGGCTTCTCCGCCGGCTTCCACAGCTGGGAGGTGGATCTGGGAGGCATCACCAACTGGCGGGTGGGGGTGGCTCGACCCCGAGGGAGAACCCCTTGGAATTTTCACCACGACGCCCGCTCCGGTTTTTGGTACCTCTACCGCCTGCCCACCGACGGCGAGACGTGCCGGGCTTCCAACGCCGCTCGCTCGGAGGCCACGCTGGGCGAGTTGGGGAGGCTCCGGGTGGAGCTGGACTGCGACGAAGGGGAGCTCTCTTTCTACGACGCCGAGCGCAGGAGCCACATCTACACCTTCCACGAGAAATTCGGGGGCACCGTTTTCCCCTATTTCTACATGGGGGCCACCCCGGTGGGCGCGCTGCCCAGGGCGCTGCGCATTTGCCCCGTCCGGGTGCGCATCCAAGAGGACACCCCCGTGTAGCTGCCACCCCTGCCTGTGTCCTGTTTTAAGACAAACTTTCCCTAGGAAAGAAAAAAAAAATGAAAGGGAAAAAAAAAAAAAAGAATTTATGTATGTACTGCCTCTGTTTTTTTTTAAATCTTTAATAAAAATCGGGTTCTGGTATTGCTGTGTCAACGTTTCTCAGCAGCTGTCCCCGGCCCGCTCTGGCTCCTTTCCTGCTCTCCCAGCAAAAGTGAGGGGGTTGTAAATAGAAAATGAAAGCAGCCGGGGGCTTTCCAAGCTCGGGGGCTCCAGGACTTCCAGTAAAACGACCCAACGGGGACGGCTGGGAGGGCAGAAAAATAAAATAACCACCCGTGGGGACATCGGTGACAGCAACGTCCCTTCTTTTCCTACCTTCCTCCTTTCAGGGACCTTTCCAGAAATCCCCCAGATGTGGAATTTATGTTTGGAGGCTCAGAGGTTGGAAAAAAGGGGACAAAAACTCCTCCAGAGCAGGGTCACCAACCTCGGGAAAGCCTGGAGGAGTGGTGGGGACACGACAGCGGCCACCCCATGTCCCCAAATCCCCTCCGAGCACCCGTGGGTGTGAGCGCGGTGATCGATCAATTTTTACTTTGCGTCAAAAAAACCTTTTCCCCCGTAAACCCCAAGGCCACCTGGGTGCCCCCAGCCTCGCAGCATCGCCCGAATCCCCCCCAAAAAAATGGGACAGCTTCCTCGGACGGGTCCCCGTCCCCTCCAGGATGGTTTTGGTGCCCGTGCTGTCCGGGATCTGCGGGTAGGATGCTGATATTAACGCCGGTTTCCATGGTTTCTCCCCATTTGCATCGGATCCTCCTTAGGAAGCGGAGCTGCTGGCAGGAAAACAAAAGGGGGGGGCGACCCGGGGGTCCTCCGCCTGGCTTACGTGGGGCTGACGCGATCCCGTTCCCGAGGAAAAGCGGTGTCAGCGTCCCCGTTTCCTTCCCATCCCCATGGGGACGTTGCCCAACGCCCCCCAGCACACCCCCGAGCTGGCGATGCTTGGAAATTCGGTGAATTTCACCCGTTTCGGTGAAAAATACAAAATTGTTTGGGGGAAATGATGAATTAACGAGCTACTTGGGTGGGGGGGGGGTTTGTGCCCCAAAACCTGAGTGTGGTGAGCTCCCGAGCCCAAACCTTCCCCCTCGCAGCAAGCCAAAGGCTCCCAATTTATTTTCCATCTCCGTTTCTGACTTATTTTTGGCTGCGGGAGCTCCAGGGGTTCCCCAGCCAAACCCACGCAGGACAGGATCGATGCCCCCCCCTCCTCCAACCTGGGGGGCATCCCCGACCCTACAGACCCCATAAGTTCCTCCATCCCCACCCCCAAATATCCCTGCAGCCCCCCAGCTGGGCACCGAGCTCCCCAGTGCCATTTTTGGAGGGGGGTTTCAGGGCTGTCACCCCCCCAAGGGGGGGCTGAACCGGCTGCCATTCACCCCCCCCTCCCTTTATCATCCAGAATTTATAGGGACAGCCGAGATTTCGGAGAAGCAGGCGGCTCTCCCATTGGCTCCTGTCCGGGTGATGATGTCATTTCTGCCCAATCTGGGGCAGGGCGGTGCTTTTTTATATATTTTTTTTTAATTTTTCCTTTTTTTCTTTTTTTTTTTTTTTCTCCCTCCCTGCTTTTTGTCCCCTCCCCAACCCCGCGGAGCCCTCAGCATCCTTTTTTTTGGGAGCCTCCGCTCCCAAGGGGGGTCCCCAACCTCGCCAAGGGGGACCCCGCTTTGGGAGGAGCTGGGAAAGGGAAAAAATAAAGGGGGGGGGGGGCTGGAAAATGGGGCCGAACAGCCAAAATTAGGCAGTGGCGCAAATGCCAGGGTTTTTTCCTCCCCGCCACCAATTTTTTGGCCACTTTCTCCTCCAGCCCCATCCCACCCGTGCCACGCTGACCCCCCCAATCCCACCCGTCCCCCCCCCCCCTTGGGGACAGCCCCGCGTGGATGGGAAAAGGGTCGGCACGTGGCAGGTCCCCAGAGTTTTGGGCAGACCCAAATCTCCTTGGCCTCCTTTTATTTTGGGTCTCGTTTAGCCAAAATTAGGCCGGGGAGAAGCTGCAGGGGGGGGCCGCCGAGGTGCTGTGGGGTCACCGAGCGTCACGACCCCACCTGGGGGGGCTCCGGCACCCAGCCCTGTGTCCCCCCCACCCCAAAAAAAAATTCGTTTCCTTTGGGATTGGGGTTTCAGGGATGCGTTTGGCACCTCAGGGATGGGTTCGTGCCCTCAGCCTGGAGCTCAAAGCAGGGATTGTTCAGGGCCCCCCCTCTGTGGGGTGCCACGCGCCCCGGTGCCAGCCACGGCCGGGCCCCGTCCCCCCCCCACATGGTCCCCACAATGGTTTTTTGTCCCTTTTCAGATGCTGCAGCTCAATTTTTCCCCCCCTTCGTCCCCTCTGCGTGTTTCTTTCCCTCCTCGGGTCCCCACAAGCCCCACGGGGGTCCCACAGCCCCCTCTCTGCTCTCCCAGTTCGCTCCCTCTTCTCTCCCAGTTTGCTCCCAGTTTAACCAGCCCCACCCAGCTCAATTTTGGGGTGTCCAACCATCACACCAAACCCCACGTCCCCGCTATGGGGAGCGCAGCTCGTGCCAAATATTCGGTGTCACCGAGCTGCGGTCACCCACGGTGTCACCCCAATTTCCATCCTGGGGTTGTAGGGTCTGCAAAGCCACCCGCCGGGCATTTTATGGGGGAAAAAAAACTCCCCACAACCCAAAAACCCGTGGTGTTTTTTGGGGGGGGAGATGGTGCCTAAATTTACCCGCACGGTCCCCCCGGGGGTGCCGGGCTCGTGATTTTTCGCTTTCGGCATAAATAGGCCAGGGTGAAGCGAATTAGGGGCTGGCGGGGGGGGCACGGAGCTGGGAGGTGTCCCCACCCAGGGGGGTGTCACGCACCGAAATAATTTTGGGATGTGGGACTTGGCCTCGCCGAGCTCCCATCGCCTAATTTTGGGGGCAAGAATTGGTCCTTTTGGAAAGGGGTCACACACACCCGGTGGTGTCCCAGCCCCGGGAGGATGGAGGGGACACCCCAAAATGTCCCCAAAGGCTTTGTCCTGGTGGGGGGCGCTTTGTCCCCACCTGGGGACATCGGAGCTGGGGGGTGTCCCCAAGCCCCCCGCGCGGGGAGGTGCCCGCAGCCACCAGCTCCCGACCGTTGTCACTTTGTCACCGCCCAGCTCCGTCCTGCTGGGCCGTGCACGACCCCATCCCCAAGCCAAAGCTGGGACCCCGGTGGGTGCCGGCCCAATTTTGGGCTCAAATCCCCCAAAAATAAGAACTAAAACCATATAAAAAAAAATAAATAAAAATCCCATTTCCAAGCGTTTTCCTGCCTTCCCCCCTCCCGTTAATTTCATTTTTTTTTAATATTTTTTCGCAATTAATTTTTTTATTTTATTTTTTAATTTTCAATTTATTTTTTTTTTTTTACCTTTTCACCCGAAAATAGCAGCCGGCCGTGACGTCACCGGGCTGCTCCCCGGTTCGCACGGCTCGGGGCCAATTGAAGGCGGCCGCGGGGCTGCTCCAATCGGCGGCCGGGGAGGTGATGTCATTTAGGGGGGGGTGGGCACCGAAACCCCCCCCCCTTTTTATCTCCCACCCCCCCTCCAACCCCCCCGGGGTGGGGGCAGCTCCTCCGAGCCCCCCGCGCCCGCGTTAAATGAGCCCGGAGAGCGCCGAGCGGCAGCGCTGGTGCCGGCGGTGGGGTGAGCGCACGGGGCTGGGGGGGGAAAAAACCCAAAAAAAGGGATACGGGGGGGGTGGAGGGATGTAGGGGGTGGGGGGGAAAAGGATTCATTGGGAAATTTGGGGAGGGGGGCGTTGGGAAGGGGGGGGTCGCCCTTTGGATGTGGCTCGGCTTTTGTCCCCCTCCAGCATCCTCAGCGGTGGGGGGATTCCTGCACGCCCCCACCCCATTTCTTGGTGTGTTTTTTGGGGTAGCGACCCCCCCTTGGCTTGGCATCCCCCCCCCGTAACCTCCCTTCCAGCCGGGGACCCCCTCGCCCTTTTTTTTTTTCCCCTCCCCATGTACAGGGGTCGCAGGATGGGGTCCGCAGCCCCCCCCCAGCCTTTGGGGGGGGGGCATCCCCAAACCCCCAGCACCCCAAATTATTGCAGGTGGCAGGAAGCCCCCCCAAAATATTTATTTTAAGGGGGGGGGACACCAGGAAAATCCATCCACAGCGCTGAAAGCTTCGAGGAGGGGAGCGGGGAGCCCCCCCCCAAACCCCTCCATCCCCATCCCCATCGCTCTGCGAGGGAAGGGGGCAGGAGGGGGGGTGTCCCCGCTGTCCGTCCCCCCCCCCCCCCAAGCAGAGATTTGGGTGGGATTTGGGGTCACCCCACTGGGTTTGTCTCCTGGGGCTCCCTCCTGGCCACGTGCGCCTCGCCGGCATCGCCTCCGCGCCCTGGGTTTGGGCAAGGCTTCATCCTTTTTTGGGGGGGGGCACAGCGGTGATGGAGCCCCCCCGCCACACCCAGCTCCACCATCGGGGCTCAGCGGGGTGGAAACCTCCAAACCCCAAAAAGGGGTCTTCATCCTGCAAGGGGGAGCAGGGCTGGTGGCCCCCCACTCTTCCTGGTGGCCCCCAACCTCGATAGAGGGGGAAAAAATGTTGGGTTTTATCCTCCAGCCAGCATGGGAGGGATGCCAGGAGGGCTCCTGGAGCCCAAAATTCCTCCGAGCCCCCCCACGCAAGCCCAGAAAAAAGGAGGATTTGGGGTGGGAACGCGAGGAGGGGGGAGAAGGCTTCCAGGCGCCGCCACATCCCCGTGCACAGCCTCGTGTGCGCACACGAGCCACCAGAGCATCCCCACCCTGCCTCGCCTCCACGCCTCACAGAAACCAAAAAAAAAGGGTTTTAAAGGCAAAACCCTTCGGGAAAACCCTCAGAGGGGTCTCACCCTCCCGGGGGGGTCGCTAAAAAAGAGGGGGGTGTCTCCAGGGAGGTGTCCCTGCAGGCTGCCACCTCGTTTTGTCCCTTTTTTCCTCCCCCACGCGGCGGCAGGTTGCTTGGAAAATGCAGAGGCGATGCAAGAAGGGGGGGGGGTCGGGATTTTGGGGGATCCCACAGGATGGATCGGGGCGTGCTGCAACTGGGGGGGCTCCCAGAGACCCCCCCAGAGCCTCCTTGCCCCGGGATGCCCGCGGGGAGGTTGCTGGAAGGCACGGATTTGGGTCCCCGTTTTATGGGGTGGCGGCACGGTTGCAGTCGCGCCCCAGCAGAGGCCGTGCAAAAGGGGGGTGCACTTTTTTTTTTTGTGGGGTGGGGTCTGCGAGGGTGGGTGTGCAAGCGCACGCTGCTCCCGGCACGGCCACGCACGTGAAACGCGTGTGGGTTGTGCAGGTGTGGGATGGGGAAGGGCTGCGGGTGCCCAAAACACGGTGCCGCACCAGTATGTACCCATCGCACCAGTATGTGCCCATCGCCTCGCACCAGTATGTCCCCATCGCACCAGTATGTGCCCATCACATCACACCAGTATGTGCCCATCGCACCAGTATGAGCCCATCACACCAGTATGTCCCCATCACCTCGCCCCAGTATGCGCCCATCGGTGTCCCCCCCATCACCGCCCTGTCCCCGCATCACACCCCTATCCCCCCACCCCAAATCCCTGCCCACGAGGCTGGAAATATCCAGCTGCCCCCCCCCCCGGTGGGATATCAGGGCCGGGTGAAGCCCCCCAGCCCCCCCAGCACTCATCCTGCCTTTTTTTTTTGCCCCCCCCAGCCCCCAGGATTGCTCTCTCTGCAGACGCCCGAGGATCGCCGCGCCATGACTCTGGCTGGTACGCAACCACTGTGGGGTCCCACGGGGACAGGGGGCAGCTTGGCTCCGTGCCCCCACCCCCTGACACCCCCCCAAACACACTGGGGCACCCCCCCCAAACCCCTCGCCCACCCAAAAAGCCCCGGGGATGGCCAACATCCCAAGCTGACCCCTGCTTTGGGGTGCGCACGGCACCCCGGGGGTGCCATCCAACGGGGTGTGCGTGTGGATCGTGCACCAGGATGGGCAAAACCCCTCTTTTAAAGGCACCCCCATCATTGCGTGCCTCAGTTTCCCCACTGCACGGTGTCTTTGCACACCTTGCATCACCCTGCTGTAACCTAGCAGACCGTGCCAGCCCCATCCCAGCCCGTCCCCAACACACGGCAGCCCCTGCCCGACGCCGGGCAGGCCCCCCGCCCGCTGACCCCGCTCCCACCTTCTCTCCCCAGCTTACAAAGAGAAGATGAAGGAGCTGCCTCTCGTCTCCTTGTTCTGCTCTTGCTTCCTCTCGGACCCCCTGAACAAACCGGCGTACACCTATGAAGGTAGGAGCCCCCCGTGTCAGGGCACCCACAGCTCCTCTGGGACGCCCCCAGTGTCTCACCACCATCAGCACCAAAAATTTCTTCCTTAAAGCCAATCCAAATCCACCCTATTTCAAGTTTCAACTATCGTGCCTCCTCCTGGCACTACAAGCCCAAAAATCTTTCCATATTTCTTGAAAACCCCCTTGGGCAGGGCACCGGGAGGGTCTCCCCAAAGCCTTCTCCTCTCCAGACCCCCTCAGCTTAAGGGCTGAGCTCCCTTCACCCCCCAGGACCCCCAGCTGGCTGCCCTCCATCCTTTCATCCCCCCTAATGTGGGAGGATTTGGGAGGCACCCGTGCCAGCAGTCAGCCCTTGCCCCTCTCCCAGCAGACACCGTAGACCTCACCTGGTGCGTCATCTCCGACATGGAAGTCATCGAGCTCAACAAGCGCACCTCGGGGCAGTCCTTCGAGGTGATCCTGAAGCCCCCTTCCTTCGACGGCATCCCCGAATTCAACGCCTCCCTGCCCCGGCGGCGCGACCCCTCCTTGGAGGAGATCCAGAAGAAGCTGGAGGCGGCGGAGGAGAGGAGGAAGGTGGGTGCGGAGGTGGCGCCCGCGGGAGCGCACCCCGGGGGAGGTGACACGGGGACACAGCCTCGTGCCCATGGCACAGCCACCGCGGGGGACATCGCTGAGTTTGGAGGGGGTGGTGGCATCGGGGAGGGAAGGAAACCGTGGTCCCTGTGGTCCTTGTGGTCCTTGTGGTCCTTGTGGTGCTCGTGGTGTCCACGGCGCCCACGGCCACGGTGCCCCCTTTGCCCCCCGCAGTACCAGGAGGCCGAGCTGCTGAAGCACCTGGCGGAGAAGCGGGAGCACGAGCGGGAGGTCATCCAGAAGGCCATCGAGGAGAACAACAACTTCATCAAAATGGCCAAAGAGAAGCTGGCGCAGAAGATGGAGTCCAACAAGGAGAACCGCGAGGCGCACCTAGCGGCCATGCTGGAGCGCTTGCAGGAGAAGGTGAGACCCCCGCGGGGTTGGAAGGGGAAAGGGGAAGCACCGGGACACCCATCCGGGCACCCCGCATGGCTCATGGGGTGGCACGACCCCCTGGGGACACCGCCGAAGGGGGGGGCGTTAGCCAAAATCCAGGTCCCACCGGGGCGGGGGTGACCCCAGAGGGCCTGGCGTGTCCGTGCTGCCGTGCCGCCGCTGTGTGCAGACCTCTTCTCTCTCCCCCGAAGCAGGTCTGCTCCCAGCCTCAGCACGGAAGGTCCCACCACCCTCACCACCTCCAGCTCCCTCCAAAACATCCCTTCTGCAAGGAGCTCGCCCAGTGCCCTTCTCCAAACGCCTCGGCCAGCCCTGGGGCAGAGGCAGAGAGCACGAGATAATGACGGACAATCCGAGCTCGCCCCATCTCCTTTGGGGTTCCCGCTCCGCCTTGTCTGGCTGACGTCTACCTCCTAGATAGAGGGCGAGGACAATCTTGCAGTCTTGTCCCCGAGTGCCTCCACGGTCCTTAAAACCCTCTTAAAACCCGGGGAGGAGAGGACGCAGTTGACCCACCGCTGTCCCTCCGGGGACGAACCTGGCCTCGCGAACGCCCTCGGTGCCTTCGAACCCCTCCGAAGCCGCTGGCCCGCCCGTGGGGCCCGAAGCCCGGCGAGCTAACGCGTCTCCCCCCTTCCCTCCCACCCCCCCCCAAACCCTCCCCCCACAGGACAAACACGCAGAAGAAGTGAGGAAAAACAAGGAGCTCAAGGAAGAGGCCTCCAGGTAAAGAGGCGATGCTTGGACTGACAGCTCCGGGGAGGTGGCGGAGGCTGCCGCAGCGCGAGGCCGGCTGGTGGAAGGGGACGTTCCTCTGCTTTCTTTGTTTGTGAATGTACAGAGTTGACCAGTGAAGCCATCCTAGTCGTTTCGGGGAGGGTGGGGAGGGAGGCGAGCGGATGGGTGGGCGGGCGGGAGTGCGCGCGCCTCCCCGGTTTTGGGGTGCGCGCCCCACGGGGGTCCGGCGTGCCGCCTGCCGAGGAGGTTGGAAGGAGCCAGCCTTGGAGCTGGTGAAGAGGAGAGTTGGCCCCGGGGATGGAGAGGGTGGGGAGGGAAGGGGGGAAAATGTGCGTCGTGTGTGACTTTCGTTTGGTGCTGGGCAGGCGGGCGGGTGCGCGCCCCCCTCCAGCTGCGGTTCTCCGGCTCCGTCCTGCCCCGGCGGGCTCCTGGCCATCGATGGGCAGCGGCATCTCTTGGTGACCCCCCGCTCCTTTCATCCCATCTCGGCTCCAGGGTCTTAGCCAGGGTGGGTGTTACTGGCCCCTAAACCTTCCAGCACCGCTTTGGGGGAGAGGAGACCCCTCGCTGGAGGTGGTCAGAGCGAGACTCGCTTGCTCCAAAGGCTTCAACCCGGCTGTAGGAGATGCTGAGGATCCTTTTCAGGGTGACACCGAAAGACCCCAAAGAGCTGCTTGTTTTTTTGTAAAAAATCTCCCAAGACTCATCTTCTTGGTAGCTCTTGGACAAAAATCCCTTTTTCTGCTCCAGAGTGACTCCAGGGCGAGAGGCAGCGTGGGGCACCCCGCTGCTGCCTTGTCCCAAGCCGTGCCCCCCAGGAGGTGTTTTGGGGAGGGAGATCTGTGCCTCCAGGGAGGGTGAGCAGGGCAGGGAGTCCTTCCTTCCCAGCAGGAGACATCGGAGACTCTGCTTTCTGCCCCGGGGGTCCATCCCCTCCTCTCCCAGTTGCCAGCAGGCACTGGTCCCAGTACCACCAGCCCCTGGCATCTCTAACCCTGATGCAAACCAAGGTCTCGGTCTCCTCTACAGCCAGAGAAGGTTTTTACAAGCACTGATTCAGGTCCAGAGGGAGCCGTGTCTCTTCTTGTGCCATGAGATGCTCACCCCGACCCCGGGGGCTGGGGAGGGGGACCCGCCCCTGGAGGGGCTGCCAAAATCTGGAGCGTGGGAGAAGGCGGCGGGTGAAGGAGATGGAGGGGGCTGTTCTAGCTGTGGCACGAGCTGTCCTTTTTTTTGTATACTATGGTTGTAAATAAACTGCCTTGGCATTTCTTTTGTTTTCTCACGAGCGGTGCAGTGTCTCCTGTGTGTGGTTTTTGGGTGGGGTGGGGGGGGCACCCCAAGTTCGCTTGCACTGGGGTGGGGAATGGGGCTGAGGGGGAGCATGAGCCAAACTGGAGCTGTTTGCATGGAGAGATTTGGCCGACACGGTGAGGATGAGGGGGCTGGAAACGTGCTAAGGTCTATATTGAGGCCAGATGACCCCCTTTGGTCCATCCGTGGAGCGAAATTTCGTGTCCCCAGTGTCAGGAGAGCCAGGGGGAGTTCTGCTTCCCCAGCCCTAAGGAGGAAGCAGCACCAATTCCTCTCTTCCTTCTCTCACCCTGAAAGATGGTGGCAGCAAAATTTAGGACCAGCTTCCCAAAAGAGCCAAATATCCACTCCTCCTGGGCCAATGGGGTCCTTGGTGGGGTCCCCAGGGGGGTTCAGACCTTCATGGGAAAGCAAAGATTGTGCCCAGGGGGTCCCATCACGCCCAAATGCGACAGCAAAATGGGGGACCACGTAGAAAAGGAGATGGAGTCAGCGGTGTGGAGCTCACCGTGGCCACACAAAATGGTGGGCTCCGCATTACCAAACCCCCAAAATCCACGTGGGAGAGGAGCTGGAGGCTGCAGAAGGTTTTGTTAAAAACGCAAGAAGTGAGGAAAGGCCACAGGCTGGAAGAGTGGGCAGGAGGCATAAATCTTGAGCGGATGACATCAACAGGAATCTCGAGGCTGACCATCAGCAGATTTGGAGGGGCTGGCTAAACCCACAGGAAACAAAATGCTGCTCTGCTCCGTCCGTTTTATTTTAATAAACAAAGGATAACGCAATATATTGTTCTCCCCCAGGGCCCTGGGCCGCAGCCTACAACAGCGTGTGCACCGCGGGGCCCGAAGGGCTGGAGGAACCGTGGCACAATGGAAAGAGGCACCCATGCTGGGCTGGGGAGGAAGGAAACAGGGAGAGACCGAGGGAGCTTCCTCCGAGGAGTCTTGGAAAGCTCCCAAAAGCTTTGAGGAGGGCGGCAGAGAAACGGGGAGCAGAGCCAGGACAGCAGAGCTCGCCCTGGGGAGAAGCCAGTGGGTGGCAAGGGAGGAGAAAAAAAGGGGGCACCGAGGGGAAGAAGGTGGCAGCAAGGGCACAGCCAGGAGGAGGCTGCTTGGAGGAGCAGCCAAAAACCCCAAAACCGCCCCAAAAACCTGACCGTGTCCAGGCTCCTGGTGCAGCATCCCAGGTTATCCCATCCATAACCTGCAGCTCAGATCTTCACCAGGTCTCAGCTCCCGATGTGCATGGATGATGACCCAGCGAGGCTCAGGGAGCTCATTTTTCTCCCCTTGCTCTTAACCTGTAGCACAGCTGCCATTCCCCTTCCCTGAACCCTCTTTGAACTCTTCCGCCCAAACGAAGCAGGAAAAAAAAGGAAATCTGATTAAAAATTCATCAGCAGCCGCAGCACGGCCGTGGGCTCCATCTCTTGATCCTGCGAGGAGGCGAGGTCGGGAGAAAAAAAGAGGGGCTCTAGCTGCAACTACAGATGAAAAAACCCTACAGAAATTAAAGGAAAGCAACAACAACTCCTCTTTATCTAGAACAAGGCAGTAAAATAAGACTTAAAATCACTTCTAATCATTCCTGCAAACCACACCTAAGGTGGATAGAAGATTCATCAGTTCTTTGCCAGAGAAAGGACCAAGAGGTGAAAACGCGATGGAAAAACGGAAAATCTTCAGCATTTCGATTTTTAAATCCTTTTATTTGGGGCATAATTATTGCAGCTACACAATCCCTGCCAGAGAAGCGAGGACCACTGCGGATCTTCCTCCTCTTTTGGCCACGATGAGGTTTGGGCAGTGAGGTTGGGTCTCCCTGCTCTCCCCAGGGCCATCTCAGCACCTTGCAGGACATCCCTGGGTTGAAGCGTTGGACCTCCAGTGCTAAATACACACACAATAATGTGAACACCAAGCCAAGAGATGTAGAAAATAAATGCAGGATTGCTGGTCTGAATTTACTCTTGGGTTCACATCCAGAGCGCTCAACACCTCCCCTCAACACAAGCTGCGGCCTACAAACCACCCCAAGCCAGCAGCTGCGTTGGGGCTCAGGCCTTGGGGAAGCCCAATCCTGCCAAAAAGAAGTGCTGCCAAAAAAAAACTGCTGCCAAAAACTGCTGTGAAAAACTGCCCCATGCTCGTCTTCGCAAGGCCATCCTCATGGCCCACCTCCATGGCGTGAGGAGAGCTTTCACCACCCCAGCACCACTGAAGGCCTTCACGCTCCCGGGGGTGGTTCAACTCTCTCCGAGGCCCACAGGCAGCAAAAAGGATGGTGGCTCAGTCCATCAGGGACCCCCAGGCTCAGTTTTTGCTCCCGAGGAGTTATTTCCACACACTTTTGTTCCCAGCAATGGGTGAATGGAAGAAGGCCCGGGCCTGCTTCACGGGGAGAGGTGGGGACGGAAGGTGCGTGGCCGGATCATCATGGCCACCTTCCTCAGGGAGTAGTAGTCCGTGTCCTTCCATGAGTACCACACGATGCCGTCGGGGCCCAGGATCTTTCGGTTTTTAATGGAGTATCGGCCGCCCTGCAGTGCAGAAAGAAGGATGGGAAACACACGGAGGTGTCAGAAAATTGATCACTCAAACACCACAGCGACACGGTGGGAAGGGCACGCAAAGCTTGACATATTTCAGGTGCTCCCAGAGGAGGTGGCATCTCAGGCCGCATGAGTCACCACCAAACGGCCCCAAAACACAGCATGAAGAGGTGGCTTGATGCTTGTGTCTGATCCCTGGCACCGAAAGGGCTGGGCTGCCCCGGTGCCAGCACTCCCTTGAGCCCTGCTCCAAGAGCAGAGCTTGGCCAAGCCATGAAGGACTGCAGGGACGTGAGGACCCTGTCCCCAGTCCTTGAGTGCCACCCCTGTGTCCCTTTTCCCCCCTTTACCTTGTAGTACACCCCGTTGAGGTTGGAGAAGAAGCACTGGTGGTACCACCAGCCCCCGTGGGAGATCTCGGCACAGATGTTCCCCGAATCGGGCGTGCTGAAGCTCCTCTTGTTGTGGTACCAGGCGAAGGAGTCCTCCACCGTCCCGCTGAACCCATCCACGTGCAGGCGGTAGTAGTTGGCCTCGTCCTCGATGCTGCCAGCAAAGGGGAAATTATTTAAAAGGGGAGAGTCCGAGCCTCCTCTCAGGTTTGGGGACCACATTCCTGGTGTGGGCACCTAGCAATCATCGGGCTGCTCTGCCCAGGCTCCCCGCTGTGATTCATCACCTCTCAGAGCCAAAGCCGATGGATTTCCCCCTTCTGGGGGATGTTTTTGGCGTGACTCAGGGCGCTTGCTTTAGGTCTGAGCCAGGCAGACCATGACTCTACAACCACAACAAAGGGCTGAGGCGGCTTTGGCAAGACAAACCCTCTGATTACACGGTTCTGCCTCTCCTCCACAGAGCAAACATCCTGCCCTTCACCTTGACCGAGCTAATTAGTAATTTGCCCCCTGGGCTAGCAAAGGTTGAAGGTGACTGCTGTTGCACATGGCATCCGATGAGAAAAAAAAAATCGGGGTGACCATTCAGAGCACGTTTCCTGGCAGAAGATGCTCCAAGGTACTTTCAAGCAACATATTTTTTTGTGGTTTTGTTTGTTTTGTTCTGTTTTAAGGTATTTTCAGCAGTTTGGGGGTCTACCTTAAGCCCCAAAGCTTCAAACATGCAGCGCCACCCTGCACATCCTCCCACGGTCACCCACAAACATTTCCAGCAGAGAAAAGGAAAGAGTTCATCTGGGACTGTCTAGACAGACCTGGCCATCCCTGCTTAATAAAGGACGTGGCTGATGTGTTATGGATAATAAAACGCCAAGAATCAGTGGAGACCACCCCAGCTCTTACCTGAAGACCTGGTAGAAGGCGTGCTTGTGCTTGTTGTTCCAGTCCTCCAGGTCGATACGCAGCGAGTAGTCCCCTTGGCTGGTTATCTTGTGGATGTTCTCGTTGCCCAGCCAGAACTCGCCGCTGAGGTCCCCGAAGCCCTCCTTGTACTCGTTCCAGGTCCGATTGAAGTCAACCGAGCCGTCCTGACGCCTCTGGATGACCGTCCAGCCCCCACCTGCAGGACGGAAAGGAAAAGGGGAGTCTGTAGGGAAGGTCCATGAGTCCCAACGCCTTCACACGGTGTGGTGTCACCTCTGAGGGTCCATCTCCAGCTCAGGAAGGTGGCTTTAAATGAGTACGGTGGTGCTCCGGGGGAGGCAAATGTTTTGGGACTGGAACGAACTGGAGATCCTGGAGTTTGGAGATTGTTATGTACTGTTCCCGCAGCACCACAGAGGCACACGAGCTCTCTTCCAGCATTGTCTCACAGTCTCCATCTGCTCTCCCATCTGTCTGAATCCCTCTTTCTCATTTCATTCCGAAACTGTAAGACTGAGGAGGGGACTGGGGACATGTTTTTATTTGCTGTTTGTACAGGCTGTCACCCGGCAGTGTCCAAGACTGTGACAATGGTCGTGCAAATAATAGCAATGCCATTACCACACTGCCTGAACAGCCCGATTCTTAATGAGTGCTCGTGTCCACAAGCTGCCATCACCTGTAGATCTTTTGGGCCAACCTTCCCCAGTAGGCGAGAAGCCTGCCTGTGGGCAACCAACCCCTTCCTCCATCTCGGGACGTGTTAATGTGACATGGCCATCCTGGCAGGAGAAGACCCATGGGGCAAGGAGCTGACAACCCACCGCGGTTCCCTGACAATTGGCGTCATTCTTCCCAAATCTGGGCCTCGCAAAGTGATTTTGTTAGTAAGGCTGTACCTAGGGATGACGCGTTGTGTATGGAAATTTAGACAGCAAAGGTCCGGGTGGTCATCTGCTCCCACTTTTACACCCCAAAATATCTCTGGGCAGGCTCTCCCCATTTAGGGATCCATTTAGGGATTGCTCTCTGCTGCCCGGAGATGCTCCAGGCACCCCCTCCTCCAGAAGGGCTTCTCTTCCCCAAAGCCATTTGTGGTATCCACTAGATCTTTGCAAATACCTTGGGTATGTGAGGAGATCCCAAAGAGCCCCAAATGCCTGCGTTTAGACAACCGAGTCCCAGCCCTAATGCCCGGTTTGAACTCTTTATCCAAATTTCCCTTTCTTTAGCCAGCAGAGAGGCTGTAACCCTCAGCTAGGAGACAGCTCGCAGGGACACATCTCCCACCCCGAGCTCTCCTGGCAGATGGTGTAGGTCCCGCGGTACCTTCGGTGTCCATCTCGCACAGCACCTCGATAGGCATCCCTCCGATGGAGGGCATGATGCTGTAGACCCCCGACCGCCGGAGCCCGTTGTAGTAAACAGAAGCACAATCGATGGGGCAGTTCCTGGCGTGCTTCATCTCTGCAAGAAAGCGGAGAAATGCGACATTTGGGGATCAAAACCGTTCCGAAGACTCTAAAGATGCTTCTAACCGGGATGTGCCAGGCGGGATTTATTTTGTCTGCCACGAGCTATCTATACTTCTCGGCTGGTGTCCCTAGAGACAGGCTCATGCAGAGGGTAGCTCATCCTGGCTTTACGTGGGAGAAGAGAGAAATCCACTCTCCTCCCGTCACCTACCGAAGGGGCTTGGCTGAATTCTCTGCAAAAACGTGCCCAGATAAATTTGAGGTGCCTGGGAGCATCCTGGCTGGCTCTCAGGTGTCCCAGGTAGGTCCTGTCCCACATCTTCCAGGCTTAGGGGGATGCTTTGGATGTTCTCGAATCAAATTATAAAAAGGTGACGTCAAATTATGGAAGGGCTGCCACGGGTGTAGGGTTGAGCTCCAGCACCCCTGAACATCCCAATTCGTGCTCAGGGAGGAGCACACAAAGGCAGCAGGTAGGGTCGGTGCTGTTGGTGTTGCCTCCACCACGACATGGGTGGCCAAATGAGCTTTGCACTCTCTTTCTCTTTCTCTTTCTCTTTCTCTTTCTCTTTCTCTTTCTCTTTCTCTTTCTCTTTCTCTTTCTCTTTCTCTTTCTCTTTCTCTTTCTCTTTCTCTTTCTCTTTCTCTTTCTCTTTCTTTTTCTCTTTCTTTTTCTCTTTCTTTCTTTCTTTTTCTTTCTTTCTTTCTTTTTCTTTCTTTCTTTCTGTTTCTTTTTCTCTCTTCCTTTCTCTCTTCCTTTCTTTCTTCCTTTCTTTCTCTTTCTCTCTTTCTCTCTCTTTCTCTCTTTCTTTCTTTTTCTTTCTTTTTCTATCTTCCTTTCTTTCTTCCTTTCTTCCTTTCTTTCTCTCTCTCTTTCTCTCTTTCTCTCTTTCTCTCTTTCCTTCTCTCTTTCTCTCTTTCTCTCTATGCAATTTTTGGGAAAATTCTTACATTAGTTGGCCTGGGAAGAAGTAACGTGCCTCTCCCCCTGGCATCACCAGCTCAAATCAGACCAAGGCTGGGAGGTGAAAGCCATCGGCAGCTCCTGTGCTTGATCGAACCTGCTCCTTTCTGGAGAAGGAAGACCCTGGCTTTGTAAGACCGGGTGCACCATTCTGGAGAAACATCTCTTCATCCTTTCCTAACATCCTCCTGGACATCTGCTCAGCATCGAGTGCTGGGACCAGTCCTGGGATCCCCAGGGTTCTGCTGTGAGCTCCTGGGGTGCCCCCAGGGATCCCGGGGGGCTTTGGGGTTTTGAAATGGGGCTGGGCACGGGGGGCAGCACCCCCTTACCAAGACCCTGGAGACCCAACAGGTTGCAAAACCTTCCAACAGCTCCAGGTGGAGCTTTGCAGATCCCAGCTATGACGAGCCCCGGTCCGAACGTTGTCATAAATGGGGATTCTTTGGCAGAAAACTGGGGCAGAACAGCAGGGGAAAAAATAAAATAAAATATGCGTTTTTTGATTGGAAGTTCCCATGTTTGCTAAAAAATAATAAAATGAATAAAACATTTCAGTGACTAACAAGGAAAACAAGCAAACAAAAACTGGCAAAAACTTAAATGCATTCATTAAATCTAGAGTATGAGAAATAATAATGGAAAATTGTTGGTTTGGGGGAGTTGAAGAGTATTACCAAAGCCCTGATTTCATGTTATGAATTTTTGAGACAAAATGATTTCTTGCTCTTTTTCTTTTCTTTTTTTTTTTTTTCTTTTTCTTTATTCTTCTCTTCTTTGTTTCCTTTCTTCCTTTTCTTTCTTTCTTTCTTTCTTTCTTTCTTTCTTTCTTTCTTTCTTTCTTTCTTTCTTTCTTTCTTTCTTTCTTTCTTTCTTTCCTTCCTTCCTTCCTTCCTTCCTTCCTTCCTTCCTTCCTTCCTTCCTTCCTTCCTTCCTTCCTTCCTTCTTTCCTTCTTTCCTTCTTTCTTTCTCTTCTTTTTCTTTTTCTTTCTTTTCCTTTTTCTTTTTTCTTTTTTTCTTTTTTCTTTTTATTTTTTTCCTTTTTCTTTTTCCTTTTTTCTTTTTTTCCTTTTTTTCCTTTTTCTTTTTCCTTTTTTCTTTTTTTTCTTTTTTTTTTTCTTTCTTTTTTCTTTTTTCTTCTTTTTTCTTTTTCTTTTTTTTTTCCTTTTTCCTTTTTTTTCCTTTTTTCTTTATTTCCTTTTCCTTTTTTTTCTTTTTTCTTTTTTTTCTTTCTTTTTTTTTTTTTTTTTCTGATGGGGAAACAGTCCCTGGAGCTGGGAGGAAAGCCCCTGCAGCTGACTGCAGGTGGAACAACAGTGGGAGCAATCCCAACAGGGGCTGTCAGAGCCAAATCTGAGCCCTGCGATCATCTCACACCAACCAGGGAGAGGAAAAAAAACACCAAGGTACCCGTGAAGGCAGGCTGGCTGAAACCAGGCTGCGAGCAAAGAGGATCGAAACCCTTTTTTCCCACCCCAGCATCTCCCCATCACCTGGCCGGTGCGTCTCCTCCTGCAGCCTGATATCTGCGGGGCCGAGGCAGGTGGGGTTGCGCCAGACCCAGTCGGTCAGCACCGAGACGTTGTTGATCTGCGCCTGCATGTCGTAGAGCAGCGTGGCCTGGATGTGCTGCAGGGTGCTGGCCTCGCTGGACCGCTGCTCCAGGTCCTGCACCCGCTGCTCCAGGCTGCGGTTGGGGCCGGCCGCCTCCTCGTGCTGAAAGCAGGGCAAAATTTGGGATAGAAGGGGGGATTTGGGGGCACCCCGTAGCCCCCTGGCAGGACCCAAAACCTCTTTGGGGTTCTCCATCACAGGTGGGATGTGTAGAGGTGAGCTGGGTACTGCAGGAATTGTTCCCAAATGGGATTTGTTCCCAAAACCCCTCCAGCTTGTTGTAGGGTGAATCCAGCAACCCCATAACCACCGCTGGGTTTTCCCCCCCGAAGCACTCCCCCATTCTCCCCTCGAGCAACAAAAGCTTTTCAGCACCCTGCAGCGAGGAGCTGCCCGTGTGCCACCAGGAGCCACCTCCTGCTCTTCAGGTACCAACCCTGGAGATGCAGGGCCCCAGCCCCTTTTACCACCTGTATTTAGGATGTGATCCCATGTAGGATAAATGCCCGGGCTGGGCGGGGGGCTCACACTGAGATGGGCACCCCCAGCCCCACCAGCACGCACCAAACGTGCTCCAGATGCCCAAATACCTGCAAAACCGCAGTGATGCTGCTTTCAGGTTGGGATTTCCTCCCGTGGGAAGGGATTTGTGCATCCAGAGGATGTTTTCTGCCCCGATAACTAACGGCAGCCCTACAGCATCCTTCCCAAAACCACTTCAGCATGGCCTGGCCCTGCCAACAAGCCCAGATCACCTCGGGATGAGCCTGCCCGTATCCCCAAATCCCAAGCAGATAGACAAGCAGGGGGAACGAGGCTGGGAACCAGGGGGTGTGCCGACGTGGTGCGCTCCCTATCAGCCCCGTAATGTCTCTGGCTCGCCCATAAATCAGCTCTGCCCCACGAGCCGTGACCGACACCAGCAGCCTGCACCCACGCGCCAGCCCCGTGCGTAAAGCCGTGATGCTCTCTCCCAGACAATCCCCTCCTCCTCCACAGCCGACACCTTTTTTTTTATTTATTTATTTTTTATTTTTTTTTATCCCCTGCTGCTGATTAAAACCAGCACGGCCGGGCTGGTTTCAATCAGCAGACCCCGCCGCATCCCTTTGCTCCAGCAGGGATGGTTTTATTGGGGGCTTCTCCATCAGGGCGCAGCGGGGTCCTGCTCCGTGCAGGCTGTTATAGGGCTGCCCACCCAAACCACGGTGGAATAAGGGAGGTGGAGAGGGAAACAAGGCAGAGAAGGGGTCACCTCGTCTCACCCCATTTTGGGGTCCCCGTTAGCCCAAAAAGGAGCTGGGACCTGGCAGAGCCTGCTGGGGAAGGCTCCTGGGGTGCTCGGAGAGATATCCGTGCTGGGCGGAGGAGCTGCCATTGAGCTGCAGGAGAAGCACTGGTGGCAAAGCAGCAGGAGGCTGATTTATGGGGCCGGATTAAAGGAGCAACAGTGCCTCAGAGGGAGGAAGGGAGCCCTAGCCGGGCTGGATGGTGGGCACGGCGGGGAGGCAGCAAGGGGAGGTGGGGAAAAAGCAGCCTGCCGGGCTGGGCACGGGCATTGGGAAGTGGCCAGAGCACCAGAGTTGGAAAACTTCTGGTGGAATTGTCCCTGTGACTGTAGGGTGTGGAGGGGACTGGCTCAGCAGCCATTTCTGCTTCTGGTTTCCTTGCTTCAGCTGCAAGGCCTCGTGTCTTCCCACCCTGCATTCAGCTGCGCTTCTTGCCATTCCCCCCTCCTGTGCTTGGACCGAGGGCTGCGCTCATTGCCGAGCTCTCCAGGCTTTGTTCTCCTCCCGCTTCTTCTTCCACCCCTTTACATTCCAGCGTGTGTTTTTTCAACAAAAAAAATAAAAAGAGGAATCGCTGTAGGTCTCTGCCGCAGCTTCCCGCTGAAAACAAGGCTGGGTTCAAAGCAAGCGCTCAGGGCCCTTTCCGAAAAAGGGCTGAAACCCCCTGCAAATGGCCCAAGGCGGTCCCAGATATCCCCAGGGACATCCCCTCTGCGAGTGCAGGTGTAGCCTGGTGGCACGGGCGCTGCTGGCCCTGTCCCCAAGGTGTGAACTGCTTGGGTAGGGTTGGGGACCTGGATGTCCCCCCCAGGACCCTTGGGTGCATCCTTGTAGGGTGCCGAGCCCAGCAGCACCCCCAGCTCCTTCCCTGCTGCTCACCTGGGATCCCCTAGGGGAGAAACGAGTTCTCCCAACTCCTATCAACAGAGAAAGGGATAAAAAACTGAGCACGAAGACACAGAAATTATCAAGAGGGTGAGAGGGGAGGCAAAAAGGGAGAGCAGAGAGGATGGGAAGGGACCTGTGTAAGCAGGAGGAGGGTCAGTGCTGTGGTCCAACCGAGCATCATTGCCTCCCAGGGACCCTACAGAAGAGGCAGGGTGTTACTGGGGTGTTTCAGAGCTTGGAAAGGAAGACAGGATTAAGGGCATGAATGCTGCATGGAAAATATCTACTGTTCCTCTGCCTCCTTGGCCCTGAGCTGCAGGGCTCGGGGAAGGAGTCAACCTGAGATGTGGTTCGGCCCTGGGTGCCTAAAACTTCATCTCGAGCCCCAATATGGGTAAGGGGTGAGCGACCCCAACCCATCCCAGGCAGGCTGAGAGGTGTTGGGGATGGTCTTCCTCCTCCTACAGGGATAAAACCAGAAGGTTTGCAGCTCACGCTAAGAAAGATCAGCCCTGGAAGGCTCCCGAGTAAGAGGGGTTTAATGGATAAACCCCTGTGGTCAGAGCAACGCCCCACAGGAGGGGGGGACCTGACGAGGGCATCCCTTTACCTGCAGCTCCAGGACTTTGATGCGGTGCCGGTGGTTCCTCAGCTCCTCCTGCAGCTCCGAGATCAGCTCCCGCAGCTCCAGGATCTGCTGCTTGCGCTCCTCGTTCTCGTGGAGCCAGTAGGACACCTCGTCGGTGCAGCGGAACATATCCGGGCACCGCTGCTCGTCCCCCTGCGGCAGGGTGGCCACGATCCGGCAGCGCCCGTTGGGCAGCACCTGGTTGCTGTACTCCCCGCACTGGATCAAGCCCGTGCCCTCCTGGGGCTCCTCGGTGTCCCCGTAAGATGCGGGAAGGGATTTCGGCAGTGAGGGGACGCTCAGCACCGCCAGCAAGAGGAGGGAGAGCCAAGGTGCCCCGGTGGGGATGGTGCCGGGGCAGAGCTCCATCGGGCGCACGGGGACGGTCCCCAAGGGTGGCTCCGTCACCTCGGGCAGGGTGTTGAGCCCATGTGGGACCACGCTGGTTTTCCCCACATCCCAACGCGCTGGAATTGCCTGGAACAGGAGCCGGAGCAGGGATGCAGGTGGTGGGGACAAAGGGGAGCAAGGAGCCCTCCCACCACGCTGCCCACCGCCTCCCCAGCGGCTCATGGATTTGGGGCTCTCCCCATGCCCCTCTGTATGGGTTTGGGGCAGATGTAGCCATAAATAGGGGTATGGAGGGCATGGTGCCCACCTGATGGGGAGCCCAGACTACCAAGCTGCCCCTGGCAGGGTCAGATCTCCATCCCACACCTCCATCCTGGCCCAATTTCCCCATGGCTGTGGGGTCGGTTGCCCCAGGTGGGCTCAGGTCCAAGCGGGATGGAGGGACGGTGACCTGGCTGATAGCAGGACAAGACAAATACATAAATTTATCCCTTTTATCCAGAGAAATCAGCCTGACCCTGGGGCTCCCCACCGTGCCAAAAGCCATCCCAATCCCACCCCAATGGGGATGGGGACGTGGGAGGACACCGAGGCTCCCCAAGCACCCGCGGTGCTGGCACCTACCTTGGCAAGGACCAGCCGGGTGCTCCAGCAGCAGGCAGTGAGCAGGGACTGGCTGTGGGAAGCAGGGCAAGCATCGGGGTTTGCTGGGCACTGATTCCCCCTGATCCTCTCACCGCACTATAAATAGGGCCCCCAGAGCCGCCGGCCCCAGACGGCGCACGGCAGGCGGGAGCACAGGTCCCGGCGTGACCTTATCAGCACAGCGGGGATTAAACCAGAGTCTTGGCTTGAGGGCACGGCTCCCTGCTCCCAGACACCCCCATCCCATCCCCATCCCATCCCATCCCCATCCCATATCCCCATCCCATCCCATCCCATCCCATCCCATCCCATCCCCATCCCATCCCATCCCCATCCCCATCCCATCCCATATCCCCATCCCCATCCCCATCCCATCCCATCCCATCCCATCCCATCCCATCCCATCCCATATCCCCATCCCATCCCATCCCATCCCATCCCATCCCATCCCATCCCATCCCATCCCATCCCCATCCCATATCCCCATCGCATCCCATCCCCATCCCATCCCATCCCATCCCCATCCCATCCCATCCCCATCCCCATCCCATCCCATCCCATCCCATCCCATCCCCATCCCCATCCCCATCCCAATCCCATCCCATCCCATCCCATATCCCCATCCCACCCGATCCCATGAGCCTTTCTCCGGGGTTAAGCGGGCAGTTTTCATCGTTCCCCCCATCACGCTGGCTGCTCCTTGCGAGAAGGAAGAGCAATCATCCACCCAGCTAGAAATGTCAACAGGCTTGCTTAATTAAATATGCTAATCATTCTGACATAAGAATGCGAGCTGAAACCAGAGATTTCCAGGCTGGACAAAAGCATTGGCTTTGGGGTTTTCTTTACTCCATGAAGAGTTTCCAGATGATGTTCCCAGATTGATTCCCACAAAGGAGATGCTCGAACCGGCTCAGACGGCCCCCAAAAGCAGAGGAAAGCCTGAAAAGGGGGAAATTTGTTAATGGGCATCTGCAAGGGGGGGTGTTAAGTGTAGGTGGGTGTTAGGTGTAGGGTTTTCACTGGTCTCCTTTGTTTCTGTGGGGTTTGGGGGCAGAGCAGGGAGGTGTCCTGCTGGCTCAGGACACGACATTGCTCCATGGGGCTGATTGCCCCATCTCCGGAGCCTCCGGGTGTCCGTGCGTCTGTCCACATCCACCACCCAGGGCAGCTCAGAAAAGAAAACATCCATGGGCAAGCAAAGCCCTCCCCCTCCGAGCCCTTTTTGCATTGTTAATTAATGGGGAGAAAGCGGGGAGAAAGCACCAGCCCACCCCCCTGCTGGGACAGGGACCCCCAAGTGCTCCGAAAATCACTTTTTGTTCACGTGCTGCCTCCCCGAGCTGCACTCTTCTCTTTTTCAACCCGGGTGTGGTTTTGAATGCCCGTTGTGGGAGCAAAAAATAAGGGCGAGCATCGTCCCTGCGGCACCCAGGAGCTGTGCGAGCGTGGGAGCAGCCAGCCTCGGCTGTGGCGCTGGGCAAAAAGGTGAAAAAAAGCCCCAAAATCAGGCCACGGGGCTCTGCTGGGACCAAACGGGGACGGCGAGGGAGGCACCGTGCGAAGGGACACCGTGGGAAGGGGCTGGGAGAATGGGGCTGGGGGAGAAAAGGCAAAAGGTGGGTGCAGGAGAGGGAGGAGAGGTTGAGCTCGGAGCCCACCGAGATGCACAGCAAGGGCAGGGAGGGAGCTTTCCCCAAATCCTCTTTCTGCTCCGGGCAGGGTGTTTCAAGGCAAATGGAGAAGTTTGGTTGTCGGAGCCAAAATTTCCTGCCAGCCCACGTGGACGCAGCGAAATATTGGAAGCTCAGCACCCGGAGCCTCAGTTTCCATCCCCATTTCTCCCTCCAGGTTACCCACACCACCTCCAACCCCGGCACAGAGCTCACCGCCACGCTCTAGGGGTTGTGCCAGGAGGTCCTGCGATGGCCTCGGAGAGCTTTGGGTGCTCCTTTTTGGCTCCTCCACATCACCAGCAAACCCCGCTCCAGCACCACAGGACCCTCTCCTCTGCCCAGATGGGGTCGTTCGCCCTCCAGGGTCACCCCAGGAAAGACCCAAGCTCAGCCCCATTGGGACAGGACGAATTGCGCCCCACAGCCCCCTTACGGGGCGGTCTCGGGGCCAGGACCCAAGGAGAACATCTCGCTCTCGAGCCTCATCCAAGAGCTCCTCCAGGGCGATTAGCTAAAGACCAGCTTCTTTTTATTGCGCACGAGTGGATAGACATTTATCGTGCCTGCCTATAATGCAACCCATTATCCTCCTCTCCGACGGGGGCTGCTGGTCCTGCTGGGGGGCGGCGGGGGAGGCGAGCCGGAGGAGGGATGGAGCCGGGCACAGCCGGGCTTTTGTGCGGCCACTCAGGAGCCACTTTCCCGGTAAATGTTTGGGCTCCTAAATGGATGTGACCTCCCCTCCCCCAGCCCCTTTTCCCTTTCATTTCTTCTCCCCATTATGCTCGGGAAAAAAAAAGAAGAAAAAAAAAAAAAAAAGAAAGAAAAAAAGAAAAATAAAACCACCCTCGTCCGGATCATTAGCGTCAGAGGCGGAGAGGGGCGCTGAGTGCCACGTGGAAGAGGCGACCGAACATTTCGTTCAATGCCCCTCGAGTGGCGTCTCGCTCAAGGCTGCTCCTTCAACAAAGGGAGATGTGAAAACGGGGCGGCCGGGCAGGAGCTGCCTCGCCTCTCCAGGGAGACAAAGCTCGGCCATTTCGGCTCCCTTTCCGCTGATGTCTGCCTCGTTTCGGGGGAGCGTTTAGGCAGGAGGGGGTGGCGGGGGCTCAACGGGAGCCTGGGCGATGAGACGGCCACCGGAGAGACGTGAGTGCTGAGGTGCCCAAGGTTGAGCACTCGCCTGACCCATCCTTGGCGTCCTCGGGGGGTACACCCACCCCACGGTGGTCCAGGACTGTCTGAAACCAGCACCTGGAACCCCTTGGCCAATTCCTTACGAAGCATTTCTGCTCAGAAAGAGCAGCCAGGCACCGGGATGGGTTGCCCAGGGAGGTGGGGGAGTCCCCGTCCCTGGGGGTGGTCGAGGAGAGGTTGGACGTGGTGCTTGGGGACAGGGTTTAGTGGTGACGTTGGTGGTAGGGTGGTTGGAGCAGATCTTGGAGGGCTTTTCCAACCCTAAAGATTTGAGGGTTGTATGGTTTTACGCAGACCAAACCACCCAGGTTCAGCCCTACCCGGTGCGTGCACCCTGCAGGTCCCAAATTTTGGTAACATCCGCACAGCTGGAGGTCCCCATCCTCTTCAGGAGGCACAGATGTGCAGGGATCGCACCCAGATGAGCCCCACTTCTGCCCCTTTCCCTCTCCCCACGCTCGTTTCTGCAGAGACGAGGTCCCCAGCACCACCACAGCCTCCATCAGCCCTTTCTTTGCATTTCTTTTAGGGAGAAATGTTAAAAAAACTCAATACTTCCCCATTTCTTGTTCCTGCCCAGTGGTCACCCAGGTGTCCCCAATATTCAGCATCCCCTGACCGTGCCTTGGCCACCTGGAAGGCAACACAGGTTTGGGACCACTTTGGTGCAAAGTGCCCCAGGGCTCTCCCGGCTCCCCAAACCCATCCCAGTGCAGCCACAACCCCACTGCCAGGACCGAGGACGTGGCTGAGCATCACCGTCCCTGCAGATCTGCCACCGTGCTTTGTCACCAGCTTTGTCACCAGCTTTGTCACCAGCTTTGCCTTCAGCCCTCCAGCACAGAGCCACGCAGCCGGCACGTTTTTGGCAACCTCCCTGTGCTCCATCCCTGCTGGGACCGGGCATGGGGATGGGGATGGGCGTTATTCCACCCCCTTAGGACCCAGGAACACGGTGCGAGCACAGGGCTGCGGGAAGGGATCCCCTGCCTGCATCCAGCTGCCCCCTAAGAAGCCGTAATCCCTCTTAGGGGCATGGGCAGTAATCGGGGATTTGGCTCCGGGTGTGCAAATGCGCGTGCAAGGCAGCGCCTGCGGGCACGTGTGGGTGTCACAGCCCTTCCAGCCTGCTTGTGCCCTGGGAGTGTGTGTCCGTGGGGATGCCACCGGCTCAAAAAAAGGAAAAAAAAGGAAAAAGGAGTGAAGAATAAAGCATAGAACCGGACAATTTGGGGTTCCTGGCTCCATTTCGCCCAGGATGGCCCTGCCTTCCCATGCCAGGTGCTGCCTCGCTCCCCATCCTTTTTGCGCACGGACGCCCCTTTCCTGAGCTTCCCAGTGCTCCGAGCAGGTTCAAAACAGCCCCCAGCTGAGAGGGCTGAGCCTTCGGAGAGCAAACAAATCCCTCTGCAAGAATAATTCCCTGCAGGAGGTTTCAGCCCCGGAGCCCTGTGGCCATCCCCCACAGCGCACTGGTCCCAGGACACCCATATCCATCCCGTACTGGAGATGCTCTGGGATATTTTTCACCCCTTGCACTCCCAAGAAAATAAAACAGCTATTTTTGCCTCAAAAGCTCTTTTTGAGTATAAATTGCAGTGGCTGGGGGACAGGAGCGTGAGTTTCTCCTTTGCAGCTCTGTGCTCGCAGGGAGGGCAGGGGCCAGGAGGGGGTCGTGAGCCCTGGGGATGCGCTGGGGTCGCTTGTTCCCAGCATGGTGCCCAATTTTTGTTGGAACCAGAGGCGAAGAGGCAACTTTATAGATTTTGGCATGTAAATATTGCTGAGGAAAGGGCACTGGCCCCAGAAATCTCCAGCAGCAATGCGCTCCCCAGCTCGCCGTGCCACCGCTGCTTCTTTCATCCGTTTGAGGTCTGGTCCTGCTTTTTTTTGGGGGGGGAATGATTTGATTCAAGCAGAAAGCAAGCAGCCCATGGAAAAAGGAGACCCCTCACGTGTCCCGTGTCCCGGCCAAATAAATGATTTTTTTTTTTTTCTCCCGGAGGCTGGCCCATGCTGCTGCTGATGAGGAGCCCTGGTGCCTTCGTGCCCACCTCGACCTGGTCCCCCTGGGTTAGGGGATGCTCGGTCCTTTTCAGAGCTGCCCTCCAAAATTTGGCTCCGAAACCAAGGTGCACGGCTTGCCTTTCACCAAGGTGTGTGCCCAGAGGCTCGACCAGAGGCAGGTTTTTGTGCGTTTGGAAGGATTTGTTGTCTCCTTCCCAGCACGAAATAGCCACCGGGTCAACTCTCCAAAGCACGGCAGGAAATTTCCTTAAATAATAAGAGGGGTGGGGATGTCCCAGCCGCCAGCAGCACTTGGATACGGGGCAGAACCACGGTGCCCCAAGGGACGTGAGGCTGCCAGGAGGTCCTCAGAGCCCACGGGATTTGAGTGTGGCTGCGATATTCACACCGCAGCCCAAGGCTCATTCACACCGAGGTGAGATTTGTTCTCCAAATTAACACGGAAAGGCCAAAACTCACGTGGCAGATGGGTTGTGCACCCTCTCACCTCCAGCTCTCAGCCCTGGGGGATGAGGTGGGGATGAAGCCACCAGGGATCCCCAAAAGATGCGTGCCCCAAGCCCCAACCAGCCCAGGATTTGGGGTAGCTGGAGATGAGGTGGGACACGAGGAACCCCAATCCCAGCACGGATGCTGCACGGAACCATCCGTGGCAGAGGAATCCTTCATCCCAGTGCCTCTCCTCAACAAGGTTTGGGCGATTTCCTAAACAGATTTCTCCCTTATAAAAATGAAGGGCTCAGATCGGCCTAACGAAGACGAACGAGCGCTTAAAGCCGGAGCCGTGGTTCCGTTTTGGCCATAAAGCATCTTAGAATAGCTCTCCGTCACGGAAAAAAAAAAAATAAAAATCATATTGCAGAGCAGGGGCTCGGCCCGGGGAGGACGGAGGCAGGTAATGCAGTTAGGGGCACGGCAGCGGGATGCGGATTGCTTGCACCGCGGAGGTCCCCTGGATTTTGGGGAGGTCTGGGGGGGCTGCAGAAGGCACAAACCCAACCGAAATGATGGAGGGAGACAAAAAAAAAAGGGGAGCAGGGGGTGGCAGAGGAGCCTCCTGCCTGCTTCATCCTTGCACCAAGCTCAACGCCAGCCGGGGTATTCCTCGTACCTGGTGTGCTTTGCCCGTTTAGTGACCCATTTTGGGGGGATTTTTGTCTCACCCCGGGGAGCTCGGGTAAATCTGCTGCGCCCCAGCATCCTTCGGCAAGGTGGTGATGATGTCTGGAGGACATCCACCTGCTTTTACCCCCCCCGAGAGACAACCCCAAACCCCAGCACCTTGCCGGAGCGCGATGCCGAGTGCCGACCGACGCTCCCGTCCGACACCTGTAACAAACAGCCCCCATTTCCCCCCCCCCTCACCCCAAATCGAGCCCCAAGGCTGCTAACGCAATTAGCAGCATCTCCCGGAAAAAAAACTTGACGAGCTTTTAGCTCGCAGGGAGATGCTAATCCCCCCCTCCCCAAGTCACCGCGGGGACCCAGCCCTCGCCGCCCTCGCTCCTCTTTTGTTCGCTACCTGGAAGGGTCCCTCTGTGCGTGCGTGTGTCCCCCCCCCCCCAAAAAAAAAAAAAAAAGGAAAAAAAAAAACAACAAAAAAACGCCTCCCAGGATCCAAAAGGGGCCATCAACCATCCAGAAGACGGCGGCGATGCGACGCCCCGAGCTCCCCGTGGGGTATAAAAAAGCGCCGGGGATGCGGCCAAGTGGCAGACGCTCTCCGGGAGCGCGCGCGGAGGCGGCCGTGCTCCCAGCCCACGCCGCAGGTAAGAAGGGTCCCGGGGGCTCCCTTGGGCTCCAAACCAACCCTGAGGGATGCGCTGAGATCCTCCTGGGGGGCACGGAGGGGAAAAACTTTGCAAAATGCCGGGTGGGATGGAGTGGGGATGCGGGCGCATGGCGTGGGTAGGTGGGTGCTCCCCGGGTGGTAATGGAGAGGGGATAAAACACCCCCCGCACACCCCCCGAAAGGGTTAATTCAGCCCTGCCTCCTCTCTCCTCCTTTTATAACCTTTTTTTTTATTTTTTTATGTGTTATTGTGTGCTAATCTGTTACAGCCCTGCTCCCCGTGGTCGTGGTGGTCGCAGCCTGAGCCCCCCCGGTGCTGCCGTGCCCGGGGAAGGTTTTGGGTGGCTGCCGCCAGGCATAAAATGGAAAATCCCCCCCAAAAAATACCTGGGATAGGTCTGTCCCGCTTTCCTCTCCCCCCTGTGAGCCTCTGCTCGCTCTCAGAACTCCCAAACACTTTTTTTTTCCCCCCCCTCTCCCTTCGCCCAGGCGCGACCCAGCAGCTCTTCCCACGCTCTTCGGAGCTGGCTTTTTGGGGCTTGTGGGATGGGATTTGCCCCCCCCGGAGCTCTCACGGCGTGGGGAGAGGTGAAACACACGAGTCCCCACAAAGTTAAAAAAAAAAAAAACTCAGGAAAGTGTTGGTTTTAGCAGAGAAATGCATGAAACTCACCCATTCCGTCACCGATGACACCAAAATTCACATTTTCTTTAACCGGGGGGGAGTCCAGGCTCACGGCTTTTCCTTTTTCTTTTTTTTTCCTAATTTCTCAAGGTTGGGGTGGAAGCACATTTTTTAGGCAATTCAGCAGCTCCTGAGACGAGGGAAGGGGAGCATCCTAGGAGGGGACATCCCAGGAGGGGACATCCCAGGAGGGGACAGCGGGGCCCAGGTGTCCTCGGGGTGCCTTAAAAGTGTCCCGGGGATACCCCTGACCCCCCCAAACCCGATTCCTGCTGGCAGCACAGCAAGGATCCAGGTTTCGGCTGGACCCTGGGCTACTTCTCCCAGCTGCCATCCTTCCGCAGGCAGCGGAGCCACTCCCGAGCCCTCCACTTTTCCAACCACCAGCAGCTTTTTGCAACAGCCCTGCCCGAAATCCCGGCGATTCCCTTGCCTATTGTTCCGTGCGCAACGCTCCCACCTCGCTTCCTCACCCCCCCCTTGCTCTTTCAACCCAAATTTGCAGCCTCCCACCCCGCAGGACTTTCGGGTGGGTCGGGAGGGAAGGAGGGAGGATGGATTTGGTACCCAACCTGGCAGCAAAGGGATCGCAGGGGATGGAGGCTGAAGGCAGCTCCATTTCGCCTTCGCCGTGCCCCCATAACTCATGGTTCTGTGGCTCTCCGGAGAGGGCAGCGAGCCCCGCTGACAGCAGCTGTCAGCAGCACGTCGGGTTTCCTAGCGGTGACAAAAACCCGGGATTTCGGAGAGGAAAGCAAAAATGAGAAGTAGGGGGGTGGTGATGGCCAGGCTGCGGCTCCGTGGGAAGGAGCAGGGATGCAGGGAGGGGTGGAGGTAGGTGGAAATTGAGTGCGTGCGGCCCCAGCGGGGGCAGCCACCCGAAATTTGGGGTTTGCTGGGGCGAAATGACTCCCCTGGGGTTTGTGTCCAAGTCGCCTTCGTGTATTTGTGGCAAAGAGCCACAAGTCCTGCAGGCAGGGGTAGCGGAGGGGTCTCCTGAACCACCTGCAGGAAAGGAAAAGGGAAAGGGAAAGGGAAAGGGAAAGGGAAAGGGAAAGGGAAAGGGAAAGGGAAAGGGAAAGGAAAAAAAGGGAAAGGGAAAGGGAAAAGGAAAGAAAAAGGAAAAGGAAAAGGAAAAGGAAAAGGAAAAGGAAAAGGAAAAAAAGGAAAAGGAAAAGGAAAAGGAAAAAAAGGAAAAGGAAAAGGAAAAGGAAAAGGAAAAGGAAGAAAAAAAGGAGAAGGAAAAGGAAAAGAAAGAAAAAAAGGAAAAGGAAAAGAAAGAAAAAAAGGAAAAGGAAAAGAAAAGAAAAGGAAAAGAAAAAAAGAAAAAGAAAAAGAAAAAGAAAGAGAAAAAGAAAGAGAAAAAGAAAAAGAAAAAGAAAAAGAAAAAGAAAAAGAAAAAGAAAAAGAAAAAGAAAAAGAGAAAAAGAAAAAGAAAAAGAAAAAGAAAAAGAAAAAAAGAAAAAGAAAAAAAAGTGTATTTTTTTTTGTCTTTCTCCCATTTTTCCGTAGTTTCGTGCCCGCATCCCCCCCCGGCCAGGATGTGGGGCGCGCTCTGGAGCATCCTGCCCGTGGTGCTGGGGCTGCTGCTCGGCCACCCCGCTGCTGCCAGCGGCCCGTGCTGGGAGAGCAGCAAATGCCAGGACCTGGCCACCGAGAACGGGGTTTTGGTAAGGTTTTGGGGGGGTCCCTGTGCTTGTTTGGGTTTTCTACCCCAAGAAATGGGGGTGGGGTGGGGAGGGGGCAGCGGGGATGATGTCCTGTGGGGTCACCACCTCGAGGTGATGCTTTGAGCCCCATGACCCAAGGGGGCTCCGTGCCCCAAGGGGGTTTTGTGCCCCAAAAGGGTTTTGGGGGGTTCCTACCTCTTGGCCGCACTGGGTTTTGGGTGGTTTGGGTTGGAAGAGCCCCCAGAGCCCCCCCAGTGCCACCCCCTGCCATGGGCACGACCCCAGCCCCCAGCCCAGGGTGTCCCCAGCCCCATCCAGCCTGGCCTTGGGCACCCCCAAGGGATTGGGGACACAGGGGTGGCACCGGGCATTGGGAAACGAGCTCCAAAATCCACATCCCGGAGAGGACGGGGGGGACACAACGATGTCCCCGATGTCCCCAACGTCCCCGATATCCCGACTCAGCTCTCCCACCCCCCTTTTGGCCCCCCCCAGGCGTGCGCCAAGGCGTGCCGAGCGGAGCTGTCGGCCGAGGCGCCCATGTACCCGGGGAACGGGCACCTGCAGCCCCTCTCCGAAAGCGTCCGCAAGTACGTGATGAGCCACTTTCGCTGGAACAAATTCGGCCGCCGCAACAGCAGCAGCGGCCACAAGCGGGACGAGGCGGCCGGCGGCCCCCCGCCGCCCCGGCGAGCGGCCGAGGAAGAGGAGGAGGAGGAAGGAGGAGAGGAAGAAGGAGCCGGGTTGGGGAGGGAGGAAGGCAAGCGCTCGTACTCCATGGAGCATTTTCGCTGGGGGAAGCCGGTGGGGCGCAAGAGGAGACCCATCAAGGTGTACCCCAACGGGGTGGACGAGGAGTCGGCCGAGAGTTACCCGCTGGAATTTCGGCGCCAGCTGGGGGCCGAGGGGCTCCCGGGCTTCTCCGAGGAGGATGAGGAGGAGGAGGAGGAGGAGGAGGATGAAGGCGAGGAGGAGAAGAAGGACAGCGGCTCCTACCGCATGCGCCATTTCCGCTGGCACGCGCCGCTGAAGGACAAGCGCTACGGCGGCTTCATGACCTCGGAGCACGGCCAGACCCCGCTGGTGACTCTGTTCAAAAACGCCATCATCAAAAACGCCTACAAAAAGGGGCAGTGAGCGGGGGCACGGCCACCCCCCCCGTCCCTGGGGACCCCCCGTCCCCGGGGACCCCCCCTCCTTCTTCGTCCCCACCTCGCCACGGCCCCCGCGTAGCTTTTTTTAGTGCCGTCGCTCCTCGTCTCGCCGAGAACCTCGTGGATTTTTCGCCCTCGCAAATCCCCGCCCGAGGGATTTGTCCTCGTCCTCCTCCCACCCCAGGTGAAGGATTTGCCCTCGTCCTCCCACCCCAAAACCCAGCGGGGCCGGGGCGAAGGTGGCAACGCAGCCACCGGGCGCCCCTGGGGAGCGGCGGTGCCGGCGCTGGGTCCTTTCCATCCCTTCACCGAGCTGTACAATACTGTAAATGATGGATTAAAAGGATTCTAAAATAAAGAATGATGATTATTATTTTTTTTTTGGCAAGCTAGCCGGGTGTCCGTGATGTCTCTGGGGCTGGTTGGTTGGTTGGTTTGGTGTTTTGTTTATTTTTATTTTTTTTTTTTTGTTTAATTTTTTTGTTGTTGTTTAATTAATTAATTGCCCTCTAAATGACAAAAACGAAGATTCCTAGGTCCGAAGGAAAGCTGCATCATTTATAAAGCCACGTCCAAACCATTTTCTGATGCGTGGAGGTGCAATGAAAGCAGAGGGGATGGGGATAAAGGTTTTTTTTTATGGGGCACAGCCCGCTCCGTGCTGATCTTGGAGGTTTTTTTTCCAACCTGAATAATTTCCTGATCTTTGCAGCTCGCAAGGGAGCCAAACCAGGGGCAGAAATGAGCCCAGGCCCCACGTTTTGCTAAACTTTTTTCCCCCAGATTGCAGGGTCGGGGGAAAACGGAGGAAATATTAAATGAGGGGATGCCACAGGATGAGAGAGGCGAAGTTGCAGGGAATTTAACTGCAGGGATGCGAGGCAAGAGCAGAATTTACCTGGAAGAGGAATAAGAAATCCTCACCCCTTCCTCCAGCCCCTAAGGAGAGGGCACGCAGGTGCCGTGGACGTGCCGAGACAGCAGACCCCAAAATCAGCAGACCCCAAAACCAGGAGACCCCAAAAACCAGCAGATCCTAAAACAGCAGACCCCAAAAACCAGCAGACCCCCCAAAAAGATGGCAACATCAACATTTATTCGAGGGCACGTTTGGAAATCCCGACAGCCTCGTGGCCCTCTCGGCAGCCCGCTCCCCTCCTGCCCTCGGCTACACACACACACACGGGGTGGGGGGGGGTAAAAAAACCCCACAGTGCCCCCAAAATACAGATGTAGGAACGCACACATGCACCTAAGGGCCAGGTTGATAGAAATATATTTTTGTCATCTATCCACGCACCAGAATCTAAACTAAAGGTGACGTACAAACGGGTCACTGACACGGGGGGGACATTTACAAGTGGAGCTGGGGGGCCCGAAAGGCATCGATTTTGGGGAGGGAAGGAGGAGAGGGTGCAGCAAGGGAGCAGGGGGGGCTCGTGGAAATCCCCCCCCTCTCACCAGGGGTTTGTCCATGGGGTAACATGCAGGCTGGGAGCCCCAAATGGCAGCGGGTCCCCCAGGATGTGCCCCGTAGCAGCCCCACAGCTCTCTTTCCCCTCTTCTTTGTGTTTTGGGAGGGGTTTTCCCCCCCCCCAAGCACACAATCTGGGGGTTCGGTGCTTTTTTTCCTACTGCATTTCCATCGGGGCAGCAACGGGAACAACCCCTCCTCGGCCAAGCGGCTTCTTTGCGTTCCCGTTGGCAGCCCCAAAATCTCACCCAGCCAAAATCCAGGCTCCAAGGGGGACCGGGCGGAATCCGGGGAGCAAAAAGGGACGGGAACGGGGGACAGAAACACGGGGGGGGACCCCAAAGAGGGGCAGCAGCAAGGGACAGAGCCTCGGGCGCTGGGCAGGGTGGCAGAGCCCTGCTAGGAGCGGGGAAGTGCCACGAGGCAGCTCCGGGACCGAAATCCACCCTTGTTTTTTGTTTTTTTTTCCTGTCCTCTTTAAGCTAGGTCATTTCCTAAACCCGGATTTACAGGACGACCACACAAACAAGCGCTGACCTCGGGGCAGTCACAAACTGTATCCGCCACCAAGAAAAGAAAAAAAAAAAAGACCAAAAAAAATAAAAGAAAAAGATGTCGATGTGTAATTACAGCTTAAAATAACCGCGGGGAGACGTGGCAGGGAAACGTGGCGCGGCCGAAACGAGGAGCAGGATGCAGGCAGAGGTGCTGAGGCCACCAGGTGGCTGAGTTTTCCTGCTGGCCCTGTGCCACGTGCAGCTCCCACGTCCCCAATTTCAGACCCTCCTAAAATTGGAAGGCGTTTGGGAGCAAGATTTACCCTGTAAATTACCGAATGCCTCCCAGGCGTCCTTTTCTTCCCCATCCCTACCATCTCCAGCTTGCAATTCTGGCTCAGCAGGAGCCAAAAGGATCCCAAATTCTCCCCCGAGGGTCTTTTCTATCCCTTGTCTACAGAAAAAAACTCAACAGCCACGTTTCTCCCCAGTCCAAATCCAGATCCACAGCCCGCCAGGTGCAGGGTCTGAAGGTGGGACCCCGTAAAACCCCTCTCGTTGCAGCCACCTTCCCGCAGCACTCGTGGTTTCTGAGTTAAGCCAGGAATAATCAAAGGGATTCTGTTAAAAAAAATAAATCTCTTCAGGCCGTAACGCCAAAACTGTGAAATCCTGAACCAAAAAAGTGAAAATAGCTGGTTAATGGTTGCCAAGTCCCAGCGTGGCTGCTCCTCACGCCTCGTGCCACGGCTCCGGGCGCCCCACTGCCCGCACGCTGCCTGCTGATGGCATGGACAAGAAGCACAGCTCCCCTCCTCGAAAAAAAAAATAAAAAAAAAGAAAAAAAAAAAAAGCGTTTTCCCAAATAAAACATGTTTTCAGGTGACCTGGGACCAGCCAGGCTGCTGCGTGCAGCATCCACATCCGTGATGGGACAACTGCCACCCTCGTGTCGCACCGGGCACCCTCTTGGCCAGGACATCAAGGGCAGCTTCGAGGAAAATTCGGGGAATTGCCCCGCACCAGGGCAGCTGCCAGGAAGACGCAGGCCAGGAGCTGGCTGTGGGGACTGCGCGACCCCAGAGACCTGCCTGGAGCACGGGGCACGCTGCGCCCTGCGTCCCCTCCTGCTTTTTTCCACTCCCACACCCTGCAGCTTCCTCCTGCACCCTCGCCGGGGGCTCTGGCCGTGGCTGATGGATGATTTGGGGAGGGATTCCCCAAGGATCGGGTTTGGCTTTGTGCTGGGAGGATTTAGGCGCCCGATGCTGTCCGCCAGGAGCCAGCCCCTCTCTCCTCTCTCCTCCCCAAAAGCAGAACCGCAGAGGGAGGGCAGAACCACGACACCTCCCCGCACCTCCTGCCAAAAAACGTGGCTGCAGAGGGTCACGAAAGGGAGGCCGGGAGTCAGGTCCGTGGTGCCAAGGAAGCTCGGGGTAGCCTCGGTGTCCGTGTCCCTTTCTGTCACATGCACGAGGACGCGGTCCCCGCGGGGCCGGCGCTGTCTCCCCAAGAGGTCCTTCGACCGTCCTAGCAGCGCAGCCGCCCTCAGTACACGCACAGGTCCGGGAATTTCATCTCGTACACCGGGATGGAGTGGTTCTGGGGCTGGCCGTAGGCAGCTGTGATGGTTCCCGACGGGCTCGGCGGTGGCCTGAAAGAGGAGAGAGGGAGGGAGGCGTTTTACGGGGTTGTTTTATAAAGAAGCGAAGCCTGTTGCAAAAAATCATGAATTTTTACACCGCTTCAAACCTCTCCCGTGTCCCAAAGCCGTGGGGAATTGCAGCAAACAAACCAAAAGCAAAAAAAAACAAACTCAGCGACCCTGTGCCATCACAGACACCCCAGCCCCGGGCCAGCACCCATTCCCAGCACCCCAAAATCACCACGAGGGGGATTCTCCCCAACTCACCGTATGGTGATCTCGAAGATCTGGTTGAGTTTGCTCTGCAGCAGCGTCGCCTGCAACACACGCGGCGGTGGCGTTAGTGCAGCTGCACCCCCCCGGCAGGATACACACCCCACCGGCCTTCCCCGGGGAAGGAGGAGGGTGGCTTGGCAAAATTCAGAGCCTCATCGCCACCTTCCACCTCTCCCAGAGCCACAAACTCCCCAGATTGTGGGGATTTAGGTTTGGGGACTCACCCGGGCGCCGCAGTGAGCGGCGATCTCCTCGAAGGGGGCTTTCTGGAATTTCTCCACCACCTGGCGCCTCCGCTCCCGCTCCTGCTCCTCCACGGCGACGCTGTCTACTGAAGCAGAGGGGAGATGGCTCTCAGGTGCTCCCCAAACCTCGAAGGATTTGGGCAGCCCTAAAAAAGCTGAGGATGGGTCTTCGGGGACACCCCGGGGGCAGGGAGATGGAGCTGCCTGGCCACCCTACAACCTGGGGGCAACGCTGCTGTGGCAGAGCCCTGTGGGTCCGTGGTGTATGCACGCAGAGGGGTGACTCTACCCAAAAACCCCTCCCCAAAACACATCAGCCTCCTCCTCTTCCTCACTTACCTATGGCCTTCTTCAGCGTCTCATACGTGATCTCTTCTGCTGGTGCTCTCTAAAGGGAAGGGAAAAGCAGAGGGGGCTCAATACGCAGCACAGGACGCTTTTGGGATCAGAGCCAGCCAAACATGCAGCCAAAATGAAGAATTTTAACTCAGCTGCACGCTGCCAGGCTGCTAAAACAGCACCGAAGGGACAATGCAGCCTCTGCAACCCTGGCTGTGAGAAACTAAGTTGTGTTTTTGCAGTAGAGAATTAATTTTCTGTATTCCAAGGTAGTTTTGTAGGCATAATAAGGAGAAATGCTGAGTAGATAAGCGGCCAGCAGAAGGCCTCGCTGTTCCAAAATAAGGTGGAAGCTTGAGACAAACAGGATGAGCAGTGGGAGAACAGTAAAACAAAGATCATGGGTTCTCAAAACATAAGAAAGGAGAAATTAAAGGATTAACAAAAAGAAAAATTGGACGTATATGGTGTAGAGGAGCGTCGAGCAGCTTGTGAACCTGTAGTACTCAGCCATGAGGAAACAGGAGGTGATCGGGTGTCGAGGAAAAAGGAATAAAAGGTTAGGATTTGTTTACTAAAATGTGCTCCTGATTGACAGGACGCCCGCCCTTGCAATCAGGAATAAAATAGCTTCACAGAAGGTCCTGTCTGAGGAAAATCGTTGAGGTTTTTCTCACGTGGTGTCTCACGGTACCTGCTCTCGCTCAGGACTGTTTCTAGACTCCACCTCGACCTGCAGGGAAATGGTCTCACCGATGCTCTTCCTCTTGGACAGGCGATCTTCATCTGGGGAGGAAGAAAACGGGCAGAAAAGCTGATGGCAGCCACCCCGGCACCCCCAGATGTGCCTCGTGTCCCCTCCCCAGGGTAGCAGCCAGTCTGCTCAGGTTTTCACCCTAATTCACCCAAGCCCAGCAGGTTTCGTGGCTCCATCAGTCCAGCCATGCATGTGGCGACCCCAGAAAGCTCCCACCTGATAGTTTCATGTTTCAATTTCCCCAAAACTGCACCTCTAATGGAAGGCAGAGCAAACACCGGGCTCACGTGTGGCACAAGGACTTCACATCCCCGTTACTGTGTGGAATCAGGGACTGGTTTCCTGCCCCACAGCCCTCCTGCACCCCAGGGCAGCACGTACCTGTCAGCTGGGGGACGTAGGGAGTGCTGAGGCGGTCCGAGTTGTAGCCGCTGCCCCCCAGCACCTCACTGATCTTGCTCTGCCAAAAGAAGACCTCCGGGCCCAGGCGGTCGAGGCTCTTGCTCAACCTACAGGGATGGGAAAAAAAAAAAACAAAAATGAAGCCCAGGGGAAATGGGAGCACCTCTTCTGCTCAGGGAACAGCACCAGGAGGTTTCCGGCCCCTTTTGGTCAGGAACAGTGGGCTCACGTGGCTCCACTTTGTGTCACCACAGCTGGAAATCACAGAATCACAGAATTTCTAGGTTGGAAGAGACCTCAAGATCATCGAGTCCAACCTCTAACCTAACACTAACAGTCCCCTCTAAACGAAATGGCACGGTATCTCCGGACACAGTGGTGTACAGCCAGCTGGGAGTGCCAGCTTTGGCAGCTGGACCCTTCCCTGACTGCACAGGGTTCTCCTCGTATCCAAAAAAAGGATGGAGAACACTCGATGCCATCCCCAGATGGGAAAGGAAGACAAGAAGAGGCACACAAAGGGCTGATCAACTCTACCACTCCTATAGGTGCTGAGTCCCCAGGATCAGCTGGCAGGGAAGAGGATTTTTCCAGCAGAGGCTCTCACCTGGGTCTCTCCACGAACACATCCTCGGGGAGCAGATAGGGAGCCTCCTTCTGCCGCATCTGGATGACCTGCGGAAGGCAAGGAACCGAGCTCAAACCTCGCAGGTGCTGTGGGGGTTGCAGCACGCAAGGATTCAGCCCGAGCCCTTCGCACCTCGTGGATGTGCTGGCAGAAGGTGGGCACGGTGATGAGCTGGCTGATGAGGTTCAGGTAAGCTGCTCCGAGGGCAAAGAGCGCGCAGCGGTTGTACGCCGTCAGGTTGTCTTCGTTGATCTGGGCGATCTCCTGCAGCAGAGAGAGACAGAAAACCATGAGACGGGGACAGGCAAGGTCCCAGGGGGGTCCCCACCCACCTCCCAGCACCAGCAACCTGCAAACATTTCAGCTTTTGGAGCAGAAGCTGGCACGCTGATTAGGATCAATCCCTGCAAGTGCAGAGCTGATCCCACTGCGGCAGAAGAAACGGGTGAGGAATTTGCATCCCCCGTGCTCAGAGACCCCAGCTCCAAAATAAATCCCCCTCCCAAAGGCTCCTTCATTTCCTCCACTGCCTCTTCCCAAGCGTAGCCACACCTGCAGAGATTACACCTGGAGGGGACGAAGCCAGGGAAGACGCTGGGGAAGGAGCATCCCGGCCCACCCCGCACCAGCAGCACGCCCAGCTTCCCATCTGCCCACCTGCACCGCCAGCACCAGGCGGATGAGGTCCACCACAACCTCCTCGTTAGCCAGCTCGATGCTGATGAGCATCAGCATGCTGTAGAGAGCCTCGTAGTGAGCCTGCACGTTGCTCTCCTCCTTGCAGATCAGGTAGATGTGCCGGTAGAGCTGCTGGCCGTGCTGTTGGGACACGGAGGGACACGGTCACCTACTGAGAATCCTCTGCAAACAACGCTTCCATCGACACAAAAAAAAGAAAAGCAGCAGGGCCCAGCAAAGGGGCCACCATTCATGGTGATCCAGAGCTCTTTAGATCACTAAGCAAATGAAAAAAGCCCCGGGAGAGGCAGCTGTGACCACCAGGTGGTGGTTTCACCGCCAAAAAGCTGGGAGAAATAAAAATAATGAAAAAAACAACAGGCAAATTTAAAAATCACTTGATAAGCAGCATTTGGGACACCAGCACATCCTGGAATAGCCATTTCTCGGGGCAAATAGCAGATTTAGAGGTGTACAAAGGCCCGTGGACAAATCCCATTGGCTTTTCCCGAGGATATCCCCGGGTTTAGTGGTCTCATGGGACCCCAGGTCCCTATTGTAGCTTGGGGAAACCCAGACACTGTTCCCACACGGGTCTGTGTAAGGACAGCTCGACTCAAACCCCAACTCTACCTTCTTCATGAAGACAGTATCCTGGCGCGAGCACTTCTCCACCTTCAGCTTCAGGACTGAGATGTCGCTGATGGTGCTGCAAGGAAGGGGAAAGGGAAAACTCAGAGAGGAGGAGGTTTGCACGATTCCCACACGCCTGCAGAGCTCTGGCCAGGAACAAGCCCTCCGGGAGGAACCAAGGGTGGGGAAGCTGAAGGTTGGCTTCAAAACCCGTGTGAGCAATTCGGATATTCAAGAAGAGCCAAATCACTACAGGATTTCAAGGCAGTGGCACTCAGGAACACAAAGGCAAGTTGACGAAGCAGCATGCACGCAGGCTACTTTTAGCAGGACCACCGCAAACCCCATGGAGGTTTATTTCCATGTGAGATTAGTCACCTTCTTCTGATTTAGCTTCATTCCTCTCCAGAGTAAGGCTAGCTAAATGCAGCGCAGCGCCACCCAGCAGGGCTATCTGTGGGGATGCAATGCAGTCGATGAACCCCCTCGAGGATATCACTGCTCCTGCAAATCCTCCTGGGAGCAGTTCTGCCTGACCACGCTCGTGCCACATCCCCCTGGGCACAGAGAGGCCCCCACACCCCTCTGGCTCCCGGCAGCATTAAACCACCCCAAAAATTGGCACATGATTTAATAAGATCTCTTCCAGCAGCTCCCAAGCCTGCCGGCACCCTTAAACCTGGCAGATCTCCCTCCCCAAATCCTGCTCTGTGGGGTCTGCGGGTCCCAGCCCCACCGGGGAGCCCCGGGCACGGACCTGATGGTGGCGAATTTCTGCCGGTTGCCGTGGCGATCGATGAAGCTGATGAGGATTTCGAGGACGAAGAGGCGAATCTCAGCATCCTCCATGAGGGCAGAGGAGAGCAGCCTGTCCAGGAAGGCGCTGGGAAGCGCCGTCAGCATGTTACTGCACTGGAAGCCCACGGAGACCTGCAGGCATCAAGGAAAAAAGAGGCAGGGAAGGGGAAAGTGCCACTCAGGGGGTTAAAATACAGTAGTAAAAAGGGGATGCAGGCAGAAAAAAACTAAGTAGAGATGGAGCTCTTCCTAAACTACCCCTGGGGAGAGAGGTTCTGAGCTCAGGACCCTCACAGCAGGCCTTGAAGGGGCTGGGCACGCCTGCAGGGACAGGGACAGCTTCATACCTGCAGCAGGGACTTCAGGAGCATGATCTGCGTCAGCCGGTTTCGGTTCTCCCTGTCAGGGAGAGAAGAAATAAATGGTAGAAGCCATGGGCCAAACCAAACAACCCTCCTCCCACACCCCCAAAGAACAGAGAAGCCTCAAAGGGCAGGAGCAGCGTCCTGGAAGTCGCCACTGCACACAGCTGCGCTGTCAAAGTCCCTAAAAAATGAGCACTAGGTTTAACAAAGAGAAGAAATCTTGAAGTCTTTCCTGTCTGAACTCAATCTTCTACTGGAAGAAAGGGACACATGGAGCTCTGGAGGGATTTCCAGACTGTCCCATCACCAAAACCTGCTACACCCCAAGAGGCAGCACTCCCCGAGGTGGAACCACAAGCTGCAGCTCCTCTGCAAGCTGCTGGTTGGGTTCAGCCAGACATTCCATAGCAAGCACCAGCCCTCACATCTCCTGGGATTTAAAAATTCTGCCTGGAGGAAGCTCAGGAGCTGGTAAAGGAGCGGTGACAAACAGCCTGGCACGGCCACAGAAACGCTGAGAAGCAGCAGGGGGCTACAGGCACGATCCTGCTCCTGCAAAGAGAGCTGCTGAACAGCCCGGGGAGCCCAGCACGTCTCTCACGACAGGAATCGGGATCGAACCAGGAGCTACCCCCACGTGAGAGAGGAGCAGAGCACGTCTCCCATCAGCCCGAGCCTCTCTGCCACACAGAAACAAGTGGGAACAGCCTGACCACGCTCTGGGGATAAATATAGCCAGGAAATCTGTTCGCTCTTTACCTCCACGTTTCAGCGCCGCTACCCTCGCTCCAAATAGCTCTCAGACTCGGCTCCAGCACTCCTCAAGAGATTGTGTTGTTTGGGTGTTTTCCTTCCCCTCTCTTCCCCCGCAGCCTACCACGCCGCGGCAATAAAAGCCTGGAGGCAGCTCGGAGGGGCCAAAAACAGGGTGGGGAGGCAGCAGGGAGCAGCTGGCCCCACGAAGCCATAAGCTGCTCAAAAACATAAGCTCCTCAAAAGCCACGGCCGCCTCGCTGCTCTAAGCACCCTGTCTGAAGTCACTCCCCTGAGTTTTATTCTTTCTCCCCTGCTAATTTTGGATGGCACCCCAGGGCAAACAAAGCTCCTTACCCAAATCTTCCTGGTGCCCAAAGAAAAGCAGAATTTCACTGCCTGTAAATGCCTTTCCCCCTTAATGTGTTTCTAAGGACCTCAAAACCTGGTAATCATGGCTGCAGCAGACAGCAAAGGGTTTTGAACAAGGGTCTCATGTTCCTCAACTCCCCTTGGTGGAAGCTCTTGATGCTCAGACTTTCCAATAATGGAAATAAAATATTGAGATCAAAGAAAATATCGATAAAATTGAGATCAAATAAAATATTGAGATAAATGGAGATAAAATGACCCACCTCCCACCTCGTCCCCAAAAGTGGGAAGTTTCAGGAGCTCCCCAGTACTTCCAGCCCCACGTTCGAAGCTTTTTGCCTCCAGGCACGGGGCAGAGGAAGGAGAGCAGGGCAGGGGAGAGGAAGAGGAGGGAGGAAGGCACCCGTTCTCACCCAGCTTTGCCAGCCTCGATGGACTGCTGCGAGGACGGCAGCGGCACCTTGTTCATGATGAAAACCATCACCTCGGACTGCTGGTACGTGGGCAGCGTGCTGGCGAAGGACCCTGAGGGGACAAGGACACGTTGAAAACTCGTGCAGCACAGCCCACCACCCACAGGACACGCTGCCCTAAAAGTAAGAGGACTGTGGGGTCGGCCAGCCCACCCTGCTCCAATCCAGCCCTCGGCCAGGCTGGGATAAGGAGAAAGCCTCCCCGGATCTGGTACCTGCAGGCAGATTTTCCTCCAGGTGATTCAAAACCCATCCAAACAGGAGGAAAAGCCCCAGGCTCAGGTTGAGAGAAGCCAAGCCCTGCCTCCAACCCCTTTTTTTTGGGTACATCCCCACCCTCACCAGCTCCAGCAGGCTCTACCTGCCCTCTTCCTCCTCCTTTCCTTCCTCCCTCAGGGTCTCCCACCCGGGGAGAAGCACGGCTCTGCCCTCACACCGCAGCTCCTCCGGGGATTGCTGGGGCTGCGATGCCACCTGGCGATAACCCACAGCCACACAAGGGATAAATCCCACTTCCCAGGGCTGTTTTTAGGACGGGGGGGATTCCGTTTCAACCCTGAGACGCAGAGGCAGAAAGCTCCCACCCCAGCACAGCGCCAGGCGCCGCAGGAAGCCCCACCTATGGTTTTAATGACGGCCTCCTGGAACATCCTCTCCTCGTGCTCCTTGATGATCTTGGTGCTGACGCCCGCGGTGCAGTCGTAGCTCCCCGTCAGCGCGTAGTCGATGCTGAGCCTCAGCTGCCTCAGCAGGGTGTTAAACACCTCCAGCACCGTGGGACCTGCGAAGAAAAGATGGGAGAGCTGGGCCAGAAGAGAGCCGTGCTTCTTCCCAGGGAGCTGGAGCCTCTAATTTCCCTAAGGATGGTGTGGTTTAACAGATTGAAAACCCTTTTGGCAAAACACACGGTAAGTTTTAAACCTATCGGTCAAGATAGGAGGGAAACAGACTTCTAGGGGCAACAGCAGCTCGGTGTATTCAGGGCAAGCCCCAGAAAAAGAGCCCTGAAAATCCCTTTGCCCCCCTGCATGAAAGAGAGGGCTGGCATCACACCCAGCTGCCTAAAGCCAGCCGTATGTGGGTGTCGTGCTCAGGTGCGCTGAAATAGCACCCAAAAAATCCCCAGCTCTCCTGGATGCTCCGGACCAGATCCCATGCACCTACCTACAGATCCCGAGGCTGCAATCACCGCTGCCTCCGACAGGACCTCGACGATGCCCGCGCGCACGGTGGCCGCGCTCTTGCTGTTGGCATCCAGGTGCCCCAGCAGCTGCTGGATCACGAGGTGGGAGTGCTGGGGCTGGAAGGGAAACGTGAACATCAGCGCAGGGGCCACGTGCACGAGGCAACGACCTGCTTCTGTAACCCCACAGAGCCACCGAGGACAAATCCCGCGCGTGTGTCCATCAGTGCCGAGTCCCTCGCTCTTTCCAACACAGCTCCGGCTGCAAAACGAGAGGGCACCCCCAGAGGAAGTCGTTTTTACAAGAGCTCGGAGCAATTTGCACAGGAAAAATGATCTGAAGAGCGGTTGAGATCGAAGGAAATTGTGACGATTAATCCTGGGGATTTCAGGGAGAAGGGTCCCGCTGAGTTATTGTGACCCTACACCTCCAGCAGGCATTAACAGGATTTTATAAAATCTAGCAGGGCTGTAAAGGATTTTAGGCAATTTGCAGGATTAGAAACATGAAACGAAAGTGGGGGGATGGCGACGTGCTCGTCAGAGCACTGCTTCCCCGAGCAGGGCTGTGGCTTGGCTGAGTCCAACAGCAAAGCAAACTGCCAAGGGGGTGAAGTGGGGCAGCCCCGGCAGCGTGGGGAGTCAGCACTGTGCCCATCATCACACAGGGACACGTGCATGGAAAAAAAAAAAGGACATTTTCCTTCATTTTGGGGGTTAACAAAATGGAAATTCCATAGCCAGGGCTCCCAGTGAAAAGGGGAAGAGTCTGGCAGGCTCTGTCCCTGTCTAAGGACTTTCCACCCCTCCTTTTCTGCAGGGACAGGGAGCTGGGGTTCACTTCCACGGCAGTGATCTGGGAAGAGGCAGCTTCCCCCCCAAAGCCTGACTGATTCCTTCAGAGTGTTTCACAGCCTGCTGCCAACCCGTCTGATTCAGCAGGGCTTTGCTTTCTGCCGAGAAGAAGGCAGGCACTGCCAGGACTGAGATACAGGCACCCTAAAACGCACCCGGGTGGCACCCAACATTTATCTGGGGGGTCCCCAGCCCACCCTGCCAGCCTGCAGCCTGTTTTGGGGCACATTTTGGGGGCTGGATCCATCGCAGGAGCTCGGTGTCGGCGCTGTGAGGATGCAGCAATGCGGCAGCTGCTCTGACTCAGCCCAGCCCCAGCCTCTGGCAGGAATCCCCCCAGCTCCCCACCTGGATGGAGTACATGATGATCCTGAAGCAGCGGGTGGCAAAGATCTTCGGCTCCCAGAGCGAGTGGTTATCCAGGTGGCTGGGGAAGAGATGGAAACAAAAGGGGACGGTAACTGCAGGTCCCCCGAGGCACGCAGTGTCCGGGGACAGCCAGGAGCAGCAGGGAGCAAGCGACACGGGTGAGAGCAGGGCCACCAACTGCTCTCTGAAGCCATTTTTCTCAGCAACAGGTATCTATCCAGTGCCATTTTCCCTCAACGCATCCGAAAAGGAGAGCCTGAAGCCCGCTCACCGCCTCCAGCACGCTGCCAGAGGAGCACGTGCCTTCACCCCAGCTCCAACCCTCATCATCTGCTTCTCCGTGCCCTCGTGGCGAAAAAGAAGGAGGCCCAACTTACATGAGGACGGGTTTGATGGCGTTCTTGATGTTGCCGTACGCCGCCCGGCCCAGCAGCTCCCTCAGGCACCTCTCCGCCAGCTCCGTGGGGCTCTCCTTCTCCTTCTCTGTAGCTTGCAGTGGCGAGGGGGAGCGGCTGTGAAAGCAGAGGAGGGCGACAAGAGTGGAGCCGAGCGTGCAGAAGCAGAGGGGGGAGAAGAGGCACGGAGCCCAGACGGGGAGGGGATGGAGCAGAACTGTCGTGGGATCCGCCTCGAGCCCCTGCTGCCACGGGTCACCCTGCCAGGAAGGCATCGGGGCACAGCCCAGGCATAAATTGGTGCTGGGTTTGAGCCAGATCGGTGGGCGCTGCAGGTACAGGGATCACAGGGCCCCCTGGATGTTTGGGATGGCCCCGTTCCCAGCCCCACACCGTGTCAGGCTGCAGGAACAGCCCCCACGTCCCCGGGACTGGAAGGAGACTCAGTTATCAGGATGTTATCAGTCTCCCAGGGGGGACGCAGCCTCCCAGAGGAGGAAGAACAAAGCAGGCGGCGTGGCGCAGCACAAATCTCGCTGAACACGCACGCCCCAGAGGGGATCCCTCCCTTTTTCCACGCTGGGGCCGTGTGGCATGGCAGGAACACAGCAAACGCCTTTTTTCCACTCCATTGCTTCAGTTCACAAGAAAAAAGGGGATTGCATCCGGCCAAAAGCTGTCTTGCCAGGCCTGATCTCTCTCTCCTAAGCTTCAAAAGGAAAATCCCAGGAGAAATCCGTGCCTGCTTCCCCACTCTGTGCTCCTCAGCTGAGCGACTCCCCTTCAGACACGCAGCTGGTGGCAAGCAGGCAGCCAGCAGGGGGTTATGCCACAAGAACGGAGGGGCAGAGCTCTATTTCAGCTCCTCACATTCCTCTTGCCTGGCCGTAACCTAATTGCTCAGGTAGCATTTCGGCACAAATCCTCGCAGGGGTCAGCCCACGGAGCAGGCAGCTCGGATTCTTCGCAAACAGAGCGTGTCCCACCTGCAGGGATGGTGCTGCGAGCTCTCCTCCACAAGAACCACGCTGCCCTGCAGTGGCTGAGCCAGCAATCACCTTCCCAGCACCAGGTACCAGGCAAAACTCCTGCCATCTGCATCATGGACACTCGCAGGGCTTCCCCTCCGACCACCCGCAGCTTTTTTTTTACACCAGGTGCAGGCACAAAGCAGCCCACGGTGTCCTCCCCAAAAAAAAACCTGGCTGAAAGCAGCCCCGAGAGGCAGAGCCCTCACCTCTCAGCCTCCTCCACGTGCTGCAAGTTGAAGAGCAGCGAGGGCACGATTTTGTCCATGTGCTGCGGGTCCCAGATGTTGGCCTGGAGTTCGTCGTTCACCGTCTTCCTCACCACCCCTTGCAGGCCTTTAATGCCAGACATCCGGATCCTGGGGGACAAAGCGACATCAAAAGGTTACCCGTCTATATCCGTAGATAAAACTTCACGTTTATAGACACACACATACACACGGGGGTGAAATTGTACAAGAAGTTGGAGAAAAGGTGCTAATTTCTGCCCTGAAGGAGGGGTTCACACCAATAATGCCCCAATTCTCAGCTGTGTGCCCAGTACACCCCAGGGATGTCGCTCTGCCCCGCATCCCACAGCTTCAGCTTCCTATAAACCGACAGATCCAAGCAGGAAAGGCTCTGAATCAACCCAAATCGTTGTGGCAGCAGCAGGCGGCTCCCATCCACAGCCTTTCCTTCTCCAGGTGAGCTGCAGCCACGCTCTAACTCAGATGGAGAGGTGGCACCGGCCTCTCCCGAGGGATTTGGTTCTGTTTTTTAAGGATTTTGTTGCTTCCTCTGTTCCCAATAGCCACACCACACCCCCAGGGATGCTGGATAGCAGGAAACCAAGAGGTGCTGTGACACCTGTGTCTCTTCTGGGTCTCCTGACCCTGCTCTCATCAACAAAGTTATCAGGAAAAATCTCCCTGCGCAGCTAAGTCTGAAACCAGCCCCTCAAAACCTTTTGCTAGTGCCTAAGAAAGGCAGAGAGTAGAAATAAATGCGTTGAATAACCTGCTCCGAGGGCTCCCTAACACATTTGCAGACCCAATTGAGGCAACGATCTGCCCACGACACTGTTCTTGAAGGACCACCGAGCAGCAGCAAGGTCGCGGGAACGCCGAGCCCTCCTTTTTAATTACAGGAGAGGCCGAATTTCCTCCTGCATCAGCAGCAGGGCCCTAAAAGTCAATCGGAAATAATGAGCCTTCGCCATTGCTTCCTGATTAAGGAAGCGACCTGCAAGTCTGCAGCAGCGACAGGAGGCTGGAAGTCCCCAGAAGAGCAGAAAACCTCAAAGGTTCAGGGTTTCAAACCTTAGGGGTTCAGGGTTTCAAACCTCAGGGGCTCACCCCTCTGGAAAAGGGCTGGTCCCTGGTACTGCAGCTCCAGGAACAGCACCAGGCTGTGCAGAAACGCTGCCTGACACCTTGCTTTCACTTAAAAATCGCCCCTGGCAGCAGCCACGGGTGCCACGGTGCTGTGCCATCAGCACCTCGCGGGGAGGCACGCAGCCATTTCAAGTGCTGGGCCTTTTTCAACACGCCACCGCGAGCTCTGGCAGCAGTAAACAACATTAATCTGTCTGCTTTCGTCCTAATTAATCCCCTCAGGGTACGTTTCCCAGCGCAGCAAAGCCGGGTCGGTGCTCAGCGCCGTCTGGAGACACACGGCCACCTTTAAAGGTGGAAAATAACAGCCCGCAGCTGCAGGAGGCGCTTTCTGAAAGTGCTTTCGTTCTGCTAAAACTGGGCTTCTTCCCAGCACCAGCACCTTTTGGAACTGGGAAACAGGGTCGTTTCCTTGCCTTCTTTGAGCTGTCCTAGAGCAGAGGTGAGAAATGCTTGGGGAGGCGCTGAGACAGCTCAGGTGGGCAGCCTGCAGGTGCTGCCTGCCCACGTTTTGCCCCAAAATGAGAAGTTTTCAAGCGTGCTGTGCCCAAGGGCGCGTTTGTCCCTTGTCGTGTGCTCACAGCAAGGCAACGCCTGGGCGGAGCTGGCCCTGCTGCCAGGGCAGAAAATGCAAACTGGCTTTTCTCATGCATTGCACTGCATTTTCTACGCTTGTTTCATCCTCCCAGAGAGGCAGCAGGGCTTAAAGTTGGGAAAATAAATGAGGGGAGAGAAGAGCAGATGATTTTAAACCTGAAAGCGCCCAGCTCTGGGGAATCACAGCACCAAGCAATCGGTCCGTGCAGCCTGCTCCCAAAATGAAGTGTTTCTCCAGGAAAAAAAACAAAGGCTGGGGGCACAGGGAAGGCCCCCAGCACACTCGTGGCACTCACTTTGTCCGGATCTCCAGGTCGTCGTGGCTGGAGTGGCACATCTCGCTGAAGCGGGAGACGAAGAAGTCGTAGCTGCGGTGGTAGGAGGGGGTGTCCTCCTCGATGTTGGCAAACTTCACGAACTGGGAGGGAAGAAACAGAGGATCAGCACGGAGAAAACGACAAAAAAAGTCTCAAAACGCCTCTCCAGACCAGCAAACACGCCCCAGGCTCCAGCAGCACTGCGAAGGACGCCGCTAGGGCAGCTTGCACGTGCTCAGGGCCACAAAACAGCTGCACCCAGGATGTCCCCAGGCAGGAACGTGTCACTGCACGGCCCCACGGGGCTGCAGCAGCGCTCAGGTCTGGCTCTGGGTGCTGTCAGCCTCACCGTGAGCCCAGCAGTCCCAGCAGAGGGCTGCAAGAGCAGCAAGGCACTGAGTTAGAGACAATAACGAGAGAGAAATGTGCCCCCAGCTTCTTTCCAGCCTCCCAGCTGGCACAAAAACCTTCTGAGCTTTCCCAAACGGGTGAAAACAGCCTGGGGAATGACAAGGAAACAGCCCAGGTCTGCCCGCAGCACCCAGCAAGCCAAAGTCCTGGCTGTGGTTTCTTTCTGGTTTTGGGTTTTTGTCTTTTGTTTTGTTTTTGTTTTGTTTTTTTTTTTTTCAGCCATCTGACCCCACAGATCTCGGGGTTGCAGCTTTCAAGGAGAAAATTTAGCGGGGGAAGGAAGGGATAACCACATTTTCGAGCTTTCTTCTGACTTCCTGAAGTTATTCCAAGGGTCAGGCAGGAAGGGGAGAGCTCGGCTCCTGCATTCACGCTGACAGGAGTGAATAAAAAAGGGCAAAATAGGTAAAACGTCTGCAGCACGAGAGTGGCCACAAAATGCAAGGCTCAGGAGCCGCTGGGTAAAAGCGCTCTCTGCCAGGCGAGGAAAGCAGCCAAGAGACACAGAGGAGCTCTTGGGCAAGATCCAAGCCCTCCGGAAGAGGTTTCAGGATGGCTGTGATCATCCTGAGAGGCTCAAACTTACCTCCGGGGGGTTATAGGACCACCAAACACCTCCCAGGTGCTGCGTGGTGCCTCCTTCTTCACCCTACGGGCAGGCTCTCCTCTCTTTTTGCTCCCTGCGTTTGCCAGCACCCAGCCCTGCCACGAGAGCAGCAGGGAAACAGCCCCTGGTGTCCCTCTGCAGCTGGCCAAGCCAGCCTGCCCGTCCCAGCTCTTGTCACCCAGGGCTGGGCAGCGATCAGCACGCTGCGCCAGGCTGGGAATAACGTCAGCAGCCAAGGCTGGCTCCGTACCACCGAAGGAGCTGGCTCAGCCCTGCCAGGAAGCGTTCCCAGAGCGCAGGGACCGGCTCCGGCTGATAAACTCCCTCTTACTCACCAGCAAAATGCAGGGCTGTTACATAAGGAACCTCTGTACCAGGCAGAGAGCACAACGTGGTGGGTTTTTTTATTACTTTTTGTTGGTTTTTTTTTAAGCTCGTGGCAACTCCACGTGCAGCCGGAGGCGAGGGCAGGATGCGCAGCGAGGAGCAGGCACCGGGGGAGCCGTCCCGAGCACCCCACGGCCAGGAAAAGTTGTGAAAAAGGGAAGAAAAGGGCACGTCCTCAGCAAAAGTGGCTGAGGTTGGCAGTGAGCTGAGGACTTTGCGCCCTCCAGCTGCTGCCAGGGGGTGCTGAGCACCTCAGGGCACTCAGACCATGCGCAAGCTGCCCCTACAAGGGCATCTGTGGGGGGTGCCCACCCCGATCCCACTGCCAACGTGTGCCCCGGGGCAAAAAACAGCCCTGGGACAGGGATGGAAAAGTCCCAGCGAGAGTTGTGCTGGCAGGGAGGGCACCAAACCTTCAGGGAAAGGAACTGGTGTGAGATCTGTCGCTGAAAACGAAGCTGAAAAGCTGCTCTGGGGCTCCGTGACCCATCTCCACCGCCAAAATTTAAGACCCTGCACCAAAATGCTGCTCCTGCTGTGGTTTGGAGGGCTGTGGGGCTGGGCAGGGTAACGCTGCCGCCCAGAAATCCAGCAAAGACATCGGAAGAGGCACATGAGGAAGGGGGAAGAGCTGTTTAAACAACAAATCCACCACGGTTCGAGGAAAAACAAAGCAGGGAGGAGGCCGAGCTGGAAATTAGACGGTTCCTACCCAAAGCAGGGACGCTGCCCGGCAGCCTCCTAACGAGGATGAGGAACCAAAGTGGATTGGAGCTGCCGCTCCATATGTTCACCCCGGGGATTATAGGAGGGGGTTGTGGGATCCCAGGCTGCTGGATTTTGCTGCTGCTGCTGCTGCGCCGGGTCCTCGCGGCCCCTCTGCGGCTCGTGGCGAGGAGGGAGATGTGTGGAAGGAGAGATTTCAGGGAGAATGACTCACGGGGAGCAGGTTTCTATAAACAACCTCCTCCCGCCTTCGCCATCAGCTCCCTTATTGTGAAGGGCTGCTTGAGACAGCAGCCACTAATTAAGCCCGAGCCCGAGGCACATTCCTTGTTAGCAGATCCTGGGAGAAGTGGCTCGTTATCCTTACTCACTTCTCCACACCAGAGCCCGCGAGGTTTCTCTGCTGTTTGCCCTCCAAACTCCACCACGTTCCAGAAAACAACGGAAAAAGCCACTAAATCATCCTTCCTCACCTGCACCCCTCGTTACAGCATCCCCCACCCATGGCTGCCCACGGAAAAAACGCTGCCTCCCGCTCTGGGGTCAGGGCCGGGACCCTAAAATCTCTGCTGGGCATCGTGAGCCCTTGCAGTGAGCACTCAGGGGCTGGGCAAGGGGATGTTGCACGTGTTTGTAGGCAATGCTGCAGCACAGCGCAGGGGATTTTGTCAGCAAGAGAAGAGCTGCTCGCTTCTGGGCTGGATCCAAGCGCCCCAGGCACATCTCGAGAGGTTTGGAGAGCTCAGAGGGATGAGGGTAGTGCCTGGAGATCCTGCTCCCATCCCCAGGAGCTTCCCCAGGCAGCTCCTGCAGCACACTTTGGGGCTTGTAGTGGCATTGTCACAATAAAACCACCATGGTAAGGTGCTGTCGGCAGCAGGCAGCCCTGTCCTGCTGAGTTTTTGATGCTCCTGCTCCTCCCCGAGCTGAGGATGAAGAAATGGGCAGCTCCCATCTCAGCTGGGAGCAATCAGCAGCCAGGGAGAAGGGGGAGTGAGAGGTCTCCACTCCCATCATGCAGCAGAGAAAAAAAAAAGAGGGCTGAGCTGTCCCTGAATTTCTCAGGCACTCGAAAAAGCATCTGCCTAGACCACCAAAGCAGGCTGGGCTTCACCTAACCCCTCTTTTTTTTAAGCTACGCCCAGTACTCCCAGTAAAACCAGCAAGGAGCAAGCTGTCTCCCAGCAGGGTGGCAGCTCACAAGCATCCCCGCTGGCTGGGATCAGCAGTCTGGATGTTGTGAGGACATCACCTCGCTCGTTTTATGGCTGTGACTGCCGCATCCCTGGCCTGGCCAAGCCATTTATTTGCTCTGATTAAGCCAGGCCTTTTATGAGCACAACGAGCTCCCCAAATCCTCCAGGGATCATCCTAAGTCGGGCTATTGTCTGAAACTGCTGACGGCCCCCGTCGTGTCCTCAGGCTACTCTTGGAAAAGAGGAATTTGAGAGCTGGGGGGCACAGCGGCAGAAATTGAGGGATGCGAGAACTGCTGGGGGCTCAGAAAGCTCACCCATCGCAGGACGCACACAGGGGGACACCCTAAACCCTCCCCCACATCCCCTCGCCCCCATCCCAGGGCCGCAGGGACGCCAGGCAGGGCTGAAAGCCGGGGAGAGGGGCAGCAAGGCGCCGCCGCCGCCTCCCCCCCGCGCTGCTACGCACCGAGTTGGTCCCCAGGATCTGCAGGTTGGGCTTCTCCGACTCCAGCAGCTTCGCCACCATCTTCAGGAAGCTCTCCACGAAGAGGTTGATGCTCTGGCAGTGACAGGCCATCAGGAGCTGGTCCAGGGCTTCCATGGCGATGCAGACATACCTGGGAGAGGGCAGAGGGCAGGGTGAGCACGGGCGCAGCCCCACGGAACCTCCCTCCTCCTCCCTTCTCCCCAGTAAAGCCATCCCAACGCCAAACTTCTGCCCCAGCTGAGCCAACGGGGAAGAGTTTACATCCTAAATAGCTTCCAGGGGTTGTTAGTTGGCTCCCAGCATCCCTCCTCCTAAGGAAAATGTGGATGTTCCAGGATCAGGGCTGCCAGCAACACCGTGCACCCCTCCCTGGGTCCTCTCTGGGCTCCCCTTGCTTTCCTCCAGCCTTTATATCCCGTGAGGAAGCGCTGGCACAAAGCGGGCTCAGCATCGAGGGCAGCAGCCCTCGCAGATCCAGCCCTGGCCACGGAGAAAGGAGAGGATGAGGCCGCAGTGCTGGAGGAATTACTGACGTGCTCCAAAAAATATGAATATTTCAGCACAGCAAAGTTTACTCGCAGGGCCACCGAGGTTCCTGGGCTGAAAAACATTTCCTCCAGCAGGAGCTGGATCCGGGCTATTTCTTCATCCGTTCCTGCCACACTCCTGCCTCCAGAGGAAGCTGGAAAGCCTCGTGCCCGGTGCTGAATCTCACTCAGGTGCCCATCAGGTGGCGAATGATGACGCATCTTTTCTCCGGAGGCCCCAGGCAGCCCGACACACCTGTGCCAGCCCTAACTGCACGCTAAAAGGCAGCTGGGGAGGAAAACTGCCCTCTCACGGGAAGGAATAAGTCCTAAAATTCCAGGTTTTGGCTGGTAAAACACAGCAGGACTGATCTTTTCTCCCGAGGCCCCAGGAACTGGTGAAACCTGGCTGCGTGCTCGAGCGGAGCCTGTCCTTTGGACGCTTCGACGAGTTACAGCTCGTGCAGGTACCGTGAAAATCAGCACCAAGCGTTCCTGGGTCTGCCAGGCTCCGACCCATCTGTCAAACTGGGTTAAAAACCAGCCCCGAGGGAAAAAAAGCCACGGAGGGGTGACCAAGAAGCAGCAGGAAGCACCACGCTCCTTTCTGGTAGGAAAGGAGGCTGGAAACCACGCCACGGGGCCGATATTATCGTGTCAGCGTGACTTCTCTCGTGGGGACGTTTCAAATTAGGCTTCAAAACTTGGCCTGAAGGCGCAGGAGGACGGGGAGGGAACGCATCCCCCCTCCCGAGGCTTGTGATTTGATGTCAAACCCCTCCGACAGCCTTTTCTTCTTCCCGACGTCAGGAGCAGAGCCCCGTTACCAGGCGCAGAACACCAGGCAGGGTTTTTGGCCGTCCTGTCACTCCCGGGGACGAGGCTTTGAAGGTTTGCCAACTTCCACGCTTCTGAGGCAGGCCGCCGGCTCCTCTCCTCTTCCCCCGGGATGAAAGGCTCAGCACCACGCAGCCGAGCCCTGGCTTTGTTCAGCAGACAGCGAGGATCAAGCCGGGAGCTATTTCAAAGGGAAGGAGCCCTCCCCAGCTCCCCCCCTGCCCCGTGTGCTTCAAATCAGGGCACTCGCGCTCGTTCACAGCCAGACATCCACCCACTGGGGGGTTTAGAGGCCCCTCGTGACTTTGAGAAGAGTTTTCACATCCCTGCGGGCTTCCACCTCTCCCTTCTGGAGGCAGGAGTCCCTCTGCAGCATCCTAAAAGCTTTGGGACGCCTCGGAGCATGGACCAGACACGTCCCCCTAGCCCAAAACCCCGCTCTTATCTTCTGGCCTGACTTTATGCTGATAAGAGAGGGGGCAGAAAGAGCCCTAAAGCCCTCACCCGTATCGGTGCCGGCTCACGTCGCGGATGAGGCGCTCGGAGAGGTAGGCACCGATGCGATCCAGCTTCTCCGGGGCCGACAGGGCGTAAAAAGTCAGCTTCTCCATGTTGGTTTTCACCAGCCCATCCTAAAAGAGAGCGGGGCAGGGCGTCAGGGCAGCCCGAGCCAGAAAGCATCAGGAGCACAAACCGTTTCGGCAGCATCTCGGTTGTGAAACGGAGACAAAAAGGGGAAATTTGGGGTGCTTCAGGAGCAGCTGGAAGCCCCTGGGCATCCCCAAATCCCATTTAGTGAGGAAGCAGCCAGGGCACCAAACTTTCCTGCACCCAGGCAGCTTCTGAGCTGAAGCTTTAAGAAGATCCCGCTCTTAGAAGCTGCTTTTCCTCTCCTACAAAGAGGGACAAACGCCTCCCCGTGTGGTTTTACGAAGCCAAAGCACCCCCCAGCCTCCCAGGAGCTGTTTTGGGGCAGGTCACGCCGCATCCCCGCAGCCCCACAGCTCCAAAAACCAGCGCCTCGCTTACCTCTGGGTCCTCGGGGAAGATGTTGTCCACCAGCCTCTTGTAGCGGGGCCGCAGGGCGCCGCAGCAGCCGCACACACCTGGGAGAGAGGAGGCAGAGCCGGTGAGCAGGGATAAAACCCCTCAGCCCCTGCGTGGAGATGTCCTTGGGAGGAAAACGTCCCCGGATTCAGCGGCACCAGCTCGATGACAAGCCAGCATTTAGCGGCCAAAAAAACCACAAAACCAGGAAAAAAACGCAGCTGACAGGCAGGGATTTGGCTGTTGACCAGCACCGTTTGACGTCGGAGCGCGACCGATTTGCTCCTCTCGCCCAGGGAAGCAGCTCCCCGATGGGCACAGCCCCCTCGGATTTGGGTTTCTGGACCTCGGGAGATCTTCTGCGGGTCCTCAGACCAAGACGGAGAAGGAAGAGAGAACATCTCGTTGCAAATTATGGAAGGAAAATGGAAATTATGGAAGGAAGCGACCCCATTAAATCCCACGGCCCCGCCAGCAGTTATCCCACCTCCAGCAGCGGGATTTCGGAGCGTGGCTCAGGGTTAACCCCGGGAGAGCAGCCAAGCTGCCACCCTCGCCCCGGTGAAGGAAGCCAGGAGCAGACCCAGCGCGGATCCATCGATAATAATTACTTAATTAAACCCCGGTGCCTTCCCTCTCACCCGACGTGACCCCTTCTTCTCCAAGCACAAGGTTTTTAAGGCCTCACCTGCAGGCAGAGCAGCAGCAGGACGGAGACGAAGCCCCCTGGAGGGGGACCAGGCACCGTAACCCACCCCGGGAAGCATTTTGAGCTCTTTTGGGATGGGAAAAGCCAGGACCCTGCTGCCCAAACCCTAAAACCATGCCAGGGCAGGATCCCTCACGGCCTAGCTCCAGCCAGAGGGAGGACAAAGCCTCGTTCAGGGCACGATTCTCTGATGCCTCGTACGAGGGCTGAGCTCACTGCAGCTGGGCGCTCATCCCCCTGCCTGTTTGCATCAAACCAGGAGGAACTTTCCCGTCCCAAATCCCTGCCTTCCGTCTGCTTGAACCCAGCCTGGCTGGAGAAACGCGCGCACAGACAGGGGGGAGTGTAAAAAAAAATCTGTAAGAAACCGGAATAAAAATAGCACGGAGCTTGAAGAAAACAGAAGGTTTTGCCTCGCTTTACTTCCCCTCCCCTAAGGGCTCTCCAGAGGGGGAAAAAAAAAAACAAAAAAAACACAAAAACAACAAGTCTGGTCCCAATATCTGCAGATAACATCCCCAAATGCTCCAAATCTTCGCACCAGGGCTGGCAACAACCCCCCGTGGCCAAGAAGAGCGGCTCCCCTCTCCCAACCCCAAGCCAGCACCCCAAAAAGAAGCGAAACGGGGTAAAGGGAGGGGGGGGGGAGAAGCGTACCTGCTCCGGCCACGTGCAGCATCTCCCAGGAGCAGGCAGGGCCGGCGGCGCACAGCTGCAGCGCGGGGCTCAGCACCCAGCTGCTCAAAGCCATCGCGGCCGGGGCGAAGGCGAGGGGCTCGGGGGGTCGCTCTCGGCCCCAAAGCACCACGAGAGGAGGCAGAGAAGCGGCGGCAGCATCGCTGCGGGGCGATGCTCAGCCGAGCGGGCGTTTAAATAAATAAGGGAGCTTTCAGCGCGGCTGCTGAGTCACCGAGGCGGCTCCGATGGCAGCTGGGAACACGGCGGCGCTGGCTCGGCTCCGCCGGCGGGGGTGGGTGGGGAGCTGGGGGGTTTGGGGAGCAGTTTTTGGGGGTACAAGATGCAGGGGGTGGGTTTGGCAAGGTCCCCAGGGCCTGAAGCTTGCCCCTCGTTAGCGCTGCTGGCTAACGAGCAGCACGGGCAGAGATAATGAGGGGGATGCTCAGCGGGTCGCGGCTGACCCCAAAAGATGACCCCAAAAGATGACCCCAAAAGATGACCCCAAAAGATGCAGGGATGGGGAAGGAGCGAGGATGGACCCGTGCGGTGCCACTTGCTCTCCTCCTGCCGGCAGCCACGGACATCAATTTTCTTCAAGAACGGGCAAACTGAGGCACAAAGAAACACGATTTGACCCCCTCCTTGTGGGAAGAACGAGGTGGGGAACCCACAAACTCGGGGCTCCTGCTGGTGCCCCGAAAATGTGCACGATGTCGTTGGTGTCACCTCCACCTCGCTGCCCCCCCGGGGTCACTTTTTGGGCTCCTCACCGCTCTCAGGTCACGTCCGTGCTCTCACGGGGGGGTGAAGCGAGCCAAAAGGGCCTTTTGCTTTGATAGATCCGAGAAAATCGATCTAATTGGGGATAATTATAGGGTCCCTGCTATACCGGGGGCTTTTGGGATGGCAGAGCAGCCAGAGGAGACCGGGACGCAGCCACACACCCTCCCACCAGGTGCTGACCTCGACCCTTTCCCCACAAACCCCCTCCCCTCTTCCTATTTCAGCGGCACGCCGGCGACAAACCCCAACAGAAAGCCTCCCAGACGCCTTACGCAGAATTTACTTAATAAGGGCACTCCGGCTGATTGCAAATAAATCTTAATTAAATCAAGCAAAATCCCTCGTTAAATCTAATACGCCGCGAAGGTCGCTCGCTCAGCTCCGGGTAGGGAAAAGGGACCCGGAGGCAGGGAGCTCGGTGCTGTCCCCACACCCCGAACCAGCCACCTTCCCCTAATCCCCTTAGCCAAATCCCATTTACGTGCCCGACGTGAGAGCCTCCTCCCTGCCCGGCTTCCAGCTCCCTCTTTGCTTTGGGTAAACCTGCTTGGGGCACAGGATGAGATCTCCGAGGCATGGTGATGGGAGAAATGTCACCGAGCGATATTGGGGCTGGCCCGGAGACTTTTTGGTCCCGGTCCCTGTAGGGTTGGATGAAGCTGGGAGCCCCAGGTCACGTCAAGAGGGGAGAAATTATTGGGGATGGTAAGAAATCAGCAATTTGCATCCCCATACAAAGGAAGAAAAACCATAAAAAGGCGAGAGACCCCCCCCAGCACATCTAATGGGGCAGGCAGAGCTGGGGAAGGGGCTAAATGTGGCTCAGCCCCCCGGTTCTGTTCGTTAGGGGATGCCCTGATGGTAATTAACAGCTCCCGAGCTCCCCAAAAGGCTCGGGCTGTGTGGCTGCAGCTTGCTCCCTGCTCCTCGATCGCCGCTCGTCCTTCAGGGGGCATCAGCAAAGCGTCCTGTGAGGAGAGCCAGCCTCGGGCTGCGAAGGCTGGATGGAAAAGCCGTGAGCAAAAACACTTTAGGGGACAGCAAAAACGCTTTGGGGGACACCAAAAACACTTTGGGGGACGTTGCAGAAGACCCAGACACTTCACCAGCTCAGCCCGCCGGCCCGACACCCCAGCAGGCACACGCCAAGCTCCAGCAGCAGCCAGATTAATTAATATTTCCCTGCGGTGATTAAGGCCGGGCATTAAAACCACACCGCACGCGGGGGAAGCCACGCGGTGAGGGCAGGGAGCTCGGTGCCACGGTCCCAGCACGCGGGGAGGAGAGGAGAAGGGGAGTTAAGCGCCTTAAGGGGAGCCGGTTTCATTACACAACGCAGGGCAGAGGGAGATTTGGGGGAGGAAAGAGCTTAAATAGCAGGAAATTTCACTCAAAACGCCAGCCCCGGCTAGCAGCAGGGCTCCTGGACGCGAGACGTTCGCTGGGCACGGCGTGGATGAGGTGGTTTTGGTCCAGGTCCAGCCTCCGAAAATCTGCTTGGTTAAGAGCTGGGTTAAGGTCCACAGCCTCCAAAAATCTGCTTAATTAAGAGCTGGGTTTATTCTGCGAGCCCACACGGCACAGAGGACACAGGAAGGTTTGCAAGTTGGGAAGGGTTTTAGAAAAAAGAAAATAAAAATGATTTTTGAGTGTTTCACAGCAACACAGCGAGGTTTGACGGGAGCTGCTGACCGGCCGCGTTCCCGTGGTTCCCCATTTCCTTGGGATTTGCTAAATCAAAGCAATCAAATTCTGCCCAGCCGTAGCTTGGGCAGAAATCGTAACCAAACAGCCTCACAGAGAAGGAAACGAGATGAAAGCGCCGCGGCCACGCTTTCCTCCACCCTTTTCCTGGGCTGGTGGCAGCCCCCGCGGAAGGGGGGAACAACTCCGGGCACCCCGAGAGCTCGGCGGTGTCTGCTCCTGCAATTAGCGCTTGTGCAACATCACCAGAGCCCTGAAGCTGTCGGGTTTGATGAGCTTCGAGGCGAGCCATGCCAGCTACTGGCCTGGCACCGGCCCCGTCCTCAGTGCAGATGTCAAACTCTGCCAGCTGTCGTTTGGTTTGAGCCCAAAATAAAGCCCTGGACACGACCGCAGCCCTCGAGGTTTGAGCACGAAGCTCAGGAAAGCCTCCGGCACCACCACCAGCCCCTTCTCCTCCGCGGGCGCTGAATTAATTTGCGGATCGTTTAGTTAAAAAGCACAGAAAAAGGGGAAAAAAAAAAAGAAAAGAGAGTTTAATTGCACTTCACGTTCCCCTGCTGAGCCATCCGGTCCCACCGAGGGCGATTTATTCAGCGCAGAACCCATCGGCTGCTGGCTGGGACTCGGTGGCACGCCGGCAGCCCCAGACAGCTCGCAGGGACCTTGCTGGCGCCCACCCGGCGGCGCCGCCTCCTCCCCGGGCAGCCAAAAAGCCTGGTTTCCCCTGCTGCCGAAAGAAAAAACATAAAAAATAAAAAAGGGAACCTCTATTTCCAGCTCCTCTGGGGTGGGAGGAGACAGCTCGTGCCGGCACAAAGCGCAGGGAGGGAGCGTGGTGGAAACAAACCCGGTGGCTGCCAGGGTTGGGTAGGGCTCCCGAGGCCGGCCGCAGCTCCAACAAGGCTCCAGGGATGCCAAAAAGGAGCAGGGGATGGTGAAATCCCGCTGGGAAGCCCCCACGGGACCATAAAATCCATCCCATGCCCGGCGTTCCCGGCTCTCACCCTACTCTCTGCTTGTGAAGCCGTTCCCGGAGCCCCTCAGCGGCACAGATTTCGGATTGAAGCCTCGGTGCACAAAGCAGGGCACAAAAGCGTGGGTTTCCCCCGAAATTGGGATCAGAGAGCCCCCAAAAACAGGGCAACCCTGTTCGGCAGCACCCCAGCTCCTGTGGCATGAAATATCCCGAGGAGAAGCTGATCCCTGAGCCTGGCTCGGGACAGGGAGCTCGCATGGGAGATGGAAGAGCAGCCTGAAGGCCGGGCTCACAAATCCATGCAACGCCGGCTGCCCAGGCTGGGCTCGGAGCTCTCGGTTCCCCCATTTTCACCGAAAGCTGGGAAAGGAAACCAAAAGCGGGGAGAAATCAGGCAGAACTCCCCCAAAACCTCGCCTCGGCCACGCGAACGCCAGCGCTGTGGGGTTAGAGGGATGGAAGCGCAGGGCGGGAGGGCATCACACCCCATAAACACCTCCCCGGGGGGCAGGCAGGTCCCCGAAATGCTCTGCGGGCAGGACGCCTGCCCCAAAACTCCCCCAAAAAGCCCTAATCTAATCCCAAATGCTGGTTAAAAGAGAGATTAAAGAGATACGGATAATCCCCTGCATCCCCGCTGCACCTTGCAGCCCGAGCATCCCCCGGAGCTCTGCCAGCCCCTGGAAGCTTTCCAAGCCCGCGAGCTGCAGCAGCGCCCGGCTCCGGGCGAAGGGACCGAGCGTTTGTCCTCAAATTCACATTCAGGTCCCCCGGGGACGCTCTGCCCTTCCTCACGCTACATCCCGGGAGGAAACTCGGCGCATTTCCGAGCGGGGACATCCCCAAAAGTGTGGGGTTTGGAGTGGGGGCACCCCCCGAGATGCTAGAGGAGGAGGTGGGGGCAGATTTGGCACGGGGGCACCTCCCCGCGGGCAGCCGGGGGCCGAGCACGCCACAACCCCGACATTTGGGGGGCTTTTGGGGTCTCGCCTCTCCCATTTGGGGCGCTGCTGCTAACGGGGGCAGCACCCAGAGCTCGTGGCAACCTCACCACCAGCTGCCCCAGGGCGAGGAGGGGAAGGAAACGAACCCCCCCGGGGGTTCTGCGGGTGGAAAAATACCAGCTGGGAGACCTGAATGACTCAACGGAGGCCACGGAGGAGGCAGCACCGTGACGAGGAGAAGGGAGGAAAGGAAACCGAGCGTCCCGCCTCGGCCTCCCTCCCCTCCGGGTTGGAAAATCCGCTCCCAAACCCGCAGGCTCCGCTCCTCTCCTGGGTGTGTGGCACCCCGAAACGTCCCCGCTCCGTTTGAGCCCTAAAATCGAGCGCCCCATAACGCAGGAGGGGAGGGGAAGCACCGTGCCCACGCCGCACTCACCCCCCGGCACCGCAGCTCCTCGCTGAGAAGGGGCTCAGCCGGCAGCGACCCCATAAACAGGGGGCTCCGGGGTTGGGGTTCCCATCTCTGCAGCGCCGACAGCCCCGGGAAGGATGCTCGGGGAGGGAGGATTTAAGAGCCCTTCCCAAAAATCTCCCGGCAGCTTAGCGCAGCCCCCGGCACGGGGGGGGCGGCCAGCTGCTCGGCCAGCTGCTCCCCGTTACGCCCAGCACCACCCCGTTGGCTTTGGGGTCACGGGGGTGTATATAGGGCCGAGCTCTGCGTCGGGACCTGCAAGTCCCCAGTATCGCAGTGGGGGGTGATTTATAGGGACAAATCTCTCCTGGTATGGGGTGGGGGGTGTGGGACACCTCCCCGGGTAACCAGGTGGAGCTGGAGAGCCCCACACAAAGGACTGGGAGATTTCCCCTATAATCTGGGGTCAGCGGTCCCATAAAGGAGCTTCCCCTCCCTGTCCCGGGGAGGAGGCGACCCCAAGAACCTGGGCTGCTAATGTGGTTAATGGGGAGGGGGGAGGTTAAAAGATCCCCCCCCCTCAATGCCCCACTGATAAAGGGGGCGTACGGCCCTTTATGGGACCACCCTGTGTGTCCCAACCCCAAAGAGGGGTCGCCCCCCAGTAACCAAGGGGATGCATGGCCCTATAACAGACCGAAGTCCCCCCCCAGGCCCTAAAAAGCGGTCACCCCCCAATAACTGGGGGCGTGCCCAGGATGGAGGTGCCCCCACCCCAAAAAGGAGGCACCCCCCAGCCACTCTGGGATCACGCAGCCCTATATAGGACCGAGGCTCCCCCAAACCCCCCCGGGGGGGCACCCCGCAAAAAAAAGCGAGGTGCACGGCCCTATACAAGACCGGGATCCCTCCACCCCAAAGAGGGGACACCCCCAGTAAGGGTGGGGGGGATCCAGGCCCGGTACAGAACGAGCCCCCCCCAAAAACCACCGGAGCGGGGGCGCACGGGGGAGGGGGTGCCCTAAACCCAACGCGGGGGTCTCGCACGACCCCCGCCCGGTTCCGCAGGCACTCACCGTACATCGCTGCTGCTGGCCCGGCTCGGCTCGGCTCGATTTGCCGGCCGGGGGCGGCACCGGGAGGAGAGGGGGGGGGCGGCACCGCAGCGGCTCCTCCCGCAGGCACGGCTGCAGCGCCCGCCCCTGGCACGGCTCGGCTCGGTTCAGCACGGCCAAAACCTCGCTAAAAGGCTGGTGCCCCCCCCGTTGGGGTTGGGAGGGACCCCCAGAGACCGTAGGGTCCGTCCCCTCTGCCTGCTTGCAGGGGAATTAGGTGTTAATTAAAATATTTTGGGGAGTTGAAGGCGCGCTGGGGGCTCCCCGGGTGGTGGAGACACGTTCCCAGGGGATTTGGGGGGGGGACACGCGGTGGCTGGCACATCGAGGGGCTCCCCAACAGCTCTGCTTAACCCGGGGTAAATCAAAAAGCTAAAATGTGGGGTAAAACGTGGTGAGGAGGGCAAATCCTCCTGCCCCACACACCCTCGCCCCTTAGTTTGCAAGGATTTGGGACCAGCGGCTCGCTGCAAAGGGTCACGGGGGTCACAGGGACAGTGGCCCTTTGGGGCATGGTGGTAGCCACAGCCCCAACCCCAGTCGCCACCAGGAGCCCCGAGGTCCCCTCAGCTTCACCCCAAACACACAGGGCTGCTGCGAACCCCTAAATCTGTCACCACTGGAGAAACCCCACAGAGCCTCAACGAGACACACCAGACGCGAGCACCCTGCCCTGATTTAGGGTGCGGGTCCAGGCTGCCTCTAGGACCTTCCTCCTCCTGATTTATGGCACCAGAGGAGGATGGAGAAGGCTCAAACCCTCCCCACCACCAGCACCGCCCCCGTCGGGCCCTACCTGTCATCGCCACGCTGGGTCGTGCCACCACGGGGACCCCGACGCACTCCAGCCTCGCCCTGAGGGGACCCTCACGGTCACCAGCCGACCTCCAGCCTCTCCCCCTGCCAGCAGGGGGGAAGAAACACCAAATTATTTGGGGATAGGGTCAGGAAGAGTGGCCCCCGTCCCCACTTTGGGCTCAGAACCGCGGTGCCGAGCTCAGCACGGCACGTGGGGCACCGAGAGCTGCTCAGCTCCGGGCCTTGGGGACTTGTGGTGACAACGAGGAGCCTCTCACCCCGGCCACCTCCTTTGTCAGGCACGTCCGTGTGTCCCCGGCCCCGTCTGCTCCCTCCTTCCTTCCTCCCGCAGCTGTTTCCATGGACACGGAGCTGCTGCAGCAGCAGCAGCCGCAGCGGGGTCGCCGCCACCGAGCCCTGCATCCCATCGCCAGCCACGTGCCAGGGGCAGAACCGAGCCCCAGACCCACGGGAGGGCTCCCCGGAGCTGTTCCCGCAGCCCCCTCGGGGTTTTCGTGGTGGATCTCGCACACCCGGATCTGTTCTGGTGCCCACAGCGGCCCCGTCGGGCTGTTCCCATGCCCTGATGCTTCTCGTGGTGCTTCTTGCACGAGGATCCCCTTCCCGGGCACGAGGATCCCCGAGGAAGTCGCTGTGTGCCCAGCTGTGAAGCCAAGCGCAGGATTAATGAATTACTGCGTTTGTTGTCATTAAGACCCGGGTAATTGCGCTGCTGCTCCGTATTTATTACTGCTCCGTTACTGAGAGATAAATCATTTATCCCTAGAGCTGTTTGTATGGTGTCTGGTACCGTATCCCAGTCCTGTAAGGCTGCCTGGACTCACGGAAGACATTGGTGTGGTGTTAAACGACCTCCCTCCACCTCCTGCCCCTATACAGAGGGGCTCCAACTCTCCCAGCCCCAAGAAAACCCCACAGAGGATTTATATCTGGTCACAAAACGAGGAGAAGAAGCAACCTTTCTTCCTCCTCTGTGCCTGACAAAGGACACGCTTGAGCCAGGCTGGAAGGAAATCCCAATTTCCCCCTTTCTCACACCACTCCGCTCCCAGAGAGGTTTCCAAGAACCATGAGCATCCCCATGAGCAGAAATAACTCTACGTGGATGCGTAGGACCCACGGAGAAAGGGTTAAAGGGATGGGCTCACAGCACCACAGAGCATTGTGCCTGCTTCCACCCAACGGCCGGACAGCAGGAAGACGAAGCACGAACACAAGATAAAGAACAAAACCTCGAGATAAGGTGACGTGAAGATGGAGAGCAGAGCCAGAGCCATAAAACACCCTGAGACGTGTAACAGCGGGGCGCTTTTGGCAAAGATTTATGAGAACAGATAACGAGGCAGCAGGTTCCCAAACTGCCCGTAACAGATCTGTCAGTGCAGCTCCTCGCTGCCACTCAGGGGGAAGCCAAAAGGGGCAGCGAGGACCCAACACCCAACACCCCTCATCCATGGCACGCACCAGGGATCCCCACCGCAGCCCCGGTGCCTGTGAGGAAGCGGTGGCGGTGTGTGCAGCCAGTGTGTTCCCAAATTTTGTACAATAAAATCCCTTTCCAGGTGCCCTGCCACCCCCTGCTCCATGCAGGGACTCTCAAAACCTGACACGTGCTCCCAGGAGGAGTTTGGGACAGGAAAACCCTCTCAGGTCCATCTCTGCTGTAACAACGAAGTCCCAAAGAGCTGAGAGGTGCTCAAACCACGTGGCCCCTGCCTTGGGAGCTCCTGAACATGAGGTGATTGAAGAAAGGGGGCTCAAAACCCCCAGCAGCTCCTTACGAGCCACCTCCAAGGGGGACGCAGCCCTGCTGGTGTCCATAAATCCCCATCTCACTGGTGCCACCCAGACTGGGGAAGGCGCAGTCGCAGAGCCGTCGTGTCCCCCTCCTGTTACCTTGTCTTGGAGGCATGATGCAGGGCTGCTCCTTCTCATCAGAGCCTAGAACGAGCAATTAAAGCTGTTAATTACAACACAGCGCCCTGGGACTAGCTGCCCAACAGCCCCTAACCAACACCAGACCCTACGTAATAATGTCACCACCAAACCCTGTCCCCAAGCACCACGTCCAACCTCTCCTTGAACACCCCCAGGGACGGTGACTCCCCCACCTCACTGGGCAACCCGTCCCAAGGCCTGACTGCTCTTTCTGAGCAGAAATGTCTCCTCATTTCCCACCTGAACCTCCCCTGGCACAACTCGAGGCCATTCCCTCTGCTCCTATCGCTATTTATCTGTGAGAAGAGGCTGATCCCCAGCTCCCCACCCCTTCCTTTTCATATGAGGCTCAAGATTTCATCCAACCTGGCCTCAAAAACACCTCAGGGACGAGAAATCCCTCGAAATCCGTGGAAATCCCCGGGCAGCGCCTCAGCACCCCCTGACGGAAGGACCCCTCACCCCCTAACCCAAACCACCCCCTCGGCTTTAAAACCATTCCCCCTCCTCCTACCAACACCCGACTGACCAAAAACCCTCCCCAAATCCTTTATAAGCCCCAAGGAGCACTAAAAAGCTCCAAAAACGGCTCCAGGCGAGCCCCAAAGCCCTGAGGGGGACCCTGAGGGGAGCCCTGAGGGGGCTCTGAGGGGGCCCCTCCCCCCTCCCCGTCAGAAAGGCGGGAACCGCAACTCCCGCCAAATCTCGCGAGATCTCCGCCTGCCGCCGTTGCTATGGAGACGCGGGGGGGGGAGGGGGGAAGAACCCGGAAGTGTCGCGCGAGCGGCGGCGCAAGGGCGCTGAGGAGGCCCCGGCCCCGCTCCCGGCCTAAAGTCGCCGTTGTCGCCGCTGTTGTCGCCGCCGCCGCCATGGAGGCGACCGCGCCGAAGCGGAAGGAGCCGCGCAAGCCGCTGCGGATTAAAGTCATCTCCATGGGCAACGCGGAGGTGGGCAAGGTGAGGCGGCGCGATTGGCTGGCGGGAGGTGAAGGACAGGCGCGCTGGCCAATCGGGGAGCGGGCTGCCCCGCTGAGGAGGTCGCGGATTGGTCGCCGCGCTGGCAAGGCGGGGAGCCAATCAGAGCGGCTCGCTGCGTACGGAAGGGTGGTGAGAGGCTTCGTGATTGACAGCGGAGGGGGCGGGGCCACGCGTGGATGCGCGGCTCTTATTGGCTGCGGTTGGGGGGCGGGCGGGTTTGTACGGCAGCGGGCGGGTGTCATGGCGGCGCCCATGGCCGAGGCCCGATGGCCGTCACCCGGCCCCGTCTGAGGGAGCCCCGCGGCCCTGAGGGCCCGGCCCTGGTGGGGGGCTCCCAGCCGGGTTTTTCTCTCAAGCGCTGCCCTCCCCTTGTGTTAAATAAATAAAATAAAAGTCTTTTAAACATCTAACACCTCAAAGTCCTCTCGGGGCAGGCGAGTGCCTGTCAGAGAGCGAAAAACCTCGATTTTTCCCCCAAAACAGCGTGAGCACAAATCCCTGAGGTATTTCTCTCTCTGAGGCCCACAGCAGCGAAATTCCTCTCACAAACAGGGGCTCACCCCCCGGTCAGGGCAGAACCAGGGCAGGTGGGGATCCTTTGGGTCCCTAAACGTGTTTTTTTGGCAGCCCGAGGAGGCAGCGTGAGGTGTTCCCCAAAATTTTGGGGGCTCTGGCTTCCCCACGTCAACAAACGGGTTTGAAATAGGGGAATAAATCCCTTCAAGAGTTTTGTGACACTCATACCTGCAAATCCAGGCTTCACATTCTGCCTGCACAGCCATTAAAGCATCAGCTGTGGCCTTGCCTGGCTCTGCAGAACCTTTTGCCGGGTAAGAGGTGCCTGGACAGTGTGGTTTTCCCTTAAATCTCCTTAAATTTCCCTTAAATCTCCCCTTCTGACCTGCCCACAGCTCCCTCAGTCTCGCTCAGCAGCCACCCCTTTACTGAGATGTGCCCTGAGGCTAAGCACAAGGATCTGAGCTTTTTCTTCTAAATTCTTAAGGGATAACAAACACCCAAGGGTGGAATCCCAAATTTCCCTTTCTTTTGCAGAAAGAAAGCTGCTCCTGGTAATTATCGATACTTCGGTTGTGAGTTAAGTACTTGGTTTAGGGACTTAGGGCAGAAAATGTCTCTGCGGCCACCCAGCAGGCTGAAGGCTGGCGGCTAATTCAGCATGAACGTGACCGTGTCCTCCCGGTGACATTTTCCCTCTTCCTTCCTCCCAGAGCTGCATTATAAAGCGCTACTGTGAGAAAAGATTCGTTCCCAAATACCTGGCGACCATCGGTATCGACTACGGCGTCACCAAGTGAGTGTCTTTGTGGTGAGGAGCTGGGGTGAGCCACGTTTTGTGGGGGTTTCTGGGGGGTCAGCGAGGTGTCTGCTGCAGGGGACAAAGGGAAAATGTGTGTCCTGTGTCCTGCTGCTCCTGGATGTCCTCGTGGCACTGATGCTGTGGTGTACAGGGCAAAGACCTGCAGCCAGGCTCTGCTGCGTTAGTTTCCCACATCAGATAATCTGCATTTCACCTTCTGAGAGCACAGAGCCCCATTACCATGTTACATCCAGAGCTGGGCCTGTCCTCCTTGTCCGAGCAGCTCTTGGGACGATTTTCTGACCATTAAACCATGCAGTCAGAATTTCGTATTGATTTCCCTGGCCCTCGTCACCCAGCTCTTTCTCTGCAGAGGAAAAGCATTCATCTGGAGGCACAGCCTGTGCGAGGGTTGAGGCAGAGCATTCTCAAGCGTTTCCTTCCTGTTCTTTCAGAGTGCAGATCAGAGACCGAGAGATCAAAGTGAACATCTTTGACATGGCGGGGCACCCGTTCTTCTACGAGGTAAGGCAGCCCCAGCCCTGGGCAGCACATCACAGAGCTGCCCTCAGCCTGCCCATCCCCGAGTTTTTTTGGCACCTGCCAGCTTTCCTCAGCATCCTTGAGGGGCTTGGTCCAGTGTCTGACACTGGATCCTCGCTCTGCCCTGCTGCCTCATCCACAGGGACACAGAAACACACACAAATGGGTTTCTCAGTCATTTCCCAGACCTTACAATCTCCCCGTTTATTGGTCTGATGCTTTGCCACTGTGCCTCATTCTTTTGTGCATGCAGATTCATAGAATCACATCACAGAATGACTTCGGTTGGCAAGGACCTTAAAACTCATCGAGTTTCAACACCTCTGCCCTGAGCACAACCCCTGCCCCCAGCCCCATCCAACCCAGCCTTGGGCACCCCCAGGGCTGGGGCACCCCCAGCTCCTCGGGGCAGCTTGTTCCAGTGTTTCACCACCCTCATAGTAAAGAATTTCCTCCTAACACCCAATCTAAATCTCCTGCCTTTTAGTTTCAAACCTTTCCCCCTTGTCCTATCACTAGCTGCCCATATAAAAAGTAAAAGAAAATAAAAATAAGTCAAAAATCGGTCTTTTATGGGCTGTCTGCTCCCCTGTGAGTAGCCCAGCGAGGTATTACTCGCCTAGCTTTTGCTGGTACAAACAAAAAAAAGCTGTTTTTTGGCCCTGCAGGTGAGGAACGAGTTTTACAAGGACACGCAGGGAGTCATCCTGGTCTACGACGTCGGCCAGAAGGAGTCATTCGACGCGCTGGACTCGTGGCTGGCCGAGATGAAGCAGGAGCTGGGCCCTCATGGCAACATGGACAACGTCGTCTTCGTTGTGTGTGCAAACAAGGTAGGGCCCGGCAGGGAGACAGGTCTGTGGTGCAATTAACAGGTGCAATTAACAGGTCTGTGGTGCAAGGCTCCTCGTGTTCCTGGCGTGAGGCAAGCTGTTGAGGTCCCTCCAAAAGGGAAACGCTGTCAGGTTGTAGAGAAGACATTTTAAGAGCTGGATCTGTGTTTGAGGAGCACTAGAGACCTTCTATCATCAGGGCTTTGAGAATGTGGTGGCCACACATCGGTCAGAAAGGGATCAAGCAGCAGCTACGTTATCTCTGTGCTATGTGGACTCTCACACTTTTTTTTGTTTTTACTTTCTCTGCTTTCTTTCTCTGCTGCCTCCATCCCCTCGGGATAAAAAATCAGCTTCTCCAACCAGATCATCAATAGGTGATCGTCCTCAGAGCTGTGTTCCTCCAGCTGTCGCTGCAGACCGTGGTCAGGTTCTGACCTTTGCCTTTTCTCTCCTTCCAGATCGACTGCACCAAGCACCGCAGCGTGGATGAAAGCGAGGGGCGGCTGTGGGCAGAGAGCCGGGGCTTCCTTTACTTCGAGACATCAGCACAAACGGGAGAGGGAATCAACGAGATGTTCCAGGTAACGTGGGATGAAAGCCATGAGGGCATAGACCCTGTATGGACCCAGGGGGGTCTAAAATCCTCCGAAATTCCCGAATCCCACAACACCTCTTAGCCCCCTGCCCTAGAGGTAACTTCGCAGTGAAGTGCCGCCCCAAGAAAGCCGTGACTTTCCCCTTTTTTCCCCCCAATTTTAGCGTTCCCTCCTGCTAACTCCTTCCTGTGCCCGCAGACTTTCTACTCTGCCATCATCGACCTGTGCGACAACGGCGGGAAGCGGCCCCCCTCCAGCGTGGGGGTCAGCTTCACCAAAGAGCAGGCGGATGCCATTCGGAGGATCCGCAACAGCAAGGACAGCTGGGACATGCTGGGAGTCAAGCCCGGAGCCACCAGGTGAGGGGATTTCGTGCCTAACAGCCCGTAATCTTCCAGTAATCTACCAGGAATCTTTCTGGTAGCTTCCGTGATCTTCAGCTTCACCTTTCTCCAACTCTGGAGAAGCTTTTAGGCTGCCACGAGGCTGCTGCCCACGTTGTCAAAGAGAGATTGCAGCTTTTCCAGAAATTACGCTTGCATACACTTTATAAAGGACCAGGCGAGCAGATTGTTGGCTAACATCACTCAGGACTCCCCCATCCTCCGAGCCTCACCTCTCCGAAAAGCAGGGGCTGAGCCAGAACCTTTTTCCAGCCCCCTCACACCCACGAGGAGAGCTCAGCAGCCCGGGAGGACTCCCCTCCCTCACCGGGTGCCCCCTTGTGCACAACCCTTGGCTCGAAGGGCTGCGGGGACGTGCAGAGCCTTCGCCCCGGCGTGTAGGTGGTTTGATGAGTCAGGGTTCCTTGTGCCCCCACGCTGCCTCCCAGCTTTCTGGTGCCCGTGCTGCCACCCAGGCACGTGGCACGTGGATTTTTTCCACGGTGGAAAGGGTGGGTGCCTGCCCCGGGAGAGGGATTCTCCTCTCCCTCTGCTTGCGCCCTGCTGAGAAGTGCCCTAAAACTGTGGTGCCAGCAAGGGAGAGCTTCAAAAGTGTCTCCTACTCTGCTTTTTCAGCCAAAGCAAGGCTGCTCCGGGCTGTCTGTGGCTTTGTAGCCCTCACTGTTGTGCTATCTCCTAGGGATGAGGTGAACAAAGCCTACAGGAAGCTGGCCGTGCTGCTCCACCCCGACAAGTGCGTGGCTCCCGGCAGCGAAGACGCCTTCAAAGCCGTGGTGAACGCCCGGACTGCGCTCCTCAAAAACATCAAGTAGGGATCGGAGGCCCTCAGAGCTGGAAATCTTCCCCTCCTCCTCCTCCTCCTCCCAGCTAGCTCCCGAGCGCCCCACAAGCTGTGGGGCTGACCCCTTTCCTCCTCAGATTTACCCGCTGGCACGGCCACCGAGCAGGGGAGCGAGAGCCCAGCGTGCTCAGGATGTGTTATAAAGGGAGGAGATGGCGATGTGAGGAAGAGGAGGGGTTGCTCGAGGAAACCTCTGCTGCTGCGGGAAGGAACTGGCTCCAGGGAGCGCGTCCAGTTCCTCCCCAAATCGTTGTGGTGCCAAGGACGGTCCCTTTGGAAGGATGAAGGCTCTTCCCCCAAGCACCCTCCTCATCACAGCACCTCCCTGAGCTAAACCCGGCAGGGAGAGCCCCAAAAGCTGCAGCCCCTCACGCCCCACGCTCCCTCTCGAGTTACACCCCCCGTGGCAACACGTTAGGCATGGCCGGGTGAGACAGCACCCCAAAAAACGCAGCGCCCCTACCCCTTTTTTGGCATTCCTTGGTGGTCACCCCAAAAAATGCCTGGAGGGGCTTGGGATCCATCTGGGGGTGTCCCTAACCCACCCCCAGATTATCCTTTTCATTTTTTTTCCTTCCTGTGGTCGGTGCAATTTGTATTTATTTATTTATTTCTTCACTCGAGGCAGCTTTCCTGTGTTCCCCCCCCTTTCAAACCGTGCCGTAGATCAGCGGCAGATCCCCCCTCTCCTCGGCAGGAGGCTTTCAGGAACTTTTTAATTCCGGCGGCGTTTCGCAGCGCTCTGCTTTCTGCTTCCTTCTGGGCACGAGAACCCGGCCATCCTGCTGGGGGGGCCGCTTTCTGCTCCCCTGCTGCAGCTGTGACAGAGGGGAGGTGTTGCCACGCAGGATTAATGCTTAAAACACCTCCACGTCTCCCTACCAAACCTATTTCTCCGCGTTTTTTTTCCGTCGAGGAGCGCTGTTCGGCGACGCTCACCCACCTAGCGCTGCCGCTGACCTTCCAGGTTGTGTTCTTTTTCTAAATTAAACCCCCCCACCGCCCCCGTTTTGGTACAAAGGCAGCCCGGTGAGCTGTCCTCCCCGCCGTGGCTGCTGGCTGTTAATCTTTAATTGCCCTTTGACTCATTTCTCTCCTCCCCAGCCTGCTCCGGCCCAGGCTGGTGGCGAAGAGCTGCCCTCCGGGGTGCTGGAAGTTGTGAATCAACCCTGCAGAGCTGCACCGAGGGAATGAGCCCCACGGGGACGGGGTGGGGGTCTGCAGCCCTCCCTGGCTGCTTTTGGGGGACCTGGAGCACCCAAAGGTGGGGGGGGGCTCTGTCCTCGCCCCCCGTGCGCACATCTCCGTGCTGGCTGTGTCCTTCCTCACCCATTCCCAAATTTCCCTTTGGCACCCAAAAATCCATCCAGGAAACCTCCGTTGGGGTGCCTGCAGGTACTGCCCACCTTCTTCCCCCAAAATGAGGGGAAAACACGAGGATTTGGGGTCTGGCCCCATACCCTGTCCCCCTCAGCCCCTGCCGGGTCAGGTTTTTGCTGCTCAAACCTCGTTCCCTGCACACACCTGGGCCCAGGGGCTGAAATTTCCCCTGGGCTGAGCCCACAGCTCTAACCCCGAGCACTCCAGGAGCCTCCGGAGAGCTGCGGCTTCGCCGCTCTCGTTTTGGGGTTTTAATTACAGCCCAGAAGCAATTAGCCGGGACAGCCTCTCGTTAGAGGTCCGGAGCTGATCGAGGGCATCTCCATCTGCTTTAAATCACCTCCAGGAGGGCCCGAGGGGAGCAGGCAGCGGCTGAAAGAGGAGAGGGAACGTCCCCAAAAGGTTTTTGTGGGGTCTCAGCCTCCTTGGGGTGATTCGGGCAGGATTTGGGCAGCCTGGGTGAAGGGGGACATGCAGAGGGGGGAAGCCTTGGTTCTCTCTGCACCCTGTGGGGACGTTGTAGGGTGGCTTAGCTGCTCTGGGACGGGGAGGAGAATTTGGGGGACTACACAGGGGGTGTGTGGGGGGAACATTTCCAGCTCCCCCACACCCCAAACCCATCCCCGGGCTCTCCGAGCATCCCCAAAACCCCGCAACGCCCACGCCTGTGCCAACCCCACGGGATCCTCGTGCCTCCCCGCTTCTCCCCCCTTACTCCCCCAACCCTACCACCCCATTTCCATCCCCCCCACCCTTTTTCCAACATCCTCAGGGCCTCCCCCGAAACCTTTGGCAGCGAGAGGGTTACGGAAGGCGGGGACGCACCGGGAACGGGGATGGGGGGGGCGAGCACCGGGACCGCCAAAGCCGGCGGTGGGCTCCCTCCCCCGGCCGGGGGAAAGCCCCCCTGCCCCTCCCCATCCCTCCACCTAGCTCGGGGCCCAAGGGGATGCAGGAGGAGGAGGAGGAGGAGGAAGAGGAGGAGGAGGAGGAGGAGGAGGGCACCGGAGGATGCTCCCGGTGGCGGCGGGGCCGCACCTGCGCTCCCCGCGCTGCCGCAGCCGGGAGGGAGGGAAGGAGAGGGGCGGAGGGGACCTGGGGGGGGCTCCCAGGCTGAAAGGGGTCGCCCCCCAAAAAAAAAAAACCGGCTGCCCTGGAAGGAGGGGCAGGGAAGGCATCGCGACATTTTTCCGCTGGCAGTGCGCAGGGGCTGGGGGGGCCGGCTCGGCACCGCTCCCGGCAGCCGCTATTTATAAATCCTCCCCCCCCCCCCTTCTCCGCTCAGCACCACCAGCAGCAGCAGCTCCAGCGCAACCTCTCGCCTTCCTCCGGCCCTTTTTCTCCGCCGGGGGGAGAGAAAAAAGAAGCCCCCCCGCCTCCCCTCCTCCCCAAAAAGGGGATGCCCCGCTGAGCGCGCTCGCTCGGGGGGGGCCGGTGCGCGTGGGGGGAAATTGGGGCGCAAAAAAAAAGAAAGAAAGAAAGAAAGAAAAAGAGAAACGGAGCCGGGCGATGCGCAGCGATGATGAGGATGATGATGCCCCGGCACAGGGCTTTCTCCGAGCCCGAATGCTCGGCCGAATATTCGGCCGACTACTCGGTCAGCCTCCCCTCCGACCCCGAGCACGGAGTGGGGCGCACCCACGAAGTGACGGTGAGGAGCTCGGGGCCCTGCCTCTGCCTTCCCCGCTCGGCTCGCCTCACCTTCGCCCCCGAATCCTTGGAGAACCTCTACCAGACTTATTTCCGAAGGCAGCGCCACGAAACCCTGCTGGTGCTGGTGGTCTTCGCCGCCCTCTTCGACGCCTACGTCCTGGCCACCTGCGCCCTGGTTTACGCCGAGGACAAATTGGCCCCGCTTTTGGTGGCGGCGCTCGGTTTGCTCGCCCAAGCTCTCCTCTTCGCCCTCTGCAAATCCCGGCTGCTGCCCGAGCGGGCGGCTCGCCGTTTCCTCCCCTCGGTCCTCTGGGTCCTTATTTTGGCCCAAATTTTCTGCTACTTGGGGCTGGGCTTCTCCCGCTCGCCCGAGGCCAGCGACACGGTGGGCTGGCAGGCGTTTTTCGTCTTCTCCTTCTTCCTCACGCTGCCGCTGCGCCTGGCGCCCATCGTGCTCATCGCCGCCGTCTCCTGCGGCGTCCACACGCTGGTGCTCGGCGTCACCGTCGCCCAGCAGCGCCAGGACGCCCTGGATGAGGGCGCCTTGCTCCGACAGGTACGGGGAGGGGACACCCGGGGACATCGTTGGGGTGGGGTGGCACAGGGAAGGTGGCCTCGCTGGGTGAATCGTTGCAGTTTCGTGTTTTTTCCGTGCCCATCTTTTGATCCTAAAGTTTGGGCAGGGCGCCGAGAGCGCATCGGGGTGGTTGGTGGAAGGACGGTGTGCCCTCGGCGCGGGGAGGGGATGTGGGCATAGATACAGCCCCCTAAAAACACAGGTTTGTCCCCAAAAGCCGCTCCGGGGTGCGTGGATGCGTGGGCTGAAATTTGGCTGCTGGGGAAACCGAGGCACGGGGGGCTTGGGGTGGCCCTGTCCGCCCCGCCTGGCGGCCCTATTTGTGCTGCTTTCCCTTCGGATTGCAAAACTGGCTAAAAATGGCCATTTTTTTGGCCGAAATGTGGCACGAGGCCACCGTGGGCCTTCCTCCAGGCTCCCAAACAGCCGCCGGAGCGTTCCCAGGAGATTTGGGCAGCCCCACGCGGGCACCAGCCCCAAAAACGCCCCCACTGTGGGGCCAGGTCTCCATGTGGGGTCACTCAGTGTGGGGCAGAGCCCAGGGACACTTGTGGCTGATTCCCTGCAAAAACAAAGCTGGAAAAAGGGCAAAATCCCGATCCCAAAAGCAGCCCTAAGGATGGGCCACCATTTCGGGCAGGGCGGCGCAGGATGGGAACGCGGGGGCAGAACGGGCCCTGGCTCCTTGGGCTCGATATTTCCTGGGAAAATTTCGGGCAGCTTCAGTATTTCCTGGGGGAATTCCCACCTGGAGCAGCTCGGGACTGTTCTCACCGCCCCAAATCAGTGGGGTTTGTAGCCAGAGGGGTGATGCCCCTTCCCCTGCTTCCCCAGCGCCGAGAACTCGGTGCGCCGGTGGCTTTTTAGGGGGGAAAATCCTGCTGGAAACTCCCAGCTCTGTGGGTTCACCGCGAGCACGCCGTGGGAGGACCCTATGGAAAGCCGGGACGCTCTGGGGCAGGTCCTGGGAGACCTCCTGCCGACAGAGGAAGGAGGGGTGTGGGGTTTTTTGCCTGCTTTTGGGGAGATTTGGAGCCGGGTGCTGCGTCCCCGATCACCCCAGGAGCTTGGAAACGGAGCCTGCTCTCCAAAACCCCCCAAAAATTCGGACTTTCCCCTACCCCTCGGGCATTTGGTTTGGCACCAGAGCCCGCACCCCTTCCGCGGGACACCTCCTGGTGTCCCACGGTGCAAGGAGAAGCACTTTGGGGACAATTCCTGCAGCACACGGGACGGTGCCGTGACACCCAACCGGGGGGACACCACTCCAGGAGCCAAAATCCTCGCGCGGCAGCGGCGTTCCCAATTCCCTCTCCCTACGTGGGACCCTAAACCCGAAGCAAACCCTTTGCAACCCCAAGGATGCTTCCAGGAGCAAGCTGACGGACGCAACGGGGGCTCCAACTCCTTTTTTTTTTCGTCCCCAAGGCCACGACAACGCCCGGTGCCAACGCGCCGGGAGCCGAGGGGGCTGCTCGGGTGTCCCCCCCCTCCGGCGGGCATGCGCCGCGGCCGCGTTAATCATTGCTGGGGCCAGCAAAACCTTGGCAACGCCGCATGCCTCAGCCTCTGCCTGCTGCAAAAAAAAGAGGAACATTATGTCCAGAAATAAACATCATTCGCTTTATTATTATAGACGTCCGGACGGCTCCCTGAGGGCAGCTGCTATTAATAGGATGGGCCGGCGGGTGCCGCTCGGACCGGAGCGGCTCAGGGGGGTTTTGGAGAAATGCCGGCGGTTTCTGCCCCCGTCCTGGATGTCCAGGAGGAACCCCAAAGCTGGATGGCACCGGGGAGACCGGGTTTGGGGTTTTTTGATGGCAAATCAGCCCCACAAAGCAGCTGCAAAGCGTTCTCCAGGGTTGGGCACGGAGCGGGGTCTCCATCTCCTGTTTTTGGCTTCGTCGCTGCTCGTTGGGCTCAGCCGCTGGCCTGTCCTCAATTCGGGTGGCCCCACACACCCGAAAGGGACCGCAGGGCACCGTTTGGGATGGACGGAGATGCCCTCGGATGGGGTGGCATCGCTCCTCTGCGGTGCACAGCCTCACCCACGTCCTCTCCAACGGGGACATTTGGGGTGCCGGGACGTGTTTGGCATCACGCAGCACATCTTGATGGTTTTAGGGTGCTCCCCAGCCAGGTGGGGTTCCCCAGCGGCCCTACACGTGCCGAGCCCTGCGGAGCGGTGCATTGCCATGACAACCCTGCTCAAAAATAGCGCCCGGCGGCTTCTTTGGGGGTTTCTTCTCCGTGCCCACCTCCAGACGCTCCTCGCTTGCCAGCTGCTGCGCTTGGGGCTTCCCGGGAATCCCAAGCCGTGGCAATGGGGTCGAGCTGAGAACGGGGCAGAGTCCATCCCACTGAAGGCTCTGCGGGTCCCTGATGCTCCCCCCCCGGCTCCTCATGCTCCTTTCTCCCCCCTAAAAAATACCTCCCTGCCGCAAACCACTTCAGCCTCCCCACATTTCCCACCACGTGCGCCTCCGCGCAGCCTTCCCTGGGGCTGCCCCCGGCCCCTGCGGACCCGCTGCTGCTTTCCAAAACACCTCTGCAAGCTTTAACGAGGCGGAATCATCCCACGGGGGCTGCAAGCTCTCCTGGGACCCCCACACGGACACCTCCAGCAGAGCAACCCCATGGTGATGGTCCCCAACGAGTCACCCCAGCGGATAACCATGTCCCTGCTCCACCAGCTCACCCCCAGCCTTGAATTCGTGTCCTCCTCCAAAATATAATTATTTTTTTTTGTATTTTTTTGGTTTTTTTTCCTGCAGCTCCTGTCCAACGTGGCCATCTACCTGTGCGCCATCACGGTGGGCACCATGTCCTACTACATGGCCGACCGCAAGCACCGCAAAGCCTTCCTCGAAGCCCGGCAATCCCTCGAGGTCAAGCTCAACCTGGAGGAGCAGAGCCAGCAGCAGGTAGGGGGGCACATCTGGGGACAACCAGGTGGGATATGGGACGGTGGAAAGGGGGAGGGGAGGACCCAGGTGGGAATTATGTCTTTGGTTTTGCGCCTTGGGTTCGTCTGGGGACTCGCCGTGTGGCCGTGCTCCCGCAGGACCTCGTGGATTTTGGTGGAGGTGTCCCCATGATGTCCCCATCCTTGTGTTGGGGACACGCAGCAGGTCCCCAAGCACGGCCCCAGCCCCAGAGAGAGCCCCATGGCTGGTCCCCATCCTTGGGGATGTCCCCATTGCAGGTCCCCGTCCTTGGGGATGACCCCATGGCAGGTCCCCATCCTTGGTCCCATCCCTGTGGCACCTCCCTGACCCCACAAACGACCCTACAACATGTCCCCATCCCCATCAGGATCTCAGAAATTTCATTTCCCATGGGTCCGATCCCACCATGGGGCTGGGGTAGTGACACTGCCCCGGAGAGACCCCACTGAGAGGATCCGGGGCGCTGTCGGCACCAGGCAGCCCTCAAATCCTCGTTTTCCCCAGCCACCATCCAGTTACGAGCCCGGCTAATTTTAGAGCCTTATCTCGGGGCCTCTCTCCCTGTCTCCCATCTCTTATCAGCTTGAGCCGCTGCCAGCAATTCGCTCCCAATGGCAACGGAGATGCGTGGCGGGGCCGGCCCCGGGCTTTTCGCCCCCCATCCCAGCCCCTCTGAGCCCAGGGGGAGAATTTTGTGGCCCCGTTCCCAGCAGGGATGGCCCCTACAGCGAGGCCATCAGCAGCTTTGAAGCTCATTAGGCCAAAATTTTTCAGGGTGGAGAAGAGGAGCTGTTCCTCCAGCAACAGCCCTGCCGTGTGCCAAAACCCCAAGACCCCGGGGGAAAACCCTTTAATTAGCAGCGTGACTTACACCGAGCGCACAGCCCCGTGCGCAGCCCGCTCCAGGGGTTTGTCCCTTCCCCAGCTCCGGGGGCTGTGGGGACGGGCGAGGGGCGCAAAATCCCCATGGGATCGCTCCTCCTGTGGGGACCCGGAGTGATTTTAAATCAAGAAAGCCCCCTTGTTGTGGTTTGCCCACCCCCTGGGCAGCTTGTAGGGATTTTATCTGGGACATCGCTGCAGGAGCCCCATGTCGGGGCTCAGGGATCGTTTTGGGGCTGCTAAAATCTGGGAAAACCCAGTGAGTTTTAATTCTTGAGCTCAGGGTGCTGCAAACGAGGTGTTGGGCTGCATATCCAGGTGCTGCAGAAGGGCTCCTGGTAAAAAAAAGCGAATTTTCAGCACTTCTGCCCGTGCCAAAATAAGCGTACGGCACCGAGCACGGAACCTGCCCCCTCCTGGTCACCAAAACGGCCACTTGCAAACCTCCCGGTGACAATTTGGGAAACGGGACGGCACGGGTGGCAACAGCATCGCCTCTTCCCTTGGCTGTGGGGCTTTTGGTGCTGCCCGGATTTCGGGCACCAGGCTGGGAGCACCCAAATATTGGCCTGATTTGGAAACGGGCTCGCTAATGGGAACAAAACGTGGATCTGGAGGGCGAGGAGACGCTTTGCACCGTGGATTTAGAAAACAGCACAGGTTTGGCTTAAACTCGATCCCTCTTTGTTTCCCTGTGCCCCCCCAGGAGCGGCTGATGCTCTCCATCCTGCCCAAGCACGTGGCGGACGAGATGCTGAAGGACATGAAGAAGGACCCGAGCCAGAAGGAGATGCAGCAGTTCAACACCATGTACATGTACCGCCACGAGAACGTCAGGTAGGGCCGCCCCTCCCCGCCGGGCTATTTCTGCTGGGGGGGGGGAGAAAAAAATAATATAAAAAAATAAAAAATTCCCGATTTGTTGTATTTGGCGGTCCCGCAGAGCCCTAGAAGGAGATCAGGGTGGTTTGCTGTGCCTAAAAAAAAGGGAGATGGGGGCTGGCCGGTGGCCAAGCAGTGCCTCGGGGCCACGTTTTGCTCCAGCCGTGCTTTGCCAAGCATCGCTTTCAGCCGTGTCCCAAAAATAGCCTTTTTGGGACATAAAATAGCCTTTTTGGGACATAGCTGGAATGACCGTCTCTATAAAAAAGAGATGTCTCTATCTGTCACCTCGCTCCCCCCCCCGCAGCATCCTCTTCGCCGACATCGTGGGCTTCACGCAGCTCTCCTCGTCCTGCAGCGCCCAGGAGCTGGTGAAGCTCCTCAACGAGCTCTTCGCCCGCTTCGACAAGCTGGCAGCCGTGAGTGCCCCCACCCAGGGGACCGGGGACACGCTGGACGGGCCCTGCCTGGTGGCACACGTGGCCAAAAATAGAGCTGGGAAGGGGTGGGGGCCCGCCGAGCCTCCGGGGAGCCAGGGAGGGAATGGAAAAATCGGATGATTTGCGTCCCTCGTGGGCACGGGAGACCTCAGCACGGGTCAAGGATGGAGCAAACCCTGCCCAGGAGAGGGATGGGGGCGGTGAGGTGGCCTGAGGGGGCTCATTTTGTGTTCCCCCCCCCCTCCCCAGAAATACCACCAGCTGCGCATCAAGATCCTGGGCGACTGCTACTACTGCATCTGCGGGCTGCCCGACTACCGGGAGGACCACGCCGTCTGCTCCATCATGATGGGGCTGGCCATGGTGGAGGCCATTTCGTAAGGGTTCCTCGTCGTTGACATCCCCACGGTGTCCTCGTCGTCGTCCCTGGGGTGTCTGGTGGAAATTTGGGGGGTCCCTGTGGTGGGTGCTGGCGTGGGCAGGGGCTCCTGGTGCTCCGCCAGGGGGTGACCCCGTTGGGTTTCTCCAAGCCAGGACAAAACCCTGGGTCTTTGGGTCTCCCCTCCTGTGCCAAGCGCGTTAAATTAACGAGGGGCTGATCATTAATGAAGCGTGGGAGCAGAACGGGGTTTGGCTAACTCCCGTATCACCCCTCTGCCCCCCCAGCTACGTGCGGGAGAAGACCAAGACGGCGGTGGACATGCGCGTGGGGGTGCACAGCGGGACGGTGCTGGGGGGCGTTTTGGGCCAGAAACGTTGGCAATACGACGTCTGGTCCACCGACGTCACCGTGGCCAACAAGATGGAAGCAGGAGGCATCCCGGGGTGAGCATCCCGTGCCGGGGCCACCATTTGGTGGCCCCCTATCATAGTTGTGGGGTGGCCCTGGCTTTACGGCACCCTGCGCGCCCCCGCAGGCGCGTGCACATCTCGCAGAGCACCATGGACTGCTTGAAGGGCGAGTTCGAGGTGGAGCCGGGCGAGGGGGGCTCTCGCTGCGAGTACCTGAAGGAGAAGGGCATCGTCACCTACCTCATCGTGGTGCCCAAGCAGCCCCTGCGCAACGGGATCAACGGGGTGGTGAGTGGCGACGCGGGCACCGGCGCCGCGGGCGAACCTCGGCGAGCCTCGAGCCACCGCCTTCTCCCCGCAGAAGCTGTCCCTCACCTCGTCCCACGGCGGCTCCCCGCTGCTCGTCAACACCAAGGAGCGCAACGGCAGCCTCAGCGTGGCCTGCGCCACCCCCGATGAGGCCGAGGAGCCCGACGCCAGGGCCAGGGGCACCTTGGAGAGCGGGGAGGAGGATGGAGAGGTAGGGCACAGGGGGAGCATCCCCTCCAGTGATTTATTTGCGTTTTTTTTGGGGGGCTGACACCTCGACCACGGCGTCAACGGGGGGGTTGACGCCTTGACCTTGATGCTGGCACGTTTTTTGTTGATTTTTGGCTCCGTGGTGCAGGCGGTGAACCCCTCCTTCCCCAACCCGCGGCGCCGGCTGCGGCTGCGGGACCTGGCCGAGCGGGTGATCGACGCGTCGCAGAACGAGCAGGAGCTCAACAAGCTGCTCAACGAAGCCCTGCTGGAGCGAGAATCCGTCCAGGCGTGAGTCACCAAGCTGGCAACACGTCCTGGCACGGTCCTGGCGCCGTGGGGTGCTGATGGCCGTGTCGCCGGCAGGTTGAAGGGGAAGAGCACTTTTCGGCTCTCCATGCGCTTCATCGACCCCGAGATGGAGACGCGCTACTCGGTGGAGAAGGAGAAGCAAAGCGGGGCCGCCTTCAGCTGCTCCTGCGTCGTCCTCTTCTTCACCGCCTTGGTGGAGGTCTTCATCGACCCCTGGTGTGTTCGGGGGGGGACGCTGGGGGTGGGTGGTCCCAGCCCATTTTTGGCCCTACAAGGCTTCGAACCTGTCCCCTCTTGGTTTTTGTTTTTTTTTTTGGGGCAGGTTGGTGGCCAACTACGTGACCTTCGTGGTGGGGGAGATCCTGCTGCTCATCCTCACCCTCTGCTCGCTGGCAGCCATCTTCCCCCGGGTGAGAAGGTTAAAGGGGGGGGGATGATGAACCGTAACCACCCCCTGACCCCAAAATAGCGGGGACGCACCCGGGATGGGGCTGGATGAGGTTTGGGCTTCTTCCCCAGCTGGGTTTTGTGCCAGCCCATCACCCAGTTAGGACGCTGAGATGTCCCCCCCCTGCTGCGTCCCACCTGGGTGAAGCCCCCCCCGTTCTCCTCCCTGCAGGTTTTCCCCAAAAAACTCGTCGCCTTCTCCACCTGGATTGACAGGACCCGCTGGGCGCGCAACACCTGGGCCATGGCTGCCATCATCATCGTCACCACGGCCGACATCGTGGACATGGTGAGCCCACGGGAGGGGGCAGCGCAGGACCCCGCTCTGCCCTTCCCCTATTCCCCACATCCCATAATTGTGCACGGCCCCGTTAAACCAATCGTTAAACCAATTCAGGCCGAGCTGCAGTGGGGAGGTGGATTTTCGCAGCGGGGCTACCCGCTGGTTGGGATGTCCTCCTCCCTCCCCCAAAACCCCGCATCCCTTGGGTGGCTTCGCAGCCCTTTTTTTGGGGGACACCACCACCTCTCATCCCCCATCCTCACCCTGTTCCTCGTTCCCCCAGCTCAGCTGCTGGCAGGACTCCGGAGGGCTGGGCAACGGCACGGCAGCGGTGTCGCCACCACCGCCGCGGCCGGGGGGCTGCGGGGAGCAACCCAAATATTACAGCTACATCGCCCTGCTGGCCCTGGTGGCCACCATCATGCTGGTGCAGGTCAGCCACATGGTCAAGCTGACCCTCATGGTGCTGATCACCGGGGCGGCCGGCACCGTCAACATCTACGCCTGGGGGCACATCTTCGACCACTACGACCGCCGCCGGGGCCAGCAAAGCGCGTAAGGGGCAGCAAGGAGGGGGTGGGCACGGTGCGAGGGTGCCCCCTTCCACCCTACTCTTACACCTTGGGGTGTCTCCCAGCAGGTCGGCGCTGGTCCCCTCCAAATATTCGATGACAGCCATGATTTTCATCGTGATGCTCAGCTTCTACTACTTCTCTCGCCACGTGAGTTAAAGCCGCCCCCTTGCTTCGCTCCCCTCTCCGTTGTTCCCTCCCCAAATTTGTGCACGTGCCCTGATTTTTGTGCGCTTCAAGGAACCATCTCCACCTCTTGTCCAACCTCTTGCCCAAGGAAAACCACCACGGAAGACCAGGACCACATCAGCACCTCCCTCTTGCCCCTAGGATTTAGGGCAAGCAGCATTACCATGGCCCTAATTAGGGGGCCACCTCCCATTAGGGCTTCACCTCGCCCCAAAGCCACCACCCGAGCCCAGACCAGCCCCCAGGATGCTCCTGGCGCTGGAGGGATCCCACTGCACCCCTCTCCCCCCCCATCCTGCAGGTGGAGAAGTTGGCCAGGACCCTCTTCCTTTGGAAAATCGACGTCCACGACCAGAAGGAGCGGGTCTACGAGATGCGGCGCTGGAACGAGGCCCTGGTCACCAACATGCTCCCCGAGCACGTGGCCCGGCACTTCCTGGGCTCCAAAAAACGCGACGAGGTGAGGGGGCACCCAGGGTGGCACCACAGCCCCGCCGTCCCCTGAGCCCATCCTACCGAGCAGGACTCGTGTTTTGCCCCAAATTTTTACGTGTGGCCCCCCGGATCCAGAGAAATTTGCCAAAAAGGCTCCAGCTGAGCATCTTTGGCTGGATAAAGATCATTTTTTTGGCCGACTGTGAGCACCCTCATTTTTTTTCCCACCCACACCCAAGGGAAACCGAGGCAGTTTGTGCTTTGGGGGAGGGTTTGGGGTTTGCTGGAGGTGCAGGCTCCCCCCCACCGTCCTTACCCACACCCCCAGGAGCTTTACAGCCAGTCCTACGACGAGATCGGCGTCATGTTCGCCTCCCTGCCCAACTTCGCCGACTTCTACACCGAGGAGAGCATCAACAACGGGGGCATCGAGTGCCTGCGCTTCCTCAACGAGATCATCTCCGACTTCGACGCGGTGAGTCGGGCCGGAGCTGGCCACGGGGGCACCATGGGGGACTTTGGGGACACTTTTGTACCTCCCCCAAGTTGTTCTGAAGCTCTTTTTCCACCGCTCAGCTCCTGGACGAGCCCCAATTCCGCTGCATCACCAAAATCAAAACCATCGGCAGCACCTACATGGCCGCTTCTGGAGTCACCCCCGATGCCAACGCCAACGGCTACGGTGCCAAGGTGAGGGGTCCCTGCGCCTCGGGGGGGCACTGGACGAGGTTTTTTTGGGGTGGGGGGACACTGATCCTGCTCCCCTCGCAGAAGGAGACCCTGTCGGATAAGGAGCGCTGGCAGCACTTGGCCGATCTGGCCGATTTCGCCTTGGCCATGAAGGTGACGTTGATGAACATCAACTACCAGTCCTTCAACAACTTCATGCTCCGCATAGGCAAGTCCGGGGGGGTTTCCCAGAGCCCACCCCGATGTCCCCAGTGTGCCACGGAGGGGTGACAGCCACCCTGCTCTCCTCGCGCAGGCATGAACAAGGGCGCCGTGCTGGCGGGCGTCATCGGCGCCCGGAAACCCCACTACGACATCTGGGGCAACACGGTGAACGTGGCCAGCAGGATGGAGTCCACGGGCGTGATGGGGAACATCCAGGTGAGGTGGTGGAGAAATTGGGAAGACGAGGGATGGGGACGGCCCCAAAAACGCCCTGTGCAGAGTGTTGAAGGGCTGGGGGTGGAGCACGGGGGTGCTAAAATTGGGATGCTGCAGGATAACGGGGCAGGAACCTTGTTGGAGGGTAGACCTGGTGCCCGAACGTCACCCTGGGGTCCCTGCTATCGAGGTTGTGACCTGGGCAGGGTCCCCCCAGCCTCCTGCTGTGGTCCCCGCAGGTGGTGGAGGAGACCCACCTGATCCTGAAGGAGTACGGCTTCCGCTTCGTGCGCCGCGGGGCCATCTACGTCAAGGGCAAAGGGGAGCTGCTCACCTTCTTCCTCAAGGGCCGGGAGAAGCAAGGCTCCTTCGTCAACGGCTCGTCCGTCACCCTGCCCCATCAGGTGGTGGACAGCTCCTGAGGGGCTTGGAGCCCGGCAGCCAGCACAGCCACCAAAAAAAAAGCCCCGCGCCAAACGGGGGCGCTTTGGGGGGAGGCCCGGCACCCACCGCTGCAGACACCGGGGACGTTTCTCCCAAAAAGGTCCAGATCTGAAACCAAATCCGAGCAACCGAGCCCTTCCAAGCACCTTTCCTGAGCTTCTGCTGGAGGTTTCCAGCGGGGTTTTGCTCCCGGGGCCGAGCAGGAGGGAGGCAGGGGGCTGCCCCTGTGGGTTCCTCCGGCCCCACACAACTCCCAGCCCCCGGCGGGCATGGGGCTGGGGTCGCCTTTCCCCGGGGCATCCCGAGGGACATCCGAGTGGCACCGCCGCGCTCGGCACGAGGAGAATCACACTCAGGGCTGGAGGGGAAGGCACCACCACGTCTCTCCTGCGTGCTGCAGCGCCTGGGGGGTCGCCGTCAGCCCGCCCCACGTCCATCCTCGTCACAAACCAACCCTAATTAGGAGCCTGGGGAGAGAGGGGGAGCGCAGTCCTGCCTTTGGCTCCGAGAAGGAAAAGAAAACAAACAAACACAAACTGATATTGTGTATTTAAGATATATAAATATATATTATATATATATATATATAAAAAGTACAGATTAACATTTATATTTTTAACTGTGCCCATTCGCTCCCCGGGGCAGAGCTCGCTGGGCTCGGCTGCTGGTGGAAGAGGGGAGCAGGGGGGAGAGGAGGCAAGCCCGGGGTGTAATTAATTACGCCGCTAGTTTCTTGAATAGAAAGCAGTTGAATTTCAAAGCCTGGTTTCAAAGTCTGCTGTGTTCTGGGGTCGGAGGTGCAGCGAGAAGGGCTCCACAGCCTCTCCAGGGGAATATTTGAAGGGGTCCCCAAAGGGAAGGACGATGCTTTGCTTCTTTTTCCCTTGTTGGGGCTCAGCTGGCTCTGGCAGCAGAGACCCGAAACGCTGGGAACCACAATTTGATGATAAAGGAGTTGAATCCCTACCCCATCCCTCAAAAGGGAAGAAAAAAAATCCCCATCCTCAGCCCGTGCTGTTCCCCGTTCCATCCCTGCACTCGCAGGACCTGGCCGCTGGTGCAAGCAGCACCCAGGTGGAACAGGAGCGATGCTGATGCAGGGAGAAATCTGCAGCCTCGCCCAAAATTCAGGCAGCTGAGGCTGTTTGCACCCCAGGACATAAACCCTGCGGGCACAGAAGTTCTATGTCACTGAAATGATTAAGCCTTAAAAATACTCCCGTAAGAACACCAAGTTTTTAAGATCTGACCCAAACTTGGAAGCGCACAGACAGGACACCACGAAAACTGTCCCGTGCCCAAAGAGAAGGAACAAAGAATGTCCAAAGCCACTGCTGGTGTGAAATCTCCTACACCAGACCCCCAAAAAGCCTCCAGGAAACGTTGCTCTCGATTCCAAGCGAGCCAAGTGCTCCTCAGGGGGATCCCAGCAACGGCGCCGGGCCCGTGGGAAGCATTTTCTTGTTGAGAGCACGCCCGGCAGGGGAGGAGAGTTACTGGGGAGAGCCCGGGGGACTTATCAGTGCTTGGTCCTGGGTTTCTTCAGCTTTGCTGAACGAGTCGAAGGCTTTGTGCAGGGCCAGGCGGCGAAATGTCTCCGAGTGAGCTGCTGCCATCGCTGCCAGCTCCGCGGGAGCGTTGGCTGGGGGGCAGAAGGAGGTGGGGAGAAGAGATTTACCAGCACAGAACTATTTGTTTCTCCTGCTCCCCTTGTCCCGAGGGAGTTTTTACTCTCCTGTGCCAGTTTTCCTGCTCGTAACCCTTCTCTCTCCTTCCTAACCCTTCGTGTCCTGCATTTCCAAGGGATTTGGGAGCACCACAACCACCCTGCGGCTTTCCCAGCTCAGAAAACACCAAAATTTGTGGGCAAGGGCAGAGTTTCACCTGTAAGGAGTCGGTTTCTGTGGGCAAAGCAGAGGAGGAACTGCTGATATCCTCCTCCAGCTCAGCTGCAGCTGGGCTCAGCTCACACAGGGAGGCCTCAGACCACGGCTGGTGGCAGGAGGAGATTTTAAAATCGAGCTGCAATGTTTGGAGCTCCATCTAGCTGCGCGCTGGTCCATGCATCTCGCAGCCGAGCCAGCCAGAAGGGGAAGATGAGTGGAAAACTGCACGTCTGGGGCAGGGCGAGCAGCATTTTGCAGCACTGCTGACACCTTAAAAGGGGTCATAAACCTCACTCCTGCCTCTCTCTGTGCAATGGGGGCAGTCACAGCCCGGCTGAACAACTCGAGACATCCCAACAGCAGGCCTCAGCATCTACATAACCCTCATTAACCATTTCTCTAATTACAGAGAGGAATTCCTGATGCTGAAGATGCACAGCGAGCTCTTTCCTCATGCAGAAAAACGAAAACTTGCTCCTTTTTGTCCCCCAGCCTGAGCTAGGAGGAACCCCCAGCCATTTCAGAGCTGCCCCAGACCCCTGCACCGCCCACTTACGCGTGCACGAAACGATGGCTTCGGTGGGGAGGCTGCAGCAGAGATCTGAGTAAAGCAGCTTGGCGCTGAACAGAAAGCTCCCGTTGTCACCTGAGACGTTGTAGTGGAAGACCAGCAAGTTACACAGGGAGTTCCTCTGCAAGGGCCCTTCCAGGCGGTCTGAAAAACGCTCCTGAACGGACAAAGACAACTTCTGGACACGGAGCTAGGACAGGAGCCCGTCGGCGTAGGGCTGGGAGCTCCCCAGGCACAGATCCCCCACCCCCTGCGCCGTGCCCACCCGCCCCGGGGTGGCTGCAAAGGCAGCAAAACCCCACGAGGGCAAGATTTCAACAACCAGTGCTCATCCACACCTCGCAGCCACGCTCCCCAGAGGCCTTTTACAAGAGCTTAGGGACCTCGGAGAGGGGAGGCAGCTCGCCCTGTGCTTGGCAGCAAGTTTTAAACGAGCCACAAGACCTCTAAATACCCGAATATAACTAAAAAATAAATATAAATACCAGCGAAAAATAAATAAGTGTGAATACCAGCGAAGCAGGCAGCAGTTTGTAGCCACACAGCTGCTCGTTAAGCTCTGAAAACCCGAGCTGTGAGCGCTCTGTGTAAAAAAAACCTGCCTAGATGTCCCCCAGCACTTCAGAGGGGCACACACTTGTAATATTTGGTACAAAAAAGGCAAAAGGAGAAATGAGCAGCGCTGCTGCAGCCCCCCGGTACCTGCAACTGGTCCGCCTGGTACCTCCGGCCAGCGTAAGCGTTGAGGTGGTCGGAGAGGACAGCCAAAAATCGCCTGATGTCCGTCTGCAGGTGCCTCCTGGCAATCTGCTCCAGGGGGATGAAGGTGGGCACCGAGTGGCGTTGGATCTGCACCTCGGGCTTGGTGAGGACGTCCAGGTAGTAGGAGTGCAGGTAGGTGCCCTCGTAAGCAGTGCTGATGCAGAAGCACACGCCCCGCTTGGTCAGCTTCCCGCTGATCCCTTTTTGGGGGTGCAGAGAGAGGGATTTGAACTCGGTGCTACCAAAACTCGGCACCAGGAGGAACTTTTGTGGGGGCAGCACAGAGTGCAGGAGGGGGCCGTATCCTCAGGGAGGTCCCTGGGACTTGCAAGAGGTCAGGGATGTAAAAACCAGCATTTTTTTATAAAGGACCTTCAATAAATCCAAGTTCAAAGTAGTTTAAATTCCCAAAAACTGGGTTATGCTGGTACTTCCAAGCAGTCCTGGCTTCCAGGGAGAAGAGGCTGCTCCCAGGGCAGGAAAGCAGCATCTCACTGCCCCAAAAAGAGTGGCAGGAGCACTCAGGGGCTAAACCCGCTTGTACAACGCAAGGAACTATCCCCACACCGTCCCTCTAAGGACCAGAACACAGAGCAAAGGTAAATTGCATTGGAAACAACACGAAAATTAATTGAAAGTTCAGGAACTGATGAAAATAAGGTGCTGGGTTAGCACCTCGCACCAACTGGCTGTGTAACTACCTCATTCCCAAAGGATTCGCTAGGGCTAAGGTGGTCACACGCTTTCCAAAATCTGAACTCACACCCCAAAACCACAGCCAGGAGGACACAGACAAACCTGGAGACTTTACCTGTGAGGTAGAAGAGCTGCAGCAGGTCCTTCATGCTTCGTATCTTCCACTCCAAGACAGCCTGAGCGCTGGGCTGCTCTGGATCTGTCTTGACACCTTCTTTCTCCAGAAGCTGCAAAAAAAAAAAAAAAAACACAAAAAAAAAAGACAGAAGATGAGAGGGGGCAGAAGGCAGCGGCACCAAACTTGTTGCCTGCAGGGAATGCAGCCAGGCTGCGGAGAAATAACCCAGTTCTGGGCAAAGCGAGGCAGATTTTCGAGGGGAAAAGGGGAAAAAAGTTCAGAAATAGCCCCACAGCCTCCAAGCAAGTAGACCCAGCAGTTCTGGACGACACCGCGCTGAAAACAAGGGGCAGAAGGACTGAACATTGCTTGAAAAAGGAAAATAAAAAGCAGCAGCTGACTCTAAATTAATAATTTCAGTAAATTCATGCTACAGGAGCAGGACGGAGCCCTCTGCCAGGTCTCTGCAGCAAGCTCTTTCTCACCCTCTTTTGCTGCAGCTCCAGTTTTGCCCGCAGCTCGTCCCTCTGGGCTCTCAGCTCCTGCACCCTGGCCTTCAGCCCAGCCAGCTTTTCCTCTTGCTGCTCCTTTTCTTCTTGCTTCAGGGCCGACTCGCGAGCCTGCGCCTCCAGCCTCTCCAGGTGAGCCAAAACCCCTGCAAGAAGAGCACAACAGGCTCAAAAACCCAGCTCTGGTTATTAACTACCTGAAAACGTTACCCAAACCGAAGTGGTTCTGATGTCCTGAGAAGCAGAGTAAAATATCAAATGGATCAAACGGACAGTCCTGACCCTAAAAGATCTGCAACCTCCCGTTTTATTCCTCACCCAGAGCAGCAGAGGGGCTTTGTCTGATGTCCCCATACCCTAAATTTGCCCTGAAACACAGCGTGGCGGGGCGAGCCAGGGCATAAAGTCCTCGTCTCAAGCACTTTATGGTGTGTTCCTGGGCGAGGGCACACTTTGAGGACAGCATACATCACCCCCCGCAGCAGCAGCTCACCGTCCTCTGAGTTTGATTTCCCTTTCTCCATCTCCCTCCAAGCCTTGGGTAAGAGTGGGAACGCAGACGTCATCCCTCCTTCTTCCCGGGAGGCGGCTTCCTCACGGGGCCTCTTCTTCCTCGCGCTGCTGGAAGGGGGCTCCGAGAAGTCCTGGAGCTGGTCGGGCTCCGAAATTGGGGCACGAGGATGTCCTGGGGGCTGAAAGGGACGGTTAGAAGCCACCCAACCCCATAAGGAACCCTCCCGTGAGCGCAGGCAGGGACAAGATTCGACACCCCAAGCCCAGGGGGGTGACAGGAGTTAATGGGATGAAGAGGGGCTGGGTGGTCTGGGGCCACCAAATTTGGCGGGGGGGTACACACCCAAGGGTTGGGAGGGGAATGGGGGGGGATGTGGGGGTCAGGGAGACACAGGGCAGCCTGGAGAGCCCCAGTAATGGGGGTGTGGGGGTCAAGGGCGTATAGGGTATCCCAGGGACACCCCCCAAAAGAGGGCTGGGAGGGGTCAGGGGGACACGAGGTGACCCAGGGACCCCCATCAAGGGGTTTGGGAGTGTCAGAGGGACACAGGGTGGCCAGGGGATGCCCCCCAAGAGGTTTGGGGGGGGTCAGTGGGACAAAGGGTGTCCTGGGGACTCCAACTGATGGGGATGTGGGGGTCAGGGGGACATGGGGCAACCCGGGAACACCCCCAAGGGATTTGGGGGGTGGTCAGGAGGACACAGGGCAGCACAGGGACCCCCATTGAGGGGATTTGGGGGGGGCAGGGGGACACAGGGTGGCCAGGGGACACCCCCTGAAAGGTTTTGGGGGGGGTCTGAGGGACATGGGACAATCCAGGGACCCCCATTAAGGGGATTGGGGGCGTCAGGGGGACAAAGGGGAGCCCAAAGGGTTTGGGGGGGGGGGCTCAGGGGGACTCGGGGCCGCCCCCTGAGGCGATTTGGGGGGGGCAGGGGGCGGCCTGGGGGTACCCCCAAGACATTTGGGGGGCTCAGGGGGACACGGGGCGGCCCGGGGACCCCCAGAGATGGCGAAATAGGAGTCAGGGGCAACCCAGTGACACCCCCTCGAGGCGTTTTGGGGGATTTTAGGGGATTTTGGGGGGGTTTTAGGGGGTTAAAGGGACCCCCCCTGCCCCCTCCCCCCCCCTTTCCCTCTCACCCCGCTCAAACTCCGCGCTCAGACCCCACCGGAACTACGTCACTCCCCTTCCTCTTTTTGCCGTACAACAAAATGGCGGCGCCCTCTGCTCTCTACCCCCCAGCACGCGCCGCCATGTTCCCCCTTTCCTTCTATGAGCCTGCGCGCTGCCGTACAACAACATGGCGGCGCCCGGAGCGGCGGGGGCGGCGGCGCTGGTGCAGTACGTGGTGCTGCGGGGCGACCTGGCCCGCTCGTGGCCGCTGGGCGCGGTGGTGGCCCAGGCCTGCCACGCCGTCCTGGCGGCCGCCCACGCTCACGGCGGCCACCCGGACACGGCCGCCTACCTGGAGCTGGGCGGCGCCATGAGGACGGTGGTGCTGGAGGTGCGCGGGGCATGTCGGGAAAGGGGCGCCCGCCGCGCTGAGGGGGAGCCGCGGCCGCCATTTTGAGGCGGTGCCTGGGGGACCCCCGCACCCCTCAGCAGCGCTCCCTGGGGGCCCCCCCGACCCCAAAACTCGGTCCTCGGGGACCCTCAGGGATCCCCCGACCCCAAGCTCGGTCCTCGGGGACCCCCCGGGACCCCCCGACCCCCAGGCTCGGTTTTGGGACCCCCCCAGGCTCCCCTCAGCAGTGCTGGGTCGGTGGGCGTGGGGGGGGAGAGGGGTTTGTGGTAGCCCGATGAGGAGTTTTTTGGGGAAAAAAAGGGTGTTTTGGGGGTGTAGTGGTTGTGTGGGTTCCAAACTTGCTGTTGGTGGTGGTCACTGTGGTAACATAAAGGAAAAAATGTGGGTGTGGGGCACAAATCCCGTGAGGAGAGGCTGAGGGGGCTCAGGGTGTTTAATCTGGAGCAGAGGAGGCTGAGGGGGGGCCTCGTTGCTCCCTAAAACCACCTGAAAGGAAGGGGCAGGGAGCTGGGGGCGGCCTCTGCTCACAGATAAACAGCGATGGGAGCAGAGGGAATGGCCTCGAGTTGTGCCAGGGGAGGTTCAGGTGGGAAATGAGGAGACATTTCTGTCAGAAAGAGCAGCCAGGCACTGGGACGGGTTGCCCAGGGAGGTGGTGGAGTCCCCGTCCCTGGGGGTGTTCAAGGAGAGCGTTGGATGTGGTGCTTGGGGACAGGGTTTGGTGGTGACATTGGTGGTAGGGGGTGGTTGGAGCAGATGATTTGGATGATTTCCAACCTTAACAATTCAATATTTCTCTGTGGTTCTTACAGGCGTTTTCCACCCCAAATTTCACTGCATTTTTTTTCTCTTCCCCAGGCTCCGGACGAGGCCGCCCTGACGGTGCTGGCAGAGACCCTGAAGCAGCACAGCATCGACCACCAAGTGTGGACTGAGCAGCCCGAGAACGTTCCCACCTGCCTGGCGCTCAGACCCTACCCCAAGGACCAAGTGCACCAGCACCTGAAGAAGTTCAAATTGCTGAAGTGATCCCTGCTCCGGCTGCGGGTGGCCGTGGGCAGCTCTCCTCCTGAATCAGAGCTTAGATTGCCCCCCGACAGGCTCTAGGAATAAAGCTGCTGCGTCTCCGGAGCGCTGCTAGCGCTCATCAGCCTTGTGGGATAACGGTTAAAAAGTGTAAAACTCGTTAGTGGAGAGGATTAAATATTTGTCTGTGCAGATTGTGACTCTGTTATATGGGTCTGTTTGCAGTCTGTGTGCTTGTAGATCTTCACTCTGCCAGCGCAGGCAGCATTTTAGTGTCTGCCACACCTGGAAATGTCTCTGGTGTGTGTTAGGAGTGACGTTTTTCATGATTAGATCATGTTTTTTTTCTGATTTTCAGCTTGAATTTTGCCTCATCCCTCCTGTTCTGCCCCTTACACAGCAGGTACGGTGCTGCTGTCCCTGCTGTTCAGTTCTGTGGCTGCTTTAATTCTCCCTGTTCTCACTCAGGGGACCCAAACCTGCCTGAAAACCCACAAACTCCCGCTCCCAGCCACCCTTCAGGGTCAGATTAACCCGGGGCAGCGTTAGGTAGGGCTGTGCTGGGTTCTCTGCCTTCCTTACAGTGCCCTAAGCTTTGTGCAGCCCCCCAGATTTATTTCTGTCTGGTTTTTCACAGCTCCTGAGCTCCTGAAGCCGTGACAAAACCCTGCTGGGAGCCGTGCGAACAGCAGACGGCAGCATCGGCCCGCGAGCCGGGATCTCTGCAGCTCTCAGCCCGATTTCTGCCTCGTTTATGCCCGTTTTTGAAAGCAGCTCAGCGTCCTGTGAGTTTCATTTCCCCCTCATGTTAAAAAAATCAAAAAAACAACAAATAAAGAAAGCGCTGCTGGCTGGAAGTGCCCCTGACCCGCAGCTCCCTGGCTGGGTCACGCTGTTCGCACCGCATCAATTCCTGCCCGTGCAGCCCCCAAAATCTCCCCGCTGCACAACGCTGAGGAACCAACCCCTGGTGGGTGTGAGGAGGGCACCCCGAGCTGTTTCTTTTGGGGTTTTCAGAAAAAAATGAGCAGTTTTCGCCCCCCTCCCAGCTTCAGTAGCACTAACCCATGAGAAGCACAGGATGAAGACCCCCAGCACCCTCCTCTTCCTCACCCACCGCCTCCAGCCCCCAAGCAGGAGCACTGCAGCCACCCCCCAGCCCCAGCTGAGCACCCCAAAACACTCAGGCACCCCAAAACCCCCAAATTCCCGATCCCCCCTTAACCACCGGGGCTGCGGCACCGCTCCGGGTCGCCCCTCAACACAGAAACAACGAAACGTTAAGCTGGCAACTCGGGTTCTTTTTCTTTTTTTTTCATTATTTGTCATCTTTTAACTCTTGCAAATGTCAATCAACAAAGCTACACATTTTTTTTTTGTTTGTTTGTTTTCCACACACCAGCGCGATTTTAGAGAGAGAGGGAAAAAAAAAAACAAAAAAACAAAAAAACCCCACGGCCCCCCCCCGCTCCCGTAAAAGTCAGCAGTGAATATTAAAAGCGACCCCCGGCTAAAAGAGAAGAAAACAAATTTATACAGAGCTCAGAGCTATTTACAGTGACAGGCTTGAGGGGGAAAAAAAAAAATAATAATAAGCTGTATCTCCCAACAGAGACTTCAATTATTATTATTATTATTTTATTATTATTATTTTAAATAGTTTAAGCTACCTCAGCTGTTAAACACAATCAAAGCAGAAAGAACCGACTGCTTAATTTTATTTAATATTTAATCAGAAAATTTTATCTACAATAATTGACAGACCCCTCCCCGCCCCCCCCGTCCTTCCCCCTAAAAATTATTGCAGTTTTTTCCCCAAACTGTTCTTTTTTTGTCATTTTTTTTGTCTTTTTTTTTTTTTTACTTTTTCCTGTTGTAATATACACGTCGTGGCCTCTGTTCGCTAGGAGGCCTTTAAACCAGCATAAAACATGGAAAAAATGGTGGGTCAAAATACTCTGTTTTTTTTTTTTTTTCTTTAAAACCGACAAACTCACGATTGCTAGAAAAAGCTGATTGTACGCACAAGCGGGCTGGGGCAGAGGGGAGAGAAGGTTTTTTTTTTTTGTTGAAGCATGAATAAAAACGGCCTTTCTCGCAGAAGTCCAGCGTCGACCCCTTCCGTGCCCCACGCTGAGACGTGATCAGTGACAGATCCAGCTGAAACTGAGCTTGCTCTTCCTCCTCCTCCTCTTCCTCCTCCTTTTTTTTTTTCCTCCTTTTTCGCCTCCTCCTCCTCCCGACGCAGTCCTCCAGCTGCCTTCTCCCTCTCCCCTCCCCGCCTCCCCGAGAAACCTTCGGCCAGATTAAGAAGCCAGCAACTGATTACAAAAATAAGAATCATCTGTAATTTTGGCTCAAGAAACCGACTGTCCCGCCTCGTCGCTTCGCCAACATCCAACGCTTTTTTTTTTTTAAAAAAAAAGGAAAGAAAAAAAAAAAAAGGGGAAAAAAAATACCCCCCCTCCCAAAAAAAAAACAAAACAAAACCAAACCAAACCCCCTTTTGGCTCCAAACACTACGAGCTGCAGAATGGCTGCGGTTTGAGATATCAAAAATCTCAGAAAAATAGATAATATATATATATTTATATCTCTCTGTACGTCTCGATTATTTTTTTTTTGTGTTTTTTTTGTTTTTTTTTCGATTTCACATTCCTCGAAAAGCGGGTTATTCAGTCAGTAGCTGCTGAAGAAGGCTCTTCTGCTGGCCCTGCGGGGGCGGCGGCACCGCGGCGGCGGCGGCGGCTGCGGTTTTCGGGGCGCCCAGGGGAGCCGGCGGGTTGAGGTAGGGGTCTCCTACCAGATTCACTGTACACTGCACGTCGGCAAACACCTGAACCTGCTGTACCTGCTGGGACACAAAAGACAAGAGGGGGGGTTTTAGCGGGGACGGGGCAGGGGCCCGGAGGCGACGGACTGGGTACTACGTGAAGTGGAAACTCACTAGAGACATCCTCTAGTCTGGAGCCACCACAGAGAAGAACTCTTCTGTCTTCTTGTCCTACAAAAAGAAAACCGCTGCACTCATTCGGCTCAAGGGCTCTGGCGAGGTTCACGGCGCTCGTTTTATTTAAAAAAAAAAAAAAAAAAAAAAGGGAGAAAAATAACCAAAAAATGTTTTTTTTTAAAAAAAATAATAATTAAAAAAATAAAAAGCCAGGCTGGCATCCCCCGGGCACCGGGGAGCTGGCGGTGCGGGAAGGCAGCGGCGTGGTCCGGAGCGGCTGCTTGATGAAATTAAGAGCGGCGGCGGCTGCGGCGGCGGCGTTGTGGGTCCCTGGGGGCTCTGCAAACCAACGCCGCGCGGACGGGGAAGGGGAGAGCGAGGAGGGGGAAGTTTTGGGGAAGAAGGCGCTGAATTGAAGAAGGTCCCGGCGTCAAAGGCAAAAAGCCCGCGAGCCAACGGCGGCGGCGCTCGCTTTGGGCGCGCCTCGCGGCCTCCCCGCTGGACGGACGGACGGATGGATGGATGGACGGACAGACACCGTCCCGCAGCCTCCCTCTGGCCCTTTCCCCTTCCAAATCCCCTCGTTCTGCCCCAGATCAGCGCCGGCGGCACCGCCTGAGAGCAGTGGGCACCTCCCCGGGCACCCTGCGGCGGCGCCGGGCAGCGGGGCCGGCTCCTTCCAACCCAAAATCGGAGCTGAGGGTTGAATTCCTGCTCCTCCTGCCCCCTGCAGTTGTTTTCCCAGCTCGGGTGCAGCGTTTCTGCTCCTCCGCGTTAGCAGCAAGATTTTAAAAGCGCTCTGAGCGGCGCACAGAGCCAGGGCTCGGTGAGGCTGGAGAGCAGAGCAGGATTTCTGAGGTCCCCAAGCGCCGGCGGCGGCAGGGACGGAGCCAGCCCCGTGAGCCAGAGCTGGCCACAGCCAAAATCTTGCCCGGTGCCGAGCGCGGCGCCACGGCACGGCCGGGATGGCTGAATTTTGGGAGCACGGCCAACTCCTCTCTGTACCTGAGATGTGCTTAGCAGTTTCTTACTGACCTGCGCCCCGTCTGCTTCTGTTTTCAAAAGGTCAGTGGAGGAAAGCTGGTTGCAGTAAAGGCCCGCGGGTCTCAGCGCCGGGTCATTTACCTGCGGGAAGCAAAAAAAAAAAAAAAAGGCTCAGCGAGGGCTCCTGGAGGTCCCCTGAGCCACTCGTCGCCCTCTCGAGCCCAGCCTGGGTGGATTTGGGGAGGGGGAGCCCACGCGTGGGGCGGTGCCGGCGTCCTCCTGGCACCCGGAGCGGGTTTGGGAGCTTTTTGCCTTTTTTTTTTTTTTTTGTGGCAGCATCCTGGCCTTAAATAGCCAAGGAGCAGCAGGTTTCCACGCCAGCCTCTCAAGTTTGGGTGCAGACACTGGGAAATTTGCTAAAAAGCACCCAAACACCTCCCCAAATTGCTTTAAACAGTCTGAGGGTGCTCTGCCCCTGGATAAGGGCACTTAAGCCAGGCTCTGGCACGGGGGCAGGAACCACGGGAACCTAACACGGCTTTGGGGGAAAAGAAATCACCCGGGGAAGGCGTTTGGGGACAGGGGAGAGGTGGCACTGACCTGCTCCGAGCACATGGAGTTCATCCCGGGCATCTGCAGCGAGTTCATCTGCATCTGGCCCGCCATGGGGTTGATGTTCTGGACGTTGGTGTTCCCTCCTGCCATGGAGACGGTGATGCTCATGTTGTTGTACATCCCCTGCTGCGCTGGGGCCGGCTGCGTCTGCCCGGTTTGGCTGAACACGCTGGGAGGGAGAGGAGGAAAAAAGGGTTAGGAGGGTGGTGGTGGTGGGGGGGAGGATGTTCTCTGCCTGGTCGGGGTGGGATGAAGACCCCAGAGGCAGCGCTGGGTGTGCGTGAAGCTGGGGGTGGTGTGGGATTTGGGGAAAACGGGAAAATTTTGCTCCTGCAGCCTCCTCGCTTTCTTCCCTGCACTAAGGACCATCCTTCGGTCCATCCAGGTCCTTGGGATGGAAAAAGGGAGGGACACGGTGGCATTAGAGGGGCTGCAAACAGCCCAGGGATGCCCTGGAAGGTTGAGGAGCACGGTGGAAACCTCTGCGCCCTGCTCCTGCTGCAGCACGGGGCTGCTCAGCGTGACCTGGTGGGGCAGGAGGGACACCAGGGGGCAAGGGGGGACCACGAGGAAGAAATACAAAGCCCTACAAAGTCCTTCTGACCCCAAGCTCTCACTGCTGCCTGAGCAGGAGAGGTGAGCTGAGCTGTGCCCAGATCCCAAGCAACACCTTCTGGTTTGTTTCTTTTTCCTGTTTCTGGCGATTTGAAGCCCAAACCTGACTCGCACACAAAACCAGGCAGCAGATTTGGTGATTTCACCCCCCCATGGGTGCGTTCGTTAAAGAGGCACCAGCACGGGCCACAGTGGCACTGCCACACGCAGCTCCTTTTATTGCCACATTTCCTAAATCCCCCTGCTTTCGTGGCACGTAACGAAGCCACAATTAAAAACCCCAAATTTGCTCCGCGTCTTGCCCGATGCGTGCTTGCTCCGCAGGCTTCTGGCCACCCCGAGCCTGGGCGCGCAGCCCCCGGCTCACGGGGGTAGGAACCAAAAAAAAAAAACCAAAAAAACCCTTAAAAATCCCTCCCAACATCCCCGCCACCTTACTTGCTGTTGCCCATGGCTCCTTGCTGCCAGCTCTTCATGTCGGGGGACTGATAGCCCGGGGTCGGCGGCGCCGGCTGCAGCATGGGGCTCTGCGACGGGGGGAGCTGCGGCGACATCAGGGGGCTGCTGGGGCTGAGCGAGGGGGCGAAGGCGGGCTCGTTTTGCTGCCCCATGCCTGGGGAAGGACAGAGGGCATCAGCCAGGGGGGCGGTGGGATGCTGGCGGTGCCCCCCCTTCTTTCCTCCTCCTCCCCCTTGCAGCTGCAGGAGGATCAGCTGCGAGTTTCGGGCCCAGGCTCGCTGGGTTTCGTTTCCAGCAGCTGCCACGTGAATATTTTGGGGCTGAGCGGGCGGGGAACCCCCTTCCCACAGTGGTTGCCATCGGCTGGTGGCCTTATTTTGTACCACACCTGGATGGGAAACGGCTGGGGCAGCGATAAAGTCGTGGCTAAGGGGGTCCTGCACGGCTGCTGCGCCCTGGGGCGGCCGTTTCCTTCTTGCTGAGACCCCAAAAAGGACATGAAGACCTTCAAGCACCCAATCTAGCGTGCCCTCCTGCTTGAGCTGATGGATTTCACGAGAGCTCTGTGCCCACGAGAGATGCAGGAGCTGTTTGCAGCTCCTTTAGGGTGTCTTGGCAAGGATTTGGTCTGATCCCGAGCGTAAGTGTTTAGGGGAGTGCTTTTCAGGGGAGTGCTTTGTGGTTTGAGTTTGGTGGGAAGAGTAAAAACAAAATAAATGAATTGTTTGCCCAAATATTGTGGTTTTTTTTTTTTTTTTTTTTGAGATTCAACCAGAAAAGGTTTAGTAGAGGTGTGCAGAAAGAGCAGCGAGACGTGGTGTGAGATGGCAGCAGCGGAGCCCGCGGTGCCGCAGCATCCCCCGAGGTCACCGCTGTGCCCTCCACCTCTCTCCCCGCGCCACTTTCCGAGGAGAGCAGACAAAATCAAGGACAAAACCTCAAGCAGGACCCAGCCCTTGCGATATTTGGCTAAACCTGGGTTTTCTGGGAGCATTTCTGCGTTCCTCCTGCCCCTAGGGGCACACGTCCAGCGCACTGCACCTCCCCACACCCTCACCACCCCTTCCACCTACACCGAGAGGGGTTTTGGGGGGGCCCCCTCCGGCTTCACCTACCTGAACCCGAATACTGAAAGATGTTTTGCTGCAACTGCGGGGTCATCCCGGCGCCGAACTGCCCGCCGACGCCGCCCATCATCCCCCTGTTGACCATGGCGCCGCGGTTCGCCAGCGCGGCCTCGGGGCTGGACGCCAGCTGCGAGAAGGGGCTGGTGGAGGTGGGGGGGTTCCCGGGGCTCGTACCGTAGTTGGGGGGATAAGGGAACTGCTGCGGGGGGGCTTGGGGAAGCCGGGCGGCCCCCATCTGCACCGGGAGGCCGGCCGAAGGGGGGAGGTTGTTGCCGAAGCTCTGCTGTCTCATCAGGAGGGCTCGCTGCTGCATCAGCTGCCGCTGCCGGTGCTGCTGGCTGTAGAGCTCGCGTTGGCGCTGGGCCAGCATCTGGGCGTTGAGGGGGGGCTGTAAGGGGGGGAAGGAGATGCCCAAATTAGCCCCCAAATGGCTGGCAACAACCCCCCGGCCCTCCCCTTCCCCTTAGGTTTGGGGTGGACGTCCTGATTTTGCGAGGGGAAGCTGGAAAGGAAGAGGGGAGCAGCCCCAGGGGGCTGTAAATCCGCTGGGTTGTGCGGATCAGAGGCAGGGCAGAGCCACCCCATTATCATTGAGTTCCTTTTATCCGAGGGATGCAGCAAAAAGCCCTTTTTGTGCCTAAAACCCTCTTCTTGGGCTCCCAGAGAGGGCCACTCAACAAAGCCATCGGCTGCGATGGAAACCACCGGGTGCCCTCCTCTGATATTCCCCAGGGAAATTCAGAGGCTGCTCGGAGACGTGGAGTGAAGTTACCCGAACTCAGCCACGCTTCCTGACCTCTCCAGGCGTTTCACCCGCTTCATTCGGAGCGAAACGAGAACTTTAGGGCCTGGGGATTTGTAGGATCATTACAAAGATCCACCGGAGATGCTGGTATTTAAGGGACGCCGTCTATTTCCCGGAGACCCTTCTCACCCAGGTGGAGGGGATGGAATAAAGGGAAATAAACCACAGCAGCTCCTCGGCAACAAGGTTTTGGCACGCTGGGTGGTTTTTATGCCCGTAGGAGAGGGGATGGGGGCACCCTGAGCTCCCGGGGACCGTGTCACCGTGCCGTGTCCCCCTTACCTGGGGGGTCATCTGCTGCTGCATGCCCGCCCGCATGTTGATGCCCACCGGCGAGCTGGCTGCAAACTGGTTGAGGATCGCCTGCCGGTTCTGGTGGATCAGCTGGAGGGGGAGAAACGGCAAAAGAAAACTCAGGAGAGCAGCCAAAAATAAATGTCACACCAACATCGGGAGCCGCCGACCCTCCGGGCTCCCTAAATCCTCCCCTGGCCACCCAGGGAGGTTTTTTTTACCTGCTGCTGGCCCTGCAGTCGCTGCTGCAGCTGAAGCCGCAGCTGGTTGGGGGCGGTGGGGGGCCGGCTGAGCGTCTGCCGGGGCTGCATGGCCCCCATGGTGGTGGGAAAAGCGCCGCGGGGCGGCGGCACCTGCACGGGCATGGGGCCGAAGGACGGTTTCTGGCGGACCATGCCGGGGAAGGCGGCGGGGAGGTTGGCGGTGGGCGAGGCGGAGGAGTAAGGCTGGGGGTAGAGGCCGGGTTTCTGCTCCATCAGGAGCTGCGGGGTGGCTTGCTGGGGTTGGAACCGCTCCGTCAGGGCTTCCAGCCCGCCGCCCTGGGGGAGGAAAAAGAGAGAAAATAAAATAAAATAAATAAAATAAAATAAAATAAAAGCCTTACGGTGGAGACCGGCTGAGCTCCAGCCCGGCACGCTGGAGGAGAGGGTGGAAAGGTGCTTGCTGTGCCACCCAACCCCTCACACCATCCCTCAAAGCTCTGCACTCGTGGTTTTGTCTCGATAAATGACTTAATTTGAAAGAAATTGCTGCTGTGCTGCGCGTTGCAGCCCCATCCCTCGGCTGGGAGTAGGGGATGGCCCCAGCCAAGTGCCCTAAAAGATGCTGCTCTGCCCGGGCAGGCTGCTGCAGGGCTAGCGCTACCCCAAGGGTTACCCCAAACGCCCACTCCCCAGGGCTCTGCAAACCTCAGAGGGATGGGAGGGATTTAATTCGTCTTGCTTTGGAGCAGAGACCCCAGAAAAGGCTTTTCGGGAGGGCTCAGGGCCCAACCAGCATCGCACCCCGCTCGGAGATCGACCTGAGCATGGGAAATATTTTGGTTTTCTCTCCCTCCCAGAAATTCAGATGGAACTGGTTCAAGGACTGGGTTTTAGGTCCTAAAACAGCAGCCCCAAAGCCAGGCTTGCCAAAACGAGGCTTTTTCACTCTTTTCTCCCCAAAATCCCCAGCTTGCGGCCGCCTCCTGATTAAAAGAGGCGCAGACACCTCCGGCACCTCCTCTCACCACGTCTCCAGTAACAAGGAGATGCTGGGGGGACCGGGCACAGGAGGGGGCTCAGGAAAGGCTTTGGCAAGAACACCTCTGGTAGGACCAGAGGGGCCGAACTCCCTACCCCTGAGTGCATTTGTAGGGAAAAAAAAAAGGCACTTGTTGATTTTGGATGCACGGTGTGAGAAAAGAGACCTGGTTTTGGAAGGCAAATAAATGCTTGGCTTGGGAATCGTTGATGGGTCCCCCAGGTCCCTCCCGAAAAGGGGACGTGCCACCTCCTGGGATGTCCTTGAGCTTCAGCAGTGGAGGAGGAGGCCCAGAGCACCAGGAGGGATCTGCTCGCAGAGGGTTTCTTTTTTAGGGCACAGGTTGGGTCGGTTGTTTTGGAGAAAGCGCGCGTGCGAGCACGACGGGGCGTGGAAAAAGGACCCGCTCTACGAAAAACCCTGATCCATCCATCCCATCTTCCACCTCCCTTGCTGTTCTTCCTACAGAAGGGCTTCCCCCTGCTCTGTGCCCTATTTTTGACGAAAACCCAGCTCCTTCAGACGCCAACGCCTGCGACGGGGGCCACGGCACCGTCCCAAAACGCCGCCGGCGACAGCGCGGCAGAAGTGGCGTTGGTTCCTGCGGTTAAATCCGAGGCAGAGGGGCAGCTGCAGTGTAAGCCAATCTCGGCCACAGGGTTTCATACCAGCCAGGCCATTAGATATATTATTAGGCAGAGTAATTAAGGCCGAAGGAATCTCTTGCCCGGGGGGGGGGACTCCAGCTGGAAGGCTCCTCCGAATCCCCCGAGCGCGGCGGGGAAGGGGGACGGCCCCGCCAGCTCTCTCCCCACACACCCCGACACATGAGCCGTGCGGGGATGGCAGCCTTCAGGCTGGCTTTTCTCACGGGGGGGGCTGCTTTTTTAAAAAAAAATAAAGCCCAGAACGAGCTATTGGGTTTCACGGGGCTGCTTTCCAACGTTTCCAGCGGAATGGCACCGGATCGGGTGTCCTCTCCCAGTCTGATGTTCCCGCTCACATCTGGCCTCCCGTTGGCAGATGCTGGAAATCTTCCTTCGCCCTCATCTTGGCCCCCCTCCGCCCAACCCCAGCAGCCCCAAACCCTTTTTCTCCCCCCTCTACCTGCACCAGTTTGTCAATGCCAAGGGCTCGGTCCAGCTCGGCCAGCTCCGTCTCGTCTTTGCCGCTCAGGAAGGACACGAGCTGCTCGAGCAGGGCTTTCTCGTCGTTGCGACCCTCCGGCGTGGTGGGAGGACACAGGAGCTCGTCCAGCTGCGAGGTGATGCAGGGGCTGCGGGGACAAGAAGCCGAAGGGGACACGTGAACGTTGGCCAAGAGGTGACAGGGATGAGCCCTGCCAAACCCGAACGTCGCCGAGCCCCCCGGGCGCGGGGTTCGCTGCGCCGGGTGCTGCCGGCTTCCCACCCCGCACGGCACCACGAGCTGCTTGGCAGCACCAAATCCTCCGAGGAACCAAGCCAGGACGGGGTTTTCGGGTGGGTTCTGGAGCGCAACTTTGCGCTTTTTGCTCCGCGGGAGCTTTGGGCAGGGCAAAAAAAACTTGTGCAGGCACGAAAACGGCGAGGCCGGGGAGGCGCTGGGACAGCCGGGAGGGAAGCAGCTGAAGGCGAAGGGAACCTTTCAGCTGGAAAAAAAAATAATAAAATAAAACAAAAATAAAAATAAATAACATCTCTGACAGGCTCGCTGGATATTCTTTGGGAATAAGATTAATATGTAATGAGAGACATTCCAATGACGTGACTAATTGGAGCCGATCGGATTTGCCGGGGCTGACACAATGAAGGGAGCCGGGGCACATCACGCTCGCGGAGAGGCACAAAAGGAGAGGGCTCCAACATGCCAGCGGTTCCCAAGCAGCAGACATGTTGATCCTTTTAGCTCCAGATGAGGACCAGATGTACAGTAAGGAACCGGAGCCAACCTGACCGAGAGCGCTGCCGCCAACACACGCAGCTTAAGCCGGGGGGAAAGAAAATACTCGGAGCTGGGATTTCTGAAATCGCAGAGAGGGAGGCGGGGAGGGGAAAAACGGGGCTCGTGCCCCGCAGCCGAGGTCCCTGCCGGGTGCTGCTCCGTGTCAAACCAAGCCCCGAAGCCCAAAAGGCCCAAGAATGCAGCTTGGTGCCCAAACGCATCGCTCCTGCAGAGAAAAGGGGAGGAGAAACTTGTTTCCTCCACGTTAAGAGGCAGCGAGGGGCTAAATTTGGGTTGGCGACATCTCCAGGCAGGTGACCAAAGTCCTTTTTGTTTCGTGCTTCGAGGTTTTTTATCCACCACAACCATTCTGGCTTTTTTTTCAGGGTGAAAATCTGATTCTGCACCCAACGTGGGGCGCCCGACTCGTCCGCGCAGCTCAGCCCCTGAGGTCCCCGAAAACACCTCCCATGGCACAAAAGCTGCTCCAAAAGTTCTCCTGCCTCCTGCACGTGCCCTGGCCACCTCGGGAGGATGAGAGGAGCGCGTGAGAGCAGCCTGGAGAACCCTGGACGTGGTTCAAGGAGCCTTGGAGCCGCTCCACGGCGCAACTGCCCCGCTTCCACCGGCGACACGGGCGCAGCAGAGGGGATGTGGTCGTCCTGCCTGCTTGAGAAGCGAAGATCCGGAGGATTTGGGGAACGGGAGAGCTTGGAGAGGAGGCTCCCCGTGGCCAGGCAGGAGATTTGGGCACCGCCAGCTTGCGCTTAAATTCATTTCCCAGCCCTGCACGATCTGCTTGCTCTGGCTGGGGTCTCCTCCGGGGACCCAGCAGCTGCTTGGACCGCGGGCACCTCCCGGCTGGAGCCCGAGCGAAGTTCGTTAGCGAATATTCATTAGTGCAACACCGCTGGGGCACGTCGGTAGTGCAAAACTCAGCCAGGAGAGGCTTTTCCTTGGCGGCGCCTCCGCTCCCAGCTCGAGCCCAAGCTGGGTTTTTGCAGCTCACGCTCTCTCCACCTCTCGTCCTGCTGTCAGCTCGTGGTCCCAGTTTGTGTCCTGGCTTTACTGGGGGCTCCCACCACGCTGGGGGCTTTTCAGCACAGACCTGACGGAGCCATAAAAAGCCCCACCGGGCATCAGCCAGCCCCGCAAGCATCTCTTTGCTTGCTTTCTACCCCCTAAAAGTTGAGAAAAGCAACGAGGAACTTGCAAAACACCAGCAAAACACCTTTTGGAGCCATCCAAACCACTCTGCACACCCGGGGACCGTGCAAGGTTCGCCGCCCCTGCACTTTGCCAGAGGTGTGACCTTACCGTGCCCGTCCCGAGCCCTTGACAGCAGCCTGGGCCCTGCTCTTTGCCTCAATTTGGGATCCTGCTGCTGCTGCTCGAGCCAGGAGCAAATCCAGCTCCCTTCCTCGCAGCTGTGCTGGCTTGGGGAGAAACAAATGACTCCAGCACGGCTGCCTGACTCAGTGCTTGGAGCGCGAGGCTGCTGAGTAAGGGAAGGTCATTTGTGCCCGATCAGGCAAGCAGAGCGGCGTTTTCGGGAGCTTTTAGGGAGCTTAAACCAAGATTGATCCTCGTAACCGCTCTGCCCTTCGTCAGGTCTGCCCCGTGGATCTCGAGCTGGTGACGAAGTGATGGCAGCACCAGGGTTTAAAAGGGGAGTTGTTCGGGCTGATGGAAACGCTGCTCCTCGATTAAACGGGGATTTATTTTCTCTCCCATCTCATTCCAGCAAGGAGAAGCTGAGCTGTTCGAGCAGAACTTCAGCAGAGCCCACTTAGGCGACCCTTTCCTTGGGCTGAATGACGAGGTTTTCAAAATTAATCTGGATTTAGCCCCTAGAAGAAGATCTTTGGCTCCTGCCTTGCTCAGAGGCAGCTCTGACACGCGTCCTCTTCGTGGCTGGAACAGAGCGCTCATCTCCTTAATTAGCAGAGCAAGTTTTGCCTCTCCACAAACCATGGATTTGGGCAGCAGGAGCTGCAAGAGGATCCTCGCCTTCTAAAGTGCTGCTGCACCACCTCGAGGTGCCCCCCGCATGGCAGGGCAGCAAGCACGGAGCTCCATCAGCAGGGCTCCCCACCCTACTGGCCTCTTGTCCCCAAAATAACCAACCTACAGCACCCTCCTGACCTCCTGGCCCCAAAATAACCAACCTACAGCCCCCCGAGGTGCGGTACTTACTCATCGGGTTTACTCAGAGCGCCTCGATTCATGGGTGCCATGCTGCTCTCCGTCCACGGGAGCTGCTCCCCCATGCCCGGCTGTCCAAACTGGTGATCCGGCACCCCCATCTCCAGCTCAGACATTCCTGGGGGGAGAAGCAAAGGTTGGGGAGGGTTAGGGTTAGGGTTAGGGTTAGGGTTAGGGTTAGGATTAGGGTTAGGGTTAGGGTGTCGGGGAGGGCTCGGGCACGGCTGGAGGGGGGCGCAGAGAGGTGCCATCCGTGCTCGGACCTGCTGGGGTGAAAATGCTGGCGAGGTGAGGTCCTGCAGGGACTGAGCACCACGCTGCTGAGCACCCCGTCCCACCCCAGCACCCCAAAATCAGCTTTGGGACTACGAAATCTCCCCCATTAATGATGCAGCTCACGTCTGCTGATTGCACTGCGATGGGTCAGGGACGACACGGGGGCTTTATCGTTTCAGAAAAAATGATAAAAGAGGGGAAAAGAGGGCTTAGGGCTTTAAAAGGAGTGACAGGAGCTGTCAGGAAGCAGAGACACGAAGTCACACGGTTTGGGTAATTCGTGACAAGACCCCAAAGCATCGTGCCTTGGGCCAGGAGTCCCCTGTCGGAGCTCCTACAGCTTCCAGCTGTGGATTTGTGATGGTCACTGCCGAGAGGGTGAGCACCCACGCAGCTGCTGGGCATGCACCAGACCCCTAAGACCCTGCCCAGCTCTGGAAATGTTCACCCCATCCAAATTTCTCTTTTCAGAACATTTCCAGCAAGGTTTTTATAATCTAGTCCAAGCCAGAGGGTTCATTCCTGAAGGCCGGTGGTTGCTATCGGGGATTTGGGGTGAAGCAGCCCACACCCACCGGCATCTTCTGACTCTATTTTGGAGAAAAGTGAATTTGTGCAGGGCGAGGAGCCAACGCAATTAGATTAAATTCAGCAGAACTTGGAGCCCGAGCCCAGGACATGAAGATTTATGCAGCTGGAGACCTGACATCATCCCCTTCGAAATAGGAATTGGGACCGAGGATCAAACGGCGTCCTGGCTCAGCTGGCCACGGAGCTCCACGCAGATGGAAATGGGGGAATAAATCCAGTTCTGGAATATGCCACAGGTGGCCAAGCCTATGCCAAAAGCCCCAAAATTTGGCAAGGTGGCACCGGCAGAGCTTCCCAAAAGGATTGGGAGAGAAACCCCGAGCCCAGCCTGGTCCGGGCAGGGGCCGAGCCTGGGCTGGGGGTTTTATTTCCAAAACCAAGAGCCCCGAGCCCGCTCTCTGGGCTGGAAACGTGGAGAGCTCCATCGGGCACGGCGGCGCTCCTTTACTTCTCCAAATGTCTTAAAAAAAAAGCCTTAAGGTTGCTTGGCAACAGGCAGCTAAAAGCAGTGGCAGCAGCAGCTCCAGCGGGGCCGGCTCAGCGCAGCCGCGGTGCAGTTGCTCCAACCCTTCCCCGCTCGCCTGACAACAGTTCCCCGTTTGGGATTTTTTGCTGAAAACTGCAGTTTTTTCCCCAGCAGAACATCAGGCCCCGGCTGCTCGCACGCAGTCCCGAAATTTGGGTGTCAGCCTCGAGCAGGGGGAAGGCAAAGCTGGGATGGGACCCGTGCGGGGCTGGTGCTGGGCACCGCGCTGAACGGGGAGGGAAATTGTAGGGCTGAGCAGCTCAGCGGGCTGGGAGCATCGAGGAAAGAAAGGGGCAGCGTCAAAAAAATGGGAAGGAACGCGGTTTGAGAGGAGGAAAAAGAAAAAGGGAAGGGCGAGCTGCCTCGGAGGTGAAATAATGTTACGTAGCTGCAAGCTGCAGCCTCTGCAGACCCTGAGTGCAGCTCTGGCTCCTGCCTCTCCTGGAGGGGATTTGTTGGAGGAGGAAAACTTGGATGTAAAAAAAAAAAAAGGGGGCATGGGAATGGAGTACAGCAAAGATTTGGGGCTGGTGTGCTCCTGCAGGCGCTGAGGCTTGCACAATTGTGGGAAAAGAAGAGCTGGGCACCACTGCTCCGTGGCTTTCCCGTTTGCGATGGGGTGACCTTGCCCCAAAAAGCTCCCTAATTTGAGTGCTTTAAGACATTTTGCCTTGCTTTTTTCTGCCAGAAAGCCTCAGCAGGACCTGAGGATGGTAGAGACGAGTGGATATTTGTGGCAGCACGTACCTGTGTCGGGAGGGAAGGGGTTTGGTCCCATCACTGTGCCCCTGCCCTGCTCGGCCGGCGCGCGGGGCCGCGGGCTGCTGCCGTTGGTGGCAGGGAAAGCCACGGGTCTGAGCTGAGCCGGCTCCAGAGGGTCGCAGAACTCGAAGGGAGCCCGAGCAGGCTGCACGCCCTGCCCGCTGCTCAGAGCTGGGGGAAGCAGGAAAAATAAATCAACGAAGAAATGAAGAAATAAAAGGCACGAGACGGCTCAGCCCGAGGGCTCGGCGCAGCGTCGCGCGGCGCTCGGGGGATTCGGGGTCCTATCGGGATGGGGGAGCTGGGATGGGACCCGAAAAACTGCTAAAAAAAAAAGCAGCTCCAGTGAGAAATAAGCAACTGGGTATAAAAAATAACCAGAATCAGCTGGGCATTAAAAAATAATAATTATAAACTATAAGTGTGGAAGGTGGGGGGGACAGGGCTGGCATTTAAAATATATACAAAAAGAGGTTTGGGAATTTGGGAGCTCCAACCGACAGCACCGCGATGCCTGCGAGGCTGCTGGGTGCAGTTTTACAGGTCAATTTGTGCTCTTTTTGGTAAAATCTCGCTTTTCCCATTTGCTGGAGGTGGCTGTGCCTGTTACAGCCCCGGCACGGGCATGGGGACAGCAAGGAGCCAACGCCACGGGCCCCACGTGTGTTTCTCCTACACGACACCCCCATTTTCTGATTTGCTTGTGGGCTCCTTCAGGAGACAAATCCTTATTTCTGGGGGTCAAACTGCTCACTTTGGGGAAAGATCAGGGATTTTTGTTTTCTTTTAACCCCTTTGTGCTGGTCCTGATGCTACACCTGGGTGTATTCAGCCCGTGAGACCAGGCACACCTCTGCTTTATCCCTACCCTCTTACATCAATGCTTTTTGGGATAAAACCCAGATCCTTGAGCATCCCTGACACCGGGAATGGGATGCCAGCACCCCTGGGTGCCTTTAGTTCATGTCTTTTCCCACCCCAAGGACCTGGTTTGGGGACGAGCCGTGGATTTGCCCCGTGGACACCTACGGTTGAGTCCGGCGGGGGCTCTGGCGGCGGCGCTGGGCTGCAGAGGGGCCGTCAGCATTTCGGGTTTGACGGCCACGCCGCTCTCGCTCCTCTCCGGCCCGCACAAGCCCGGCAGCTGGGCTGCCTTCTCCAGCGACGGCAGGAGCTGGTCCAGCTGCTCCAGTTCGGCAGCAAACTGAGAAAAGAAGAGCACAGGTTTGGGTTTTTTTGCTTTGTTAATACCCGTATGATTACGCTGAAATGATAATAATAAAAAAAATAGCCCAAAAAGCAGAAGTGGCTTTCCGGAACCACTGCCCGAAGCTGCGCCCGCCTCGGGCAGGTAATTATCGTCAGTGGGCTGGTGAAATATTGAAATATCGAAATATCAGATGGCTTTTCCTGCCTCCTTCATCCCTGGGAGTGGCCGAGGGGATGTTTAGCCCGGAGACTTGAATAAATGGGGAAGGGATTTGCACCGCAGGATGCACTGGTGGCACCGTGACGCAGCAGGTTGGGATTACAGGGGCCGAGATGAATGAGCTAAAAGGAAAAAATGGCTCAAGAGGAGCCAGGTCTCTGAAAATTTAAGGGTATGGATCATTTCCTGATGGGCCACCCTTCAGAAAGGCTGGCCATTAACATGTTGTAATGAAGAGACACCTCGAAAGCACTGGAAAAACCTTTTTTTTGGAAAAAGCCCTGGGATCCTTTCGCCCTCCCCAAGCTCACGGAGCCGTTTTCCAAGGTCCTCCTGCGTGTTTCCCACGAAGGAAAATCCACTAAATTACCTTCTTTTGCCTCGTTTTGCCAAGAGCAAAGCTGCAGGTGACGCTGCGCCCTGTGGCACCCCGCTCCATCCCTCCCGAACCCAAGATGCTCCCCAAAACCACGATCCCAGGGGGTTGGGACCCCACAGACCCCACTGACACCCCCAGCAACGTCACCAATTTCCTCCTTGACCTTGAGCCCGTTTTGTTCCCTGCCTCTACAGCCCCGTGGCTGTACCTGCGTAGACAAATCGGTCTTTTTAACACCCGTGGCAGGGCGCACGCTTTTTTTTTCTTTCCAGTAAGATTTGGAGAATTAAATGATGTTTAGGCAACATCGGTGATGGAAACCCTAACACGAAACCCTGGGTTTGCAATGGGGTTTTCATGATAAACCCTATTTTCTGGTGGACTTCCTCAAGTTTGCAACTCGGTGAGGCATCAGGCTGGGCATGAGGTTATTCGTGCAGCAAGGAGGGCGAGCAAAAGGCTGGGGAAAAAGGCACATGGAGGAGAAAAAGGCATAAAGCAGAGTGTTGGCTGGCTGGGAGACATGGTATGGAGCGAGCTGCAAACAGAACAGAGCATCCCTGAGCATCCCTGGGCATCCCTGAGCATCCCTGGGCATCCCTGAGCATCCCTGTGAGCCCAGGAAGTGATCCTGGAGGAGCCTGGGGTGCCTCAGAGCAAAAGGAGCGAGGTCGTCTTCCCAGAAATGACTACGAGGCAGGATCCGATCAGAAATCCGTCAAGGTCAGGATCTTCATTTCCAATCCCACGATTTTATCGCAAGCTTCAGCTAATTGGAATTTTCTGCAAAGCCCCCGTGCCAGGAGGCACCGATTTCCGCGAGGATCTCTGACTGTTATCGTGCTTTTTTTTTTTTTCCTTTTGGAGAAATATAAAGATTCAGAAGCCAAAAAACAAGTGAAAAAGATAAATCTTTGGTTTGGGATTCTCTCTAAGGCTGGCCCGTGGAGGAGCTGAGCGCTCCCAGGCACGGGGTGCAGAGGGCAGGTGGAAGGCAAGCTGACCTGCAGGAGAATTTCCTCTAAACCTACCTGGAGTTCAGCTCATGCCTTCGAGCAAAAGGACTGAGAGACTTTCTAAACCCTCGTCTTTTCTTCTGTATTTTTTTTTAACTCTTGAAATTCCTACCAGCAACGAGCCCTGCTCAACCACTTCTCGCTCTCGCTCCCAGAACAGGTGGCTCCCAGCTCACTCGTGGCGTTTCCAGAGGATAAAGCCGGAAAAGAAATAATTGCCAGGAGGGTGCCTCACCGTCGTGTCGTTCCTAATTGCTATTTCAACGCAAACAGGAAAACAGAAATCCCAGGGAAGTGCTAGATTTTATCCGAAATGGCAGCTCCCCCTCCCCACGCCTCACCGAGGCCATCCAGCTAACAGAAACCATGTGGAGGCTGAACTCTGCGCTCAGATGCTGAGCAGTTTAAGGGTTGTTCACTCCTTCGAACACGCGCTTTAAGACTCCACAAACCCTCTCCAGCCTCTTTTATTAACTCTTTGGAAGCGCTCGTTACGGTCCGACGTACAAGCCCTGACATTCTCCAGCTGCCTGGGGAGAGATGCTTGGAAAGGAAAAGCCACGAGCGGGTCCAAAAACGCCAGCTCGCTTCCAAAAGCGGAGAAGAGGGGCTTATAAACACGGCCAGGCTCCAAGTCCTCCGAGCCCAAGCCCTTTTCTGCTTTCTGGAGCCCCGCAGCGGGCACGGTGCAGCCCTGTGCTGCTCCCAACCCTATAGGAGCATCCCAAAAGTGGATGGCAGAGGCTGGATAACACATCTTGACTTGAGTTTTCCTAACGCAGAGGCAAACTGCATCCTTCTAGATGACGGCTCCCAAAAGGGAGACGATGAGGGGGGACGGGGCTGGGGTGTCCTGCGAGCGGAGGCCACCAGGAGAGGAAGAAGGAAGGGGGGAGATTCCAATTTTCCTGCAGCATCACTGACCGCAGCTCCCCAGCAAAGCAAATACAGGATAAAGGATAAAGGATATAGGATATAGGATATAGGATTTAGCATATAGGATATAGGATATAGGATATAGGATATAGGATATAGGATATAGGATATAGGATATGTGATGTGTGATATGTGATATATAATAACGATAAGTATGATATATAATATAATAATATAAATAACATAATATAAATAACATAATATCCATAATATATATAAAATAATAAGGCCCTTGACCTTATTAAGAGCCGTGTCGTGTGCTCGCCGTTCCAGGCTCTTCGTGCTGTATCTCTCGGGCTCGGCAGCCTTATTTGACACAGTCGGTGAGCAGGCTATCAGCCTGGCTCCCAATGTCAGCCTCTCTCTGTTCTCGTCGCTTAAAAAGGATTAAGCAGCCTTATCCATGTTGCCATCTCCCCCGGCTTTCAAAAATAAGAAATCTCTCCTATTCAGAGCCGCATGTAATGAATATTTATACGCTCAAATCTCTATTGCAGAGATCTGTCGCTGGATTATTCAATTTAATAATACTTTTCGGATAACTAAAAGGCCCGTATAATTGCTAATCTCAGCCAACAAGAGGGCAACAGATTGAAAATTCCCAGGGACGCGAGCCCTGAATGTGCCCAGAGATGCAGAATTAAGAAGCCTTTCACTTGGCAAGGCGCACATGGCCTCCTCTCCATTCAGGCCCACCACCTGCAGCAGGGAGCACCGTTTCTTTCTCCTTTTTATACACCTCGCCGAAGCCTCTTCCCTCCTCCCTCGCCATTGCCTTGAAGGTTTGGGTTGCCAAAATGTGAAGCACCCAGACCACAGGGCACGGCACCGGTGCTGGAGAAGGTGGCACCGCTGGAGAGGGTGACATCTCACCCACGCCTTCTTGCTGGGGGCAAAATGGGGCAAAACACCAAAAAAAAAAAAGACTTTTTGGCAGTGCTGACCCCAAAAGCTGTGAGGATGCTCATGGCAAGCACCTATTTCACCAGCACGGACTCACCTGGCCCTGGGACTCCAGCTTCACCTCCTCCGCGGCCGGAGGCTTGGCCAGCGGCACCGGGGCGGTGTTGCAGGGCTCCATCTGCTCCGTCTTCTCCACCTTCACCTTCACATCGTCCAGGCTGAGGGCTGGAGCAGCAGCGAGCTCCTTCTCGTCCTTGTCGAGCAGATAACGCAGGAGCTGGTGATCCTTGACATCTTTTTTCTTCAGCGCCTCCGGCTCCAGCTTGATTTCTGGGTTGCCCGGGAGCTGGCTCGGAGCCGTGGGGGTGGTGGCGGGGTTGGGGACGCTGTCCTTTTTCTCGTGCTCCATGGCCAGGGTGGTAATGTCCGAAGGGCTGCCCTCCTGAAGGAGTCTATGCAAAATCTTGTGCCGCTCGGTCAGCGAGCTATGCGAGGAGGGGCAGGTGCTGCTCGGAGGGTTGCCGGCGGCCAAAGTGCCGGGGGCGCCGGCGCAGGCGAGCGAATCTTTGCAGCTCGTGTCCGCGTCGGCGTGCCGAAGCTGCTGCTCCGCCGTGGTGGCCAGCAGCTGGACCAGCTTGTGGCTGGTGGCTTGCGAGCACTTGCTCTCCCCCTCGGCGAGCCTCTCGCCGCCGTGCAGCATCCCCGAGGAATCCAGCGGTTTGCTGTCGCCCGCGCCGCCGCCGTCGGACTGGATCATCTCGCTCAGGATGGAGGCGATCTCCTTGCTGTCCTTCGACTCGGTTTTCATGGGCTGCATGCCGAGCCGGCCGGGGGAGCTCTGCGAGCCGAGCTGTCGCAGCACGGGGGGTGGCGTGGAGTAGCCCACCGGCGTGCTGGCACCCTCGTTAAGCCCCTGCATAGAGTTTATGGGGGCGTTGGGAAAGGACCTGGAGCCACCGCCGCCGCCCCCGCCGCCAGCGCCGCCGCAGCCGCTGTTTGCCATGCCCACGGGGGAGTGCATGGTGGGCATGGGGGGGGAAAAAGGATTGCTGGGCCCCCTGGGTCGGGGTACCAGTCCCGGGCTGACCCGGTGCCTAGGAGACATGAACTGCGGCGGGGTAATCCCTGGGCTGTTCATGGGGGAGCTATTGAGGTTTAAAGTGTGGTTACTGTTCTGGGGACCGGCTTGTCCCTGGCTTAAGGCAACGTTGGCTCCGATCTGGTTCCCAGGCGAACACCCAAAGCTGCTTTGGCTGCTGCTGGAGTTGCTGCTGTGGAGGCCGGGGCCGGGCTGCTGCTGCTGGTTGCCGGCGGTGGGCAGCAGGCTGCCGTTGGAGGGAGGGATGGAGGGAGGCAGGGCCATGCCTTGCCCCGGGGAGATGCTGGGGTTCAGCGAGGGGCTGACCCGGGGCAGAGCCATCGCCGAGTTAGTGTTCTCCTGGGGAGACAGCATGCCGTGATCCCTGCCGGAGACAAAAAGGGGAAAAGGGAAGGAAGAGTCAACGAGAGGCTTTGCTCAAACCTTCGCTGTCGCTCAGACAGTTCCTGCCACCCCCCCCTTTTTTTTTTTTTTTTTTCCCTTTTTTTTTTGTTCTGCAGAGATCTGAAGCCTGGAGAGCAGCAGCTTGCAAACCCTGGATCCATGTCAACAAGCGTGGGAGGAGGGCAGCAGCTTTACCACCTCCCAGAAAGGTGCCACAAGGCTGGAGCACGGCCGCTCCCGGCTCAATCCTGCAGGCATCACCTCCTCCAGGTCCTGCGCTCCGAGCTCCTCTACCCTTCCCTTCCACCCCGACCTCCTCCCGTCTCTCCTGCACAGCCCAGGTCCGCAGCCTCACCTCACCCTGCTCAGCCAGTTCTTCCGAGCCTCTCCCTCCCGAAATATTTTCTCTGAGTTCTCCAGGGCAAGGCAGAAATCTCAGGCATGTCTGTAAAAGCTCTACCTGAACGCCCGGCGCTGCCTCTTTGCAAAACGGCCCATCATCAACAAAACCCTGCTGTGGTGCTGCCGTTTGGGTTTGGATCCCCCCGCGGGGTTCAGAGCTCCAAAGCAAGGCCCTAAACGTACCTGTCGATGACGTGGATGCCCATGATGAAGGGCTGCATTTCGGGACTGGAGGGGTAGCAGAGCTTGCACTTGGTGTGGGCGCTGAGCACCGTGCCGTCGCTCAGGGTGAACCGGTACGAGGGGCTGAAGGCCGTGCCGCGGGTCATCACTGAGGGAGACAGCCCAAAAAAGACACAAAAGGCCCTTAGGAACCCGAGCAGAACCACCGAAAACATCAGGAAGAGGATGGGGGAAGAAAAAAAAAAAAGCCTGGGGCAACGCGGGGACAAGAGCAGCTTCCCAGCAGCCCAAAACCTACGCTGAATTTTTGCTAACCCCTTCGACCCAGCTGCTTCCAAGTGAATAAAAGAGGCCAGAATAACCCCGTGGCCACCCTACTTATTCTCCCAGCTCTTTTTTTCACCCTTTCACACCATCCTAAACCCACTGAGCACCATCCTCGAGCGTTCAGAGCTTATGAGAGGCCATCACTGCATGTCCAGTGTGCAGTACGGACACGTGGAGGACCACCAGCCAGCACCAGGAGCTGCAGCAGGATGTTTCCACTGAATGAAACCTCTCCAGAAGCTCAGGAAACCTTCCTGTGCTACCTCCTGCTGTCCTGACATCCTTTTTGCGAGCATCCTTGCCCACAGAGCATGAAGAAGCACAAACTTCTTCCGCTGAGACACCGGGGATGGCATTTGCATATGGCACAGGGGAAAAAAAAAATCACATTTTGCTCAATGTAACGCCCAAATCTGGCCCGTGGAAATGTGTCTCCGTTCTGTAATTTCCTGAAGGGTGCGAGGGAACCTCCTGCTGGGCCAGCTCTGCTCCTCTGCGGCTGGAGGAGCAAATCCAGAGCTGCTCAGCCCTCTCCCCTCTCCCTCTGGCACCCGGCGTTTATCCTTGCGGTGTTTGTTTTTGCAGAAAGCATTTCCCCAGCAGCGAGGGCCATGCATCAGCCTCACGAGAGGGAGAGAGGCGGGGAGAGGAGCCTGTTACCTTCTTGAAATAGCTGCTTGGCGTAAGATGGCTCTCTGCCCTGGGGCTGGAAGAAAGCGTAGATGCACTTCCGCACTAAATCCTCCCAGCCCGTCCTGCCGGCGGCTCTCAGGGAGCTGGTGTCGATGGAGATGATTTTACCTGGGGGGGGGAGAGAGAGAAAAGGGACGTTACTCGAGCACAGCAGGGCTGCAGGACACATCCCTCAGCTCCTGAAAAAAGGGGTCTGCAGATGGGTGCCTGCACACGAGCTCGACCGTGAAAGAAGGTGGGGAATCGTGCTGAGCTTGAGGCTGAGCCCCTGGTGCTGAGCACTCATGAAGGATTCGCAGGCTGCAGGGAAGTCCATGGTGATGATTAAATATCAGAAAGAGTCACCAGAATGGCTACGGTCAAGCAAAAAGCAATATTTGGTTGAGAGCAAACTGAAATCTGAAAGGGGATAACTGTTTTATCCCTATCAATCAGCAACCTCGATGCCTCGATGATCAAAGAGCGGAGAGGGGCTGCGTGTACGACACATCCCAACAGCCAAAAAAAAAAACAGGAGGTGCCACAAAAACCCAGAAGGAGGGGAGGAGGACACCTTCAGGTCCCAGTGGCACCCACACCGCTCCCAGTAGCCTGCTGGTTGGCCAGCAGCAACAGCCCCAGCTCGGGCATTACCTGTGGTGTCTTGCTTGGTCACGAAGGATTCGGAAGGGGCGACGGCTGCCGGTCGGGGTAATCTCCTCGCAATGCAGATCAGGCATGACTGGAAATCTGCCAAAGCAGAAGAAGGAGAAGGGATGAAGAACGTGAAAGTCAGACCTCACAGCCACCGCCTGCAACTCCGAATTTTAATTAAAACAGCGCCGCGGTGCTCGACTGCCACGTCCTGCCCGGGAAGCGTTCACCCCGAGCAGTCCTCCAGCCCTTCAAAGCACGGAGGCTGTCTCGAAACTCTGTCAAGTTTGCTGGAGGAGAGAGGTTCCCAGCGTTTGGAGAAATTAATTGTAAAGGGCTTTTTGGATCTGGCAGGATCGTACAATAAAAGTCGGCGCTAAAAGCCAGCAACTGTCGGCTTCAGGCAAAGTATTTGGTCATAAAATACCATAATTTATTCCTTCCAGTCATGATCTCCTGTGTAAACCGCAGTGGATTAATTCAGCTAATGTGCTGGAAAATAATAGCTGGTACACAGAAAGGAGAGTTATGGCATCTGCAGGGAAGCTCCTCTGCTCTCCTGCTCCGCGCCCCAGCAGCGGGAAGGAAGCAGCCCTGCTGCTGCTGCTGGGGTGACCCTTCCTGGCCCAAGTCCCTGCGGGGATCTGAAAACCTGAAATTTGGCTGAAACCAGGCCGGCAGCACCATGCTCGGCAGCTCCCGGGGCTGGGAATGCTCTGGAGGGTGTTTTTGGGCACCTACCCCACTTGCTATGAGTTAGGGTGTGACGACACCTCGGGCTCACCCCAAAACCTCCCATTTTTTGGGGAGCGAGTAAAATTCTGGAGGGGCAGCTCATCCCTGCCCCGTTTCCAGGGCTGGAAGTACAGGATGCTGTGCCCTACCTTCTCCTTCCTCCTTGAAGGACTTGGGCTGGGACACGGTGAAGCACTGCATCACCTCGTAGCGCTGGCGAGCCTCCTGGTTCTCCGCTCCCGGCTCGTCGGGCGGCCGGATCAGCATCCTGCAGCTGAAGGTGTGGCTGTTGCGCCGCGTCGCTTCTTGAGGCCAAGGAACTCCGTTTACTGGAGCAGAGAGAGAGAAAGGAGGAGAAGAGGAGGGGTTACAAGTCACATCTCTGCACAAATATTGCCAGGTAAGAGCACCTAGAACCAGACTGAGGTCAGAACATCACCGTGAGAGCCATCACACTGATATGAATGAATTTCCCTGCACACAGCTGATAGACGTTGTCATCTCCATCCTATACACAGGGAAACTGAGGCACCGGGTGGCTGAGACACTTCCAGAGCCTGGGAGGACTCCTGACTTCTGCTGTTTTCCTTGAAATCCTCCTGAAATGAAGCTCCTGGGACGTCTGCAGCAAGCCAGCTTCCAGCTGGGCATCCCCAAAGAGGTGGAATTGCTCTTCCTTCTCTTTTCTGGGGCTGAAGGAAAGGCGAATCACCCACTGCTCTCACCACAACGAGACCTCCTGGTGCTGCTCCAAGCGGCTGCTGCCGCCTCCAGCCCACAGGGAACCTCACCGCGATTTCACGGCGGCGCAGCACACAGCAATTAAAACTTCCCCTGGCTTTCCTCGGAAGTGCTTTAACCACCGTGGCGCATCCCAGGTTTCCTGATCATGCAGTTACAGTCAGGTCAACGTTTCTGTCATCAAGCAGTGCGTTTGGAGGACAATTCGGCTGTAAAAAGTCACTTTTGGAGCTGGAATGGGCTCTTGCGCCCATCCTAACATCCTGCTAACTTTACCTGGCTGTTTCAGAATGACAAAAACCTGGAATTTAAACCTCTGTTTTTTGGTAAAGCTGCTGAATTGGCTTTGATTTTTTCCCATAACCTGTTTTTTTCCCCCATAAACTTGGCAGACACCTGTTGGAAGGCTCGCGTCGCTAACCCCCCTCCAACATCTCCGCAAATATCCGTATTCCATCGAAGCGATTCTGCCACCAGCAGATAATGAAGCTCTCGTACAACCTGATCTGCCAGGAGAGCCAAGGGGCTTGTAACATCCGAGCGGAAGAAAACACACAGCTGTTCCCAGCCTTCAGCTGGGGAACCGCAGGGAAGAGACAAAGCCTGAAGCTCCACGGGCTCAAACTGACGCGCGGCCGTATGTACAGGTGGTTAAAACCATCACTGCATTTACCCCGAAGGAAGACAACTGTGGATTTCAAAAAAAAACAAACATATTTTTAAGTCGGGCTGTTTGGAAAAGGCTCGTCTTCATTTTGATAATCACGGTTATTTCCCCAAAGGTGTCGCTGGGTGAGGTATCACAGCTCAGGGTGCCTCCCCTGCGTTATCCTTCTGATGTTGGGTGCAGAGCTTTCAGCTGTGGGGAGGAGGATGGTGGAGAAAAGCCCCTCTCCGTAGGCAAAACATCTCCTGCATTTTGTTGGGCAGCACCAGCCCTGAATCCCTGCTCGGACTGCTTTGAGCTCAGGCTGTTTCTTGAAGCTTTCAGCTCAGCATTGCTTGCAGAACCACATTCCCACCCATCCGAGCGCACGCAGCCTCTGCAGCTCCTTCTTCTGCACGAGAGCATCCTCTGAGAGCCCGAGGAAATGCCTGCATGAAGCCAAGGAATAAAAACTTCTCCTTCAATTGCCTCCAACACCGTGCGTGTGCCTTCGTGGGGTGACACTTCCAGCTGTCGGTGTCCCGGTGTGGAAGATGGAAGGCAGAGAAAGGAGGCACAGGAACATTTTAAGCAGCATTCTCCGAGCACCAGCTGATAACACAGCGAAAATTATTTGAGAAACAGCCCAAGCTCAGCACCTCCCAGGTCAAACCATGACCTAACGCTGCAGAACCGAAAGCCAAAAACGGAGCAAACCTCCTGTGGAAGAAGGGAGGAAAAACCCAGCTCAAAGGCTTTCTTACCTAGCGATTTGGGCAACAAATTCTTGACGAACTCGGCGTGATCCCCCACGTGCAGGATGCTGTAGACGCTGGTGTTCATGAGCTCCTCCTGGTTGTAGCCCAGGTAGCTGGTGACGTTCTCGGAGACGAAGACGATCCTCCCCTCGCGGTTCACGACGAAGAAGAAGCCGTCCAACGCCTGAAAGGGGAAAAAAGGTGGTCAGAGGGTCCCTGCAGTGAGACGGGGACTGGACAGCAAGGTCCTGTGCTGTGGAGGCACTCTGAGAACGCTTTTGTTCCCTGCTTTTTCCCTCTTTTCCCCAATTAGAGATTGTTTTACACCAATTAACGCACTAACGGGAAGGAGCGAGTTCAGAACCACTGCAGGTCCTTCCCCAGAGCTCAAATAACAGCACGTTTGCTTAAACATCAGGTCTGCAGGCTGCGCCGAGGACGTCTCCGCTTCCACGTCGTGTGCCAGCAGCCCATAAACAAACCTTTTCCGAGGGCCAGAGCTGTCCGGAAGACTCTGATTTGGCAAGACGTTGAGGTTAAGCATATGCCCGATTTATTTAATTGCAGCCCAAGAAGTGCAGAGCCCTCGCCTCTTGCAGAATAACTTCTTTTTTTGTTTTTTTTTTTTGTGTATTTAGGATGCAAGTGGCAAACTCCTGCCATCGAGCGGATGAGGACAAGCGTGAGCCAGCCCCAGCCACGCAGCACGGGAGCTCTTCTGCTGCCTGTAGCGAGGACACGCTGAAGGTTTTTAGCTCCCTGCTTTCTGGTGCTCCGCAACGAGCTCGGAGCTGCAGAGCCCGGTGCTTCTGCGAGGAGCCCTCGAGAAGGCTGAGCGCTGATTTGCACTTTTTAAGGCACGTGAAATCGGCTGAAATGATGAATTCCCATGGGCAGGATTTGATTTTCACCCTCCTGGAGTTTAATTTCTACCTCCCCTACCGTCAACGGCGAGCTCTGATCATCCTGCAGCCGGACCTGGCCACATCCCAGGGCAGGAGGTGCCCGGGGACATGGGAAACTTGTCACATATGATGTCCCCAAATCCTCAACATCCCCAAAAAAACCCCTCCCAGCTTCGTCCCTGCCCAGGAGGGAGCTGCTCTGCTGGAGAGCTGCTGGGCTGCACCCCGGGCACCTTCCGAAACGCAGGTTTTGCTGTGCAGAGACAGCAAGTGCAAGGAACTGGAAGTATTTCAGGATAAAAAAAAAAAGACATAAAGAAGAAAGAAATCTTTTGTCAAAATGGTTCTGGCAGATCGGCTGCAATTTTCCTTATTCCCAGCTGTTGCCTGTTGCCAAGACAACCAGCCTTTGCACTTCGGGTGCCCAAAAAAAGACCCAGGCTGGATGGCAAAGCCCCACAGACCCCTCTCCCCAGCAGCCACTGGTTTAGGGGGGTGACCCTGGTGGCAAGGGCTCCAAGGTGCCATCCCGTGGGGTCCCAGAGGGTTTGGAGGTGGCAGCGATGTCACCACCGTGCTCCACGTCCCCCAGGTCCAAGCGTGCTGCTGGATTTGTCCCCAGCATCACGCTCGGGGTGGCCACTTGGGCGTGCTGGCCCCATCCAGCAGCTCAGAGCCCCAGCCCCGAATCTGGCAGCGTTTTCACCCCAAGGGATTTAAAACCCCGCCTCAGCCAAGGGCATCCCGAAGCTGGAAGTCATTTTGGGGATTTTTTTTTTTCAGCAGCAGAGGCTGAGTTGCTGCTCGGGGACTGGCGAAACCACAAATTGCTGCTTGTGGTCAGTCCGGACAGCAAGCAAATTCCTGGGGCGAGCAGGCTCCCAAAGCTGCAAAATCACCTGCGGGGCTGGCAGGCAGGGCCCCCATTGATAACACCGAGTCCTCTGACATGGGGCAAGGGCTTCCCGACTCAAAATACTTCGTGGGCATGTGCTGCATGCATCCACAAGACCAGGAAACCGGCTGCTGCCACGTGCCTCCCCCCCAGCACCCATCCCAGCCCCTCCTGAGCCAAGCTCGCAGCCAAATGCTGGAGACGCAGGCTCTGGAAAGGGAAAATCCCAGGGATTTGATGTGGGATAGCAGCACTTTTCCCCCAGGCTCGGCGGCAGAGGGTGGCTTTGCAGGGGAATTCAGCCTCCAAGTCCAGCACCGCTTCTCCTGCTCCCATGGGAGGCCGAAAAGAAAATCTCTCCTCGCCCCTGCGGGTAAGAACTGCGGTCCCACCGGGCGTTTACAACCAAACAATGCACGCCGGGTAATTCTTGGTGATGAACGAGGTGATTTAATTAATTTCCCCGGGTTTGCAGCACTTTTTATGACACTGAGGTGTTGCTTCGCTCCTGGGTGCTGCCACCTCCTCCGGGTCCCTGCACTCCTCGGTTAAAATCGTGGTGGGTAAAGGCACATTCCCAAGGCTGCACTAGGAAATATGGGGATTTACTGCTGCTAGACCTGGAAAAGCGAAGCTTTCTCACCTCCAGGGTGACACCAAGGTGATCTGTGCAACGGTTTGGGTGCTTTCGGTTTGCAGGAGTGCCGAAGCAGACACCTTACCCTTATCAGAACCCCAGCAGAAATTTGGGGAGGCTGGAAAACGTCGCAGGATTCAAGGGGTGGATGAAGGATGAGAGGTGTGCCAGCTGAACAGCAAGCTGCCAACTCCTCCTCTGCAGTTTGATTCCTTTGGACAGCTCCACTCCAGGGTTCAGAGAAGAGCAGCGTGGCACGGGCAGAGATGAAGCAGGTCTGGGAAAGCTCTTCCAAATCTCCCCTTGCACTGCAGGCAAATCCCAAGCTTCATCACCACTCAGCCAGCCAGAACAGCCCAAAGGTGCCACTTTGGCTGCCACGCTGGTCCAGAGCATCCCTGGGGCAGGGCTGCTACACACAGCTCCGATTTTCAGCTCCTGGAGGCAGGGACGTGCTCCTCCCCGTGGGCTTCTGCAGCTCCCCCTCACATTGCTGGCAATGCAAAGAGCATCCCATGGCCCCAGGGCCAAAAACGTGGGGGGTGCCTCCCTCCTTGGTGCCTCGTTTGGGATGCAGATTGGTTTGATAACGTGCTCACCACCAGTGGATGCAGGTATCCTGACTCCCACCCCAGGTACCCCCCTGGGAAATGACCAGCTGAACGCTTTAGGACTCCAAATTTGTCTCTGGGATCTATGATTAACATCATATCCACATCATACACTCAGCTCAAGCATGCCCACCCATCAGAGGGGTAATAAAGCCTCCTTCTCTGCACGTCCACGTAACGCAGGTCCCACTGGGGGCTTCCTGCTGCGAGCAGGCTCTTCCCCAACTTCTAAAACCAACAGAAACTTGAAGCAAATTCTTCCTGATTTTCTGACAACAGCAGGATGCAAACCTGGCAAAAGCCATCCATCCACACGACCCATATTCCTAATTTCTAAATGAGCTCCATTTCATCCACGCTTAAAGAAAACTCAGGGTTTTAACACTGGTATTAAGAAGCTACCCAAAACAGCTCCATTTTACCCCAAGAGATTCATACACACATTTCAACTCTTTGGATGTGCTCTGCCAAGCTTGGTTCCGACTCCCTTTCTGAACGACTTGCTGAAGCTGAGGGCTGAAATGAGATTTTCTGCAGTTCAGAAGAGGGACACGGCTGGGGCATCCCTGCCGCACCCACGCTGCCTTCCCCCTCCGAATTTTACCTCGTGGGTGCGCTGCTTTGCTCAGCAGCACGGTTTCAGCACCTACCTCCAGCAGAAGAGGTCCCAGCGACTCCTTCTCAATCACTCCCTGGCTGCTGGAGGAGATGTCGGACTTCTGGACTTCATCATCGGCCGCTTTCTCTGTAGCAAAAGGGAAAAGGGACGTTTCAGCCAAAAGAATCATAATTTTACTACTGCAATATTCCCGAAAATAAACAGAATATTGACGGCTGGACTTCACATTTCCTGCCACCAATGCGTGATGTGCATCAAAAGACTTCAGCATTTCCATGTCATCGCTCAGCCCTGTGAAGGGGAAAAACTTGAAGGAAGATATAATGTCATTTCTAATCCTAATAAAATAAAGGCACTAATTAGATCACGATCCTCCACTGGCAGGAAGAAAAAAAAATCATCTCAAGCACAAGACTGGAGAAACAGAAATCCAACATCAACATTTTGAAAAGGAAACGGGATATCCAGTTTACCACGGGTTATGGTGTTTGAGCTGGAACTTTTTGGACAACGAGTTAATAAATCACTGGTTGGGGGGATTCCCAAGGGGCAGGATGTGCCAAAAAAAAACCTGGCATGGACTGAGGGCTGCTGACCACACAGGTAAGAATTGACTTGAAATGCTGGGTAAGAACCCAAAAATTTGGGTAAGAACTGACCTGAAATGTTGGGTAAAAACCTGAAATGTTGGGTAAGAAGTAACCAAAAAAGTCGGGTAAGAACTGACCTGAAATGTCGGGTAAGAACCCTAAAATGTGAGTAAGAACCAACCAGAAACATTGGGTAAGAACCCAAAACATTAGGTAAGAAGCAACTCAAAAAGCCTGGTAAGAACTGACCCGAAACATCGGGTAAGAACCCAAAATGTCAGGTAAGAACCAGCCCAAAAAGTTGGGTAAAAACTGACCCAAAATGTGGGGTAAGAACCCAAAAAGTTGGGTAAGAACCGACCCAAAACGTTGGGTAAGATCACGAAATGTCGGGTAGGAACCAACCTAAAAAATCAGGTAAGAATTGATCCGAAACATTGGGTAAGAACCTGAAAAGTCGGGTAAGAACCAACCTGAAACATTGGGTATGAACCCGCAAATTTGGGTAAGAACTGACCCAAAACGTTGGGTAAGAACCCGAAAATGTGGGTAAGAACCAACCCAAAACATTGGGTAAGAACTGACCCAAAACATCGGGTAAGAACCAAGCCAAAAAGTCGGGTAAGAATTGACCCAAAACGTTGGGTAAGAATTGACCCAAAACATCAGATAAGAACCCAAAACATTAGGTAAGAACCAACTCAAAAATTCGGGTAAGAACTGACCCAAAACATCGGGTAAGAACAAACCCAAAACGTCGAGTAAGAACTGACCCCAAACATCGGGTAAGAACCAAGCCAAAAAGTCGGGTAAGAATTGACCCAAAACGTTGGGTAAGAATTAACCCAAAACATCGGGTAAAAACCCCAAAATTTGGGTAAGAACTGACCCAAAACATCAGAGAGCAACACTGGTGTTTGTCTCACACTCCCCCGAAGGTGCTAGCTGCTGCGTGCAGCCACCCCGAGGAAGGTGGGCTCCATCCAGCAGCGAGAGGCAGGTGCCAAGTGGGATGTGATAACGCCCGTGAGCGCGACCCACGGCGCTGCTGGAGCTTTGGGGCTGCTTCGTTTGCTCTGCCACGTGCTCGTGCCTCTGTCTCCAGCCTCGGCAAACCCATCCCTGGGGGTATCCAGAGGTGAAAACACAAGAAGTTTCCTCCAGGTGGAGGAAAAGCCTACCTCTGTCCGTTCCCATAGGGCAGGGAATGTTTTTTTGGGGAATAAAACCCGGAGAGCAGCAGCGGGCACACCGAAGACGCAAACTGTGGGGTTTCTGTGGCTGGGGTAGGTGCTCCCCGTGCCTCTCGCTGCCCTCTGTGCTCACCGCTGTTCCCGAGTCCCTCAGCGAGAGCCAAATTGCGTTTAATGTTTTGCAGCACGTCGGAGTCACCAGCGAAGTGTCTAATTCGCCGTAATATTTACTGCAAGCAGCAGATCCGTGCTGTGATTCATTTGCGCGGCGATCTGATCCTATTAACGAGTGGCAAGTTTTATTACTCAGCATCAAATCACGTTCGCGAGCCTTCCAGATGTGTCACTTGACACACTTCATCCCCCGCATCCTCCCAGGACTTTCCCCCCCTCTCCAGGCTCGCTCCGTGCGCGCTCCTCCCCGACTTTGCTCTGCACGGCACATAAAAGGGCTCGGAGGGGAGCAGGCTTCAAAAAGCGTTTGCTTTTCAGACCGAGCCATGCCACGAGCTTCCCCCGATGATTTATCGGGTGATCTCTGCCTCTGCTTTCGCTCTCCCCCGGAGGCTGTGAGCAAAGAAATCAGCTGAGAAGCGCCGCGTCCTCCCTGCTTGCACGGTCCCGATGGCAGCAGGCTCCAGCACGGGAGGGAGCGATGCGACGAGCACCTAGCGCCACCTGAAAGCAAAGAAATCCTAAAATAAAGTGTTTAGGGTGGCATGGGATCGCTGAGGAGAAGCCAGCCTGGTCTCTGTCCTGGCTGGGGGCTGCGATGCCATGGCATCCTGCTCCGCGTGGCACCGGGGCAGGAATTCAGCCCCTTACTTCACGTAAGGCGCTTAAACGCAGCTCTTCAGCATCATCTGGAGCAGCCGGACCTCGGGAGAGCCGTGAGGAATGCGTTACCACGAAGCCGTGCTGCTCCTTAACCCGTTGCTCTCATTTTTCTTTTTTTTTTCCTTTTTTTAATACGTCTCGCTTGATGCTTGATGGCTTGAGCTGCGGGGAGCATCCGCTGCGGGGCCACGCGTCCCGGAGTGATGATAAAGCCAAAGTCACGGTCCCTGCGGCCCTGGAGCTTGTAATTTAATTACCAAGCTCGTGCTGGATGGACAGATCGACAGGAAAACAAACCAGCACGAGCAACAAAAGCACCCTGGGAGACAGTCGGGATTCAGCCCCGGGGGGGCTTTGGCATCGTAAATCCCCCGCACACAATAAAAGTCAGGCGCAACCAACGGCCCTGATTAGAACGTAATTGCCTCCAACGTGATTAAAGCGGCTTCTTCTCTCGGCACAAAAGGGAGACGAGCGATTTGAAATGCATTCCTAAAACGATGCCCTGATTTCCTGACAGCCGCAGAGGAGCTGCGGATCCCCTGCAAGCCAAAAAAAAGGAAGTCGCTGGGACTTTACCCATGCTGGGAGCAGGGCACCCTTCCTCACAGCAGGGTCACCGCTATTTTCGCCTTTCTCCATGAGGTTCTGCCTCGTTTCCCTCTCTGCTGTTATTTACCCATCCTCCTGAGCTGGCTTTGCTGCTTCCATCCCTTCGGCAGGTCTGATTCTTTCTCTGCCGTGATTTTGGGGACACGGGATGCCCAGGATCCTACAATCCATCTCCTTCATGGTCCCCGTAGCCACAGCCACGTGCCTGGCACAAGCAAGCATCCAAAAATAGGAGAAGATGTGTTACGCAGAAGCAGGGTAGGAGCCACTATGGCACTTGAGGGCACGATGGCAAAGTCTCCAAAAAGCATGAACCCACCCCATTTTACCCAAAACGTGACAAAACCAGGTGGTGAGAAGAGCGATTGTGCTCCACAGGGCTGGAGGAGCGGGGCCACGCCACCGGAGTGACAGCAGGACCGCAGGTGGCTTTGGGGACACCTCCCCGAGCTGCCCTTTTAGAATAAAATACAGGAACACAACTGCCTGATTCTGCTCTTGCAATTTTTCGGCTGAAACTCTTTTCTTTTCCTTCTCTCCCCAGGACAATATGTAGTTTCGGGGAAAGGAGTACGAAAAAAAAATAAAAAGAATATATTGAATGTGGCTCTTCTGATCCTCGCGGGTCCCTTCCGGCTCGGGATATTCTCTGATCCTACGAAGCAAGGGTTTTTTGTTCAGAAGCGTCGCGCTCTGAAAAACCAAAAGGCACCCAGAAAATCAGAACAATAGCGTCCCCGTTCCCAGCACGGAGGCTTTTCACATGTGTCATCCCGCAGTGACGCGCGAGGAGCTCGCCGCACTCCCGGGGGAGCCCCCGCGGAGCACCCAGCGCAGCCCAGCGCCGCCCTGCCCCATCCAAGGGCTTTTTTTTTTAACCCCAAATTTCCACGGGAACGTCCTCTTTCCATTTCGTTTTTGAGTTTGGGGGTTTTTGATTTTTTTCTGGAAAATTGAATCGCTTGGAGACCAAATGTCCAAGGAGAGAGGACTTGGAGCCTGTCGGGGTGCTTGGGCACCCGGTGGGCACCGAGGAAAACGGGGCAGGGTCCCCGCAGCCGAGCCTGGGAGCTCGGGACAAGGATGGGAAGGAAAACCCCAAAAAGCCCTCCCTAGGCACGAGGACTTGCCTGACCCCGGGCAGCTCGCAGCCCTAGACCTGCTCCGGCTGCTGGGTGAAAACAGGAGCGAGGCGAGCGAGCCCACATCTGCAATTTCCCCGACGAGGAGCTTTGATTTTGAAGTTAATTAAAATCAGATGGAGCAGGCTCGGTGCACCCACGGATCGGGAGCGTGACGGAAAGCTATGCCATTAATTAGTGCCTACTACGGGACTCATCAGGCCAGCAAAGCCGGCAGGAAAAAAGAAAAAAAAAAAACAAAAAGCTGCCATAAAAATAAAGCACTTGGCAGGTTTTCTGAGCGCGCTGCGTGCACCTTCCAGAAAATACATGGTGTAAAAGAGCCACAAGAGGAGAAAAAGACAATGGAAAGCAGCATGTGAGGGGATCCAGACTGTAAAAAAAGGGGAGTTTTAGGTGGTTTTGAACAGTGCCCGGAGAAGAAAGCGTGTTTAGGGCTTTCTGTGGGATTTGGGATTGATGCTGGGGAAAGCCTCTGAGCACCGCTGGCTGCTGGTGGTTGTGGTGGCCCGGCCACCCGAGGAGACCCGAGGTCAGGAGCTCGTGGTGTGGGCACACGGCCACACGGAGTCCAGATTTGGGGACCAACGTGGTGGGGAACGATGTGGTAAAGGATTTGGGGCCACGTGCAAGAGCTTCAGCGACCCTACTGACCCACCTGCTGGAAGGAGCCGCTGTTTCCATGCACAGACTCTTCGGGTTGGTGGTGGTTGGGTTTTTTAGGGGATTGTGCTCGACTTCCCTCCACGTGAGGACCTCAGCGAGGCCGGGCAACGTTCACGTTTGCTTTTAACGAGCCTCCAGAGCTAATCCCCATTAACACTGCCTTGAGAAGCCCAGTGCAGAGCCAGACACGCTTTTGCAGCTCCCGTTGGAGTGGATTAAAAACCTCGTTGACATCCTCCGAGCTGAGATGCCCCAACACGCCCCACGAACCTTTCCAGCACCTGGTTTAGGGTTTGGGGGTTCCCTCTTGTAGGATTCTGGATGGACCCACAAGACACACCATTAATTCACCAGGAATTCAGCTCAAGAACCACCACACTGGTTCCTGCTCCTACCAACGAGCGTCGCTTTCTTTGGCCAAGTTGACGTGGAAAAATCAATTTTCCTGCTTTTGGTAAAATCCTCGATGAACAGCGAAAAGAGCAGAGCAAAGCGCGCCGCCACCGAAGCAGAAGGAGAAGGAGATTTCTTTCCGTCTTCACACCTTTTAGAGTTAAACATTAATGGGGTAGAGATGTCTTAAGTTAAAAAAAAAAAAGGCTGGTTGTCTGAACAATGCCAGGAAAAATTATACGGTGCTGAGTGAATGCAAAATTAATGAGCGCTGAATGCTGACAGGAGCTAACAGGCACGAGGAGCTGAGACTTTTTACAGTCAGCTCCGAGATCAAGCAGGTAGAACATCTCCGTCTTACCGGGGGGAGGGAGAAAAGGCAAAAAAAAATCTCTTCTCTCTCAATCTGAAGAAGTTAATTCATTCAAAAACGGTGTCAACTCGGCACGGCCACATCTGCGAAGACGAGAGAGGAAAACGTGCCGCTCCCCCCTGGCTTTAACTCAGCTTTGGCGTAGCCTTTATTCCCCTCCTGCAGGCATCGAATACATCGCGACGTGCTTTTAACGACCCGATTTAATTAATTCTGCAAAGAATTAGACCGACGCTATCGTCCCCGCATGCAGTTATCTTGACGCCCCGGCGCCGTGCGCGCACTCGAGTCCGGGCGAAGTTAACGGCGAAAAAATCCGCTGGTGTCAACTGCTGAACCCTCTCGACGCTCCGAATTGCACGGGCACGTCAAATATGTTCACTGCACAGGCGAGGAGACGGCTGCCAAAGCGTGCAGACAATGTCAGAGCCGAGCTGGGCGAGCTGACACTTCCCGTGCTGCTCCCAAAGCAGCGCTCCCCACCCCGGCTCCGCTCCTCCTCCGGCTCCGCTCTCGCGACTCCCATCTGTCTCTCCCGCGGCGCCGAGGGTGAGCTGTCAATCCGCAGCCATCCCCGGGGATCCACTTGCTCTCCCCGAGGGGATCTGGTGGAGAAAAGGTTTGGTGGCACGGTGGAAGCACGCCCAGGGGCGGCTGTAGGGTGTGCGTGTTGTCAGGAGGTTCAAGAGTTGCTCCAGTTGTCGGGGAAGGGAGGACGCTGTTTTTAAGGACCCTGTGTCCATCATTTCAAAGATTTGGGATGGCCCAAACCATTCCCTGCTCCTGCAGCCACCTCCAACCACATTTTAAGGACCTGTGTCCATCATTTCAAAAATTTGGGATGGCCCAAACTGTTCCCTGCTCCCCTATGGCACAGTCCGTGCACAAAACCCAGGCTCGGTGCAGCAGCTGCCCCAAAGCTGGAGCAAATATCAGCCTGGGAACCCGATCTGCTGCTCCAGCCCTCATCAGCCCCACGATTCCAAGGTAGTTAGCTGAGACTGGCGGCTTAATTAATTAATGAAAACACTTCTCATAACGAGGGAGGGAAGCTGCCTTCCTAAATAGCCGGGGCAGAATGAAAGGTGTCCAATATTATTTAAAACCTTCCCAAATGGCATCGTTCGCTTGGCCAGGCTCTGGGGCCACCAGCTCTTTCCTCCAAGTGCCCCAAATACCCCAAAATGAAATTGTGGGGCTCAAAGGAAGCCTAAAATATGGACAAGGAGCTCGGCAGCTTCTCGATGAGCACTGGGGAATAATTTCTCCCCATTTTGCTGAGATACGAGCTCTTTCTTACGCAGGGCTCTTACGTGAAGGCACCTTTCTTGTCCTAATAAAAGCTGTTACCTCCTTTTGTCTCCTATTTCTTTATTTCCTTTGCTCTCATTGAGAGCATTAAAGCCTACAAAAGTTTGTTCGGGGGAAGAAATGAAATTAAAGTGGACGGAATCCCACGGCCACCTCCCCACGCTCAGCCCAGTGACTTTTTTTCCCCATGAGGAGGAGGCTGACAGTGCCAAGTCACCAATTTTGCTTTGGGACACCAATCTCAGAGGATGCAAAATCCACACTGGGCACCGTGCCGCGGCCAGCACGGCATCACTGTTGCCTTCGAGGGCAGAAGGATCTTCTCTGGGGTTTTGTCTGGCTCCACGAAGGATGCTGTGGTTCAGGATAAAGGATTTCAGTGGAAGGGATTTTTTTTTCCTCTTCATTTTCTGCCTCTCTGAAAAATGAGACAGAATTGAAGAGGGAAAAAAAAGGGAAAAAGAAAAAGCTAATCCAGCACAGCAGAAGGCAAGAGGAGGAGTGATTTCTACAGGTGGTTTATGACTCCCTGCATGATCCACACGCCTGTTACATCCTATCAGAGCCTCTTCTTGCGGCTAGGTGCTAAAGGATTTATTAGTTCTTGACAGTGTGAGATGTTTAAAAGCTTGAGGATGTAATAACCAAATGTTCACTTGTGAAAAAAAAAGGCAATGCTTGGAGAGGGCTGCGCAATTCTTAGCAGCCTCCCCTTCCCCTCGTTCTATATTTAAGCTGCCAGCGAGATTAAAACTGTCAGAAGAGGGATGAGAATTTTATTGACATGCTTTGTAGGTGGTGCGGCTCCAGAAAATAAACATATACAGGGGATGCTCCCTGGCGTTGCTGCACAGGCAGCGATTTTTATAGCGCTGACCTGGGGGAGTTTGGAGCTGAAATCGATTCCTGATATAAAACAGATTCCAGGGGATGTGGAGAGACAGACTTCACGAGCGTCTGCGGGGAATGTAGGCAGAGATGCAACCCCTTTCACATTGCACATCGAAGCAAACAGCGGAGCAGGGGAGGGCGCGAAATTCCCCAAATCGGCTCCGAGGAACCCCTCACGTGTCGTAGCTGCTCTCCTAAAAAAATACCCCGTTTTAGTCACCCCTGAGTCATTTTGCATCGAGAAGAGCAGGCCCGTCCTGCCCTGGCGACGGGAGCAATGAAAAAACATCCATTTCCTTGGGAAAAAAGGAAAAAAAAACAGCGTGGAGAGCCCTGCAAGAATTTCTGCATTACATCACTTCTGCTTGTCACTTCTGCCTGGAAAAGCAAACTCGCGGCCCGAGCTGCGAATTCCACGCCGCGTGTTTACAGCTCGGAGGACACAGGAAACGAGACCTCCAAATGGGGAGATTTATGGGGTTTAAGGCCGGGAGGGATCGCCGCCTTGGCCAACCTGGCTTCCCGAACGCCGCGGAGCCATCGGGGTTCACCCACTTCTACCACAAGGAGCCCTCAACTTCTGTTTGGCTCAGCCCTGCCTCAAGGGCTGCCCAATCCACCGCTTCCCTTGGCAGCTCCTTCCCCAAGCAATCGCCCTCCGAGCTATAAATCTGGGCCCTCTTCCTAATTTGTTTTTTTGTCTGGCTCGGGCTTTGAGTCATTCTTTGTTACACTGGATTTAAAAACCTCGCGGGTAAGCCAGGGTTTTCCGTTCCTGACAGCGCTCACGCCGTGTCATCAGCCTGCCCCCGCTCCTCCGGATACACTCGGCAGAGCTCTTCAGCTTTTTCCAAGCTGCAAGATATTTTCTCCAGCCCCGAGTCATTCTCATGGCTCTCTCCTCTTTTTCCTTCTCCAGGCTTCGCAATCCCCTTTTCCCAGTGTGGACACCGGTCTGAGCTCCAGTGGGGTCCCACCTCTGTAATGTCACCCACGTCGTGTCATCCCCGGGATGTCCACTTCACTTTTTGTCTCATCAGAGGTTCACGTTGACCATCCTTGCTCCCAGGATCTCCAGGTCTCCTTGAGCACCATTCCCCAGGCACCATCCATCCAGCACTCCTGTTATCACGACGTTGTGCCTCTTTCCACGTCCACGAAGACATCGGGTGGCATCCAGGTGTGGCACAGGCTCCCCAGAAACTCCACCAACCTCGATTTTGGGAACAAAGGGGTTCCTCAGGACAAGGAGAGGTAGCCAGCGGCGTTCCTCTGGCACCCGAGGTTTTGTCGGTCATGCAGGGAGAAAAGACGCGGCCACCAACTCACCGGTGGGTGGACCCATCACCGTGAAAGTGGGACAAATGGTAGGAAGATTATGGGACTGCTCTGCCAAATTGTGCAAATTTCATCCACATTCTGCTACTGGAAGGTCACGCACGCATCAACCAAGAGCAGGAGCTTGGGTGAAAGGTTGGGGACGGCTCAATGGAGGTGACAGGAGACGACAACGGTCGTGGGGTGCTACCAGCAGCAACCTCGTGCTATTGGTGAGGTCTGCTAATAGAAACGGTGACATCTGGTCTAATTAAATCAAGATAAATGAAGCTAAATTGGAAGAAGTGCAGAAAAGACTTCCGAGGCTGATTAAAGGCAAGGCACAACTCTGTGACACAAAGAGCCCGGGAGAGCTGGGTTTGTTTGGACTAGTCGAGCGAAGGTAGAGAACGAGCGCGACAACTTCTTGCCAATACATTAGGGAAGAGCGGTAATTACCAAGCAGGAGGAAGAACAAGCTAAATTAAAGGGCAACGCGGGCAGAGAAATGATCAGAAACTCATTTCCACCGAAAACGAGCAGGTGGTTTCTAATCAGGCGCGGAGGGAAGCTCGGTGGCGATGCTCAAATTGGACGGAGAGCACCGGGAACACAACACAACCCCCCCTACCACTCCCAGCAATTAGCAGTGGGCTCTTCATTAGCACAAAAGAATTCCCCCAAGGATGGAATTTAACGGTTAAAAAGCCTGGATGTGTTTGAGCTCTGTTTGCTTTGGATCAGCCTCCCCCGTTGGGCTTTCAGCGGGCACCTACCGAAGCCAAGGAGGAATTCCTCCTCCCCGCCAGGGTCTGATCTGGCCTCCGGGGTTTGCTTGGTTTTCCTTCTCTAATATTTGGTGAAAACTTGTCCTCCGAGCTGGGATGGAAGCGGTGAGAGATGCTCCTAGCAGCACGAGTCTCCTGGAGTGGTTTGGGAAGAAGCAGCTCCTGTAGGGCTACGGCAACCACCGCATTTGGGGAATAATAAAGGTTTTCTCCCCTGCACCTGCAAGAACCCAGCACCATCGTCCGAGGAGCTCCTCTGGAACCCTGGGGATGAAGCCAGGGTCTGCAAAACACCGCTCGAAGATAAAGGCAAAGCTCCTGATTTCTGACCTCCTTTAAAGCAAACAGAATCGGGGTAATGCTGATAAAGTCGATGCGTTGAGAGCGGCGCCTATGGAACCAGGCTGACAGCCGTAGCCCGAAGAGACTGCAACCGGATTTGAGCTTTGACACACACCTTCATGTGGTTTTAATTAATTAATTAACGTAAACCCCTTCGAGCGGTTTTCATTTGCCCCTTTTCCAGAAGACCTTCCCTCCTCAGATGCCAGCCTGGCTTTTGTTCTTCAGCAAAACCTCATGGGTTAGGGCTAAACTTTTTGTGCACGACACATCGCCGGCCTTACAGCTGCGATGCTTTCAGCTCGGGCTGTTTCCCGAGCCTTCGGTTTCATGGTTTTCCACGTAAAATGGTTTCAATCCCCTACCTGACCATGCAAATGCTGCTCTTCCACTGCATGCAAGACTTTTTTGGGTCTACTGAAGGACCTCGGTGTCAAGTCAGCCCATAAAAACCTCCCATTTGGCTAACTCCTGTCCTCTTGCATTGGTTTCTGCCACACTGCGCCTCCTCCCAGCCTTACCGCGTTGGTCTTTTCTGCAGACAGGACCACCTTGCCCTTGAACTTCACATTTTGACTTCTCTTCACCTTTCATACATCCTGAGTCCCTCCTGATGGCAACCTGCACTTGGTAGAGCGGCTCCAGCTCCTGTCTTCATCCTGCTCCTTCCACATGGCCACCCTGGGCACCACGACCAGCTTTAACATCACGTCTTCATCAGGTGGGTGGAGATGTGTGTCCTCCTGATGCCACTTTTTCTTAAAAAGAAATGCTAATTTTGTGTTTTGTTTTTTTTTTCCCAACCAAAAATCCGATCTCCTTCCTTCCTGGCTAGCAGAGCAGCAGGGGAGAGGAGAAGCAATGGGTACGAGCGAAGCGTTCAGATGGGATGGGAGGAAAACTTTTCCAGCTGAGTGCTGGAGAAGCAATTGCACACTCTCCATCCTTAGGGGCTTCCAGAACCCAACTCAGTAAAGCCCCGTGAGCAGCCTGTGCTGATCCCAGAGACCTCCCGGGGATCCTTCAAGCCCAAATCCTGCTGCAGCTCCGGCCTCAGCGCCCCGAAACGCACGCTGCCAGCAACGGGCTGACAGCTTTCAGCCCCAGCCGCCGAGTTAAGAACCCAGCAGGAATTCTTTAATCTTCCTAAACCAAATGGAAACCATGAAAAAGCTCGAGTGAGAAGCCCCAGATCCTGCCCTCCCACGGATTTTATCAGCGTTCTGCCCATTTGTCAAATAACAACATGCTCGGCCTTGTGATCTTGTACGACACCAAATGAGATGGAAACAAGCTTTGTGGGGAAGGAGATGCTTCCAGGCTGACAGAGAGACTGCCAGAGCCCAGACAAAACGTTCGGCTTCTCCAAGAGGACGCTGGGTTACAGCACTGGGAAAGGGAAGGACCAAAATGAAAGAGAATTCAAAAATGTAAAAGGCTAGAATACAAATTTAGAGAGAAATAATAAAACTCTGTTGAAAACCGGGAACTCACCAGCAGGAATTAGTAAGAACAAAGACCAGGGAGCAAAACTGGAGGAAGTTAAGCCACGTTCCTGCCCCAGGATGAGTGTGTCCTACTCCTGGGTTAAAAGCACTAAAAAAAGGCACCGAGCACGTTCTGCACGCGGTTCTTTTTCTCGCTGGCTCGGGGGCAGCAGTGCCGGTGCTCCAAGGACCTGAGCAGCTCAATCAGACACTGGGAGTGCTGCCTCCCATTCCAATCACGGGGAGAAAGATGAATTCAGATGGGAGTCGGTGAAAGAAGGGCACGCAGACAATTTAGCAGGATCCTGAACAGAATAAATGCATCACGATTTTTAATTCCTCGTCCTGGCAAAACAAAGCAGGGAACTGCCAGGGGGCAGGAGGGAGGGGGAAGGTCCCCAAGGTACCTTCTGCTCCTGCACTGGGGACCTCCAGCCCCTCTTGGAGACTCAGCAACACGGACCTGGGTTAGATATTTCCTCATAGCTACCTAAAGTAATTTTACGAGCTTTAATACCCTACCACATCATACCCTACCCGTCCTTTTCTGACCACTAAATACAAAAAACGAAGCTTTTATTTTTTTTGTTGTTTTCTTTTCGGAGCTCGCCATATGGTGGCATTTCCAACCGCCGAAAGAAACTCGGCATTCGTACCGCAGAGGCTTCTATACGTTGCCTGAGGACACAGGACCTCTCCGTGCCAGGAGCTGTACGTGTATATAATAAAATAAATCCGGGGCCAAAGACTCCGAATCTCAGCATATGACAAGACAGCAGGGAAACTTAATTAAAGGCAAGCCACTGACAGCCCAATGATCGTATGCAACGGAGCAGCCAAAGTCAATAATTATTCCATATACTTCGCTTAATTAACCCAGTGTATTTACCCAAAAGGAAAATGACTTCCCCGAGTCGGTTGCCTTACGAATGGGGGGTGTCCATAAATTAAGGATCGTCTTCTTTTGGGGTTTGGTGCTTCCCAGTGTCTATAGGTTTAGGCAACATTTTGGGGGAAAGCTACTCGGAAGCCGTCAGGAGGACGCGCCTCCACCACGGCCTGGAAGGGGACGCTTAAAATAAATGGAAGAACAAATCCTGGTGGGGTTGAGCAGGCTGAGAAGAGAGAGAAAAACGCTGAACCCCTGAAAATCATTAAACCAAAGGCTCCAGACATAGCCTTCTGCCCCTCCTTGCCCAAAGTAATTCGACTTACAAATTGAGGGTCATCTTCGCAGGCTAACGCAGCCAGGCGCAGAAAAGGAAGCTCGTTCTTAACCCTCTGCCCTCTGAAAACGTCCTGAAATCAGGTCAATATTCTCTAACGTTGTTAGGGAATGAAACTGCAGCAATTAGAGATGTGATTTTTTCCCCCCCCCTGTGCCCCGGCAGATACAAATTTAGCATCTCGGCGGGTCAGGGGTCACTCCTGCGGCTCCCTCGCTGCCGCGAGCAGCTCTGCGCCGCGCAGAAGTACCGGGTGCCTCCATCAGACGGAGTTGTACGAATCCCAGGAACAAATCCATCCTTCTGGCAAGAGCAGAACAAACCTGCTGGGCTTTTTTGGAGCTCGCAGGACCAGCGAGTCATACGCAGCCCCCCTCAGGTGTCCTGGCGGGGCTGGGAGCTGCTCCTCGGCCAGGTCGCCGGTGGCTCGGCTCGGTGCGGTGCTTCGGGCAGCCAGCGAACATCCTGCAGCCCTGCGGGAGCAGCCGAGCGCAGGAAGGACGAGGAAAGGAAGCCCTGGGACGCCCGCGGGGGCCGAGCTGGGACCACGCCGAGGTGTTTCAAGGGCAGCTCGTCGGGTTGCGGAGGCGGCGTAATGCAAAGCTCGCTGCCAGGTTGATTTATCCTGGTACGGCGCTGCGCTTAACGCCGCCCGCTTTGGAAGGAAATTAAGGACCTCGGCGATGCAGAGGGCTTTGGGGGAAAAAATGTGGTGGCTTCGTGGTAAAAAGGACAATTCCAAGGTCGGTGGGGGTATGAGGGAGGAGATATTGCCCCTCAGATGGTGCGTGGGGCTCGCGTCCCCCGTCTCCAGCACACCTCCGCATGCCAGACACCCCGTCCGTAACCCAAAGGTTGGGTGCTGCCAAAACCGGGCGTTTCAGCCGAAATTCTTCTGGGGAATAAGGAGAAACCTTCCCAGAGCTGCTGTGCTGCAGAGCCTGCCATTGCAGTGGTGCTGGATGCCAACGCTCTGCCTCTCCTTGGGGCAGGGGTGACCACTTTCTGTCCCCGGGGCTCGGGCTCAGGACCCCTGGCTGGTATGGGGCCAGCGGAGGGAATTTGGGAAGGAAAACCTTCAGGCATGGGGCCAGGCCAGGAACACGGCATCAGCTGCCTCTGCGCACAGCACCAGGGTAAAGGGAGGACAGGAGGGCACTCAGCGAGTGATTGAAGGTGGGAAACACCACGGAAACGGGGGTTGGAGAGAGGAAAAGAGCTCCGGGAAGCAGGGCAGCAGCCTCCTCGGGAGCACCACAGAGCCCATTGCTCACCCATCTCCACCAGAGCCTCATTTTATGAGGTTGCTCACACCCAAACCTCTGCCTAGACCCCAAACTCTACAGTGCTTGTATGTAGACAACGCAAATTTTGCCATTTTACAGAAAAGAAACAAAACAAGTGGCAGCCCGCGCACCGGAGCGGTATTTCCATTATCCCTGCTCATTTCTGTAGCCACCGAGATGCCCTATTTGTACCCGTAATTTTTAAAAGGGGTTTTCTTCGTTAAGAAAAGTGGCAACTGAGGGATTTGGTCTCTGCCCGGCAGGGTTTGAAGCAGCACCTTGCTCTGGAAGAAAATAACCTTGGCACCCACGTGCTCGGCACCCTGCAAATCTGGACGCGAAGCGGTGACCCGGTGCTGTGCCCCACCGAGGCTCTGCCACCCCGCAGGATCCCCCCCAAAAAAAAAACCTCAACCCCGAGAAACTTTTGCAGGACAGATGAAGGCTGAAAAATTAACTGCCTGGCCCCTTCCTCCGCGGCGTTTATTGCCGTCTTGGCAGAAGAATTTCAGGTTGCTGCCACAGCCGCAAACTGCTTGTTCTGCCAACTGTACATTACTAACATTGGAAGGGGGCCAAACCTAGGAATCTTTTCTAAAAGCATTTGCTTCATACTTTAAATAGCAGCCCGGCAGGCAGGGGGATGGGAGCACGGGCTCGGCGCACGCGTGCGAGCTGCTGCCGGCCGGCCCCGTCCTCGTCCCCGCTCCCCCAGCGCTGCCACCTCCCTGCTCACACCCAGCCGGCTCCACGTCTCACGAATTTCTTTTCCAAATGAAATTAATAATAATTATGCCTGTTTTTTTTCATTTAAAGCCCCTCTGCTGCTCTGCCACAAGGTTGGGTGCGATTCTCCCCGGTGCCGGTGGGTTTTTGCTGCTTGTTGGCTGCTTCTCATCGCGTGCTGGGATGGCTGCAGAGCGCCGTGTCACGTCATCGTGACCCCAAACCTTCAGGCTCCTTTCCTGGGTGTGAAATAACGCCCACAGGTGGGTTTCCCAACACAGCACGGCAAGGAACGCCGCTGCAAGACACTTAAAACGTTTTAGGAAGCAAAACTCAACCTGGAGAGCTGGCAAATATTGATTAGTTGTGTGCTGGGAAACAGAGAGGGGGATGAGGAAGGGCATGGGCAGGAAACGTGATGTCCAACAGCCAGCACAGCTCTGAGGACACAAAATTGCCTTTGACCACGGGACAAATATCCTGGCATTTAGCCAGATTTCTCCTACCTCCTGACGAAAAAACCACTCCTGCAATAAATGGCAAAGAACAAATACGGGTGAAGTTTCTCTTCTTGGGTGATTTGGTGCAGCGCTAGATAAGCCCGCAATACGGAGCAAAGCTCAAGGAACGAGATTTTTTTAAGTCCTGCTTGTCCTGGTTAATGTTCAGCCCCGCTGGGCAACGTCAAGGAAAACTAATGAACGGTGAAGTGGCAGCGAGCAAGGAGCTCGGCGTGCTCACCCACCACCAAATTCTTCTTGGAGCTCAGCCCCGACATGAATTAAATCCATGTTTTTAGCAGGAACACGAGCCTAACGCTTCGCAAAGCGTCTCTTCCTCCTCGTAGGAGTGCAGCTCGGTGCCTAAATTAAGAGCAAAGCAGGAGGACCTTACACTGCCGCGTAAATTGTGTGTGAGGGCCTCGATGGGCACCCCCAGGTCCCGGCTGCAGGGTTTAGGAAAACTTTAGCATCTGGTATCACGCTCGGGGCGTGCAGCAGGAGCTTTGGCACAGGTCCCGGTTGACTGATGATGCTCTCCGAGCGTTGAGACGAGCTGAGTGGCGTTCACCTTGTGCAAAAAGGACATCGGCTCCGCGCGCCCGCCCCCGCAGGGCTGGGGATGGGCTCGGGGAGGGATGCTGAGGCTGCGAGGCTGAATCCTGCTCCCTGACACGCACACACCTGAACGCACCTCGCCTCTTTTCCTGGGCGTCGCTTGAGCCCTTTGGACCTGCGTATTTCAATTTGTGAGTTGACGCTCGGGGTGAATTTTAACCTTTACACGGCCTCTCAAGCATCTCCTCTCTGTTTGCCGTTCGCAGTGCCCGCGTTCGCCGGCGCTAGGTGGCTTCGTGCCCCTCTGATCTGTTGTGTTGGCAGGAAAACACATCTGACAAGGGGAAACGGTTCTCCACGAAATCTTACGCAGCGCGTGGCAGACCCAGCTGTCCTTCACCTTAGCCCAGCTAGAAAACGGGTTTTCTGCTCACCCTAATGGCAGCATTGCTGATAAGTACTGAATAGGACCAGTCCCGAAAGCTTACCACGTGCTTCTCTTCGTTGTAATCTACAAAATAAGCCCAGGACAAACCACAAACCCTGAGCCAGGCACCACCTTGCAGTGAGAAGCACCATCAGACACCAAGGTGGCTCCTCCAACGAGCTCAGCAGCGGCCCTAAAAAGCACTTTTCATCTTAACCCATTCATAAAAGCAGGAAAAGGAAAACTGAAAATGGAAGTCCTGATTATTTGCTCAATTTAGGGTCCACAACGCACCGGGAGAAGGCTCCCCAGCTTTGAGACAAGCCAGGGCAGGAGGCTGCTGCCTTACCTTGCTCCAACCTCTTCATCTGCTGGATCTGGTCAACCGTCTTCTTCAGGATCTTGCATTTGTCTGGTTTGACACTCAGGGTGTCGATGTCCCCGATGTTTGCAGACAGCAGCTCCGCCAGCTCCTCTAAATATTTGTTCTCCTGTTCCCGACGCCGCTTCTCATTGCTGCGACAGAAAATAAACAAATTCAACGCCATGGTAATGATTTCCCTCCGCTGCTCAGCCCAGCCACACCTATGCTAGGCAAGGACCTACAAATACAAGTGCTGGCCACAGTCACGGCCTTGCTATAAGCCAAAAAGCTCCAACACACTGGGGAGTTCATTCAGGCCTTTGTCTGGTTTCATATGTAGAAAAATATTCAAAATTAACGCCAAGGAAGACACGTGTGTCCCAGCCCAGCAGACCTGTAACATCCAGGCCTTTCTCTCCAAGTCAGTTTTAAGCCTACAATTTAAGCCTCTCGTTTTTCTAAAGCCACTCCTCCAGCTGTCGCCAAGTTAAATCCTAAATTCACACCTAGAGGCTAACAACATCCACCAGAGATCACCAAAGCGAAAATCACAGCGACCGTGTCACAGGGACAAGGGCGAGATGAAAAATATTCATGAGATAACTTTTTTTACGCACTGAAAACTGCTTTTTATTATTTTTTTTTAGCCCAAAGCCAGTGCAGAAGCCCCAGCACTCTCCCATCGCTGTTTCTACATTCTGAGGGTTGAGGACAAATTATTCACGTGCTAGAACGTGGCCGGCATTAAAGCCACCCTCCATACCACCTACCAATGCCTTTTATCTGATTTTTTTTGTTTTTTTTTTCAATAAGCCACCTAATCTTTCTTGTAAGCTCCACAGGACGCACTATCTGGAAGATGCTATCTTAGAAATTACTGCCTGAAAGTTACGCCGACATGACGTACATGTGGCACGATGGGATGGTTCTGGCCTCAAAGAGGCCAAGATTTCGCACGTAAGGCAGAGCAGAGTTTCCAGAAGACAAGGCAGGTCCTCCAAAGCCCCTCTGCCCCACGAAGGGGGCGTGGAGCATTGCCAGAAAATGCTATTACCCCAGCTTAATCAAAAACCCAGTTCCAGAGGGAATTTGGATCCCATCACGGATGGGCTCTGATGTGTGCTCTGGGATGAAACGAGCTCTGCTAGCAGCTGGAGGCTTTGCAAAGAGGTTTGCTTTGTTTTATCTGCCAACAGGGGTGCGTAGCGAGAGCAAGGCATCAGGACCTTGAAAATCCCCTGATAACTCTGGGTAATCACAGCTGTCCAAAATCAGAGAGACAACACCAGCCCTCCCCTCCCAGGAGCTCCTTGTGTAGCCTACGTGGTAGTTTCCTTATTCTTCCTTAATTCCAGCCATTTAATTAGCTCAATATCCAGGCCTCACAGGCAGGCTCTGCCCCTCGGGTATTTTGCTGTTGCTTGAAGTTGTTCTCAGGTGAAAATATCTGAAGACTGCAGGCCACGGGGAGCCTCCCATCACCTCCTACAGCACCTCGGCCTCTTCCTCCCCTTGGCACGACTGCCAAGGGGGGCAAGAGAAACGGTTTGCACTCAGGGCACTCAGCAGAGCAGCAGAACCACAAAAGAAAAGAATTATCATCCACAAGGCAAAGCCAGCTGCAGGGTGAGGAGGACACGAGCTGCGTTTCTGCTCGGGTCACCGGCCTTGTGGAGCCCACGGTGAAGACTTTCCATGGGGGGGACACCTGGAAGCTCCCCTGCAGTGACCTCAGGAGCTTTTGCTTCCCAATCCTGCGGCTTTCAAGGGCTTTCAGGGAGCCTGGCCAGCTCCAGGGTCACGGGGCAGGCTGCATTCCCAAGCGGTGCACCAGCAGTGGGTCCCCGCCACGACCTCAGCCTCTTGGACGTGGGCATCAGCGCAGGCAGCACTGCAGAGCAAGGCGAGCTTTGCAAAGTGACCCATTTACAACGTGGAAAGCACCAAGCCCTACCCCATCACACGTCCTCGAGGGACCTAATGCCCTTGGCAGGGACTGGGATGGATGTGGAAGGGATGGGTCTACCCGAAAAGTGTCACCTTGCCCCCTCCTCACTCCTACCGAACGCGCTGCTCCCGTTGCCACCACGAACGTGCTGTAAAGAGGCCAGCAGCGCTTTCGTTTTTTTTTTTTTTCTTGGATATTACCAAAAAGAGAAGCGAGGCAAGGTGCCAACAGGAGAAGAATCCCTAAGCGGAGAGGCAGAAGTGAAGGAAAAGCGAGCGAACCCACTGCAAAGCCCGAGCGAAGCGGCGCGCCGAGCCGGAGGCACGCCACCAAGCACTCAGGATCTACCCAGCCACGGGCAGGCAAATGCTCCTTGCAGGAGCCGGATGAGTATTTTAGTTAAGGTCAAATTAATTCCTAGCTCGCCCCGCGAACCGAAAAGAAATAGCAGGGGGAAAAAAAAAAAATAATAATAAAAAAAAATCCCTCTGTTGTGGGTGAGCTCATTTCATGAAAACCCTTAATGTCGCTGTTGCTGTGGCAACTTTCGAATTGTAGGAGGGAGAATTGGCCAATTTTCCTTACATAAAGGCATCATGAGAATATTACAGCAGTGGGCTGTTCTTTATGACTCCGAATTATCATCAAAAGCAACAGTTAAACCTTCCCGGTTTTAACAAAGGAGGTTTGAAGTTCGCTTTGCTCCAGACCACGTTATGAAGGGACTGTGGGCAGTCTGCGGGACTTCGGGAGGACGAGGTCCCTGCCCTGTGCCACTGCGAGCTGGGAGATTTCCTTTCCTAAAGAAAGCAAAAAACAGCACAGGGGAGGACTTCTTGGTCTTGCTCACGTGCTTCAGCTCTACTGCTTGCTGCTTGGTGGCTTCGAGCTTCTACGAAGACTTTTGGGTGCTTCGTGCGTGTGAAGAATTGTGCTTGGATGAGGAAGGAGAATCCTTCATCCCAAAGTCCCTACTTCTCTACGATCAGTTTGTTCCTCGCCCTGCACATCTGGAAAACTTTCTGATGTCTCTTCTCGGGGCGCTTAGTGGTGTGAAAAGCAAACACGAGCCTCGTTTCCCAAAGGCAGACCAGACAAAGCAAGGCCAGGTGTGTGTGCCCGTGTATCTAGAGCAGGTCCTCCAGGAGGGGGGTGCGAGCCCACCTTGCTCCCCATGGCAGAGCTGTGGGGACTCGAAGCACGGGGGCTTCATCCTGGGGTGGGGACCAGCCCTGAGAGCAGCCTGGAGCCAGCAGCGAGGGCTGCAGAGCTCTGACTCAAACAGGCACCGACTCCAGTGACTCAGCCAGAAATGGGAAACGGCTCACGTGATGGCTACAGCATTTGTTAGGAATAAGGCAGATACCTCAAGGGCTATCAAAATGTGTTCTGCAATTACTTCTTGTTTTAATGGCACGGATAAGCCATGAGCTACAGAGGCTTTGTGAGGTGTGCAAACCCTACGGAGGAGAGACGTGACGATGAAAAACTGCAATAAACTGAAATCCTCAGAAAAGCACTTAATATTTCTCTCCCTTATTCTACTGGAACCCTGTAGCCTTTGCACTTATTGCCTACCATGCCATGTAGAGCTATAACTGACAGAAAACACGCCCAGAGTTTGCTCAGTGCATCAATATTCTGTGACGATGAGCAAACAGGCTGTAGAGGCACAGTCAGCAGCAGCGCTGTAAATTCATCCTCGCTAATAGACGATATTGCAATGGAAAAAAAGATGCACAGGATTCACAGAGCCAGCAAAAGCCTGGCTCTCACTCGTGTGGATCTAGGACTTGTTAATGTTAACTCAGCTGGCAACGAGGCTGGGATGGGAAGGCTCAGTCATTAGCAAAGGGTGCGTTTCCACAGGGAGCTGGGTTTTGAAGCAGTCTGCATCAGCAGACAAATGAAAGTATTTCAGAAGGAAGCCGTTTCCTAATTGCACCATGGAGCACGAGGGTCTCCACCGAAGTTTCTGAATATTACACAATAGGTATTTCTCGAGAAGCTGGCATGAAGAGGCAGAAGGCTTGGGATGATCTGCAGCCCTCACTACTGCCCTTTACAGAAGTATCTGCCCAAAATTTACCCCGAGCAAGCTTTCTTGATGCTCCTCCACTCGATCGAACGCTCTCGATTTATAAAATCAATACATTAACTTTGATAACAAGCCTCTAATCATCATTTGCCACCTAACAACAAGCAGAGCAGATGGGGAGCTGCATTTCCATCATGCTCCATCTTCCACCGCAGCCACTGATAAAAGCAAAGCGAAGTTCTGGTGGGAAGTGTGAACGTTTACGAGTGGCTGAAACCCGGCTCCATCTGCTCGAGCAGACGGGACCAAACGACGCCGTCAGAATGACAAAGTAGCCGGGGCAGGGGATGGATCCGGAGCAGCACACGTACCTCTGGGCCGTGTCGCAGGGCGAGCCTTTCCTCTTCCGCGAGTCGGGGTTGGCAGGGTCCGTTGAGCTGTCCCCAAGGCCGCTCATGTTGACCTAATTTGCACCTGGAAATGAAGAAAAGATGGGGTCAGGAGGAGGGATCTGCGGTTTCAGGATTGGTCCCGATGTGACAACACCAGAAAACATCAACCGAACCACCTCTGAAGAAGTAATCAACCCAACGCAAGTTGTCCCGATTGAATTTATGCCTCGTTTCGGCAGTTTGTGAGGGAAAAGGTGTGAAGAGAAGACAACTGGTCACGTTACCCTCCTTTTGGTGTCCCGCGGTCACCATTTGGCCAAGCCAGCCCTCACCACCAGCACCAGCACCGCCACACCACAGCCTGAGCTCTTCCCTGCATCCCTGCAGATTTGGGCTTCCTGGCCCTTACGAGGGCTTTGTTTACACGCACACATTTCATCCCTTTTGGTTTTATTTCCTTTTCCTGCAAGCGTTGCCTTTTAGCTTTTAACACATCCCCAGCCCCGGCGCCATCTCCTCCTGGTCCCTCTGCCTCAGGGCTTCCCGAGGCCTCGCCACCCGCCTTGTATCCACATCCCGGCTCCCCCCACACCTCATTCTCCCCTGTCACAGGGCCTGGGCTTTAATTAGAGCTGCCAAATGACCCATCTACAGCAGGACACGGCATCTTCCCACCCCCTGGAGGGGCTGAAAGCCTCCCTTGGCCTCTCCCTCCATGAGGCACCTCCCGGCCTGCTCTCCTCAGCGCCCAGCCGGCCTACTGATATTTCCAGCGTGTAGCTTCCAGAGATATCGGATAAAGAACCTAAAAGGGGCCTGTAGGAAAGCTGGGCAAGGAATGAAGCATTGTGTAAGGCCACTAAGGGCAAGGAGGCCAGTTTAGTCTTTTCTCAGGATCCTTCACCTCTGAGCTGCACTGAAGGGGTTTAGCCAAAGACCCAAGAACCCAACCCAACCCAGTCACCCTGCTCAGGATGCCCAAATGGGACCAAACCTGTCTCCTACGGGTCTAAAAACCCTCCAAGACATCAAACCAAGGGACACCGCTGCTCCAGAAAGCAATCAGCCATGCACGGTGCCTCTCTTGCTTTCCCGAAGCTGTTCAGTGATTTTTTTTTTCCAGTCACAGCAATAATTCAATGCTGGATATTGCCACCCTTCAAATACTTCATTTATTTTCTAATTTTTACAAGTGTTTAGCATTGTGAGAAGATACAATGCCTGAGGAATAAAGTAATGGGACCCCACACAAGAATTTCGTTGTGTGGGTAGGGAGCAAAGGGACCAAGTTATTAAACTTAGTTCCCCTCATTTCTTACATTGCTTTCCAAACGTTGGAATTTTAACGAGCACTAAAGCGTTGACAAAGTGCTGTAAAACAAACCCTACAAGACTCTTTCACAGCCTCCCCAGCCCGGATTACCAAAGCATTTTATTCAGCGGGCCCAAAAGCATGGCTCGATGCCTCCTCCGACAGGGACGCTCTGGACCGACCCGATGACCCATCTCTGCGCTCACCTTTTAAACCATCTCCTCCGAAATAAAGGGAATATTTCTGCTTCCAGAGCAGCAATAAGGAAAGCAAACCCTTTCTGCAGCACACAACCATTTCTGCTAACGCCTGCGTCACCATTACCAAGGTGAGAGCAGCTCCTGGAGTCATTTCAGCGATACCAGCGCCGCCGCTCGATGCCAGCTCCTGTGCAGAGCAGGGTGAGCTCCACAGCTCGTCCACAGCCAGGAACCCTGAGCAGATGCCAGCAAGCCGGCCATGACCACGGGGACGAGTTCATTCCCCGCTATTCGGCGTGTTTGAAACGAGGAGCGATGCCAAAGCAAATAGACAGGAGGGGGGAAAAGGTAAACTCTTTAAAATATTGGTGATCCGAAAACTAGAAGTGATGCATCACCTGCTCGGGGTGAGAAGGGGTTTCGAGCTTTCAGACAAGTTTTCTGGGTTTTCAAACCCCTTCCTTCCACAGCAGACAGAGCAAATGGCAGCCTGGTGGCTTCCTTGGCTTGCAGTCAACATCTGCCTCGTGCACAGGTCAAAAAACCCATCAATATTGACATTAAAAGTTTAACTTGCCCCCACCAACACACCGAATCCTGATAACTCGTGTTGCTTCTCCAGGCCCTGATACTGCATTATCAGCCGCCAAATCAAAACAAAACAAAACAAAAAACGTTCTTTAGGACCAGGGACGTGGCAGGTAGGGGCAACCGTCCCACTGGGATGCGTGACCTTGGCAAGAGCCACCAGATGCCCCAGAGAGGTGAATTAAGGACAAAATTGCAGCCTTAGCTGAAATCCTTGGCTTGCGTTAAGCCCTTGATGTAATACATTCAGTGTTTCTTTTTATTGTAAAAGTAGTTTATTTTACAGCAAAACTTGCCAGGACGGACAGGCCAAAAATGTAATCTGGTCTAAAAATAGGCAGCTGAGCCCCGTGAGCACTGGTGGACAAGGGCAAGGGTTGCGCTCCCGGTGAGACCACGCTGGGGCATTTTCGCAGGAAACCTGATTTCTAAACACCAACTTCTTGTAAAAATGTTAATATTCTGCTCGCTTAGGAAAGCAAACAGAAACAGACGAAGTGCAGCATGACGGTAACGAAAACAAGCTAATTAGTTCGGCTGGGGGGGGAGCAGGGGCAGCGGTTTCCAGGCTTTGTACGAGTTGTCCCTGCTGCAAACCTGGTAAAACAACTGCTCCTTTGCTGTCGCTAAGGTTTGCCACCAGAGCTGCGATGAGGGGCTGCACCCAACGCTGCTGTTTCACCCAGGGGATGCTCAGGGGTTATTCGTGAACCCGCGACCAGCGCCGCGTTGACGCACGGTTTTTGGCTCTCCAAAAAGGAGCCTCATCCTAGAGACATCGCAGCTGTCCCCAGCCCACCGCTCGGACACAAATCTGCTTCGTGTTGCAAACCCAAGATATTCAGTGTGTGTTTTCTGTAAGCATGGACATTCTCAAAAAGCCGCTGCAATTTGCAGCTTCACGCGTGGTCCTAGGATGTGCAAGTCAGTGATCTTGCAGCAGCGGTGTAAAGGAGCAACGCTGCAACTTACCCCGCACGTAGCAGCAAAGAAAGCTCCTCTGACACAAATTGCAAAATTGCAGCTCCTTGTAGCCAGCTAGACCAGGGCTAAACTCAAGCAGCAGGCAAGGTCTGCAGCAAGAACTTCTCAGAGATGGTTCTTACCCCGTGGAGACAGATACGGCACCAGGCACGGGTTTGTCTTGCCGTCAGCACCCCGCTGCACCACTGCATCTGCTCGCAGGGGACAATTTGTCTCAAAGAGACTAATTGGAAGAAAAAAAAAAGCTGAAGAGGGGAATGGATAAGAAGCACGAGAGCTGACGTCACCTCCCACAGCCATTGCGGATGAATCCACCTCTGATTTCTATCCCTGCACTCTCCCCTCCTTCATCGATCCCAAACGTCCACCTGAAGGAGCTGCTGCTTTTTGGATGCTAATGAACATCCTCGCAGGGACAAGAGCCTTGCTCACCCGGGACATAGAGGCTCCAGCCCCAGCCCACATCAATATTTCAACACGACCTTAGGGATCTTGACAAGAACTCAATTTCCATATTAACAAAAAATAAAAAAAAAAGAAGCGTGTGAATTGCTGAGGCTTAGTGCTTGTGCTGTCATACTAACACCAACTGTGATTTTGATTTGTCCATGACCACTGAAAGCCAAAAAAAAGACAAGAGCTGACCGCTGAATACTTAATTCTCACAGAACTTCATTTTTCTAAAATTTATTTTCCATATTTTGGATGAGTTTGACCCAAAAAACAGCTTAGAAAATACTGCTGACATCCACGGGAGAGAGGCACAATCAGTAGGGCTGCTCTACAGAGAACTCCAGCATTGGAAAAATCCCTCACATTACACCCATTTATCAGCAAAATACAACCCATCTGTGCGTACACAGCCTCAATTAGAGGTAATTAAGAGCATACTCGGAATGTCATAAGGATACATCTATATCGTTGCCCTCACAAGTTCATCGCCAGCTGCTGATCCGAGCACTGGGGTCAGAACAAGATTTAATTTAAAAGAAAAAAAAAAAAAAGCACCAAAAAAAACTTCTGCAGATTACGGGAGAAACAACGAAGCCGTAATGTGGCTAGCGGGGAAGCGAGGGGTGAGACCGAGTGAGTCACTCGCTAACCCGCTGCATGTGTTGTTACTTTGGGTTTTTTTTCTTTCAAACTTCTTTTCCTGACCTCATCCCCAACAACAGCAACAAAAAAATAATAAAAAACAAAAAAGGAGAGACTTCCAGCCCCGCTCTTTCGGCTGCTGAAGTTGTCAAAAACAAATGTCACATCTGTTTTGTGCAACGCTCCTTGTGGGGGGGGAAAAAAATCCCTGGATCCATATGCCACCGCGCCAGCACTGGCCAGCAGACACGTCTGCCTTCAATTGAAATCCTCTTTTCTTGGTACCTTACCCCAATTTCCCCGCCTGTCTCCTCCTGTCTCTCCCCCAGCCTCTGTCTCCTGCCCGAGCCCCACCGAGATGCCGACAGATGGACCCTTTGGCTCTGGGACATCAAACCCTACCTGGAAAGAACAGTTGGAATAAGAAAGACCCTGGGTTTCTGGCAGAAGATGAGCAAAGCAGTGCAGAAAAGAAAGGTGGAAATAAAACCCGTCAGCAAAAGATCTCCAAGTTGTTTTCTTCCTCTAGGAGCCCCGTCTGCTTCTGTTGGTTGTGAGTCCATCTTTATGGTGCTCTGTCACCCCAGAGCGCAACACACAGCCCAGGGAATGCAAATATCAGGATTTCTCTTCATTCCCATTACCTATCCTGGCCTGAACATCCCCTCTTGGCATCGAGTGATCAGCCTTGTATCATTACTGCAATAATTATTATTATTACAGCGATGATGTTGGTGCAGTGCTCAGAGCCTCCAGGGATGCCAGCTTGGCTCTCCTGTGTGGGACCGTGGAGGGGACGCAGTGGCACCTGTTTCCATGCGGGGATCCAGGCAAGGAGAGATGAAAATCATCACCTGAGACCGAATTCAAGCAGAATTCAAAGCACCTCAAGATACGGCTAACCGAGAGGAGCTCAAGGTCACCAGGAGGGCTCAAGGAAAGCTGCGGTGGCCCCGTGTCCCTGTGATCATTAGGGCCACAGGAGGAGGGAGATGAAGGATGAAGATTTATTTTCACCAGCCTCCAAAGACAGAGTGCTGGGCACTTTTTGGTGTGAGGGCAGAGCAGCTTGCTCCGATGTCCCCACAAACAGACGCTGTGTCCCTGTTGCTGGCTGCACCCCATGCCCCCGGTGCCTGCAGGGCTGGTGTTTGCTTCCCTTCCTACGAGCTAAGTGGGACATGCAGAAATCTTAATTATCGCTGGCTCTGCCGAGGCAGCAGGCTAATAAAAGCTGTCAGCTCGGGGATGCGGTGGAGCGAAAGCCCACGGTCTCAATTCCCCAGCAAGCGTGCGAGCGCATCCGCGCCCACCTGCTGCCTCGTCCCGTGGGCAGGGGGACACGGAGGACAGGCTCACGCTGCCAAAACCCTTCCAGAAAGGTTTTTCAGAGCTGTTTGCCTTGAAGAAAATGGATTCCAGCACCCCTGGGCCCAGCAGTGCTGCCTGAGGGGCAGGGGGAGCCTCTGGGCCTGGCCCTGGGCAGCGCTGAGCAGAGCCCGGCTCCGGCCTCTCCGCACCTCCCTGTGGGTACTGACGGCCATGGGGGATCTTTGAACACCCAGAAGTCACACAGGCAGTACTAAAGATGGTGGTTACGTTAACCACATTAGCTGTAAGAGGACTATGTGGAAAATTCCTGTCAGGGAACAAGATCGGAGCCCAGCGGCTGGAGCCTCGCTGAGGCAGCGAGAGAAGTCCTTCACCGACAGCGGGTAGATCTGTGTCCTCCACAGAGCAGGAGGGGGTGAAGGGCATACTAATGTGAGACCAACCCCACCTTCCCTTCGTGGTTCTTCCCCTAATTTTAATTCCGAGCACTAGAAACTCCTCCGTGACCACCCGACAGAGTAAACGAGCTTTGCTCTCTGAATTCAGGCTCCTCCATGGCTTAGTTCTTTTACCCACAAGAAACGTTTTGCTTTGGAAACGTAGCACGGGCCGTACAATCGATAACATCGAACCTATGTGGCGGAAGGTAATTCTGTCTATGGAAACAAACAGAAATATAAACATCAAAGTGGATTTCTCGAGGAGGAAGGCACAGGCCAGCCGAACCTCAGCTCCAACTCCAGTTCAACAAGTGCTCGCTCGCTACACGTCTGACACCCAGAAAGCACAAAAAAAGGGAAAGATGTATATAAATCAAAGTCCTTGAGGACTAAGCATCGTCCTTACAGAGACAACGGTCCGCAGGGCTTAGAGAAATGGTGAATTTTAATACACCAATCATCTATATTGTATTTGCAACTCGCAGACCCACAGCAGTCATTCCCCCTTAGCCTAGGGATAATTCCAGCAGCCAATTTGCTTTACAAATGAATGGGAAAATGTGGGAAAGGGCCCTGCCTCAGCACTACAAAAATGAATAATCCAGCTGTGGGAAATCAATATTTGATGCCTGAGGAGCCCTCTGGAAATCCACAATGCCACTCTGTTATTTTCCCAAGCTCTCTTTCAAAGCCGCCTCAGCTAAAACACAACAGACACAAGATAACTGATGTGCCGCTTATTACACTAATTGCAATCATCTCCTTGTTACCTGGTGCTCACCCACATCTGTTTGTCGTAGCCATCTGTCGTCTGTCTTAATTAGATCACGCACTCGCGGGGCAGGGGCTGTCACAGCACGTGGGTTCCTAACACCGCCGCGTCCCACTTCTGCCCCAGCATCTCCGCGCCGCCTCGAGTCCCCTGGCAGGGCAACACCACTGCAAATATAGGGCAGGCAGCTGGAGAAAAGCGATTCAGAAACAAACAAACACCCAAAAAGCTGAAAATGAGCTGGGTAAGAAGCCCGCTGCCCTTTCAGGGCCAGGGAGCAGCGCTATGTCCTGGGGGACTTGCAGGTCCCAGAGACCAGGAGGGTCATCATTTCTAGGATTTCTTTCTAGGATTTACCTTTCAAGCCGCTCTCGGATCACTCACCGCGATGACCAGGCACCAAAACGAAGCCAGTCATGGGGATAAGATGCAAAACTCCACTTTTCCTTCCACTCCATTCCAAAACCAACAGGAAACCACAGAAGGACTCGCCGCCCCACGCCGCTCTCCGCATCGCTGCTGCCCCCGGGCAGGAGCCCACCAGCTCCTGCAACACCTTCACGAGGTGCTGCCTTCCACCTGATCTCTCCACGTTAGTTTTTGGCGCAGTGAGATGCTGCTGGTTAATTATTAGCGACTCGATGTGTCGGCCCAAGTGCTTCCTGCTAAACCTCCCTGTCTTGGAGGCTTTCTGCAGAAGGTGGCTGCTCAGAAGATAATTTCCATTGCTGACTCGAGAGATCAGCAGTGATGGTAGCTACATATGAGGACATTAGAGTGCCTACACTTAAAAAAACAACACGAATGACACGGTGTTTCCCATTTCACTAGATGGATATCCCACTAGGAGCTGGTGTAGGATCCCACTGCTGCTGTGGGATTGCCCAAAGCCCTGGACAGGACAGCCCAGCTCACCCAGCACCACAAGCCAGGGAAGGAGGGCACTATCTCAGAAAGATGCCCAGGTACCCCGAAACTATTTGCAATTGAGATCTTTATGGCTCATAATTTTGGCCCAGCTGAGTTATTCCCCCCTGCCACAAGACACCCAGGTAAAAAGCCTTTTTGGAAGGACGACGGCACACTTCCCTTGCCAACTACTCAGAGCAGGTATGTTAAAAGAACACCTAAAGATCTCCAAGTCTTAAAGGCGCTTTGTTTTTCACCCTCATTAAAAGCCCAATAGAAATTCAAATTTCTCCTTACACCAGCTGTTTTCCCACAACACACCAACTGGCTTATTAAAGAGCTGCTCACGAGCGGCAGCACGTCCTCCTCCAGCCTTTGCATCTCTGCATTTCTGCCTTTGCAAAACCTGGAGAAGAGGCCTCTGCACATTTGGTTGCTGTTAGCAGCTGTGCAGCAGCCCTGGGAGGGGAGAACTGTGCCAGCAGGGCTGAGGGGCTGCTTGTCCCCGACCCCAAAGCGTGTCCATGTGAGTGTGCCTGCCCTCTGCCTTCCAGTTGAAGCCCAGAAGTGGAAACTCCGCTTCGAATTTGCCCGAGTCACGGAAGAAAACCCACAAAACTTTGTTTATGCACATTTTTGTTGGCATTCAAGCCTCCACGCCACGCCACCTCCACGGCCTCCACGCCACCCCAAAGCAAAACTAATTTTCACACCAGAGACCCTCCTTTGCTGATTTAGAGCAAAAAGAAGAGGCAAAGGGGACTGCGGTCATGCAGGATGCTGCAAGGTTTACGCCTCTCCCTAAAATCTGGACTTCAGCGCTGTCCAACTCAGATGTAACTAGATTTTTCATCTTGGGACGAGCGCTGACAGCACCAGCAGATGCTTTTCGTGCAGCAGCCTCATTTTTTCCAGCAGTTTCTGCACCGCTTTGTATTTGGGAGCCTGGGGAAGAACCCCAGGCTCTCCTCTTCGTAACTTCGTGCTCTCCGAGCTGCCCCAAACACCGGAGGGGACAGGAGAGGGGGAGCAGGGGGCAGCAGTCACATCTGCTCTACCCTTACGGTCCCCCCAAGGCTGTGTCATGCGTGGTGACAGGTTTGGGAGGCAGCGAGGCTGCTAGCAAGGTTAGGTCGGTGGATGAACGGTCAGAGAACAACAATGGTGATGGGAGAAACCCTCTGAGAAGGTGAGTCAAGGTGAGGTGTGTATAAATTAATAATGCATCGCTCCACCAAGCTGTATTTTTTTGCCCCCTTCCTCCAAGCTCCCTTTTAGGGCCACGCATTTCCCCGTGATCAGCCCGGGATGACAAAACCCCCCTGGATCCCAGGATGATAAAAACAAGCTGCTGCCCCCCCAAAAATATTATAAGGTTCAGCGCTGAGCCAGAACGTAAGAACCAACAGCAAATCCAGGCAGGACTGAGTCCAGAGCCTGACGCTGCAAATCCTTCAGGGCTTTGACCCAAGAGGAGTTAGGGGGGAGCAGAGCATCGTCACCCTGCTGCCAGCACCACAGGGCTCGGGGCTCTGCTTCGGCCACCTCTCGCTAAAGGATGCTGAGCAAAACACGCAGCTCTGCCCCCATCACGATGGGAAAGGAACCCTGCTCCTTCAATATAAAAAAATGAAGTTTTTTGAAACCACTTTGCCCTAATAATGGAAATCTGCCACAAACACAAAGTGATGAAAAGCCCCTGACTTGCCTGAACGGAGATGGAGACACAATTTGGTTGCCATCCTTCAGCAGCCTTCCTCGTGGAGCTGCTTGTGTCTGAGAGGCAGCGAGGATCACTTGGCAATGTTTACAGCAGAGATAAGATAGAAAACACAACTGCAAGAAGCGTAACCTTTTCTCCCAGTAACTGATAGGAAAAGTGGGTTAATTTATACAGCTTCTGAAAGGAAAAAATAACACTAATTCCCCTGTAGTCACAGAACATTACACACTTAGTTTCATATTACGTTGGTGAATTACACTTTGCAATTACACAATTTTCTCTATGGGGAGAATAAATTATTTGGCAGAACGTACAAATACATCAGGTTCTCATGTAACTCAAATTAAACTGCGGTGGAAGCACATGTGGCTTTGTAAGAAGCGCCGTGAGCCTGCCTGGGTTAGGGGATCGCTTGCAAGCAGCAGCGTGGGGACAAATCCTGAGCTGGGACACGTTACAGGAATGTCATCGAGCAGAGAAGGCGCTTGGCCAGCGGTGTGGCCGAGCTGCAAGTCCTCAGCTTGCCCTGGCCTCAGCACCTTTGACACCAGGAGCAGGATGGAGCTGGAAAAACTCTTTTTAAGGAGCAAATTGGGGATGCGGACTCCGTGTCATGTTGGTTGTGGTCCTGCTCTAGTGAGGATTTGGTCCCTTCTATCCAAAATACGCAGGATTTACTCACATATATATATCTACACACACCTACACACCTCTCATTTAATGTTTCTTTAATGTACTTCCTTACCCTAGCTACCTCGGATGCATGGATTAAAGAATGATGGCCAAGGGCTCTGCAGCAAAACTGCGTGAATGCAATCAGCTCAGCTCCAGCTTCGATTCCCTTGTGCTACAGGAATGGCGATTACGTCCCACAATCACCAATTTTGAGTCTTTCAGGAAAAATACACGGGAGGCAGTGCCTTGCTGTATGCTTAAAGTTGGTCAAAGTGGAACTCTGCCGACAAACACCGCTGGTAAGAGGCAAGTAGTGCCAGTGCCAGTCGTCCAAGCACCTCTGTGCATCAGAAGCACACATTTTGGGGAAGGAACGGTGCCAAACAGCAGCCCCGACAGCTGCCAAGCCGCTCAGCCCTCTGGAGCACAAAGCGTTTTTAATTAGCATTCTCGCTGCAGCAATTCAAACCCAAAATCCTCCTTGAAGCCCAAAAACTGATGCCTGCCACGCCTGCCTTCAGCGGGGCCAGCTTCAGCTGGAAGCCCAGCAAAACCCCCCGAGTTTCTGCTGTTTGGCACCAAGCGTGGAGCATCCCCGGTGGGAGAAGCTCCTGCAGGGCGTTAAGCCGTGCCTCCGTGTCTCAGAGAGGAGCTTTGGCCATCGCAAGGGGCCTGGTGGCTCAGACACCATCTGCTGAGTCAACAACACAGCCCCCAGCGAGCCCAGAAATGCTAAGAAGTGGAGTTTTGGGCGGGCTGGACCTCAAATTTAAGGACTAACCTTGAAGCTGCCCCCCAAAGAAAGCCGAAAGGAGGCTGCCACCCCTGCAGGAACGTCACCTTCTCCTCTTTTGCTTCTGCTCCATTTCGTTTGATCACATCTGCCCCACTTTCAAACACTTCGCACTTCCCCTCTGCTCTCTTGCCGTCCCCACCAGCAGCACGGGTGCCACCAGCACCAGGTGACAGAAATCCCTGCCGACAGCCACAACCTCTGCTTTCCACCTTCCTTCTCTGCCTGCTCCTCCTCAGCCCTCTGTGGGACTCCTCTTGGGTTTATTTTTTCCCCTAGGGCTCTCCAGCTTCAGTTCCTCTGGGAGAGGGAGGCCAAAATGCGGAGGATCACAAACCAGAGCTGTGAAAATATGAAAGGACTTGGGGAAAAGGAGCAGGCAAGAGGAAAGCTTCGATGGAGAAATCTTTTTGGGGAAGTCTTTTTGGGGAGAGAGCAGAGCGAGGCAGCCTGGCCGAAGGAACCAGAGCAAGGCGTAACCCCGAGAGGAGCTGACACCCGTCTGTCTCCGCGGGGTGTGAATTCTCCCACCAAAAACACATCCCTGGGGAGAATGATGGCATGGAGAAGCTCTCACCACTGCCATCTCGGCACAGCACGGACGAATTCAGCATCCAAGCTCCTGCTAGAGCCAGGAAAAACCAAACCGAGATGTCCAACACCAAGAGGATCATAAGGACTATCAACGATGATCCTTATGGGATCAACGATGATCCAGTCCACGCCCCGAGCCTCAGGATTCTGCGCGCTCGGGGCAAGCAGAATTTGGATGGAAACTCTTCCCGCGTCGTCTCCGAAACGATGACATTTCATCCGCCGGAGAGAATTTTGCGCTCACCAAAACAAAAGCTGCGCGTTACAGAGCTCGTTTGAAAAGCCTGCTGCGGCTTCCCCGTGAATAAATTAATCAGTTTTATTAGATGTGATGCTAAATTCCTGAGCGACAGCTCCGCTCCTAAAGAGGCGAGCTGCAGGCTGCCTGCCACGGAAGAAGTCTGGAAGGCGCCAGCCCGAAGAGCTCGTGTAACACGAAGCTAACCCAGCCGCGGCGAGCACACCAAAAATAAAAATATAAAAGAATACGTTCTTAACCCATTGATCGCTAGCCTGCTGCAAAATCCGAGCTGGCATTACTAGTTAAATTCTGCCTCATCTCTCATTATCTCGGGATTAGCAGAGGAGGCGGGGAGATCATCCTGGTTTAGCCGCCCCGCGATAAGAAGCCGAGTGTTGGTCAGCTCTCAGGTTTTGTTAAAAGATAAAAGAAGGCACAAATGCACATTTTTTTTTAAAACCACAGAACTATGAAGAATTAAAAAAAAAATAAATCTGATTCCGATTGCTGAAGCCGAGCTTTAGAAAACCTTCAGGCCAAACGTCCCCCTGGGACGGCACCTTGATTGCCTCTACCTGGAGCTGCGGCAACCACCTGCGCCCCGAAGTCCTTCCCCACACTTGAGGAGCACCCCTGTGGGTTCTGGACCCACTTCTCCATCCCAAAGCCACCCGTTGACATCCTTTTGATACCACACCGACACCCACCAGCCTGATGGAGGTGTGGAGAGGCACAGAGGCGCCAGCTGGAGGTCCCTGTGCCCCCCAGCCCACGGGGTCCCTCCGGAGCACGGGGACACGACTCCCACGGGGACGCCGCGATGGGACCGGGTGAATTTGTGCGTGTCTCTTTGCCTCCTTCCTCCAGTTACAGGCTGGAAACAGCGACGTGAGACCCCGCCAACCTCCTCCTGCAGCAAACACCAGCTCCAACCACGAGACCGAGCCAGGATTCGGCCACTGCCACCAACGGGCAGCGCCCAACCTGCCGCCGTTCACCCTCTGCATCGACAGCCAACGGGGACAGCCCTAACCCCATCCACACAGCCATTTCGCCCACTCCATCTGGCAATTAATGCGGGATTTAAAGGCGTTATGAACATTTGGAGATCTCCAAAAGGTGCCTGGACGTGGGGCTGGGCACCCAGCTCCGGGAGGCCCTGCTGGGGCAACGGGGGAACAGATGGACCAAGAGGTGGCCCCTTGCTTTTACAGCTACCACCACGACGCAGCACGATACCTTTGGAGCAAAGCGTTCGCCTTCTTGTATTTGGGTAGCCCTTGGGTAGCCCTTGAGTAGCCCCTGAGTAGCCCCTTGGGTTGTTGGTGAGTCCAGAACTTGGGATTTCAGCTCAGCTCCGCGACGTGAGCTACATCCTGCCTCAGCAGCGCATCCCAAGTATCGAAACAAACTCCTGTCGTCAAAGATATTTTTTCCCCGTTGCATTTAGAAGACAAAAACCTCTATTTTGCTTTCTCCACAGGTCCTGGCAATGCTCACGACGAGGAGCATCCCTCTCTACCGGTGCTCCAGCACGGAATTTCACTCACCAGGACCTCACGCCCGCACGTTAATTTGCCCGTGACCAAAGCAAACAATCCATCAAAGCAACCAAGTGCTTCGCCCTCGCTATTAACGGCCTACCCTTCACGTAACCAACCCTATCAGCAAGACAAGCTGAGTGCTGCGCCGAAGCTTTTTAAATAGAGAGGAGCCATTAGTGAGGCAGAGTAATAATAAAAAAAAAAAAAGCATAAAATTTGGTTTCTTTTCTGCGCAAAGTCAATCTTTGCGAAGTCTGTAGAGGGAGATACTGAAAAAAAAAAAAAACAAACAAACCACAAGCGCGCACAAAGAGGAATGCAGCTTAAGAAATGAAGCATTAGCAGCCTCTTCAAAATAAAGCCGAGCCCTTGTGGAAGGCGCTGAAGATCCAGGCGCAGCAGCTCCTGGCTAATTGGATTACTGCTGTTAGAGCGACGGCCCCGAGCCGCAGCGGCGCGGGCAGGCGATGCGCGGTGCGTCGTGCCACGTCTCCGCCTCGAGCAGGGCACAAGTCAGGTGTGGACAGCCTCCAAATCGCATCAGAGCTGCGTTTTTTGGGGCAGGGATGAGCTGAGCCCTTCCCACGGCTCGAGGTGGGAGCCATCCTCTCCCTTTGACCAGCAAAGCTCCCTCGCCGAGGAGCCGGCGAATCGCCCAGCAGCGTTAGCGGGATATCTGCTAAGCCTTCTTGTATTTAATAACTTAATTAGGGATCAGAGAGCTATCGAAATTTGCATACAATACGAGATTCGGAAGAGCTGAAACCATCCCCGAGAACAAAAACCTGATTACGAAGCAAGCCGGGGACTTGAGGAATAGGGGCAGGAAACGCAACGAAAGCCAGCCACGCGCAACCCAAGGGGGCTCATCCTGCACGGGATCGCTGGATTTGGGGGTGCTGCGGTTGGGTTTTTAACCACATTAATCAGAGCAGGTGCTAATCCGGAGCGAGGTATCGTGTGTGAACGCAGCGGCGGCAGAGGAGCGCTCGTGGATTATTTGGACACGGTCAGCGGAGCGCGGAGAATGAAGGGCTCAGGTTTGGAGGCAGCATCAGGAGCTCTCTCTGCGTAATTAGCTAACCAAACAGAGAATTATGCACAGCTGAGATCACCTTCTCAGCACAACGCTAGCAACAATTGGCCATAAAAGAGCACGGCGGATGAGAGCGCGATGAAAGGGATTCAGAAGGAAAAGATTTCAAACAACAAAGTGCGCCCAGCCTGAGCGAACCCCGGGGAAAAGGGGAAGCGGCTCGATTCGAGCGGCTCTGAACCTCACATCGCATCCTCTGCGGGCCTGCAGAGGGGGAGATTTTCAAACCACAAGGGGCTGGGTTGATGAATCTTGACCAGGGAAAGGCAAAATTGACCTGGAATTTCCCAGGTGGGTGGCGGAAGAGGCAAAGGACCGGTTGAGGGATCGGAGAGGGATCCTGCTTTGGGGAGAAGACAACCAAAAGGGTTATTTCTACGTCGGTGAAAAAGCACCAAGGAACAAAATCAACCACACCAACCCCACCTCGTGCTGCAGCAGAAATTCCCCTGGCTGTAGGGCCGGCACCGAGAGGCCTCCACCTCCACGGGGAGCAGGATGAGGCCCCGGCCACCTCCACCTCCACCCCGCGACCCGCACGAGGCTGAGCCCTGCTCGCAGAGCCGGGATCTCGTTACCTTGAGCTCCTGCTCCCCGGGAGCTGCGGCGGAGCAGGAAAATTGCCCGAGCAAGTCTCGGGAGCGCAGCTGCTTGCTCTGGCTTCTTACAAATCTTCAGGCATCTCGAAGTAGGCGGAGTACAAAAAGAAAAAGGTTTCTAGAAACTCACGGCAGGGCGAGCAACAGGAGTTGAGAAATTCGGAGGCGGCTCGGCTTCCCCAACGTTTTTTTGGTTTAGAGCAGTACCGAAAGGGCCCGGGCACGGCCGGGGATCCATCGCACGAGGTTCAGCGAGGAGCAAGAGGCGGCTGCTGCCCGGAGGAGTCGGCGAAGCGCTCGGAGAATGCGGCGGGGGCCGCGCAGCGGTGTGTCGGAGGGCACGGGCAGGCCAGGACCTGCCTGGGGAGAAGGAGAAGGCTCGAGTCGGGCTCCGAGATTCAGCTCTGGGGGCTGAGCACGACTGCTGCCTGCCTGCCGCTGCCACAGGAACCTCGACGGGGCTCTGGGTTTCTGCCCAGGTCGCTTCTGCGTTTGCAGGACGCGGGTAGGGCTCCACGGTGCCTCCGTTTACCAGCCCCGGGTGATGTCCTCGGGCCAAGCTGGAGGCTGAGGTCTCCCCGCTGCCCTGCAAGCCCCCCGAGGTGCTTCCTCCACCCGTGAGCTTCGCAGGTCAGCAGCTATCACGCCGCAGGGGAAGCCAAAGCAGGCTGAGGAGGGCCGAAACGCAAGGCTGGGGAGAGAAGAAGTGGCCGCAGCGGAGGGGATGCCGCTCCGAAAGCGCAGATTCATTTTGTTTCCCCATCCTCTGTCATCTCCCTTTGTGCAAGGCTTGGATCTCCGAACACCTCCCTCTCCTCTCAGCTGATATTTTCGACTAACCATATGGAGGAAAAGGGGAAAGAAAAGGAGAAAAAAAAGAAAAAAAAAACACAAAAAAACCCACAGCAGCAGCGCTGCATGAGGGAGACAAAGCCGGAGCTTGTTACATCATTATTAATCCTCTACTCCTCGCGCTCCCAGCTGCAGCAGACACCTCCAAACCAGGAGGATCCCTGCCCTGAGGTCCTTACAAACCCAGCGAGCTGCAAGATAATTAAGAGGCAAACAAGGCAGCAGGGAACGCGGCGTGGGGAGGGAACGGAGGGGGGGAAGAAAGGCACCGTGAACTTCAGCAGCTCTGCAGAGGTTACCCCTGGTTTTACATTGAAGTGCCCCCGAACTGCTGGACTCGCTATTTTTGGAAGCCATCCGGCCAAAACCAGCTCATTTTTCACCCCCACTGACCAGCTAGACGGCAGCAGCAGATATTGAAGCCGCAAGGAGCTTCCCTGGGGGCTTGCTGGACGTGGCCCCGCTCGCCCGGGGCATCCTGTGGGCTCCGGGAGCGACCCCAGAGCTTCCCTCCAGCTTCCAGCCCTGCTCCCAGCTCCTTCCTTCCATCCACCCGCCCCGTGAACGATTTCACAGGGCAGGGAGTAGGTGCAGAGCGACTCGGAGAGCATCAAAGTGCTGCTCCCCACCCCTGCTCCATTTCCCTAATCCACCCCGGACACCTCGTGGCGCTCGGTGACTTTGGGCACAGCCCCGCAGCCCGTTTGCCTCCAGGACTTGCAGCTTCCACAAACGGCACAAATCGATGAATTGAAGGATTACTGCCACGGGGAGAGAGCCTGGTGGTGAAAAACACCCCTGCAAATTCCCCAACCCGAAGCCAAAACCCAAAACTATCAGCTAGGTGCCAGCAGAGGCACGGCTACGGCCAGCGGGTGCCCCGGCACCGCTGCACGCAGCATCCCACAGCAGTTAATTCCCATTAAATTATAAAACACACGCACGCAGCACGTTCCTCCCCCTTCCGTACGGCTCTGCTAATCCCAGCCAGGATGCAGGGAGCAGCGGAGATAAAATCAAGACGGGGATGGATCACAGAAGCAGCTGACAGCTACCTGGCTAGCTCAGGAGCTGGAGGCAAAGCTCTCCAGTACCTCTCGTCTTGCTCAGCGTGTCCAAAAAGAGGAAATTCCCCACCGAGACACAGCCCTCCCTTGGTCCGGAGCTGGATCCTGCTCTGTTTGGGCAGCCGGGAGCTGAGAAGGAAGAAAAGCACCCACTGCACCCGCTGCACCCGCTGCTTTTACGGCGTTTTGCTGAAATCCTGCGAGCCGAGGACAAACTTTTCGAGCCTACCTTGCGCAGCCGAAACGCGGGGAGAAGGCTGGGCTGCTTCGTGCAGATCAGAGACGGGGCACAGCCCCTGACGGCGTGCTGAGCACCACGACGGATCCAGCAGCAGCTCACGCATCAGGGATCCAGCCCGGCGCCGCGCTCACCGCCCCCAGCCACCCTCTCCGGGAGGCCCGCCGGCCGCAGCGCCTCGCATCCCCGCGATTTTTACTTTCACGGTCGAAGCTCCGCATTTAATTAAAAGCAGTCTGGCTAATTACGCTTTCCAGCCAATCCCCTCGTCTGCAGCCCTGCTGGCTGAGGAGAAATCTTCTTTTTCAGCAGGCGGAAAGAGGGAGAAAACGCAGCGGCGGCGGCGCCTGGAGGGCTGGGGCTGCGCGGGGACGAGGAGGGACCCAGCGGCACCGAGCACCGCTCGCTAACGAAGCCCCAGGGTGGCAAAGCAGCGCCCAGGGAAGGGAGAGAACCTCGTAGCCAGCCCCAATTTGCCACAAGAAGCGGCACCGCTGGAAATTATATTTATTTTCACCCCCATGGCCGCGCTCCTCAGCACGCTCCAGGTGCGCGGCCGTGACAACGACGGCGCTTGCACGGCAGCGCAACAAACGCCTCCTCCAGCAGCAGGAGCACAACAACCATTAGCAAAAGGAAGGTGGCAGGGGACGTTTTAGCACCCCGTTTTCCCCCGAGGACGATGTCAGAGAGCCCAGCCTGCGAGGAGAGGCAAAAAGGAGCAGGAGTAATTGCATCACCTCGTGCCCTTTGAACAACCTTTGGATCCTGACGCTTTTTTTTTTTTTTTTTTTTTTTGCCAGGGAGAATAATGAAAGGCAGGCTAATTAAGCAACGAACATGCCCCCGGTACGGGGTGTGAAAATTTTAAAAGTCTGACAAGTTGTTAGGAGGCGCGCAGCTCCCAGCTTCGCCTCCCTGCTGTCACTCCGGGAGCAGCCGCGATGGCGCAGAAAGCTCCTCGTGCTTTTTCCTCTTCCTGACACGGAGCAAAGAGCCCGTTTCAAAAACATTTCTCATCCTGCACACCTGCTTTTCATCTAAGGAATTCAATGCTGCTTGTCACAGCTATAGGATCACAGAATCCCAGAGAGGTTTGGGCTGGGAGGGAGCTCAGAGCCCCCCGGTGCCACCCCCCTGCCACGGGCACGGCCCCAAAAAGGTCTCTGAGGAGCCTGAGCCGGCACCGTGGGCACCCTCCATGTGCCAGGAGCTTCTGCTGCCTCATTACCGACCCTCCCCACATGAAAGCTGCCCTATAATGTCCTGTCACCACCAAAAAACCCACAGCACGGGGAGCTGGCATGATTTAAAGCCCCAAATTTCTGTCGGGGCCACTGGAGCAATCAGCATCAGTGCCGGCGTGGCTGGCAACGTGACTACGAGCACGGCTCTGACCACGAGGAACGTGCCTGGCTCTTCCTGTAGGTACCCAGCCCGTGTCAGTGTGAATCCCACATCCTCTCTAAGCCCACACAGAGCCTAAAACGATGCCACAACCCCTGCCCTTTTCCCAGGCAGGATGATCCGAGGCCAGGGTGCCCTCCCCGAGCAGCAGAGCTGAAGGTCACACGCTCGGGGACACAAAGCTGTGTCTTCAAGTCCTTATCCAGGACCTGGGAACTCTCCGAATCGTGGAAATCCACAAATATTCTGGGTGTGGGAGCGCCAGGAGGAAGAGGCAGCAGAGGAAGGGCTGGAAATAGGGCAGAGGCTGATGGCACCCAGGTTAGAGGGGCACCGAGGCACCAGCACGGACCCACCTGCAGCGTGCCAGGGTGCCCACAAAGCAGAGGGTAAACCCTGGTGAGGGTGGGAATGGGTAAATCACACTTTTTTCATTAAAAAAGAGGTCCTTTTAGTGCAAGGGTGCTCTATTTAAGACCTATCCGGGTAACAAGGGGAAGAAAAAGGGCAAAGAAAAGCGCTCCGAAAGCCCAGGGGCGACGCGAGGCATCACGCTGCCAGCACCTGGAGGTTATTCTCGTGCTGCTTAGCGGGGCACCGATGTCAACAGAGACAAAACAATTGGGGAAAAAAAAACAAAAGCCAGGTCTGGAAACCGTAAATTTGCCACTGCCACACAGGAGGGGTGCAGCAGTGCCTCCGGCGACGATTTAGCCTTCGGCACCGCCACAGCCGGTTGTTTTGGCACGGGGTGGGGACCCCAGGTTTGTCCCCTGCTCTTTTTTTGCAGTCCCCGTAGCACCGGCAGGGCTTGGAGCCGCAGCACGGCATCGATGCGAGGCAAGGAGCCGCCGAGAGCAGCGCGTGAGCTCCTGCCCCAGCCCCGAGTTCAGGCTGCCCAACCTCGCCGTGCACACGCGCCGTCAAAATCAGAGCGCTCCAGCAGCGCAGGTGCGCATCTCTGCCACGAAACGCCTCCACGGGGCTGTTTGTTTAAAAAATAAACTAAAATAAAATAAAAATGTTTCAAAGCCTTTAAGAACGGGAGGAATTGAAGCGCCAAACGGCGTTGCGAGCCCCCGCGCAGCCCCCAGGAGCTTCCAGCAACGGGGGGAGAGCTCCTGCAAATTGTGCAACGCCTCGCTAAGGAGCACCCAAACCTCTCCCCCCGCATGCATGTGAAATCATTAACTTCATCTGCTGCTTTTACTTCTCCCATCAATGATTAACGAACGTTAAGCAATCAGCATTTTTCCTTTTAACGAGGAACGCTCTCTTTTTTTTTTTTTTAGAAAAAAAAAAAACGAAAAAGAAAAAAAAACAAACCAAACAACAAGTAACGTCCTTACTTCTGCGAGTCGCTGCGAGGATTCCTGCCAGATCTCTCCAGCTCCAACATTTGCAGGCTGATTTTTTTTTTTTTTTCAAGGTCACCGCGGAAGCAGGGAACTCTCTCCGCCGCGCATTATTCTCAAGGTGCACGGCTTTACTCCGCCGCGCGCCGAAGGGGAGCCGCGGCACCCCAACCGCTCTCGGCCAAGTTGGATGGAGAAAAAAAAAAACACCAAAAAAAAACCCCGAGGGAAAGAAAAGGCAGCGTCGGAAAATGCAAATATCACCAGGCAGCAGCCGGACCCCGTCCCTTTTTCCCTTTTCTTCGTGCTGTTACATAAAAGCCTGGAAGAAGTGAGGTGGCGGGGAGCTGGCGCGGCGGGGAGCGCGCTGCGGCCGCCCCTACGCAGCCACCGCCCCGCTCACGGCCCCCCAAAAATTTCAGGGACACCGGGGGGACACCCGGCGAGGGGGCTGCGACGGTAGGGATGGCTCCCCGGGGAATGAGGAGGAGGAGGGAGGGGAAGGAAGCAGCGCTGAGGCTCGTGGTTTGGATTAAAAGCAGCGCCGGTACGGTCCTACAGGCTCTGGTTTGAAAAAAAAAAAATGAAGCAAAACGCCTGATTGCCGTTTGATTTTCAAGAATAAAAAGCAAAAGCAACACGCTCACTGCCTGCAATTCTATTTTTTTTTTTAATTTTTAATTTTTTAATTATTTTTTCTTTCTAATCTTAAATTCAGAGAGGTTTTTGATGTGCATCCCTGTAACTCACGGCTGCGTGCGCCCCGCCGAGCCCAGCCTCCCGTGGGCACACAGAATTATTGTTCCCTGTCAGGAAAAGTCACGACGTGACCAAAATGACCCCAAACCCTCATCAGACCCACATTTTGCTCCTCTACACCACGGAGCATTTTGGCACTGAGCAGGAGCAGCTTTTTTATTCCTCTGCAGGCTCTGGGCAGCCTGCTCCGGTCGGAGGCGTCCCCTGCCCAGGGCAGGGGCTTGGAACCAGATGATTTTTAAGGTCCCTGCCGACCCAAACCATCCTATAATTCTGTGGTTTTGTGATTTTGTGAAAGGGGCTCCCCAAATATCACCTTGGGCTTGAAGGCAGGTGGCTGTGGGACAAGGCAAGGGTGACAAATACCGGTTTGGGTAAAATTTGGGATGCGCACAGGCTGGCCCGCTAAGGAGCCGCACACGCTCCGGGTGGCTGGACAGAAACAGTCCTCACCCCATCCTCCTCGCGCTTGAGGCAGCACGAGGATGAAAACCAAGCCCTTAATTTCCTAATTAACCACTCTGGGAAAACGCAAGCTCCTGTCACCCTGCTGCCTTCCCCCAAAGGGACGTGTCCTGGTGGTCCGCAGCGCGGGGTCTCGCCGCGGCTGCGCGCCGCGCGTCGCATCGCCCACGCAGTCTGGAAGTTGTTTTACCGAGCAGTAAACAAAAGCAAACAGAGGAACCTTAAGATCTTTGGGCTGTAAAATGGCTGTTTTGGTGCGGATCCAAAAAGCTGCAGTTTTGCCATGGCTGTGCCAGCTGAACCTCTTTTTTTTTTTTTCTGGGACCCCGAGCTGGGAGCTCCGCCGCTGTCCCTGCTCTGTGCTGCTCGAGGAGGAAGCCTGGATTTCAAATTCCCTTCCTCAAACCCAAAAATGAATCGTTGCCACGATGGGACTTCTTGCCCTGACCAGCGATGGACACCAAAGAACAGAGGGAGAAAGCCTCAGAGGAAGGAAACCTCAGGGAGAAACTCAAAAGACGCATGATGGAGAGCTCCAGAAAACAGCAGCCAGGGAGAAAACACCTGAACCCACCACAGCTGTGTTCACCAGGGAGCTGAAAAGCCCAAATATTCAAAAATATAGGAAAAAGGGTGGAAAACACGAGGTAGACATGGGAGGAAGCCCTGGAGGACTCAGAGCCTGTACAGATACTGCTGCAGAATAACTTATTTAAGGCATCACGTCCGGGGGCATCCTTTAAATTTAGGATGTTACGGACACTGCGGAGACCTGCTGGGCTCCAGCTGCACAAAGACAGCACGAGGGGAAAGGAGAAAAACGTGAGAGAGCCGAAATTCCCCCAAAAATCCAACGCCCAGGTGAAAACCCTGCCTCCTCCACACCCTTGAGCAAACTACGCTGAGGACTAAACCTGGATCAGCTGCCCAAAAATCGGGTTTCTGATTGAATTATTTCAAAGCGAAGCTTTTTAATTAATTTATATTTTTTTTTTAGAGGGGATATTTCCAGTTTTTCTGCTCCTTGCAGTCTTGGAATCTCTTCTGCTGTTGCTTAACCCTTTGGCTGCCTTTGCTGGAAAACACCCATTTCCTTGGAGGAACGGGTAAGCATCTACTAGAAATCCAAAAAAAAAAGGAGAATATGGTAAGTTTCGAGAGTTTACCAACAAATTCCACCCCTTCAGCTGTTCATTTTTTTATGACTTCAGCAGCAAAAATACCCTTTCTGGCATGGCCCGGCTCCAGCAATGAATTTGATTACAGCTGCTGTGTTAAATGAATGATTAATAGATGGCTTTGTCAGAGCTGCATCTGCCTCTCCGGCAGCGGAGCAGCGCCTGAGAACATTGCTGTTAACCTGGGCGGAACGACAAATTTTGTCTTCATTATCTTGCGTGCTGGCTACCCCGCGTATTCCCCAGGCTGCAGGAAGGGAGGAGAATTTTCAGCCCCTCTCCTTGTAGGTAAAATAACAGAATAGAGCAGCCCGAGCCTTGCTGGAGCAGTTGGATGCACCCCGATAAAACGTCTCCGTAAAAACACTCAAGTGATGCAACGTAAAAAAGGGAGGTGAGCGCTGGCGAGGCTGGATTTAACTCTCAACCAGAGTTAAATAAGACAAAAGCTCTGGAACACAAAGAAGAATCTGCAGAAGCTCCGGAGCAGTCGCAGGGAGCCCAAGTTTTCCTTTTCCTGAGCACGGTGATTGCTCACGAGGACTGCAGGAAGCGAGGGAGCGGAGGAAGCGAATCCCCCGCCGCAGCTCCCGGCCCTGCTGGGACTCACCTGCAGCCACCAGGCTCCAAGTACAGGTGAACTGCTGAAACTTCTTTCTTTTTTCCCCAAAATAGTCGCCGATCTGGACACTGAAAACCTTTCTCTATAAAATAATTCAGAAAAAGACAACCCCCCCGCGGCAATTCACCCATCGCACCGTTGAGCTCTCAAGGCACGGCCGGGCTCGTTCTTTTTCTGCTTTCTCCTCAATCAAGCACAGGTTTTGAGCGAAAAGGTTCCAAACCTTTCACCTAGGGCAAGTCCCACTCCAACTTCAGTGACATTTCCACGCCAGCTCTTCCACCCTCCAAACCCCCTGGCACCACCTGAATCCCAAGGCGCCGCTCCATGACCACTTACCAATCCCCCAGCTCAAGAAAATTAATTAAAAAAGAGGTGAAAGCTGTTCTTCTGTCAAATACCCCTCCACGGTGGTTCGCCAGGGTACTCAGAGCCAGGATTTAGCTTTCTTTTATGCTACCTTTTATATAAAGGCAAACCTGAGGTGTTGTGATAGCCAGCAACACATCCTCAGGTCCCTTCTCAATGCCCCAAAACCGGCCTCATGTGGCTGAGAGCCTCCCCGAGCACCAGCAACCCTGAGCTCTGTGCTCCCAGAAATCATAAATCTGCTTTAAATGGGTGCTAAAAGGAGGAGAAGGAGGATGCCGGGACCTGGAGCTTGCCGTGTCCGGGTTAGGAAGGGAAAACAACATCCCTCAACAGCCTCCTCCACGGAGGTTCCTGCCCGCTCCAGGTAGCACCGAGGTAAGGGTCTGAATGGAAGGGCAGGGCCAAAATAGCTTTGTTTTGGTTAAAAAGCAACAGAAATAAGATGTGGGATTAATTCTGTGTCCGTGCTGAAGGCAGCAAATTGGGGATGTTGCAGCCCAGCGTCCCTCCGTCGCTTAAAAAAGCTGCAAGGAGCTGAGGAACTCACCGGGCTCTTGGTTCTGTTTCTGCAGCTCGGAAATGAAGCTCATGGTGAACGTCTGGTTTCAGCAACTGTCAGCACTTAATGTTTCTATTTACTCCAATCCAAAAGAGCAAACTCTAAATAAAAACTGAACTTAATTAAGCGTGTCGCATTCTTCCAGGCATGCCAGCTAGAGTCGTGCGCAAGATGCTTTTCCCAGCCCCTCTGCTACCAGCCCCGAGACACAAACGCACTGCCTGAAGCCCCCAAATCCAGCCCAGCCCACAGGCTGGCTTTATTAAGGGAGAAATCGGTGGCAGAACAAAATTCAGCCCCAGGTTTCTCATCCTTTCTCATCAACTTTCGGCATCCTCTGCACCCGGCTGGGGTCCCTGCGGCACCACGAGGTGCTCGGGGTGGGCAGACACGGAGACACCAACACTCGGGTGCCAGGGGCTGTGGGGTTTGGGGAGATGTGCACAGCATGGAATAAGCAGCTCGGGACAGGTTTGGGGTTCGAAGTCCCAGCCAAAAAATCCTGAGCCCTCTCCTAAAAGGGAAGGGACCTCTGTGTCCCTGTGGGGTACCCGGGACCGGCGTTAAGGGCGCTGCGACAAATGAAGTGAAATCCAAGTCACCAGGGAACAGGCTGCCGCTTATTTTCAGCACCAGCTGGGCCAGCAAACAAATGGCTGGTTGCTGACTGTTCAAACACGCTGAGCAGGGCTAAAATTACCCTTTTCCTTCTACCCACCCAAAATCTGCAGCTGCGAATCCCTCTGCACGCATCCACCTGGAGGCTTTGGGGTCCCGCTCTGGAAAGCTCCTTGGGGACAAACCCAAGGACACACCGCGGGGACAGCCAGTGCCAACATCCCCCGAGGGATGCCACCTTCTCCAAATTTCAGCCAGGATCTCCAAAAGCTTCCATTTCTCTCCAGGAGCTCCCCCCGGGCCAGGTGTGGCTCACCTGGGCACCGTTTCATCCACACCCCAGGCGAGCCGAGCGCGCGCGCGCACGTTACGTACACGGACGCCTCTCGCGGCACCTTCTCGGCCAGGAAACGCGGCTGCTGCTGCTGCAAAAGCTTCCCCGAGCTCCGGGTAAGGGAAGGGTGAATTTCGCTGCCGAAATGGAAGGCTCAGCCTGGAATTGCTAAGCGACAAAAACAAAAGATGTTCTTCCGAACGGATGGCGTGTGTTATAAACTCCGCAGTGGTGCAATCTCGATATTCAGCAGCACGAAGAAAGAAGCGCGAACTTCGGGGGGGGGGGAAAAAAATACCACAGCAGGCTGCTACCCCCTAAATCCCTAAAACACCCAGGCCAAATGTTTTCCACCCACAGCAGACCCCCATCAGCTCGGAGCAGCCACCGAGGGATCCAAAGGCAAAGCCAGAATTTTACAAATCGGGGCACGGCTGCAAAACCAGGGGCAGCAGCAAACTTCCTCCTCTAACCGTGCCCAGCACAGGTTCGCCGTGCAGGAGGATGCAGGCAAAGCTCAGACCCAGACCGACAAAAAAAACTTTGCTTAAATGAGTTCGGTCCCTGCGGGGACGAGCTCGATGGGTGGCACGGGGGGGTGGGCGCAAAGATTGGGGCTCAGTTTTGGTTCCTCTTTGTGCAAAGACACGGAGGCATTCACTGAGTTGGTAGCAAGAGTTCCTGCACTACATACTGTGTGTACATCTTATTAGTTAAATGTATGCATATTATATGGATTTCTATAGATTAGACTCACAGAATCATTTAATGGTTATAAAATAAAAGATAGCAGTTAGATGAGAGGTTAGGAGGAAATTCTTCCCTCCGAGGGCGGCGAGGCACTGGCACAGGTTGCCCAGAGGAGCTGTGGCTGCCCCATCCCTGGAATTATTCAAGGCCAGGTTGGACGAGGCCCTGAGCAACCTGATCTGGTGGCTGGCATCCTGCCCATGGCAGGGGGTCGGAACTGGGGGGGCTTTGAGGTCCCTTCTATCCCAAACCATTCGAGGATTCTACGATTTCGGTTGGCAAAGACCCCCAGGATCATCAAGTCCAACAGTTAACCTGGCACTGCCAAGTGTACCGCTAGAGCATGGCCCTAAGCACCACATCTACACATCTCTAATACATCCAGGGATGCTATATATGTATATATTATATGGTGTATATATTATATGAGATATATATTAGATGGTTTATATATCAGATGGTATATATACACCATACATTATATGGTATATATATTATATGGTATGGATATTATATAGTATGGATATAGGATATTATTATATACTTATATATTATATTATATTATATTATATTATATTATATTATATTATATTATATTATATTATATTATATTATATTATATTATATTATATTATATTATATTATATTATATTATATAGTATGTATATAGCATATTATATATAGTATGGATATTATATGGTATATATATTATATGAGATATAAATTATATATATACATTTATATGTATATATATGTTATAATATAGTGTGTGATTATATTACATTATATTATTATATTATTATATTGTCATATATTATTATATATTATTATATTATATCTTAATATATAATAGGAAGGAAAAAGATAATTTTAACACTGGGAAGCGTGTTTAACATTCAGAAATGAGTGATATGTTTGCTGGCCCAGCTGGTACTGAAAATAATTATATATTATATAGTATATATATTATAAATATTATATATTATATATTACATATTACATATTATATATTATATACTATGTATTATGTATTATGTACTATGTACTATATATAATGTATTATATATTATATATTATATATTGCATGTTATACGTTACCTATTATATATTACATGTTATATGTCATATATTATATTATATATTATATTATACATGCTATATATAATATATATTATATATTTACCAACATATATGCTATGAAGTATAACATCTAGCATCACATCACATAACAGAAGTCGTACAGAACATATATGTGTCTGTACACCCCGCAGACAGATGGTGCAGGGCCCCCCCAGGTGAAGCAGGGCAGCCCCCCCAGGTGGGCTCCCCATGGGCTCCTCCAGCAGCAGGCTCACGCCGTGACACACATTTTGGGGCATTTTCTGGCCCCAAAAGCAGTCGGAAGCAGCGTGCTACGAGCAGACCCTCCCTTCTCAGGGAAGGGATCGATGCCTCGCCGCTCGCTGGATTTTTGTTTGAATGCCTCGTAAGAGGCTCCACGACAGGAATAATTACAAACGAGTTATGAAAATAACTCCCCCCCCCCCCCACGGAGCAGCGAGGTCCTGAGGGTTCAATTACGTGACAAGAGAAAACAATCAGGAGACACCCTGGGTTCAGCCTCGCTTCGGAAAAATGTTTTGCCTTTGTTATCCTTACCTAATTGCAATGGCTTAGGTAACCAGGCTTAATTGGGAGCCAGCTGTGCCCGCGGGACGCGGCCCTCAGGACCCAACAGGATTTGTACCAGGAAAATGCAAAAAAAAATAATAATAATGATGCTAAAAAAGGCAGGTTCGGGATTAAGGCTCGGCGCTAGGGCGAATTGTCGGAGCTGGAGCTGTGTGGTGACCTCCTTCCCCCTTCCCTCTCCAGGAAAAACGCTTCCCCAAGTAGGCACGGAGGGCAGGCGAGGAACTTGTTGATGCTGGTGCTGCTCTCGAGATCCCCAGCTGGAAGCTCAGGGCTTTTTTATCGAGCTTCCAAAACACCGGGGCCCCACATGGGTCTGCACCGGGGAATATGAGTCCCCCAGTCCCCACAGCAAGGGGTTGGGTGGGTTTTAAGGTCCCCAAAACCCCAAATTATTCCAGATTCTGTGATTTAATACCCATCTGTCATCCATCACCCAGCCTGGCCTATTATGAATTATTTTTAAAAAGGGAAATATGTGCGGCAGGGCTCATCCCTGCGCTGCCATCAGCAGCAGTGAGATCGAAATTATACGCTGCCGGCACAGCGATTCTGATAAAAGAGCTGCGCTGCTGAAGAAGCCAAGCAGGCACGTGCAAAAAAAGGGACAAAACTCGTAGGAAATCTCAAAAACCTTCACCCTTGGGGATCGCAACCTAATTACGTGCCGAAAGGTTCGAGCACACGCCAGCTTCATCCCTTCCTCCGTGCACCGAAATATAAAAACCCTGCCCGTTTTCTGCATCCCCCCCAAGCAGCACGAAACCAGGGCACGCAGGAGGATGGGGCCAAGTGGTTGTGGCAGGTCGATGGCCACAGCAGGGGCTGGGAGGAACGGTGCTGCTCTGAAAATCCCCAAACCGGGGGTGGCTGAAGGTTTTCCGAGCCCCCTGCAAGCAAAGGGCACGGAGCTGCTCGGGAGATGGGGTAAGGGAACCACCTCCAGCGCCCAGCCTGGGTCCAGCTTGCTTTGTAATGATTGTTCCAAAGAAAACGAGGAAAGAAATTAGGTCTCAGCTTCAAAAAGCAGCGCGTTGAGTGCAGAAAGCCCTGGCGCTCTCCTGCAAGAAGATACGAGAAGCATTTTTCCCTACAAGCTGTGGTGTAGCAGCAAGCAATTGGTGCGAGGAGGAATCCAAAATCAAGCAGATCGTAAAGCTAATGAGAATATCGACGCTGCAGCTTTCATACAAATGCTTCTGAGATGGAAGCTTTTTCTCCTTTCTCCCCGTCAGAGCACCAACATGACCACGAGGAGGTCCCAGGGGAACCTCGCCGGCCACCAAAGCCATCCCTGCCCCGAGAGGGGCCGGGGGCTGCTCCTTGGAGAGCTCCCCGAGCCCAGGGCCGTGGGGCTGGGCACCCTGCTGGGGCAGGGGGGGGACAGGGGCAACCAGGGGTGCCCCCAGCCCCAGCCATCCTGGGATTTGGGATCTCCAGACTTCCATCAGGTGGCATTTCAGCAGCACCTGCGCGTCGTATTTATAAAGCACAATTAAAAACCTGAAGCCTGATCCATGAAGCCGGCGATGATTTTACAACCCACAGCACTGCTGCAAGCTTCTGCCTGTGCCGAAAAGCAGCACGGTGGAGGCCCTGCTCCCAGGAAGAAAACGAGCCAGATTTGGGGTTTTGGCTGTCCCCTGGGTCCGCCGTGCCACCGAATGCGCGACAGGTCTCAGTCTGAGGAAACGAGGGGGTGTCAATGGTTCGCCGATCCCCAGACGGCACAGAACAGCGCTTTCAGCTGAGGGAACACAAAATAAAGGCAGGTGACGTGACCGCACACGACTCCTGGGGAAACCACAGCTCGTTCCAGACAAGGGACTCACCAAAAAAGCATGTGAGAATGTGTGGGAAGGAGTGAGCACCTCTCGTGAATGAAACAAGGCGAGGGAGCAGCTCAGCACCCTCGGCTCACGGTGAGATGAGGGGTCCTGCACCTACAGCACCGAGCCTCGCTGCTCCCAGGGACACCTCCGTGCACACAGCGAAATCCTGGGGGATTTCAGGAGGGGAAGCATCTTTCGGCCACACCGGGCTGGTTTTGCTACGGATGGATTAAGCCCCAGGTGCGGAGGAGCTGATGAGGGGCGGCTGTGAAGGCGCAGGAAGGAAACCCCAAGCTGGGGAGCTCTGTCCCCAAGCTTGGCACACAGCAGCCTTGCACCACGGTGCCCGCGAGCACGAGGAATCACGTCCAGGCTGCACGAGCTGAAACTCTGCAACCAGGGCAGAGGCAGGGAGAAACCTTTGGCTGAAATCTCCGGCAGCCTGCGATGTGCAGGGATCTCCATGGCTGCAAAAACCCCTGGGGAAGCGTCTCCTGGGGAGGTCAACGCGATGCTCCGGGCTCCTCCGTGCTCCCCTATATTTATTATCCATATTTTTTGCCTGCAAGTTAAACTCCCCAGAACCCGATATTCCCCCCGCTCACCGCATGCACTCGTAGAGCAAGTCCTGCCACATTTTCCCCGGGCTGAGCAAGATCCCTCCGGGCCCGAGCGTGCCGAGAAGATGGGGCGTAGGCGAGGTGCCCCCGTGGCCATCCCCGGCTCCGGGGCTTCTCCAGAGCTCGGGACGAGAGGCTGGGGCCATGATTTCAGCCCTAAAAGGACGGGTCATTAGCGGGGATAATGGGGAGCAATTTTTATCACCGAAATCCAGCACGGGCGTGAAGGCAGCAGGGCCAAAACCAACACAAAATCTCCCCCCGAACCCATCTGGGTAAAGCCCAGCGCTTCCAAGGAGAGAACAAATTCCCACTGCTCTTCTGCTTGAGGCTCCCCGAACACAAGTCCTCCCGGGCGCACGGAGATTCTAGAATTTGCTTTCTGCTTTTTCACAAAAGATTTCCCCAAATAGCTTGATTTTGCAGGCTGCGAGTTAAAAGGCAGGCGTTTCAAAGTCTGCAGAGAAATCGTTGCTTTTGGGAGCAACTGGAGCACGGCAAAGGCGAGAAACGCTCCTCTTGTTCGCCGGCTTCTGCGCAGGCTGCCGGAATCGTTTTCCAGCTCTTGCTTTAATGTTAAAGCCCAAAAATATCGTGGTTCTTGGGAGCCTCAGAAACTGAAAGCAAAAGCGAGCTGCTACGTAAAGCCACGCTCAAATCTAAGCACGTTTTTAAGGGCTTTTCGATTTCCAGGTGCTTAGTGTTCCGTTAACAAAAAAAATAAAAGTCTTTTCTCCCAAATTTGTTAATGGCTCCCGAGGAGCCGCTGTGCCGCGAAATCTTCACATCCTACCCGAATATTATGCGTGCGGATCAATTTCGGTGGCACTCCCAAACAGCACGTCTTCGGCTTCCGCCTCAACACGATTCCTCTCGTGCCCAAAACAGAGGGAGAAATTATACCGGAGAAATTAGAGTAAGCTCATAAATGCTTCAAATTAGCTCAGCCGGGGTTTGCTTCCAGCCACTTTACAATACTTCCTTTTTTTTGACATGTTAGTAAGTTTGTTTTTTTTTTTTTTTTAGCCTAGGCTTGATCCTGCAGACAGGTCCAGGTCGATGCTCCGAGCCGTGGGGCTGTCCCCAACACGAGCCAAATTACAGGGATGTGCACAAAAACGCAGGGACTCGAGGATTCACACGTGAGCTGGCACAAGATGCATTTCCATCAAATAGCCAGAAAAGCAAGTATTGTGTCCAAACTCCAAAGCAGGGCACCCTCCATCCCACTTCCTATCACTTCCAATCACCTTCATCCCCGATTCAAGCCCGTACCCACAAAAATTAACACCCAAAGCAGCTCCTCGCAGCTCAGCAGGGCCAGGAGCAGAAGAATTTCTCTGCAAACACCGCTGCTTGCTGAGCAGCACCAACAAACCCTGGTGATAATTGCCCCCTGCATCATTATTTCACCACCACCATCCATGCTAACATGGGCACTGGTGAGGAATGTTACTGCTTTTCCTGTGTTTTGGGGAATATGGGGAATAGGGGGAAACCTTTGGGGTGATGAGGTGTCACGGAGCAGGCGCAGGATCACCCAGGCTCACCGCCCTGGATGGCATCGTGGTGGTCACTACTTCAAACATTATTTTTCCCTAAACAGTGCCTCTTTTTGAAAAAAAATCTACATATCAGGGGCTGTAAAAGCCCAATAGGGAGCTTCTATTTTTGAGAATCCACAGGAAAAGCAGCGGTGCTGCCATGGGGTGCTGCACACCAGTGCTGAGCCTGTTTTGCTCCATGCTGGCACCAGCACCAGGATCAGGACCAGCACCAGGACCCGTTCCCGAGCCTGCCAGCCCCACGCCAGCCCCACGCTGTCCCCGCAGCGGGGTGGCTCGCTGGTTGTCACTTGGGCACCAGCAGGGCTCGGGGAGGGCTGGATCCAGGAGGGTAATTAGTTACAGGATGCTTTTCCGCAGCTGGAGGTGGAGACCTGAATAAGCAGCCAGGCTGGCTTCGAGCACGTAATTAGCAGGCTGTTAAATTTGTGTGTCAGGTGTCACCGTGCTGGGGAAGGTGAAACACCCCCGGACTGCATCTGCGGAGGGCAAAGACTCAACTCTACCCCCTGTGAAAGGAGGGAAGACTGAAAAGCTGATGAAGGATACCAAGAAATGGAGATTTTCTCCAAGAAGTGGAGATTTTCTCCAAGAACTGGAGATTTCTTGGTATTCTTGGTTTCTTGGGATGCCCCAGCAAAGCCCACGTAACTCCAGGGTGCGGAGATCCCTGGCAGTCAGACCTGAGCTCACAACTTAAAGCTTAATTAAACTTCACCTTACCTCCTGCAAAGCACTTCCAAATAAATATCTGAGTTTGCAAGCAAGGGAACTTCTTTCTCTGCCTTGAAGCATGCTCTTTTCTAACTCACAGCAGCCCAGCTACACATCAGATGCCTGGGACAGTTTCCATACTTGGGAATCGAGGTGCAAATACACCGGTAGCAGAAATTTCCTATTTCTTCTTCCAAAAAAAAAGAGAAATCAGAGTCAATCACGTAATTCGAAACTCCACTGCAAAGTCTACCTGGCAGTTAGAGGTAGCTGTGATTAGCAGGTACTCTAATCACCGTTTCCCTCTGAGCACATCTCACTCTCCTGGCCCCAGAGGTTCAGAGGCACGGGGCTGCAGCGTGGTGCTGATCCCAAGGAGAAGGCAGTGATGCTCCCTGCAAGCTCCCCGTGGGCTCAGCGCGGGTGTCTCCACCACAGCTCCTCACCTGGGCTCTCTAAAGCATCCCTGGGGAGTCACGTCCCAAAAGGCAGAGCTACTCGGAGGGGCAGAGACTGATTTGGTGGGAAAAGGTGGGAGAAAGAGTAAGGGATGGTGAGAAGGAGCAGGCACAGAGCAGCCATTTGGTGATCAGTCTTAGAAATGCAAACCACACGACAGCTGCAATTCCTTCGTTAATGCATTCGCTTTGATGGAAAGCCCCAAAATGTGAGGACAGAGGGCGAGTATTCCGGCAAGGAGGAGGAACAGGGAAAAAAAGAGATGAGCGTGGTGCAGGAAAAGAGGAGCAGAAGGAGCCTGCCGTGCCTGCAGAACCCCCGTGGGGGCGGGAGGACAACGAGAGGCTTCATCCCTCAGCACCAGCCTTCATCAGCAGGGAATTAAACACGCAGCGACGCTTCTTCGAAGAAGGAAGGTGCAAGTTCAAGCAAACATACCTGTGCATACTTATTTCCTTCGCTTATGTAAGAGCCTGTAAGCCTGTATGCAAATTTTGTGGCATTTGGATCATTTCCGAGTTACCTCTGCAGCTCCGGAGCTGTTTCAAGCGAGCAGCCCCAGCCTCTGCTCACGAGCGCGCTGAAGCCGGGCTGGAGCTCACTTGCTGGTGAATCCGTCCCAGCCGTGACCACAGCAGCGATGCTTTTCCTGTGCAGCACATCCTGCCGTGATTTTAAAACGATACTGCTCATTAATCATGCAACCCAGGGGTTTTTGCAGCTCCAGCTCAACAGCCAGGGGCCGTGCAGCCCCTCGCAGCGCCGACCATGCTCCCCGTGGGCAGCAGGAACGGGGTTCACGGTGCTGAACCCACGCAGGACCCTTTAAACTCCAAAAACACAACCCAAGGGTAGCATCAGCTCCAGAAGACCCAAGGACTGGTGCTGGCCAACCTCTGCACCCCAGCCCAGGCTCCTGCCTCGCTGCTGTCGGAGGAGGACATCGCAGGGGGCATTTCTCTCCACCTAGGAATGGAGGGATTTTAACACAAAATGCCCTCCAGCTCATTTATTTCTGCAGCAATTAGTCCAGAGACAGCACAAACGAGCTTCAGCCAATTCAGAGCAGAGGTTTGGTTTTGTCCCCTTCCACCTCCGAGGCGAGGAATTCCCTTTGGGGTCGCGGCACTCGGGTGGAAAGGGAGCAGGCGGCGTGTGCGTGACAGCCCCGGCTCTCCCAGCTGCAAGCCTGAATTTTCTCCAGCACGAGGAAGTTGTCAGAAAACGCACTGTGTAAGCAAAAAATAAAATAAAATAATCAAATAAATCAGAAAAAATGTAAACTCAGCTTTCTGGGAACTCGAAGGCGTGGAAGAAAAGCGTGGTGGCTCCGTGCGAGCAGAGGACAGCTCGCTGAGCCCACCGGTTGGGCACTCCACCACTTCGTTATGCCACTAACGAACCTGTGTCTGCTCAGAGATCCTCACCCTTCCCCAAACCAGATGATGGTGACCCCAAAAATAGCCCGGAGAACTTGCAGGATCCAAACCCAGCACAATAACTGCATCGCCCCGAGGGCTGCGCTGCGTAAGCGAGCTTCTGCTGCCAAACCAAACTGATGCTGGCCACATGCTGCTGAGGCTGGTGGCAGAACCCACCCTAACGGGGGAATCTCGCTTTTGGGGCTGGGAAGTGTTTGAAGGGGTCGGGCTGTGCCAAACCTGGGACCTGGCTGCTGGAGTGAGCGCAGTTTCGGGTCCTGTAATAGCTCAGCGCCGCCGCAGCGAGCGGCGAGCCTGCGAATCGATCACGTTCCTGTTCGGTACATCCTGAAATATCCGCAGCTCGTGTCCTAATGAAATAGATTTTTCAGGCAAAACCTAAAATTACAGCCGACGGTTATGTAACAAACTGCACGTTTTACGCCGTGATCGATCTCTCCAAGCGAGAGGTAACTTGCAGCAGCACCGCGGGGTCAACGCCGACCGCGTTATCGCCCCTCCGAGTCCGGGAGATAAATGGGAAACTGGGGGGGAGCACCGAGGGCAAGGGGGAAAAACGGGGGAAAACATGGGAAAAAAAGGGCAAAAAACAGGGGAAAACATGGGGAAAAAGAGGGGGGGAAATAGGGGAGAGCCGGGGGAAATCCAGCCGACAAAACCCAGTGGCCGAGTGCTCGCAGCGAGTGGTTGCAGGTTTTTTTTTCTTACCTGACCCATTTCCATGCTAAAGTTAGACTCTGCGAGCTCTGCTTGATTTCAGCGCATTTCCTTTATTTTACTTTCAATTTTACTTTGTTCTCCCCCCACTTTCTCATCTTTTTCACCAGGGTTTCCTTCGCCTTTTTAAAGCCTTCTCAGGCCGAATTACTTTATTTTTGTGAGCGCAGAGAGGTCTCACATGACTCGAATCAGGTTCATCGAATAAATTCTGCAAAATTGCGTTTTGTTTTGTTTTATTTCCCTTTTTTAATTCCTCTCAATTTCCAAATCTGGCTGATGGCTTCCCTGTCTCTGCTCTTACATTTCAACACTCCCCTCCCATCTAGGACCATTTCTGGACCTTTGGTCCAGAGGTCCTGATGTTAGCAAGAAATCCTTCCATCCTAATAGGTACTTCTGGGCTTAATTTATTTTTATTATCACCGGTATTGTTATAATTTAACAGTGTATCTGCCTCCACACCCTTCCAAGTGCATCAGGTGTTTGCTGCAGGGAGATGAGCCCAGAGGGGCTGATGCTGCGAAGTGTAAAGTCTTCTTATGAGCTGTGAAGCACAATTGATGGCTTTATTTATTTATTTACTTATTTATTTCAAAGTTCATCAGCTCACCTGACACCGAGATGCAAGGCTTCCTTTTGGAGCACACCTAAACTCGGTGAGATTCAGAGTCCGCATGCAAGCTGATAGATGACAGCAATTCTTGCTGGCTAAAGGTTTAGGCTTGGGCCAGTGCCTTAACTGAGGCCGCATCCCTCCCTTTCTGAAAGTTTGATGTCTCACCAAAAATCCTACAGAAAGCAGATGCTAAATTCCAGTTTGCTCATGCACCTTTTGTGGGAAGAGCAATAAGTGGTAGAGACGACAGCTAATTTTAACTTCAACTGGCTCTCGGCCCAATTAGCAAATGCTATTTCCAAGCTTTAGGAAGCATCTGAGTACCCTGCAAGTGAGTTACAAGATCGTGTGGAGGCTTTCAGAGACAACAGAACAAGGGTTTCCATCCATTTGTACACAGTGGTTAAAAAACCCACAAAACTATAATTGTGTTTTACTGAGATTCAATTTAAGTCCAAGAGGAACAGAAAAGCTTCTTATCACGGAGCTACCAGGGGTCCTGCTACATAAAGAATTAAAAATTATAGACGTGAGATAATTATTAACTTTCACGCTGATTACCTTCGCATCTGTCAAAATACTTTAAAATACATTTTGAGCAGTTGTTCCTGCTCATACGGAAATTCAGCACTTCACTTTATTAGTCCATGCTTAGAGGTGCTCGGTGTTTCAAACACTACAAAGCCCTTTGCTAAAATCCTGGTTTTGCTCCAAACGTGGCCTTTGCAAGATCCCTGTTCTTATCTGTGGTTTTTTTTTTTTTTTTTTAATTGCATAGCATACCTTGAAACCCCAACAATACAACCTGGGCTATGTTTATTTTTCCAAAGCCAACTTCTCCGATTAACTATTAATTGAGATTGCCTGATAAAGCCTACCCGATCGTATTCACGCAGCCATTTCTGCACTGCCCACCAACAGATCCACCAAATTAAGTCCTGGTAGCACAGCAAAAGCGAAACCCCTTGAGCAATGCTACGAGGGAGCAGGCTGCACAAAACGAGCTCCGTGGAGCACAGCGTGCTCAGCTCCGTGCAAAGAGCAGGCGGGGAGGTGAACTTCCTTCTTCCATCGCTGCCGAGCAGAGCAGCTGCACAAAACACCTCATCCTCCCTCCTCCCCCTTCTCCTTAATCTAAGCATGTTGTCAACACGGCTCAAGCAAGAGAAATCTGCGAGCATAATTACACCTTGGGACTGCTAACATGACATTCTCTAATAAGTACTCCCCCGAGCATCTGCTGATCTAATAATTGGCACTAGAAAATAATGCGGGCTTATCTGCGCGGCGATGAACTCATTGACTAAACGCGGTGGCAAGGCACTGAGCTGTGGCAGGTACAGGGGAAGGATGAGGAGCTGATCGAACTTCTCAGACATCCATCAGGGTGCGATGCTACCTCAGTGCCTCGGCGATTTCGACGGTGCCAGAAAAGTGTTAAAGCATTTAAAACCGGGAGCGCGCCCGATCGGAGCGGCTGCCATCGTAATGCAGTCTGTAAAAAGAATTTTAAAAAAATATATAAAAATCCCTACCTGTCAGGAGTTTCAGGAATAGCCATTTTTCCATCGCTCAGTCAAAATGGGATTTCAATTTAATTTGACAGCGAGCACCATCCTCCCACACCATGGCCCAGGCAACGCCTGCAGCGAGCAGCCTGAGTTGGTCTTGCCTGCCTGCTTAAGGTTAGGGCCGTCGTCATTATTAATTGTCCAGAAATAATGGGAAACCATTAAAAATCATTATATCTGGAGCTCATTGTGGTGTTTCTTCGATAGCCACCTGGGCATGGTGCTGGGCGCCCTGCTCGGGGTGGCAACACAAGGTGCCCCAACCATCCAGGGTTCAGGGCCTGGCACTACACCACTTAATTACCATTTTTTGAGCCCTCTCCTGTGTGATTCTGTCTTTAAGGACTCAGTTATAGCCTTTTTTGAGCACTCTGTCACAACTCCATCTTTAAGCACTCTTGGGCACAACCAGGCCGAGGTGATCGCGCTGACAGGGCCGGATTCGGCCTTGTCGGAGCTCCGTGCCGTGAGGCCATGAGCTAAGCCACCACGACACCTTTAATGCCTCAGTAATTAGCTAGTGGGTATTAAGAGGCTCCCTTCCTTCAGTTTGAGAGGGATGGGCTACAGGACGAAATTTTTGGCAGGGACACGGCCTTGCGAAACGCCGGCAGTTCAGTTCCTCAAAGGACGGCACCGGCTTGCTGGTGGAGGGCCAGGTGCTGCAGGAACACATATGGGGCCGTCTTCCCAACACACATATAGGGCTGGCCATGCTACCTCGTGAAAAAACACACCCAGTGAGGTGATCAAAAATAGTCGGCGGGCTCTGGTGTGATAAAAATATGCGAGTCCTCGCCGCCTGCCCAGGCCGCGCTTCCCCACAAGCCCACGTGCCGCACGCTGCGACAAGAGACCATGGCTGGGAGAGAGCTGCAAAAACACCCTATTTCTGGTTAACGATGTAAAACAAACTGTGTTTTGCAAAAGCAGGCATTAAATAAATAAAAAAGTATCTGCTTCAGCTGAAAACTTCCTCACGGTTGGCCTAAAGGTGGCCCCTGGAGGGGCACCGGCTGCCGCATTTGTGAACAGAAATTGCCGAAGATCTTTGGGTAGAAACACATTCGGGTCCAAGTGACGTGGCAGGATTTGGGAACTTTCCCTTTAGGGCCATAAACCAAGCTCTTCAGGGCGATACGAGGCTTCTCCTACGCTCCAAAAGAGCACATTTTTTCCCCAGAAAATTGCCCCACTGTGGCAAAATTTAGCAATTCAGCCTGGAAGGGACTTGGGGTTTGTCTGGCTTTTAGGGTTTTGCTATTAAAAAGGGAGCTTGGTAAATGGTTTTGGGGCTGTGCATGGGGCCACGTCTATCCAGTAGGTATTGCTTTCACAGAGTACCTAAAATAATTTCAAACAGAGCCTGGCTTGCTGGAAGCTGCCAAGAAGAACCTAAATGAGTCCTTCTTAATTACCAACCTGTGCTTTAAAAGCAGGATGTATTCTTCTGGTTAATGGCAGATTACCTGGGAGTGCTGGTGACACCCCTGAGCAGAAAAATCCTCATACCAGCCCAGCCTGGCCCTACAGCAGTTGTTCCTTGGAAGGGAACCGGGAGACAAACCCTTCTGCCACCTCCAGATCATTTTATTTTAGGAGCCATTTGCCCCAAAGCAGGAGGCGAGGAGGTTACGATGGTGCCACTTTGAGGGAGCTGAAGACAGAGGGGTTAAGGAAATGGTTTGGAGACCATTAAATTAAAAAAAAGAGCTAAGTATTTAATTTTCACAGGCAGCTTCTGACAGACGGATGCCACCTCTGCTCATCTCCTGCCTTTAAGCAATTGCCTTGTGACAACCCAGGAGGGTGCTGAGCCCGGCACAGAGGACTCAGCTTCCTCCAGCCTGCAACAGGTAATAAAAAAAAGGTGATAAAAATACATCCACTTCCTGAAATGAGTCGTCGGGCTGTTCCAGAGCGATGCTGAGAAGCTCCAAGCCAGCTGCCACGCACCACGAAACGAGAGGCCAGCTTCAGATGCTCCCTGGGGTTGAAACCCCTGAGCAACTGGAGCAGGGGCATGGGAGTGGAAATGGAAATGAACACCGAGCAGGGAGGAGAGCGGGGCATGTTGCAGACGGACACTTTGGCCTGGCAGAGTACAATACAACTGAAATCTCACACGGATTCCAATAAAGCTCTGCCATTCCAACACGGGAAATGAATCCGGACTTTGAAAGAAAACCAGGAAGAGGGTTTAGGCTCCGTGCCCGAGATCAAGTACTATCTGTGGTAAAGCAAATTTCTGACCCTAAATTACTGCAATCTAATCTCTAGATAGCATCTGACCGCCCGTACGATAGCACACAGCAATATTCTGCTGCGAAATGCCAGCCTGTTAGGAACAGGAACAACCACCACACTCTCGAGCATCACATAAATACTCAGCAAACAAAACCGAATCGCAGCAGGAAGGAAAAACTTCTCGGATCCACGTCGCATTAATTAGTGCTTCTCGTTACCAAGAAGTAAGCTCGGCGAGAAGCGAAGTGCTGTGCTTGGAGCTGGAAGCTTCGTGGCCGAAGCGCGGCGGCGGCGGGGAGCAGCAGGCTGGTTCCGTGCCCCGCTGAGTCGCTGCCCGTGCAATTCCTGCACCTCGTGCCCGATGCTCAGCGATGCCAAGCAGGCTGCGGGGGAAGCTGCTGGTGCTCTGTACCTTTGGAATAAATTCACAGCCCCCCCGAGAGCTCCAGGCTCAAGCCTACCCCGCGCACAAACAGCATTTCCAACTATTCACAGTCCTATTTTGCAGTGCCCTGGCGAAGCGCGAGTGCAAGGCACTCACAGCTCGGGTTATTTTGTTTATATTAAAGCCTGCCACCACTGACAGCATTTTACCACGCCACAGGAGCACTGAAGTGCGTGCACGCCGAGCAAATATTACATCAGCGAGCCCGGCACGTGCGCAGAAGCGGCTCCTCCTTTCGGCTGCCGTCCCCGCAGCAGCCCCAGCTGGAGGTTACTTGGGGCAAGCGCACGCTGCCCTCGCCCCTTTTCGCTCCAGTTTTGTGCCCCGTAGCCTCTGATGGTGCAGGGGATCCCAAAGGTGGGCGCTTCATGGGGATTCCCCAGATAGGTGCTTTGCGAATGGAAAAAAAAATAATTAAAAAAAAAAGGTGATTGCTCAATGCTACGATCGCTTTAATTTTTCCAGGCATGTCCGAGCTTATTGAGCTGCAGAATTTCCAAGTGCAGCTACAGGCAGAGTGTTTTACAAGGTTATAGGTGAACAGGCAGCACGGATCTGGGTGCTACTGGGAGGACTGGACTGCTCCTCAGCCCTACAGGACACCCCTCGGCCCCACAGGACACCCCTCGGCCCCACAGGACACCCCTCGGCCCTCGTGCAGTTTGGAAACACATCACTGCCTACTGCTATTCTAGCCAGAACACGTAAAAAGACACTTTTTCCTTTTTTTTTTAAGCTCTATCTACATACGAGGGTTTTTTCCTGACAGTTTATCCCCTCCCCGATTCCCCCAGCACACCGCATCCCCACTCTGATTTGCTAAGCGGTGCGTTTGAGGAACAAAAGCATTTTAAAGGTCTTTGGGTTTTTGTTTGTTTTCCATCCAGAGCCAGCTCCAAGCCCCGAAACCACCTTCCATTTCCGAGAAGCTCCCACGGCTCAGCACCAGCATCCTGCTCCCTGCGGAGGGCAAAGCAGCACCGTGGGGGTGCTGGGGCAGCCCTTTGGCACTACTGTTCTCCAACACCCCATTTCCCTCTTTGTTTTTGTGCTTTACCGTAGCGAGACCGATCGGTTCCTTCGTTATATAATTCCTCCTCACATTCTCCTTTAGGTTTTTCTCCTTGAAGCAGGCTGCAGAGAGCTCCCGTGGCGCGAGCTCTGCAACAAAGGCATCTGCAGTGGGAAGCCTGCAAGACTCAAAAGTTTAGGAGGACCCACTGGGAGATGCTCCAAAAAAAATGGTAATTTGCTCGCCGAGAAAATATGACGGGGCTTCGTTTCGTCCCACCTTTCCTACGCGTCGCCTCCGAATTAAACAGAAGCGCCACGAGCTGGTTTGTTTCGTGTGCACGCCAAGAGGAAAAAACGCCACGGGCTTCTCCGCACGGCGTCCTCGCCCCGTGGAGCTGCTCTCCCCCGAAAGGAACCAGGTGAGAGATGCAGCTAAGCTAAAATGACAACGTTTTGCACCCATTTCGCCCCTGCAGGCTCCTGCTGTGTGTGTGTGAGGAAGAAAAGGGTAACGAGGAGGGGAATCAGCTCCTGCGCTCCAGCATCCCCGCGAGCGCACGCTTCGCGGGCACGCGCCCAGGCTTCCTGCTAAATCATAGGCTTGGCTAAAACAATAGGTACTCGTGGAACAAACAGCAGAATGAGAAGCATTTAAACAACAAAAAAAAAGGAGAGAACTGTAATTAGGAGTCCTAAGAATGAAGAAAAGGGATGGGGCAGCACCACAAACCATAGCCCTGCTTCGAGGAAGCGCAGGAAAATGCTGCGCCAGGTACCTAAAGTCTCGTGCCCTAGATATAAAGGGGGTGTTAAAAACCAGAGTGGTGATGGAGTGTATTTAAATGGTGGAAAAAGGGTAATTTCAGACTGCAGAAATGGGTGTAAGCGTGCCTGGGTAAAGGGAAAATGAACGTTTCTTGTATGGCACAGGAGAGCCAGGACATCACTGCACGGAGGAACGGGGGAAACCAGGAGGGGCTGGGGGAGTTCGGCTCCCCCGTGGAGGGAACGTGAGGCCAAACTCATTAAAGCACACAGGCCACGGGGAGTTCCAGGAGGCAAGTGCTGCAGAAATAAGCCCAAACCGATGTTATTACACTGCAGATATTAATAGCAGAAGAGAGGCACGATTATCCGCTGTGTTAAAACAGAGAGCAGCTTCCAGCTGGTGGACGCGGCGTGTGAAGCCACGGCGTTTGCAATCTGCTTTCATGTGAGGGATGGAAAACACGACCCCAGCTCCTCGTGGTGAGCCAGGCACCCCAAAACCCAGCTCCATCTCAAAGAGCATCCCAAAACCCTGCTGTATCTGGAAGAGCTGCACCCTAAAACCCTTTCCCTTCGATCACCTGGGGTGGCACTGGTGGCCTTGCGGTGCGTGGTGGCCTTGAAGGACCAATGAAAAGCAACAAACCCCGTTTTATACAGGAAAATTACACCAAATCCCTCCACTGACACTACTCAGCAGCCCTTAAAACCAAGCGGTTCCACGGCACAAAAATAGGCGAGTGTCGGGGAAAATGCAGCGGAAAGGCTGGGCTGCTCCACATAACGTTTCCGAAAAGTAGGACATCTTTTGAAAGGCACAGGATTGCACAAAGGTGACAAAGGGCTGCGAGCTATAAGTAACCCAGTGTCATTCCCGCTGAATTCTCCCCCAAAATTCGTCACTCGAACAGAGCTCCAGTGACGTGGCTTTGTCCAAGCAGTCAGGAATCATCACTAATGAATTAAACGGTTCTCAGAAGTGCAAAAACACAAGCAGAAAACCCAATCTTTCAAAGACAACTTCAACTGGGAAAAAAAAAAGCTAGGGGGAAAAGCCTACCTGGCTGCAGATCCAGCTCAGCACCCCTGGAATTCAGGAGGAAAAGCATTTTCCAGTGCAAACTGGAAAAATTGAAGGCCAGCTTACGTAACGTTGCGCACGCAACAAACATACGCTTTGTGTAAGTGCACGTTTCTGCTACAATGTCCTCAAGCTCCTGGCGCAATTTTTTGCAAAGAGAAAATGAAGCTCACTGTAAAAAAAAACAGAAAGTACCCGGTATTTGGTAAATATTTGAAAAAAATGCTTGGCTCATGAGGATGAGTGACCGTGCAGGGGGCTACACTTCACCACCACGAGCCACCCGGGCGCACGGTGCCTACAGCAGCACAACCAACACCGGCAAATCCGACGGCCCCAGCACTTCTGTGTGAAGTTTGCCCTGGTGTAAGGATGCAGTTTGCTTTCTCCTGATGCCATCACGCTATTAGAGGAGTAAGACTTTTATTTTCCCCCCGGTTAAAGCACCAAGGCACCGAGAAGCCTCAGCTGCAGCGCGGCGCTTGCTAAGGGCTGGGGCTGGGCGCTCGCCCCAGGGAGGCTGCAGCACTGGGTGCTCGCGGTGGAAATCACTCTCATTTTATTAATATTGACAAGTTTGCTTTGGGGGGCTCCCTTCAGAAGAAAGGCAACGAATTGCCACCCTATTTCATGACATAAAACTTTCCCAAGGGAAATACCCAGCCTCATTTTGAGGACCGCTGCCCCACCAAGATGAGCAAAGCAAGAATTGAACCAGCCTCTCACTCCCCAGCCTTGCATCGTGGCAGTCGTCTCCCTCACTGAATTACCCTTAAAAATAGCAAAGAATCAGGCCTGCGTGCACATTTTTCACTTCCATTCTTCTCTTCGGAGCCCAGGAAGGAAAACTCGCCGCAAGCACCCGCGACGAAGGGCTTTCACCAAGCCTTCAGCCAAGGTGGGTGCTGCTCTCACGAGCTACAGCCCTCAGCGAGCTGTCGGGAAATATGTATCAGCCTGCTGATGAGTTAATTAAAAATCTTAATACAATTCCTGTACTTACTGAAATTCTTCACCCCGTGTGCAGCCACGGTGCTGACAATGGATGGTAAGTGGCGCGCGGAGCGATTTCTATTTTTTTCGTGACTTATCTCCTTGTCTGCAAACGCTCCCGTCGCTGCTAACAGCTGGAAAATTGATCTGTCCTTCATCTGCAACATGCAGAATAGTTGCTGGATTGCTCCTACCCTGTCACTCATCCATTATTACTCCAGCATTTGCACAAACCGCTGCAGCATCCCAAACCCAGCCCCGGCGCACAGCAGCGCGGGAGGGCTGATGGAACAGCTCTCCATCAACGCTCGCGGTAATAACGAGAGGGTGGGAGAGGTCTGGAGTTTAACTGCTGGGGGAAGAACAAGCAACCAGCCTCTAATTGTAACGAAGAATTTCATCGGCTGGAGAACCCAGCAACTGGAAAAGCTTCCTCGCCGTCTCCCCGTCGGTCAGGAGGCTGCTCACAGCTGTATTTTCCATCCAAATATAGAGCCCGGAGAAATATCGAGCAAAGGGGGCTCGATGGTGACCTTACACCATTATATTGGAGCAAAAATGCTGCAGCTGTATCTGTACATCATCGCCCCGACATGTGCTCGGGTCTCTGATTACTGGCTTTTGTGAACCAAAGACGCAGGAGAGGGGGATTAAAGAGGAGACAAATGCAAGAAGTTTGGAGGAGCCTCAGGTTCGGGTGAGACTGCAGCCGGAGACACTCAGCAGCTTTGCTAAACTCCTTGCTGGGGTGATGGAAGCAGAGGGAAGCACCAGTGCCCTGCGGTTAAATAAAGGTGCACGGAAACCCCAGCCGGATTTGGCACCACGGGAGGGTGAGGAGAACGCCACGGGGTCAGGGATTTGTTCCCGATGCTGCGGCTCTGCTGCTCGCCCTGCAGCACCTGCCCACAGTGCCGGTCTATCTGCGAGGGAAAAGGGGTTTTGCTCGCATTCATTTCATGAAACTCAACTGCTGACCACCTGTGTGAGCACTAGAAGTGTTTTATCTTGCTAGAGAAGGTTTTTTCTATGCTGTGCCAATGGTAACGCATGGATCTGGACGGCATTTCCTATGAATTTTAGCAAATTCCTATTTTAATTGTGTATCAACAGCCACGAGCCTCGTGCAGGCTTTGCAAAAATCATGCAAACCTCCACCTGGCACAGCAGCCGGCCCGCAACCCCCCTACCAGGAATAACCCTCCCCACCAGCACCACTCTGCTTCGTTTTGGCAAATATTTTCCACTCCGTCAAGAGCAGAAACTTCCACCAGGGGAGGTTTAGCTTGGATATTAGGAAGAATTTCTTTACCGAAAGGGTTGTGAGGCTTGGGGATGGGCTGCCCAGGGAAGTGGTGGAGTCACCATCCCTGGAGGGCTTGAAAAGACGTTTAGATGTAGAGCTTGGTGATATGGTTTAGGGGACTTTTACTCACTTTCTGTCTCCGGACCGCTTCCTGGTACAGTTCCATACGTTTCAGGCTGCCTTTAACACATCCCCTTCCCCTCCCAATTCCATTCCGGTGTCTCAATAGAAGATTTTCCCTCCGTTTCTTCCACATTCAGAGGAACACGGGAACTGCTCCACCGTACAAACCTAACGCCGACAGACGTACAACCCATCTGATATGGCGTTACTTTGTTATTAAAATTCGCTAATTAGTTTGCCTTTCCACTCTTCGCACTGGGGCTTCTGACAGCGGAGCATTTCCCCGCAGATTCCTCCCCGTTCGGCAAACCCTTCACGCTCCTACCAGGAGCGCGCTCCCTCCCAGGTGACGTTTTGCTATCAACTGCAACAAGCAAGGGGGCAAATTTGCCTTTGATTTTGAATTTCATTTGAACTCCTCCAAATATATTTTCGTATACGTTCGTCTGCAGTGGGGATTTGTGGCGGCTCCGTTAAACAAATGTGTGGCTTTCACGGGATAAAGGAAGGCTGGGATGACACGGGGAAAGGAGCAGGGCTGGGAAGGGAAAGCACATTCAAGCCAGGGCTTTATTAACCTCACGAGGCTCCAGAAATCTGCAAGGAGAGGTCTTTATGGAAATAAAAGGGGAATGCATCGATGGGGTTGGGATTTGTTCCTGCCTCCTCGGCCTCTTCGCAGTCACCACCGCTCTCCTAGCCCCTAAATCAGCACCCCAAAAGGTTAAGTAAAGGTAAAGGAGTGAGAGGTAGAAAAACCTGGGGGGGACAAGGAGATTTTAGGAAAAACATCGCTCACCTTTCCACCTGCCAGAGCGAAGGGGGAGTTCCTGCACAGCAGCTAACCAGAGCCCCAGGTGAGAACCATCCCAGGGGAGCGGGCATCGGGCTCTGCAGGTGCTGGATTTCTCTCGGTGCTCTCGCTCTTGCCTGCAACGTCCTCCGAGGTGTTGGCATGGCCGGCGGGGCGAGGACAACACGCCACAAAGGAATTCATAGAGAGGAGGAGCAACATTCACATTTGCATCCCTAATCACCAGGATTTCATGGGCGCTGCGCTCCCGAAGCTCGCTCGTAATGAAAATTATTCACCAGCATTTCTGGTTCTTGGAAAGTACAGCTGTAGACAACGCCACTGTCTGCAGCTCAGGAGCTTGACTCACCCGTAAATAACAATCACAGAAACCAGTATTCAGGCAAAACGTCCAGGAAATGCTTCAAATTTTGATCCAGGCGAGCAGAGCAGCTCCCTACGATCTGGAAGACGGGCACGTGAGGGTTTTAAGGTGCAAACCTGCACACAGCAGGATCAGAGCCCCACATCGAGCAAAACCTCGCTGGCGTGTGCATGAGGCATCCAAAAACACCTCCTCGAGGAAGCAGAACCGGCACAGAAACTCTTCTCACTTTTTTTGCCAGCCAAGAGGTGGCTTTTTGGGTTTGTGTTTGTTTTCTGAAAGTTTCCCAGAAAACAGATCTTCCCAGCCCTGCGTTACTGACTCAGCACTGCAAAATGATTTGGGTGATAAATGGGGGAAAAAAAATCCCTCCCGTAACTAAAGGCACAAAAACTCTCACAAAGGGTTTAACTCTGCAAATCCTCTGCTCTCAAAAACAGATCAAAAGCGCCAAATTCTGGAAGTTGGAAAAAATACGGTCGAAATGGACATAAGCAATGCCCCTGGGCAACCAACGCTTAATGGCAGATGAGCAAATCCTCGCCTGGGCATTTTAATGTTTTGAAGGTGCTAACACCAAAAATTTCTCCCTAATGGAGGAGAGGCAGGTGGCCCAAATACTTCCTGCATGAGCCAAGCAGCCAGGCTGACCGAACTCCAGGATCTCCATGTGAAAACAAGAGCATCCGATGGCATTTAGGGTTTTAAAAAAAAAAAGAAACCCAAAAAGATCTCAGATGCAAAACTACAAGCAGCTCCCCCATCAGCACCGTCCTTCCTTTGCTTAGCAAGGAGCCCAAGTCACCAGCAGACATCCCAAACCCCATCGATTGTTTTCTTCTCCACGTAAGCCCAAAGCTTTTGTCCGTGGCGCTGCGCTGACACCTCCTCAGCACGTAACAAGCGCCCAGCACAATGGAAAACTTCAACGTCAAGCAAACACGGCTGGCACCAGAGTCAAAAAAACAAAAAAAAACAAAGCTGAGGGGCTCAGCTCAGCCCCGAGCACCTTCAGCAGTGTGGATGCTTTTAATATAAACGAGAACTGCTTTGCTAGGCTGCAATGTCTGCCCTACGAGCACAAAAAGAAACGTGCCGGGAGACTGCACACCCATGTGCCCGTGCTAATTTTTCAAAAAGGACAACGAAGAAGAGTCTTGAATATTGTTGTTTAGCAATCTAGACAGATTCTAGATCGTCTACCTGCTGTTAGCATGGCCGCAGGTGGGCGTGCAGGGCCCACGAACCCCAGCTCTGAGAAGCAGCACTGCTGGCACGTGCACCCTGCGAACTCACCGAGCTTCGGCCAACAACCAAGGGAGCCTTGGCTACAGCGGGCTTGCGTCGTCTGTGCTCTTTGCTTAATAAAAGCAGGCTTCAAGAGAGCCAAACCTGGGGTATTTCCTCCCTAAAGGCTGTGAGGTTCTTTGGATCAGTGGGGCAGAAACAACGTCCCCCTCCAAAAGCAACCGAAGGTGAAAGCGCCGCGGCTGCAGCGAGGGGCTGCGACTCCAGAGCTCACCTCCAGCAAATACCTCGCAGGAGATGGGCTTTAGAAAAGTGTTGCCACGCTTGCAAACCTCGTTAACAGCAGGAAATCTATTTAAAGTGGAAGGAATACGATCATTAAGGAATAAAGAGGGAGTTTCAACACGGCGAAGACCTAGGGCTAGGGCGGGGAGGCGGCGGGGCGCAGGCGGTGTATTTATGGCTTTTCATCTCCAAGCCCCAGCCCGGGATAAAGGGGAAGGGAACTCCACCAGAGCAAAGCGATTCAGCACAAGGCCAAAATGGCCATTTCCTAGGGGAAAGAATGAAATTGAATAAGCCGGGAGGGAAAGAAGAGCAAACAGATGGGAGGTGCCAGGTGGGATAAGGGCAGGGCCCCCTCCCGGCTTCTCCCCACACCCAACTGCAGGGGCTACTTTGCCAGCCCTGCTATCAGGGGAAATCCAGAGCACCTCACTTCAAACTCATCCAGAGCCCTTCCTGCCCGCAGCTATCCGATTTCGGGAGGAGGAATTTAACCCTTCCCCTGGCAGGGCTGCCTCTGCCAGCCCGGTGCTCCCGGAGCTGTCTCAACCCAAGCAAAGCCACGGTCGGGCACTTTCTTTGTGCTCAGCGCTTTGGGGGAGATTGCAAGGGGGAGAACACGAAAAAAGCAGAGCCAAGCACGCTGTGAAGTCACCCTGCCAAAAGCTGGATCTGGTCGAGGCGCCGGAGAGAAAGCTGAAGAAATCTCAAGAGCAGCAGGAGCTCGGGGTTTTTGTTTGCTTCTGATATGCTTCCCCGACTTCCAATCAAAAAGCGGCTGTTCTGTACAGAGGGAAAGGTGATCTTTTTATTATTTTTTTTTTGCGGTGAAAAAGCCTGAATTCACCTGTTTGTTTATCGGAGGAGTCCGCCAGCACAGTTTAATCATTAACTGCACGCACCGCGGCCGGCACTGCGCCGGGGCTCTGCTGGTGCCTCGTGGCTTGAGGGAGATGCCCAGCAAGAAATCCCCCCGGGGAATTGAGGCTGCAGAGTCGTGTGGATGACCTGTGGTGACGGCCAGCAGCAAGGCACAGCGCCACCGAAGCACTAATGAGTTTTCCAGCCAAGCCATCACGCCCAGGAGGAGCTTACCCGAAGCGCAGGACCACGCCAGGGTTACAGCTCCGAACGCAGAGGGAGCAGCGCGACAGCTCGCAGCCATTTGGCCTTTTTTTGCCTTCTGGCATGCGATTCAAAACCAATTTTCTCATGGAATTAGGGGTACAGGTCCTCCCTGCTCCCAGCCGTGCTGGAAATCCCACAGCCACGCAGCTGCTGCAGCCAAGCCGTCCTCTTGCTACTTGTTTTCACCGTTCCGTTCATTTCTAAATATATTCTGCTGTCTCTCCAAGTTACCGCTCCATTACAACTATTTTCCTTGAAGATATTGCCGGCTGTGGGCAAACCACAGAAGTGTTCAAGTCGTTACATGCATCAGCTAGTAAAGTGCTCCAAGGATGCTGAGCACACGCTTCTTGCTCTCGACGTTGTACCAGCCCTCGCCATAAAACATTTTGACTTCCCAACTTGGCGACTTTTAAAACTCTCCAGTTATGGACTCGATTCACCTGATCAGAAGCCTTGAACGCTGCGAGCCAGCCTGGAGTGCAACGACTTACCAAAACCACGCGTTATTCTTTAGCATAAACCCTCTACATACCATTCTGCCACCGCAGCAATTAGCTATTCAATTTTGCAAAACATATTGAGAAAGAACGGTTGATTCAGGCAATAATTGCATCTTTACGAGCTTTTAAAGCAACTCTTGTAGCTCCGAAGGCGAGGCAGACCGACTGCACATCTCCACGTACGGAAAATAACCCAAAGGAAGCCAAGGACGGAGCGAAACGGTGCCTTTTGCTTTCAGCCTCCTCAATAATTAATTCCACATGAAGAGGTGCTCCAGCGAAAGGCACCTCCACGACAGCTTTGAACTTTTTTTTCTTTTTGCCAGAGGAAAAGAAAAAAAACAGAGACCTGAATCCTTACCTCTACCTTCCCGAGGTGAAAGATGGTTCATGGGAAAATCAGGACTCTTCAGGTGATTCAACAGCAGCGGCGGCGAATCCTAGGGCTTCAGCAACCACAGGCATGGGCCGGCCATGAGCAGCCTTCACATCAATTCTTCAGCCAGGGAACCAGCATCAATTAACGAATCCTGCAAAAGAAGAGACAATCCGTCTGCGTTATCTCCCAAATAATTCACACGATGCAATTCTCGGCGCTTTGAGTGGGAAAACAGCAGTTAAGGTCAACTGCTAATTCGCAGCAGCATCATTAAGAGCTTGTTGACCTTCTCCACGCTATCAATTGTGAGTTGTTTTTTTTTTTTCATTATTTTTGGTAGGAGGACTCATCAAGGTTCCTCACGCTGCAAGTTTCTTGGGGGAATAAAGCAAACGAAAGCTTTAGGAGTCCAAGAAATGTGGATTTTTAATTCTCCCCTCCCTCCTTTTGCCAGCGCCACCCCTAAGACATAAAGATTGCCCTCCAGGAAAAGGCAGCAAAGCCCTGGTAGCAAATCCGCCGGCACAAGGCGGCATCCGTGCAAGCAAAAGGAGGTAAAAACCAGCCCCAGAAAATTGCAGCGGGTGTTTACAGGCCGCAGACCACCACCGAACTCGTAACACGCCGGGATAATTAGACGGCGCGGTGCCGCACAAAGGCGCTGCTGGTAAATTGCTGCTGTTACTAAGCGTGGAGCGAGATCTGGATCAAGGGGATTTCTCAAGTCCCTCCTCTTCCGCAGGCTCGCTGCAGCGCCTTCAATAAGCCGGGGAGCCTCTGAACCCGAGAGGAGCATAAATAATGATTCCCCTCCCGAGGTACATCGAGCCCGCGATGCGTCCGTGCGCTCCAGCCACCCGCTCTGCTCTAAGTCACGGCACGGATCAAGAGGAACCTCGCTCCTCTCAACCCAAATGCCGGTATTTTATCAAACCCAGGGCTTGCAAAGTCCTTGCTCGGCTGAAAAATAAATTTTTTGCTCTTCGTATTACAAAGTATCGCCAAAATTTGAACAAAAAAGTCATTTCAAACAAGAACCACGGAGACGAGCTCTGCAAAATCTCCTCCAAGCCACTCCGCACGCTGCAGGCTCCATCTGATCTAGCCGGCCACCACCAAGACAAGTCACACCACTGCTTTTAAGTTTTATTTCTAGCGGCCAAAAATTAATCTTCATCAGCCTGAGCCACCTAAGGGCTGATAGGAAACCCAGGCGTGTAGTTGCGGGGTCTCCTCTGCCGTCACCCCACGGAGGTGCCCGTGGAGGTGCCCAGGCATCGCAGCTCAGCACGCGGGGCTGGCAGCAAACCCTTTTTGTTTTAATTGCCTTACTTTGTGGGTTTTTTTCCTCGCTGGTTCAGCCCAGGGTCGGACACACACAGAGGGCCAGGCTGCGGGGCCAGGCATGGGACGGGAGGAGGGACCAGGGGGATCAGGTTTGGTCCCCAAGGAACCGCCACATCCAGAGCCCACGTTAGGGCGAGGAATTACTTCCAGGACGTGCCTGTTCCCTTTTTTTCTCTCTCTCCCATTCTTAGATCTTAATAACGCAGCCATCGTTAGCAGTACAACTGCTGTAAGTCACTCGTTATGATTTATCCATGCAAAATCAGGGAAGGCAAAAGGAGGGAGTCCAAAACCAGCAGCATCTCCAAGGAACAGCTCAGGAAACGCAGGGATCTGCACCCCAAAAGGCACAGCCCAAGGATTAGGGATGCTCCTGATGCTCCCACTCTGTACACACAGGCACAGGAATGGGCACAAAGGTCCAGAAGAGGAAGAAAAAGCATCTTAATGCCATCCATGACAGCTCCTGAGCTGACACGGGGATTGGGATGAAAGCTAGAAGTCGGGAGAGGCTGTGGTTGTTGTGATCACTTCCACCAAATAAACCTAAAGCAACATCCCCCACCCTCAGCGTGCCGGGAGGGCTGCACTCACCTCCCTTCGGACAACGAGATGGGATGATGCGAAGGAGGGAGGGTTAAAACCAGGAAAAATATAAATACTGATGGCAACGGTGAGTACGTGTTTGCAGAATCTCGGGGTGAGGTGTGTGGCAGGGGGGGATTTGGCTCCCGGTGCTAAAAAGGGCAATTGGGTGTGTTTTAAAAAAATGAACTACTCACCCCAAGCTGGCCCTGATGGAAAAGAAAGCAACTAGCAGAGTATATAAAAAATATATTTTGGAATTATATATTATATATTATTATTATATAATATGTTATATAATGCATTATTAGAATTATATTATATAGAATATTTATATATATATATGAAATGGAAAGAAGAAACATGGAAAAATGGAAAGAAGAGCAAATAAACTGTTGGCATATTAAAATACATCAGAAATGATGTGATACAAAAGAGCAAGAGAAGCCGAAAGGCACAAGAAGAACACAGTATTTGTAGGTTTGAGCACCCCGAGGTATCCCCATTACCTACAAACAGGGAATTCAGGCAGGGGCTGAGCACAGTCACTGCACGGGACCAGAGCAGCCACCAGCAATATCACAGGAACGGCAGAAGAATGCCCCAAATATTATATTTGTTAATTAAGAAAGGTATAGGCGAGCTGCAGGATGATACAGAGACGTTTCCTACTCCGAGCAGCATTTCAGGCAGCTGGGAAACGACAGCTATCGACGCAGGGCATTTTAAAGCAAGAGATCTTCACCTGGATCCTAGAGATCTTCACCCCGAGCACCATTTATCTGACTTTTCAGCCAGTTTTAACTTGGAGAATATTGAAGGAAACGCTGCTGGGCCAATATTTGAAGCACCAGGAGGGCGAGCGAGCGAGCAGCCCAGCTCACACCCCACGCAGACGAGGGACACGCTGCCGCTGTAAGCCCCGAGCAGGAATCAGAGGAAGCAAATAGCTGATGGCTATCAGCACAGATCACTCGTGGGGGTGTTTTCGCCAGGATTACAAGGTCGCCTGCAAACCCTAGCAGCTCTGATGCAACGTACTTGGAGTTCTGTAAATGATTGAACTTTGCAGGGTACGATTTCTCAAGTCACTGGAATCGCATTACATAACACGGGATATATTAAATAGATTAATAATTGGCCAGGCGACAAGTCATAAAAGCTAACTAGATCATCATCAATCACGTGCTCGTGCTGAAATCCCAGCAGGATCGGTTCTCGTGCCCTACATTACTCATTTCCCTGCAGGTCACAAGCAAAACTCAAGCTCACGCCGACTCCAGATCTGCATCTTCCACCGCGCCGACTACAAGCGAAGACGTTGCATGTCCTGATCAACGACTGCAAACTTGCATCTAGGAACAGAAAACCTTCCAAAAGCCAGGGGAGGGAGGCAGCAGCAGCAGATCAAGTCAGTAGCAGCCTGCTTGGTGCAGCGAGGGAGTGACAACTGAAAGCAGCAGGTGGCGAGTCCAAAAACCAAAGCAGAGACGGAGGTTTCTTCGCCCACGAGCCAGCGCGGTGCTCGAGCTCCTCGCCACAGGATGTTGTGCACGCCGAGAGGCTGTGCGAGCTCAAAGGGGGGGGGACTGGACATGCCACGGAGCAAAAATCCCCCAGTGGTTGCTAAATAAGACAGAAATCATCTCTGGCTGAGAGTCCTGTTAAACGAGCAGAGCTGGGCGAGTGTCCTGCAGTTCCTGGGTCCTCTTGGAGGCTGCACTCACAGAACCGAGCTCCCATCGCTGCAGATCCCTTAATTCCACCCTGAGAAGAGCAAACAGCACTGCAAAGCAGGAATTTGGGAACAAAGACCTCGGGGGCTGCGTTGCCCTGCCCCTGGCACAGCAGCGAAACCAGGGAGGTTCCCGAATTACAACGCAGGCTGTTGAAAGGATGCTGAAAGACCCAAAAGTGTTCGTGGTGAGAGGTCACAGCAGCGTGGCGCAGTCGGTTTTTAGGGAGAAGATTGGAGGTGACTGCACTGCCACCTGTAAAAACCCAGCTTAAGAGAAAAATGTAGGGGCCAGGCACCTCAGACCATGAGGCAAAAGAAACCAGGGAGCCAAAAACCTCTTTTATGTGATTCTGCGAAGATTGCTCAGGTCGGGGAGGCTGCAGGGCTGCTCTCCACGAGTCCACGGCAGCCCAGGAGCAGGAGAAGCGGCCGTCCCGCTGCCAGCAGCCCGGGAAGGGCAGAAATGAGTGAAAAGAGCTGAATCTTGGCTCTCCTTCCCAGAGCACAACACCTCGAGGCAATGATAAAAGTCACTTACAAGTGGTATTAGGCACGAGCTTTCAGCTGAAGATATAAAGATACCTGGAGGACAGGTAAAGGAAGGAAGTATCCATAGGTTACGTACATCAACTGCACTGGGTATTTTCCCCCTCATCAGAAAGCCTTTTAATTAGTAGCAACATGCATTTAGAGATTTCCAACATTTTTTAAAAAAAAGTCCTTTCAATAAAGCTCGCACTGACTGGTGATCTTTGCTCTTCTGTTTTCCTCCAAAATCCTGCGCTCAGCGTTTCTTGCTCACGTTATTGACACCTTCCCCTGAAAAGCTCGAAGTGAGGTTTTAAAACCAGCCACATTTTCACTTTTTCCCCCAATTCTGCAACCCAACAAAGCACAGGCATTGAAACACCCGATGTAAATCAACAGATTGCACCGCGCATTTGTAAATGTGGTTAAAAACAGACAGGAGTGCCTGGCACCTTTGCATTTAAATATCTCACTAATATTTCCTAGCGAATAAACGCCACCCTGCCATAAAAAGCCAGCAGGGAGGAGCTGAGAAGGATTTACTGTTGGTGGCGTGTTGGCAAAATCCCTCGTGTACTTCCTTGTTGCTCAGTGCCGTGCTACGCGTAGTGAGGACACCAGGAGAGAGGAGAGCAGCCTGCCTGCGAGGAAGATGCTGCACCAAAGCTTTTTTTTGCAGCTCCTCCACACTCTGAAGCTGTTGGGCCAGTGCAAAAGCCTCCTTTTTAGCTGTTTTTAACCTCCCTGGAGTGAGGATGCTCAGACAACAGTTTCAAGGCAATGCTAACTCTCACTACCTTCCCCCCCAAAAAAAACGTACTCACTTTCAGGTGCCCTTCAAATTCGATTTTGCTTAAAAACTTGCAAACGTTTTCGAGCATCTGGCAGGCCTCTTCTTCTCCTCATCTCCTTTTTCACGTGCTGCTGCCTGATTTATACCCAACACCAAGTGGAGACAAGGGGGAGCGGAGCCGTTTTGCAAGAGGGCTCGATCGGCTTTGCCAGGCCGCTGTCGCAAATTAAAAGGTCAGAAAAACAATCGCTGCGTTTGGAAAGAATAATTTTACACAACCGAGAAGGCAACAACAACAACAACAAAAAATATTAACTTTGTTCCAGTAAAGTGAGCTGTCTTATCTGCTCATGAGGAAGTTTAATAAACAGCTCGCTGTGCTTCTTAGGTTTCTGAACGCCTGCCAGGTTTTGCAGGGATCTTGCTTGTCCTAGCAGCGACTGCAGGGCTTTAAATGAAAAGCAGAAAGTGCAAAATGCATTTTAGAAGAAATCTGAAAAAGAAATTGATTGGGTTTGTTAGTTTAGCCGATCGATACCAACAGGCAATGCTGTAAGTCGAGTTACAGCTGCGGATTGCTCCTGCTGACAGCGATCAGGTCCTATGAAATATCTGCTGGCTCCAGCTCCTGGGGATGCTGGTGGGGCTGAAGGATCTGCCACGCCACGAAACGTGGGGCTTGACCTCCTGAGAGGTGAGCAAGGAGCAAAAAAAAAGAAGGAAAAGCATCAACGGAAAGGAAAAGCTGCATTCGTGTACTCAAGTCCAAGTATGAAACATCTTCCAGCGGGTCTCCGCGCCTCCTGCGCCCACGAATGCTCACCCCGCCGTAAATTTGAGTCTTCCACCCGCCTCATCGAAATGCAAAGTTCAGAGTTGCCAGTTTTGGTGTTTACACAAGCTGCTGTTGTTCCGAACCTGCTCAAAACTCCCCAAGTTGCTGCAAAGCCGCAGCGGGGCTCTGCTGGCCCCAGCCACACAGCTGGGATGCTTCAGGAGCTCCCGTCCCCAAAAAGGCAGGAGGCAAAAAGGGCAATCCAAACCTCGCCCTTGGCACAACTTGGCCATTATCTACCCCTCTGAGCTCTGGAGGGTACCAAAATTGCTGCAGGTCCCTGCAGAGAGAAAGCTAACGGAGGAACTTCATTAATTACCGAAGGAAGCTGAGACGGAGGCAGACCGAAAGCAGAAGCGTGCCTTAAAGGGGCAGGAAAAGCCCCAAACCAAACCAAACCCAAAGCGTTTTCCTTTCCCCGTGCCACCCAGCACCCCGTCCGCTCCGTTTTGCTCGGTGACTGCCAACTTAATCCCCGGCTCGCTCCTCGCCCGAGGATCCCCGGCTTCGTGTCCCAACACCCTCAAGTCATTAACCGCCCTAACGGCACGCTGCCTATTAGTCCGTAATAACTTCCTGATGGAGATTAGATCAGCCTTTGCTCCTCCTTCACCGGCTGAGCCTGAGCTCTGCGGAGCTCAGATATCACCCTCATTTTTGGGGACGACATTCCCAGAATCGTCTTTTTCTCTCATTATGGCCCGTTTGGTTGGCAGCCAAACGACGCGCAAATAATGATTTACACGGTTTAGGGCTCCTGCGTTGCTCGGGTCCCTTTCCTCCCCGAGCCTAACCGTTATCTTACCAAGTGTCTGCTATCATCTGCAAACTGCTTTGTCAGAGCGATGCCAAGGGGTGATAACCGCTCGCTTTCCTGCTGTCGACCCGTTGGGAACGCTGCCGTTGCGTTCCGTTTCCACCGGGCTCTACTTGGAGCTCTCTCTAAGTAATCCAGCAGAGATGATCTCGTACAGAAGAGAGGAACTGCTCCGAAGAGCTGTGCAAATGCTAATGCCGTGTGCTGCAAGGACGGCGCATGTTTGGAAGTGGAATTCAAGCTGCCACGAGCTCCCTGTTCCAGCAAACCCAGCTGCTACCGCGCTTCGAAAAATGAGATTAAAATCAATAATCTTTGATTATGGATTCAGAGAACCACCAGAGATTCAAAGAACCATCCTGCTCCGAGGAACGCGAGGCTGACTTTTCAATCTTTTCCACCTCTTTCAATCTTTTCCACCAATCTTTTCTCTCTCTCTGCTCAAAGCCCATGACAAAGGCAAGCAAAGGCAAAGCAATGCCCAAGCACGCGGATATACCACGGGGAATAAACCATGGTGGATATACCATGGCAGATATACCATGGCAGATATGCCACGGCCGATATACTATGGTGCATATACCACAGCAGATATACCACGGTGGATATAGCACAGAGGATATACCATGGCGAATATACCATGACAGATATACCACAGCGGATATACCACGGTGGATATACCACGGCTGATATACTATGGTGCATATACCACAGCAGATATACCACAGTGGATATAGCACAGAGGATATACCATGGCGGATATACCATGACAGATATACCACGTCCGATATACCACAGCGGATATACCACGGCCGATATACTATGGTGCATATACCACAGCAGATATACCACGGTGGATATAGCACAGAGGATATACCACGGTGGATATACCATGGCAGATATACCACAGCGGATATACCACGGTGGATATACCACAGCAGATATACCACGGTGCATATACTACAGCAAATATACCACGGTGGATATAGCACAGAGGATATACCATGGCCGATATACCATGGCGGATATACCACAGCGGATATACCATGGCGGATATACCACGGCCGATATACCACGGCTGATGTACCATGGTGGATATACCATGGTGGATATACCACAGCAGATATACCACAGTGGATATACCACAGGCGATATACCACGGTGGATATACCACGGCGCTGGGCTCGGCCCCTCGCCATCGCTCCAACAGCTGTGCGCTGGATTACAAGGATGCGGTGCGGTACTTTAAACTGTTTACTTTCTTCCTATCCCTCATTAAAACGTGCTTAATAACAAACACCAGCAGCCCAGGGCAGATGTTCTTGCCTCGTCGTCTTCCGCAGCAAAATGCAGTTTGAAAAAGCGAACGGAAAAGGGTACCGTGTCTTAAACAGACCAAGGATGTTGTACATAAAATTAGAGAGGTTTCAACAATTTCAGTCCATTTGTTAAGGCAGTGAGGGTGCTCTGGAGTCCAACAGCCACAACTTTGATATTAATTTGCACATCTGGACTTCTAGTTCTTAATTATCATCATCTTATGCTTTTCAACACTAAAGATACTTTATTGTCCTGGTATCGAACCCAATCCTCCCTGGAAAGGGAAGGAGAGCTTTAGACACTGGGAAATCCCAATTCTCTTGATTTCAAGGACTTTGGAACTTCACCTAAATCAGACCTCAAACATCACTTCCTGAGGGCCTGGGCCATGCTGTTTGATGGGAAAAATGCCAGGGGAGTAGTTTCCAAATGGGTGTGCCATGGTAGATGTCTTCTCATACCCATCCCCAAGGGGAACAACCAAGGGATATATCTTCTCGGCCAGCACCGACACCAGAAATGTGTAGTTCACACCTTCGGGAGCTCTCCACACATTTGCAGAGATGTAATTCAGCCGGAATAACAACTACGTCCAGCGGGGGGAATAAAAACCCGCAGGGAAGGAGGCTCAGGGGAGGAGCTGCGCCGGGAGCCACGGCCGGGCTCAGCAGCAGGGCAGTCACACGAGCCCTTGAGAGCTCTCGGCAACACTAAGTGGAAGATGGAAAGCACTCTGCAGCACCAAGCAGACACGTTTCTAACACAAACAGCCCTGTCCTCAGCCCCACGATTTCAGAGCTGTATCTCATCTCCTTCACTGAAGCCAAACTGTGGCAGAGCTCCTTCTATCCAAAGCAGTTTGGAAGTTTCAGAGAAGCTGACTAATGGGTTTCTTTTAAAGAGCTAAGCTGGTGGAATCATTTTAGGATATCTCAAGTGCCACGTCTTAATAACTGAATCTATTGGGATGATGAAGGGGAAAAAAGAAATGAAGGCAACTTTGAGCAACAACTGGCACTTGAAGATGTGGAAAGCTGTGCTGCTCCCTCTGCCCCCATTACTAACATGACTGCATCTGAGATTTTGGTACAATGCGGATAAATCCAAGAAACAGACTGGATATGAATCCAGGGGTACCACGTTTACCCTAATCCCTAGCTGCCCATTAAATAACCCAAAGCATATTAATGCTAAGAAGGCAATTACGTTGGAATTCCAACTCCATATCCTATGGAATACAATAATTCCATATATGCATGATATAAAAATATGTAGCTATGGCTACGGTAAGAAAATTCAGTAGTAAAAAGGTAATTTGGGGGATTCTGAGTGAAAAAAAATGTCAAGCAAAACCTTCACCACCACTGCGTTACTGCATACTAAAATATAACGCTGTTTAAACAGCTGAAAATGCGTGTTTATCCTTTTTGATCATTTCAGTATGATGCTTAGAGAAAAAGAAAAAAAAAAGGCAGACTTTATCGAAAGCCAAATTACTTAAAGCAGTAAGAACACTTGCGAAAGGTTTCCAAGTCAGGACCCTGCCTCCCTGCTGCTCTGGAAATAGGGGATCACCAGGAACGGGTGCCTGCCCTCATGGAGAGATGAAGTTAACCCGAAAGCTTTGCATCTTCATCTCCATGCTTTCTAATAAATAAATATAAAAAATAATGAAAAAAAACAGGAATTTCAAAATGTTTTAAGTTCACCTGCAGCCACCATTTCAGCTATTTGAATGATTTGCCCGAATCAATCCAGAATAGAAGCTGGAAAGGTGGGGCAGTATTGCAGCCTCGCCGTCCCCCCGACCACGCTGCGTGCCCCCTGCAAACCCTGCCCTGTTGGGAAGGTGTCACAGTCCCCACTGCTGACACCAGGCATCACCCCATAACTTCCACATGTAATGCCCGAGCATCAGCGGGGCTGAGGGGAAAAGCAGATCTGTGGCTGTGCCTGCGGAGCAGATTCTGATCCCAAAGGCAGACCGGAGAGCGCAGGTCCCCAGCCCTCTGCACCCCATCGCAGTGCAGCATTCCCATCACACTCAGCATCCTTTCATCAGCTCAGCATCCCGCTGCTTTTTCCAGGCAGCCTGCGATCCCAGCCAGGCACAGGCAGGGCTGGAAAAGGCCTTTTTCAAGGCAGGTGCTTATAAAAAAATCATTTCCTAAAGGAAGCCACGCAACGTGAATTGCAATGGTCCAAAAGAGGGGGAAAAGCCGCTTGCGGACTGCTTTAAGGCAACGCATTGAGAACTGTTTTTTGCAAAAGCTGTCAGAAATCCAGACGCCCCGGGCACTCCAGCCCACTCTGCTCGAGTTTCTTCCACCCCTGACACCGAGCCCAAGCTCCCTGCTGCTAGCAGCCCTTCAGCAAGCTCGGCTCAAGCATCAGAGGACGTGGCCGAGAGCTTCCACCTGTGGCTCGCGGCACCCCGAGCAACCCCGCTGCTGCGAAGCCCCTCGATCTAACCCCATAGCACTGCGACTCCTTTTCAGAATGAAAAGCAGATGGTAAAGGAATCAAAGCACGTGCAGCCAGAGCACTTATCTAAGCAGTTATTGAGAGCCAACGTCCCTCGTCGCTCTCCAGCCGAAGCGCACGGCTTTCAGATTTACAGCCCCGACTCTGATCCGCTCCCTGCTTTGCAAGAGCAGGGAATTTCCTTCTCCTTTTCCAACAGCAGCTCCGCAACCGCATGCATTCGGCTGTTTCGGAGCCAATCCTGCTCCGAAGCCTTAGCAGGAAGGAAATACGGAGCAGCTACCCCGGAGGTGGCACCGAGATGCGTTCAGCTGAAGGAACTTGCACGTCTCCTGCATAAAAATACCGGCTGAAGGGCAGCACGTTTCCTGGTGAAGCCACCTGCAAGAAGCCGAGGGCTTCGGACACTTCGGGTACTCCCAGCTGCAGGAGAGCAAAGCATGGGCAGGATGAGGCTGGGCACATTGAGGGGATGCCAAACCCCACTTGCCAGGGCTGTCTTTAATTGCACACCCATCTCCTAAGAAGAGCTGAAGAGAAGTAGCAGCGTGGCGAGAAGTGGAGATATTTGGGCAGAAGACAACGGGGTGGGGAAGAAGCTCCCTTACGTCTCCATCAGCCCCAAACGTGGCCCGGTGATTCCTCCATCGAGCCCATGAATTCTGACTGTCTCTAATTCCACTTCATTCAGATACCTAGAAAGGGAGCTTAGGAAAACGCATCTCAGCTGAAGCACCCGTTAGGATTAATCCGCATTTAGTATGGATTAATCCTCCGGCCACGTTTACACGAGAGCACCAGGGCTGCAGCTCACTGCACAGAAACATTATGGGGAGGGAGAGAAAATTAGAAATCCAGCAAAAAGCAGCCAGCCCTGCGTTTCAGGTGGTAACCAAAGTGACCTCCCTGCGGCATCGCCGTCCTGTTCGCTGTGTGGAAGGAAAGGCGCCCGAGCAAGGCGGCGTTTATCGCTCCCCACGGCAGCAAAACAAACCAGGAGCAAGTGCATAAAAGAGAAGGGAGAAGGAGGAGCTGGGAAGCCGTGAGAGCTTCCTCCTGCTTCGGTTTCTGCAGGTGCAGAATGGGAATTACTGGCACCGGCACCTTCGTAAGTCCTACGTGATTTGCTCACTTCGCCTTGCACAGCAGCGACGTCTCCGCCGCGAGTGACTCTGAAAAATTGTCACCGATCTGGGAAAGGAAAACTGCACGAATCCAAGCAGATGGCTAATCAAAAGGTTAGCTGCTGGATCGCCAGCCAGAGGAAATAAGGTTTTCTCTTCGGCGAAAATAAATCACATGAATAACATAAACACCGGTGGCTTAAGTCAAAATAAAAGTCGAGTGCGATTTGGACTTAAAACCTTCATCTTCAACCCGTTATCAAGGCGCTCCTGACTTTTAGTAGGCCGGTGTTAAAATAACCGTGGTCCTGCCCCGGTCCCGGCAGGCAGCAGCTTGCAGCACGGACTGCTGGTCACGTTCCCAAAATGCGAACGGGTACAAAGAAAGGCATCTGCAGTTCATTTCGGGGGCAAGATTTTCATTTATCGGCAGCCAAAATCATCACACTGTCACATCACCCAGGCTGTGGGTTGGTTGGAGGAGTGCTTGGCGTTTGTTTTCTTTTTGTGTTAAACACATAAAAATACAAATGGACGACGCCGACGTCCCACCACACGCTGGTAAGAGCTGGTAAGCAAGCGCTGGTCTGCGGCAAGAGACATTTTTAAAATCGGCTGTTTGGAGCTGAGCTTTATATATAAAATTTCCATGGTTACCTCCATGCAAGTTACCATGGATTAGACGGGACTAAGCACTTATTTTTCCAAAGCCATTTATGAGCATTTAAGAGATTTTTCCATTCCTGCCTCAAAGTATTTCATGCCATTAGCCACTGTTTTTCTGATCACATCCATTTCTGTATTAAGTCTTAACCAAAACTTAATTTTATACTTCTACAGTTTACACGAGCTGCATTAGGGATGCATGCGATCGGGAGATAGGGCGTGCATTTGTATAAAACATCGAGCTCATTTTGACAGCTAGCAAATTCAGAGAGTGAATTCAAGGCTACCAGGAAAGATTTTATCCTTCTACCGGAGAGAAAGCGATTGGATCAAACAGATTTTTCCAGATGTTCAAAGAGAAGTCAGGGGCTGTACCCACATCCATAACCGTGGCCAACAGCTACGCAGCAGCATTTAAACAATATTAATGACTCCTGCCAGCTCTGAAGGAAACCAAGGTAAAGCAGCGGTCTTTTTAGTCCAAAGAATAAAATCCTGGAGAATATACAAATCAGAGTTCTTGGTGCTCAGCACCACTGATGGAAAAACTCTCACCTGGGAAGGATTTCTGTATTGGTAGTTCAAGGAATACCAACTTCTTTTTACCACCATCTCCAAGATTTATTCGAAGTGCTCTACCAAAAAGAATACTGTTTCACAAGGGATGCCAATGGATGATGAAGAGCCGAGCTTGAACATCAGCTGCTCCGTCAGGAGGACACCTTACACTCAGAGAAATGGGTGCTCAGGTATGATGAACGATGCCCCCCCTTCTGTGCTGGAATTTATTTCTGCTCAGCAGCCACCCATGACTTATTTCACACACCAAGAGCCACCAAACCCTACCAGCCTCGATCCTCCCACCCCGCAAATACCCACACCGTGCCCCTTCTTTCTCTCCCCTACACACTGAGTGAATAAAATCCCCCCAAAGGTAAGGCAGAGCAGGCGAATAGTTCATCTGGAAGGTCTCGGTCCCACCTGACTGGGACTATGGGTGTGCTAAAATGGAATTAAGACACAGAAAATGAGTTACACGCCCCTGTTATTTGCAGCCCTACTTATCTTCCTCAAACTGCCAGAGGCATCCTAATCCCCGCTTTCAAGAGAATCGGTTCTTAAAATGAAAGGCAAATCATTTTCAAAGCCAGCCAGCCCAGAGGGGCATGGGCTTGCCCAGCTGCCACCCCCGAGGGGTCCCTGAGCCCCAGGAGAAGACATTTGGGAGATCCCCTAGCCTGGGATCCAGCGGGATCCTCCTCGGGATCCACTGCTGCAGCCCTGCCCTCGCTGGGCAGGGGGCCAAGACGTATTAAAGACAATTTAATCCCCCAAGAGGCAGTAGGGAAATCGTGAATTTATCCAGGCTGTCGCGATAAAGACATCACCTCGGTGCCGGGTGCCTCGGCGCCCGTGGGAGTCGCACGGAGTGGTTTCTCCTCGAGGCATTATCGCACGCGCAGCATGCACCAGATGGCTGGGACGTGGCTGAGCTGGAGGTTTCGACCACATCAATATTCCCCTTAAGTTGAAACAGCTTCCCGTGGAGTTTTGGAAGCAAAAGTTCGTTTGGATACCGTGCAAATTCGGTCTCCTTACTTCGGGACATTTTTTGAGGAGATGCAGATAAGCGCTGATTTTAAGAAAACATACTACAGAACAGCAATATATGCAGATGAAAGGGAACTATATTTTTTTAACCGAGTAAAAGACATGGCAAAACACTAACGTATGCAAAATACGCTTCAAAAACTACTTTTTTTTCCAGATCAATCCTAAACAAGAGCTCCTTGTGATCAAAACCACACAGAAATCTAAAAATAGCTGGCCAGGGAAAACACTAAGCAAACATTTTAAGGATGCTTCCTCTTTTGAAGGGATTTATTCACTATTTTTTGGTTTTCTTTCTTTCTTTTGGGGTTCCCAGCACTGGTTGGGCGTGAGGGGGGTGGCAGCGCCACAGGACCGGCCTCCCTTAGCCCAGCACTGCACAGGGACACCATGTAAGCACACCTGCACCTTTTTTAAGAAATTTCAAAGCGTGGAGCAGATGCTGAAGCCATTCACGCCGGGAGCAGCCCTTCCACAACCGGTTTATGTTTCCAGCCCTGCCACAGCGAGTCGCCTCCCCGCCGTTTGAAGTCTGAGGCGAGCTCGCTCCATCGCAAGCCTCGCCTGCAAGTAGCTGCTTGTGGCAGCCGGCGGCGGGGCGAAGGCTTCTCTCCACTTGGGATAGCTCTCTCCAGAAGAACTTGTTTAGGAAAAAGACCGTGGAAGCTACTGAAAATTGGAGAAATGTGGGCAAATGGCGTTAAAAAAGTCCTTCCTGGAGCAGGCCGCCTGAGAGGCTCTCGGCTGCGCACGTCACGCTAGGCCATGCAGGCCGAAGCTGGGAGCTGCCTGTGGATTGAGCACATTGCTTTTGAGAGATGCTTTTTCCTAGGTTAGGTCCTCTCTCCTCCCCAAAACACACACTGATTTCCTCAGATTTTCACTAAATCTGTACAAAATTTGCACCGCCTTGGTCACTAAACACCCCCCGCCTCTCCACACAGAGGTTTCACTTCAGTCGTGCCGCTCACTTCACGCCACACTCGCCAGCTTCTGGTTCTTCTCCCCTCTCCTTTCCCCAAAAGACCCCTAAGCGCTCAGAAATCAGCCCTAAAAACCTCCACAAAATGAGGGGAGGCTTTGGACGCCCAAAAGAGAGGCCCTAACCTCTCTGAGGTTTTATTTCACAGACCTTTAAGGACACACAACAGAAAGGTACAAATGTGGAGCACCTAACCAGAGACCAACACCTCCCTGTCAGACAGAAATTAAACTTTAACATGCCTCAAGAGTCCTCTTGTAGAAATATGTATTTGAAGCTGAGCAAGTGTAAGCCTTAACATGGTTTTAAATATCTGCTTGCAGGAAGAAACAAGATCAGCTAGGAGGATTTGGCTACATACAAAGTGTACTCATTTCCCAGAACGAGCAAATTAAAGAACAGTATTTTTTTTTTATTTATTTCAATGTAGAAATGTGATCATGCCACCTCTGGAAAGCTATCCACGAGGCTTGTGAAAATTGATGGAAGTACAGAAAAATCATCTCGGAGAAATTCTGGAGTAACGAGAGGGCCTGAAGGGAGATCGCCAGCAAGAATCCACATTGGAAAGCAACCGGAGGGGGATGGGAGGGCAGGCAAACTGCTACAAAATCCAGAAGCTAAGTTCAGCAAACACTATTTACTAAAATACTAAAAACAAGGACTGGGATCCAAACGCGAGCTCTGCAGACGTCCATCTGGCAAATGTCGGAGCCGTCCTCCTAAAGCTGCCTTGGCTGTGCGAGAGCAGGACTTATCTGCTAAGGAGAAGAGATGGGAAACAGCTCACAAAGCTCCTCCGTGCAGGCTTCAGAGCCTCTGGAAACGGTATTTCTTTGCTTTTTATTCCCACCATAGGAAATAACACACTAGAAGATACTGTTATCTTTTGCAGCTTGGTTAATAATGTGCCTAAAGCTCTTTTAACATCTACAAACGTAGCCTGGCTTCGCTTCCATGTGCTCAGCATTTGGAAAGGGATACACAGAAATTTGTCTCCCAAGGAAACACGAAACTACCCCGTCCAGGCTAGGATATGGGACGTACAGCATATAGGATTATGGGATACAGGACACACAGCTTCATAGTTGTGCAAAAACTACAAATACTCCTTTGATACGAGTGCCTGCGTCTTGTTAACTCTCCTCGAAGACGTGCTTCCAGCCAACTACACTGCTTTAGCCAACTGATGAAACAAAGAACTTTTGCCCCAGGCTCGAATGGATGTTTCATTAATTATGTGAGAATTAAGCGAAGATTAAGCGAAGATGGAGACCTCTCTTCCAAGAGCAGAGGTCAAGAGCTGAGAATTGGTTTGATTTCATGGACAACAACAAACTGACATCAGCAAGAGGCAAGGTTTCACTCAGGCCTGAGATTTTTGTAACACCAATATTAGGGTAGAGACCGGGTCCACTGGAGCAACCCGATGAAGGGCACGTATGACCAGTGGCATTAGGGACCCTGCAAGGTGAGGTGGCAGGGTTTAATTTGGGGTAAAAGACCTGGCCTTTCTGTCAGTCCAGCAGAGCTGAAGCTGAGCCACCAGAGAAGATGCTGCAACACAGCTAAAACATCTGTATGCATGGGGCATCTATCATCTGCCCAGGAACGGGCCGGAGCCATCATCTTAGAACCACAGATACAATCCCAGAGTGTTTTGGGTTGGCAGGGACCTTAAACCCCACCTGGTTCCAGCCCCCTGCCATGAGCACGACCCCTGTCCCCAGCCCAGGCTGCCCCCAACCCCATCCAGCCTGGCCTTGGGCACTGCCAGGGATGGGGCACCCCCAGCTCCTTGGGCAGCCTGCACCAGGGCCTCGACACCTTTATTAGGAAAGATTTCTTCCTAATTTCTAACCAGAACTACGTACTCGAGATGAAACTTGTGTCTCACCTCGCTCTTCAGTTCCTCTTGGCGTACTGCTTTCTCCTTAGCTGCGGGGGCGTTCAGGGGTCAGATGATTGCAGCAAATTAATTTTCCATTTAATATGCAATTTTCGACGACCATTCATTGAGCTTCTTGCCCTTAATCATTTTGCTTAATTCGTCTATCAAGGTTGGTTTTCCTCTGTGCTAAGTGCAAGGCCAGAGGGCTCTGAGCAAGCCTCGTGCCAAGAGCTCCGCAGCCCCAGCTCGCTCCCTGCCCAGGCTGCAAGCCCCTAGAGCCCCCTGCCAGGCACAAAAAATGCTGCCAGAGCTGCTGCCGTGCCATGATTTTTCCCCAAAAAGGTCCTGTTCTTCTGCAAAGCTGGTGGAGCAGGCACCTAAAAGATCACAGATACATCATCTCGGCTCCGTGCAAGGCAAAACCCGGCAAAAACTTACAATTTGTTCCACATTCTAGGACTTTTTATGTCATTTAGATATAAATCCCTGTCAGTTTAGGCTCTGAGCACAAGAGACACTTTACAAACCTGACCATAAAACGAGGGCTCTAGTGGCCGAGCTCAGCCCTGACCCAAACCTGCCTCCTGCTTGGCAGGAGCTTTCACTTCAATAACCCTGAGCGATGAGGCAAACCCCATCCAAGAGCTGGGGAAGGGGAGAAAGGAGAGATTGGATGCAAATGCCAAGATTACTGTATGGAAACAACATTTTTCAAAAATATTACACTTCCAAAAAGTCCTGGCACGAAGCGAGGAGTCACATCACTCATCAGCACCTGGGAACGCCTGAGACTTCCCATCCCGGCACCTCCTCTCCCCAAAATCCCACAGCAGACGCTGGACATTACATCTCTCTTCCCAATTTCTTACTGGGAGCTTCCCGAAGTGCCTTCTCATGGGTGAGGAAATCCAACAAAGCTTGGGTGTTGCATTTTCTTGTGTGAACGGGGATGAAATCTATTCTGCCTTGCCATCGAGGATTCAAGTGGGTTTACCTGATGGCCAGTCGCTCCACATCCTTGTTCCAGCCTTCTTCACGTTTTCTAAGTCAATTCCTCTTTTTGTTCGCCGTTAAAATTACAGAGTTTTTCCTTTTTCTTTTCATAAAGCGGCATTAATATTTCATGATTGCATTCTTCTGCATCGCAAACATATAAATAACTCCAGATTGCCGAGCGCTCCGACCGCCAAGAATCTGTTCTCTGCAGCCTCCTCTGACTTTTTGTGTTGCGAGGGGGGGAAAAAAAAGTGCATGAGGTACAACGAAAACGCAGCCTGACATCATCCGTAATTCTAGGCTTGTTCAAAGGCTTCGCATCTCCTTAAGAAGATGAAACCATCCCAGCAGGTCTGGTTAGCAGGGACGCGGAGTAACGCGGATCTAATGAAACTGCAGGAGCCGAAGAGGCAACGCAACAGGCTCGGCAGCAGGAACGCTGCACTGAGATTATTCACTCATTTCTCCTTCATTTTCCTAATTCTCTCTCGATGTGTTCAGCCGAAGCAGAGAAGCGTTTTGAGGCTGCTGTTGAGAATTGCAGCAAACGCCGCTGGCAGGAGCCCGTACGGCGAGACCTCATGCTATCACACGCAGCAAGGGAGTTTGGGAATCGTAGCATTTCTGATTTTCCCCCAGCTATGAGAATACGCCCTGAGATTTTCCACGCACGTGCTACATTTTTGAGGTTATTCTTCCCTTAAGGCTTCCTCCAGTCATTCGGATCCACTAAACTCTCCCCATGATACCCTGAAATAATCGGGTTTTTTGACGGGAGCCAGCAGCAATCCTGAAGTCTCATCTCAGCCCCGGCTTGGCATTTCCATCCTTCCTCCTTCGAGCACGTAAATGCCTGCAAGAACTGCTGAAAAACACCACCACCAAGTGCTTTTCGCTCAAAATTGGGTAAAGACACACCAAAAAGCCATACAACCCCACGGGCTAATGAGAGCGAGCCAGCTCTCCCAGCCCCACCGCCTCCAGCTGCCCACCTGCCTGCTCTTTGTAGGGTTGGGGTTGTTTTGTGGGGTTTTTCTTTTGCAGGACCGAACCGTCACGTCCGTAACCACCCTCCAAATAATTTGCCACAAATTCAGACACGCGGAGGCCACCACAGCCTCGTGCCCCAAATTGCCCATCAGGGATCTTCGCTGGACTCCCAGGGATGGTGCTGAGCTTCAAACCATTCGGTTTCTGCCTTCTGCTTGTGCCAGCCACGAGCACGAACGTGGCAGGATGGGACCACGGCACGCACCAGGCCTTCACAGCCGAGCTGATGAGCAGAGAGAAGGAAAAAAAGGGAAACTACAGGGACGTAATTTCACAAAATAAACGAACAAAACCGCTCAGGCTCTCCGGGAACGAAACTGCTGTGCCCATCGACTTCTCACACACCATGTTTTTACAGCAAAAGCACTCAAGTGCAAATCGTGGTCCCGTGTAACTACAGCAGAAGTAACACTGCCACTTCATCAGCGGATGGAAGAGGAATGACACCGAGGAGGAAAGAGCTTGTGCAGCGGCAGAGCGCTCCGACGGAGCAATGCTGTGTGTTTTTCTAATACATAATAGATCAAACAGCTTAATAAGAAATCAGCTCGTTTCTGACGGAACAAATATTCAAGGGCATGAAATACTGGTTTAAATTATTTCACTTACAGACTCGAGGAAGGGAAAAAAATAAAAAGAAGCCTGGGCTGAGCAAGCTGCATGCAAAACCGAAGCGCCGTGCTGGAGGCTGGGGGCTTTGGCGTTCCCCCCTGGACCCTCTGCTCCTTTCGGATTTAATATGCAGTCATACGCTCAAAATTACTTGCCTCTGCTTTACTTATGTCAAATGTGCTCAGCTTGCAAGTCATTTTTATTTTTTTTTCCTTAGCTGCCTGCCTGGTAAAGTCACCTGGGAGTTCAATGTCAATATACGCCGCGCTTTGGAGCAAAGGCTCTGCCATCAGAACCCTTCATTACAGCAGCGGGTACATTAAACGCGTTTATACATTATTCTTTGTTGTTGTTTTACTTGCTTTAGCTGGTGACTTTGCTTTTGGTTCTTCTTACGGATGGCCAGGATGGTTGGCGTTACCAGTTAATAAAATATTTAAAGTGTTCTCCTACAAAGAGATCTCACGCCTTAACACAAACCAGGAGCCACTGACAACTTCTAAGCCCTTCAGAAGGAAAAAAAAATAATAATTTTTATAGGGAAAGACACCGAGCAAAACTGCAGTAGGCTCCGGAACACCACGATACGCATTTCTATCTCGAAAATCATTGAACAAATCCACTTAAAAAATACCGAGCACAGCCCCAAGGCCACAAGCAGAGGAAAGCGGTTTAGCAGGTCAAACGAGACAACGCGTGCTCCAGGAGCCCTGCTGAAGCCACGGCAGCGGGTCTTGCATGGAAACACTGCTCAACGAGCCCTTGTGTCTGCCCAGGAAGGATTTCTCCGCTCACCATCACCCCGCAGAACAACCCGGCTCTTCCTCAGCAACGCCAGGACCTCCACCAATCACCCCCGGACGTCCTAATTGAGTCAGCAACTGGAGATTTTCATTTCTGCAGCCCGCTCGCTGCAGTGAGCCCTGATTTAATTTCCCCTAAATCTCCCCCAATAAATTACTTTCGCCCAGCCTTTGCCTCTGCGAGACCGCTCAGGCGGAGGCACGGCACCAGGAGCGGCCGAGAAATAACTTCGGGGAAAGTTAGCAGCCAGCTCTGAAAGGTCGTCCTTTACAATAAATTAGGCTGAAAAAAAGGAAAAGGGTCAGAAGATAAAGGTGAAAACCTACCAAGAGTTCTGGGGCAGTATTAACCATAGGAGAGGCTGCCACGAGGCCCCACCGGGCGTTATAGGGCTCTGTAAGGACACGCTACGAGGTCTGCAGCCTTTTTATCCTTTGGCTGGTTCTCACTCGGTGCTTCACAATTTAAATAAAGAGCATGGAGGGGAAAAAATGAGAAAGCAAAGTCTTAGAAATCGGCGTGCTGTGGCTCCCAAAGCCCCCAGACCCCATGGGCTTGCGAGACGTTCGGCGTCGTGCCCGCCGAGCCGACCCCGGCGCACGGAGAGCTCTCCCGCTGAATGCAGCTTGGGCCCTTTTCCCCAGATTTAGCAAGCCTAATAGGTTAAAGTACACGTCACACCCTTTCTCTACACCCACTACATAACTCTCGTCTTTGTTATGCAGACAAGCAGGCGAGCAGCTTACTAAGCATCTCCGCGTGTTTACAGAAGGCCGCGGCACGAGCGCGCCGATCTGCCCCGCGAGAGGCGGCTCCGCTGCAGCTCCCCAAAAAAAAGCAGCTCCCAAAGGGAGCCCCGGGTTCAAACAATACCTGAAAGGCTCGGCTGCATGCTGCAAGCCCACAGGGGTGACTGGGAACACAAGCTCCCCAAATAAATATTCCTCCATGGTGCTCAGAAAGCCTGGATAAACTCTGAAAGCTTCACGGGGTGATGCAGAGGAAAGGGGTGTCTGCAGCTTGGGCGCTCCCAGTGCCATCTCTTTGGGTGTGAGCTCGCAGAGGAACGAGGCTAGCAAGAAGAAAGCACGAGGAACGGAGCAAAATTCCCCGTGGTGCCACGATCTGAGCCTGCAGGAAGCCGTGGTCCCTCGCAGCATCTCCAAAATCCCCGCAGCCCCCGGTCTCCAGCGGGACGAAACGAAGGGACTGAGATGAGGCCGCGCAGGCAGCGAGCCCCAAAACCTATTCTTATTCAATTCCTATTCTTACCTCATCCCTCGCTTTTATTTCGGTGATGAGCCTGTGAGTTCTCAGAGCAGCAAGCACCGGTGCCGGGTTGTTACCCAGGAGGTCGTGGATCCTCAGCCCGGCCCCGAAGCCGGAGCAGCGCACGAAGACGGCCCCGATGAGCAGCGGCGAGGCCCCACGCTTCCCAAACTAGGTCACCGCTTTGAAACGGAGGTGTGGATGGCAGCACCAGCCCCACAGCAGGCGCTGCTGCGGCTCCACGTGCCTGCAGAAGCATTCCTGCCGCCGTGTAATTACGGGCTGGGACCACAAAACGCGTGCGCTGCCTCCCTCCTCGGCCGGCATCGCGCAGCCGGGCTCCAAAGCCATCTGAAAGGGCTGGCATCCCTCAAGACCCAGCTCCACAAGGCAGAGCCGCACGCGCTTTTAATTGATTCCTGCTTTGCAGCGCGGCAGCCAGACCCCTATGAATAGAAGCAGCAAAAGCTCAGGAAATGGTCTTTTTTTCCTCCCCCCTCCCCTCGTTTTGAACAAGGGGATTTTCTGGCTGCGTTATTGTCATCCTTCTGACTCAACGCACGCACTCGCGTGCGTGCAGGCACATCAGAGGGAGACGGGGCTGCTGTGAACGGAGAGCCGGTCTCCTGGCAATGACAAAAGGTTCATTTCCACTCATTAAGGGGGCTTGTAAAACGGCAGGCAGCGCTCGCGCTCGTCCCTCCGGCACAGGAGCAGGTTTGCGGAGCGAAATTTTCAGGAGATCAGAAAAGCGAGGGCTGTTCAAGCCCCACGCAAATGCCAACTCCCTAGCAACACGGGCTTCTTTGGAACAAAAGGCTCTCCAGGAAAGGTTTCTTGTCCCTCTAGGTCGGAGGACGCCCGGCATCACCCAAGGGTGCTCCCTGCACCCAAGGGTACAGGAGCGAGCCCGCGCAGCATTCACGGCGATGCACCAAAACGAGGCGAGGTGCTGGGTGCAGTCGAGGGTTTCTGTGGGTCCCAAGAAATCCTTGGTTTCTTTTTTTTCCAGAAAACTGATCTGAACGGAGGTCGGCACGCGGAGCTGTCAGTCACGGGTACCCGGAGCAGCCCCCGGTGCCACATTCATGGTTGGAAACACAAAACGGGATCCATCCAAAGAGCCAGGCGAGACCTCAGAAGCCACGGATCGAAAAATTCTCCAACCTTCTAGAGAGCAGGCAGAAAAAATACTGATACTGAACAGCCACAGATCATTAAAGACAGGCACTTACCCTTCTCCCCCTTTTTTTTTATCCTCCCCCTTGTGCCGGAGCAGCAGGCAGGAGCCCCCAGCTCACCGCCGGTGTTTCTGGACGCCGATGTGCCCGGCCCCTGCTGCCGTGCTGGTTTGCCTCGGCTAAAGCCTTCTGTTGTCAAGGGAGGTTTTGTGGCCGCTCTCTTTTGGTTACAACCTCGCATTTCAGGCTCTTGAAACATCTCTCTTCTTAATTCCTCCTTTTGTAGTGAGAGTGTGGCGCTGCTCATGGTTTCCACACTCGCTGCTTATTCTCAGTCATCCAGATCCCTCCGAAAAGGGGTTTTTTTTGAAGCAGTCGAGCAGAACGCACCAGTGTAAGACCGACTTAGGTTACAATCTAAGGCCTCCTGAAGATTAAAGCCAATTATTTCTAGGCTCTTACCCTGGTTTTCTTCTTTTCTCACCGAGGCTAAACAAGTTTGTTGAGGTTACGTGACCTTCTACAAACCGCTCCTGCCTCTTTTTAACTTCTTCCTTGTTCCGAGCGCTCGTTTCTGTCCAAGAATGGTGTTAAGTATTTGCTTGACAAAATGATCTCGCCACTTATTTACGGGGCGCCCTTCCTTTTGAAATATTAATCCCCTTGACTAAGAATACCGCACACATCTTTAGTCCAGCCTGTTTGGGAAGGGACTTGCCACAAGACAGCTTGGGATCTAAGCGGTGTGATACTAGAGCTCATTATTTTATTAGGAACGAGCACAACATTCAACCCCTGGGGCTCGCCGAACTGAACGAAACGTCGCGGGGAGATTTCAACGAGGGAACAACAAAAAGAGCCCGTACCATCGGAATTCCTTCCCCTCGTTTCCTCCGATTCCTCGTTTCTCATGATCTTGGCCGGTTGCTGGTTTTTCCGTGCCTCTCATCTCTATTCCACGACCCAGCCGCCTTTTGTCCGCTCAGCACAACGGCGCTGAAAAGAACTGGGTTATGGGCAGCAGGCAGGAGCTGCACGGGTTTGGATGCATCGCAGGAAGTTGACTGTGCAGAATTAAATCCCAGTTTCCTCTTCGGGCCGTATATATTGGCTGGCGAGAAGATTATTCTATTTTTCAGCAGCAAGGACGAGGGGGGCTCGCACGCCGCAAGCTGGAGGTGCCAAGACGGCTGAAGAAAATGATCAACGGGGTTTTCAGCAGGATGGGCAATTTTGGGCAGAACAGAGGCATTCGGGAGCAGTTCGTTTCATTTGACATTTCCCCTTCGTTACAGCTTCTTTTTTTTTCCCTACATATACACACACAAGCAGTTTGTACAGCAGAAAATGGAACTGGGAGGAAGCAGATGCGAGAGGGGAAATTTCGGTGAATTTATCTTGCAGAAGCAGGGCTGCTCCCAGAGCCCAGTCTCGAGCACGTTGTTAAATGAGGCAGCGAAGCCTCTGCCACGATACCGATGAAATTGCCTATTAGGAAACCTTGACTTTACACCTTTTATGAATTTAGACACGAGGATTTGTGTGTTTAATGCTATTCCATGCAAGCTGGTTTGTTTCCTTCCAAATCCACAAAATTTTGTGGACAAATTGCCAAAATTGTCCAAAGTTCCTCTTCAATTCCTCGCTACTAAAAACCTGCTAATTGCTCTCGACCATCCGAGCTTTCCCTGTCTTATTTTCCCCTTGTATTAGTTTCTGTACAGTTCACACCTTCTGTGTCTTCACGTCCGATTTACCACCTTAAAAATCCCACTTGAAACAAGAGAATTTATTTAGTTTGAAAACAAACGTTTGGACAAATGCGTTTCGTGGTGCTTCTTACCAAAACAGCCAGATTTTGGCTAAGACCCAGCCTCGCTGCCACCTCGATCTCACCCTGATGATGCAGGTCACCATCAGCCTCGTTTCCTTACGGACCCACTCTCCAAATACAAGGAAAATCATCCCTAGGAGCATTTCCCTGCACCTTTCGGTTATCAGCTCTGCCCTGCATCTTCCAGCACTCCCAGCTCCCCTCCAGGCACATCTCCACCCGGAGCAGCCCCTCGGGCACATCTCCAGTCAGGATAAAGCATCCCAGTTCTGCAGATCCAGCAGGTATCTGGATTAAAAGATGCCCCACCGGCACGTTTCGGAGCCCGAGCTGTCCTCACACCCAACACAGCTCCCTGCCACAAACCCAAGTTGATTTAACATCATCTTTACACTTTTGGACACCGATTAAAAATGAAAGAAGACAAATAAATCCCATCAACTGCCGGCACCGCGTCTGCTTTTCCTTTTTGCAACCTCCCCTTTAGAGCTTTTCCTGAATAAAGAATTTTACGGCCTTATTATAGTTGCGATGGTCCAGATCGTGTTATTATGCAACCTGTTGAGACAACATCTTGAAAGCATGACAGCGAGAAGCGCTGATGATGCCCTAATTATTACAGCATGACTAAGGAGTTTCACCCTTCTGATGTCCAGGGACGGGACTTTTACATAACTTCCCAAGGCAACGGGAAGATTTCATCCTCGGCTCGCTCTTCAAGAGGCTTCTCCTGAAGTTCTTCTCCAGCTTTGGCTCCGGCTCTGCAGAATTCCACCACCGACTTACTCCCATCTCCCAGGCAATTTATGGTTCTGGCACGACTCAGCGCAATCTATCACTCGGGTGACAGACAGAACATAAACTGTATCCTGGCTGACATCACTGCTGGAGTCCCTGGTGAAGTCAGAAGAAACTATTACCAAATGAAAAACAATGCTGTCAGAGCCGCACGCGCTCTGCCATTCCTCTCCTGCCATATTCCTTCCTCCGCGGAGGTTATTCTGGTTTAAAAGCCTCCTTGCTTTGTCCGAGAGGACTTTGCAACGCCGGTATTAAGCAGAGCGCTGAAAACACTCGAATAAAAAACTAAATAGGACAGCAAAGAGCAAGGCTCCGACGGCGAGGCAAGGGAGGTTGGCAATGCTCAAAGCAGCGCCGCGCTGCAACTGCACAGAAATTGGGTTTAATAGCCTTAAAAAAAAAAAAAGAGTGTATGAATAGAGGTTGAAGCTTCTAGAAAATGAGCAAGTGATTCGAGGCTAACCAGGAAAAGACAAAAAAGACTTTTTCTGGTTTTTTTTCCTCCTCTCTCACAGGCTCTGCCACCAGGAGCACGAGGAGCTGCGGAAGGCGAGATGCTTCGCGGAGAGTGCCGAAAGCAAGCAGCCAGGATCACCGAATAAACGAGGACCGACATTAAAATGGGGGTGAGATTCTTTGCTTCTCCTGTTGTCTTAATAATTCACCTTGCAGGGTACGTAAAATATTTTTCAAGGCAATTCCTGTGAAATTTTAGGGAATGAATAAGTGCATCCCACGAAGCAGAGCATGGCAAGGCAGCGCAGGAGGCTGCCGGCACACGGTACCCGCACCTCTTCCATACTTTTGTGCACTCCAAATTCAGTTTAACTAAATATACATCGACTTAAAGCAACATCCATCCTTTTAAAACGCTTCTCAACTTTGTAAAAGTTTCCTTAAGCAGTTTAGTTTTGCTTGCACAAGCTCCAAACGGGCTGGTGTCGGTACATCGTGCTCCCGTGCAGGAGATTACGGTCAAGACCAAACCGAGCTCTTGCTACACATCTAACTGGAACAGCGAGCCCGTAGACGTCCTGCTATGGGCTTTATTTTTATCTAAATCGGTTTAAATAAATAGAATTTGCATCTGGCTGGAGACGGCGTGTAGATAACCAGCATTCCTGACACACCAGTTGCACAACCTGCAGGCTGATGAGACTTGTGGTCAAGCTGCCCCAACGCTGCTCCCCCCTACAGCAGCACAACCACCCCACAGCTCTCCTTACCCTTTTTTTTTCTTTTTTTACAGCTAGACAGCCTGCGACAGGAGCAGCAGGCCCTGCTGGCACGGCTAGCTAATCTGTTCACACTGGGCATCCTGGTTCCCAGCCAATGTTTTAACAAACTCCCGAAGTGGCTGAAGCCAAGAGAGGACCTCTCAGGTTGTGATGAAGATACCAAGGAGCAGCGGTGGCAGGGAAAGCCAAAACAATCTGCTCGGATGCTCCTCCAAGGCCACGTTTTATCCCGTTCCCATGCTGTAACCAGCAGCTCGTGCGAAAACACGGGGTGGGGAGCACCCTCAGCTCTTGCTGCGGACGGGAGACAAAAGCAGTGCCGATCCCGAGCCTGCTGCAGACACAAAAGCATTGATAATCCTAGGAGCAAAGAGTCAAAAAGGAAAATGAGCAGAAAGCAGAGGAGAAACAGAGTGAAGAAGCTGCCCGGAGGGGTGCGGGTGGCGAGCAGCACACAACCCCTCACCTGGAAGAAGCGCAGCGAGCAGAAGCATCCTTCCTCTCTTCCATTAACACTCATGATTTGAGCTTCTCAAGATGCTGCCCGTTCTGATCGTCTGATTTTGACCGATTTCTCAAAATAATGGGTCGAGCCACCCAGGTTCTGGCAGCTCCGGGCTCCTCACGCTACGCGCTGTGGTTTCCTTTTGTTATTTTTCCAGCCTACTTCCGACAGCGACGCGAAAAAAGTTCCTCTGCACCCCCCCGCCCCAGGCTGAGATTGAACCATGTAAACATCAGGATGGTCTAACAGCTCGGTCTCACTTTCAAAAAAGGAAAAATTGCCTAAATTCAGAGATTTCGTTGCATCCCTTTGTCAATATATGCCTCCTTTTTTTTTTCTTTTTTAAATAGATGTTCATCGAGGAGCGGTTTAAGTGCTCAAAAATAAGCCAGGAGAAAAACTTGAAACTCATTTCAATCACACGTTGATAAAAAAAAAAGTCAACCCCTTTCTTCATCCGCTGAAAAGCAGTCATTTAGGCTGTCATCTCAGCGAGTGAATTAATTTTCTTAAGAGCAAGCGAGAAAATTAGAACGATTTAAGTCAGCACGGAGCGCCCAGCGAGCGCCTGCAGCGTTTCCCCGGGTTGTGCGTTGCACCCACCGCCCTTCCTTTGGGGGAAAAAGCTCGATCTCGTGGTGGAAGCGTCAAGGCAGGACACCTGCACACCCCAGGGGATGCGGGCACCGTCGGCAGGGTTGGGGTGAGACGAGGAGAAGGGTGTTTGAGCATCGCAGGTAGAGAACCACCGGCTGCGTGCTGCCGAGCTCCGTTTAGATGTCATTTGGGACACCCCAAAGCCAGATTTCACGAGGTTTTATTCCCCTGGGACTGACTGTGTTGCTGACAGGCTGAGAAACATCGTTTTCAGGTAAGGTTTCAATGCATTAGTCTGATTTTTAAACATCATTTTTAAATATCAGCTACCAGAGCCCTGCTTTATGCCATTTTAGGAACACCTTACGAAGAAAAGGTGTGAAAACTACCTTTGAGACAACCTTCAGGCTTTCCAAACCCTTTTTCTTTCCCAGCTAGTCACCCATTACCTTCTCAGTCCCTAACAAAGTCGGCAGGACGTAGACTTTGACCATCTGCAAACAAAACCCGTTCTGGGCAACGACGCACACGCTCTCACGCCTCCAGCCCACACTGGCAATTCATTCTCCCTCAAAAAGTTAGTGCAGAATTAACCCCCCCTGCCACCGGCATGGAGGGACACCCGAAATCTGCAGGCAATCCTGTAGGGAAGACGAGGTGAGGAGCACGGGGCTGTCCCTGAGAACATTTTGGGGTGTCGTGGCTCAGCACCACCAGCTGAGCATCCAGACCCCAAGGTGCTCCGTAGCCCTAACCCAACCCCGTACACCTTTTGGCTCTGGGGACTCTCACCAGTAGGGTTTTTCTGCCATCGAGGCTATCACAGCCATCAGGTTTTGTCTTTCAAAAGTGCTTGAAATGCAAAGAGATGGATTTTTTTTTTTCTTTACTGAAAAAAAAATCAGTGAAAGAATATTCTGCTGGAAACGCGTGAACCGGGTCATGGGAAAACGAACAGAAACTCAACGTCATTCAAACCATCTGAGAACACGATCTACGATCCCAAGTTATAAAAAAAAACATCCTGAGAAGTACAGACCTGTTTGTTGTATGATACGTGGCTATTTCCATTTTTTAACAGGTTCTTGGTCATCTCAAACAAGGCTGCGAGTGGTAGCGCTGCCGGCTCGTGCCAAATAAAGGGCTTCCAAGAGGCTTTCACCCAGAGATCAGGCTAAATGGGAAACAAGAAACCTCCACCTACATTAGACACAACAACAGCTGAAACTTTCACTGCACTAAGCCCTAAAAATTCCAGTTATGGCTTTAGCATTGCAATAGAAACAGGTAGGAACCGGCCCTGGCATCTCTGTGATTCCCCCGGGAGGGCTCTTCCAGCACCCATCGGCTCGGCCCCGTGCTCGGAGTTTAAAGATGCTTCCCACCCTCAAATCATCGCGGTCAACTTCCCAGCACGGTATCAGATACAAGAAATAAAATAAATTAAATAAATAAATCGTTTCCATCATTCTTTTAGACGTCATTTGCAAAAGAATAAGTTTGTCGCCGCTTTTGCGTAACACGTGCGCATCCATTACTTTGGGAGCAGAAATGTCATTTTAACCACTTCGAGCAGGAATTAGTCGATTCCAGAGATCCTAATAGGGCGTAATACCCTAAATGAATGTTGCCAAAACATTAAAAAAAAAAAAAAAGAAAAAAAAAAAAACAAAAAACAGATGGACACCACGTGCATCTGTTGGAAGCAAACGCAACCTTGCCCGGGATAAAAATCTTCATAAACAAAAAAAATAAATAAAGCCCCGCATATTTTTAGCTTGACTAAGAGGATTAGGCGAGGGCTTTATGAAGACATTTACACCAGCGCTGACAAACGACACGGGAGCAGCAGACCTGCCCACGGTAACTACAGCACGCAGCAGCCTTTCCTCCGGGACCTGCAAAAATTCAGGCTCCGTGGGTCGGATGCTGCTCGTGTCCATCCCAAAATGAGGGTGCTGGAAAGCCCCAGTGCCACGGCGAGCTGTCCTTGCTGAGGTTCCAGGTGGAAGCCCTCCTTCCCCAGCCCTCGTCTTCTTGATAAATTCATGCCCAAGCGCAAAACCCGATTTTCAAAGGATGCTAATTACTGGCAGCGTCTTAATAGCGTCATTAGAAACGAGAGCTCCCCGTCCATGCCAGGGATCGTGCCGGCATGCCAAGGGAAATTAACAGAGCTTTCCTCCATCAAAACAGGCATTTCTGCTTTAGGTAATGACAGCACCATTCAAGGGTTACAGCGCTTCTTTTTTCAAAGCATCGCTGCTAAACACACAGACCTCAATGAGCAGCAGAGATTTTTCTGTCTACACATTCACGTACCCACTTTTGGGGGGAATCGTTACGAAAAAGGCAATTCTGCTCAGCCACGACCTGCTCCACGGGGCCAACTTTGGATTTGAAGCTCCAGGATCTGACTGGGAAGGTCCGTTTGTGGTTCAAGCACGCACCAGAAAACCTCGGATCTATTTTCAGCTCTGCCATAAACATCCTCTAAGATCTTGAGCAAGTCCGGCTCGAGCAAATCAGGAAAAACTCTCTTCCTTTAGGATCTGAGAGTCGTTCTGCGATAAGAGTGAACCTCAGCACCCCCAAATAAACCAATGTACAGCATGGTTAGCTCAGTGTTCGCTTGGGTAGACAGCTTTATTTGCCTTAATTTTTGGGAAACAATCCCATTTAAGTGGATGAAGCCATTCCCAATCTAACGTCTTCTCATCACTCTTAAATAATTCAGCTTTTAAAGAAAAAAAAATGTATATTTTCAGATTTGATGGCTGAAACTTCTCGAGTTGGTTTGGACTTTTTTCTTTTTTGGTTGAAGGAGTGTTCTAGGGGGCAAAAAAATAAATGAGAACACAACAAATATCTCTTTAACAGCCCTTGAACGTCTACCAAGCTAAAACCCAAAAGACGTCAACAGCTGAATTTCCAGAGCTGGCCTTGAACTCGTAGGGCCTTTATTCTACCGAACAGAAATTGCGGTGCTTTCGCATCTCACAAGAGATACTAAAGGTAAATTCAACTCAACGTAGTGACTGCCAAGCTCAAGATCCCCGAGCTGCAAGGACGGGAGAAAAAACAATGGAGCAATTCAGAGAATTTCAGATTCAGAGCAACAGCTTGAGCGTGAGCCCGTGCAGCGAGCGAGGGCAGGAAACAAAAGCGAGCCATTGACCAAGGCTCGTGCCATCCTTCTGCTTCCTTCTTCATCCTTCTACGTCCTTCCTTCTTCATCCTTCTACTTCTACGTACCTTCCTACTACTCCTAGTAGGATAAATGTCCTTACCTTACAATAAAACCAATCCACACCGGTGTTTACAGCTACCAAGGAGTGGCTGCCCGTAGAGGCAACAGCTCGGGCATTTCGGCACTGGGAAGGCAGGAAGATTATTTAGGCAACGTTTTTTATGGACATCCTTAAATATTTAGAAGTCTCTGCCACGGCTGTAAATTACTCATCTGGGACGGGCTGTAAGCGCGCGGGTGTTTAATAGATAGCACCGGCTTCCATAAATGAGGCTTGCATGAAAAATAGTTAATAACGCTCAAGTTGACTATTAAAATACTTCCCTGTACTTACGTAGCACATATTAAAGAAGTGGCTGGGTAGTAACTGAACAAACCCCCATGAAAACATAACGATAACACCAGATTTTATAATTACGTGGATACCGTGACGGCCGTATTTGCCCAGCTCTGCTGTGGAACACAATTCACCCAAAGCCATTGTCACAACAAAGGTCTAAATATTAAAATATTTCCTCAAAACTTCTGCTAAACCTTTGTGGCTGCATAAGATCCATGGCCCAAAGACTTATCCATGCTAACATCAAAGTGTAACTAGGACTGAAAAAGGAGAAAAATTTGTTAGAGAAAAAAAAAGGAAGGTGTTCGACCATTTTTCCTGATTTTTTTACTGCAAATATTCACTAGGTTGTTACTCAAATATTTAGCTCAACGCTTCATGCCTACGAAAACTGCTGATTTAATTGCAATTTGAAAGTCCTTAATGACAAGCTTGCTAGCAGCAAGCAAGGCTGCAGTCCCTACGTCCTTACGTGACATCTCCCAAGCGCACCACACCTCGCAACGAGGAGCATTTCAACTTAAAGGCAGCTGAAGACGGAAATTAAGCCCAATTTGGGTATGCCAACCCAAGAGGGATCAAGGTAAGCAAAAAGTAGACGGCGTATATTAATAGAGATTACACTTACGTGACTGAAAAAAAAAAGGTGTACCGAGCATCACGTTACAATATATTTTAGACTTATTACAAGAAATGACAAAGACACTTGAATCACGGCAGTCCCTCCCTAAGTAGCTTATTTGTTTGTTTAGTTCCAGGCACAATGGGAGCTTGGGCTAATTCAGGTTGCCTGTTACTACCTCATTATAAATACTAATTACTGCTATTACTTACTAACCGTTTATTTGGGTTAACCTATAATGCAAGCCAAGATGCCTTTTCAAGTCTATCTCAGAAGCTCAGCAGGAGCAATTGTGATTCCAAAGCGAGCGCGAAGACAGCGCTTTATAGACTTTCTCCTCCTCTCTAACGAGGGCTTGATTTTTAGGGAGAATCCACTCCTTTGATAGAAGGAAATAAAGAAGAAATCCATTTGAGCCCTTGTCCAGAGCAGTACGAGGATGGGCGATGGTGGTGCGAAGCCCAGCAGAGTGCTGGTGATGGGAGAAGGGGGAGGCGATTTCCACTCTTCCCCTTTTGAAAAAGCAAAGATTTTGCTCTAAGTTCCACTCAGCCGTGTTTTGCAGCTATGCTCCAAGTGCTTTGCCATCAGCTTATTAAGCCTCGATACAGGGAAGTGAGATACTTGTTAGTTTTTGTTAGGAGAAAAATCACAAAGGACGAGAAAATTACTTAATAAGCTGAAAAATCAGATTTGGAGGCATCTCAGAGCCACGAAACGTAAAATGTTCTTTATCAAATTGCGGCGTATCCTCCGTCTGAACACCAGCAGTCCCCACAGCTAGTTCAAACCCTCCCGTATTGACTCCGCAGATAATGTTTTAATAAGCCTTTTATCACTTCATAGCATAAATGACAGAAATAGGTATTAAAATTAGGTCCAGCAGCTCTACCCAGCAGTGAGAAGGAGGAAAAAAGAAAAAAAAAAACAGATAAATGGTTCTATAGACAGCAATATCTAGCGATTTCGATCCGGTTAGCTGTGTTTCTTTAGCAAATCTGTGCCCGTGCATTAGGCAGGCACATCTCTGAGTGACTCCGAGTCCACGCATACTAATTTTCTGCCACGGGAGAATTCGAATAGGTCACTTCAGAAAAGAAAGATAAGGGGTTTTCTTCTTTTTTTTTAAAATGAGGATGAGGTTCAAAACGGCCAGGTATCCAGAACTTGTGATGCATTGAAGGAGCCTGCGGAGATAAGGCTATTCATAACATTTTCAGGGACCTTGAACCGAAGACGTGGTAGCCTTACACAGCAAAGTAGGAAATGAGCCGGGAATAAACAAAGCTGGGTTTCAATACTCAGGGAGAAAAAAAAAAAAAGAAGAGAGAGAAAAAAAGAAAAAAAAGCCATTTCTGAAAACACAACGGGTTGCAGAAGAGGAGAAAGACCACCGCCAGTTTTGACAATCTCCTGTGAAACGGGAGGGACTGGAAGAGCTGAAGGCTCAGATGAGGATACAAATTTGCCTGATGCCTTTTTACCTACGTGATCAAACCCTTGCAGAGCATCTCAGTGCCTTCCCCTGGCTGTTTTCTACTTTTTTATTCCACCTCTGCCACACGGTGCTCTCCAGACCCCATTGCACAGAGTTCAATAACCCAACTGCTGCGTCGGGAGAGCGCTCCGGCCACCCCAGGAACTGAAAAACCTCTGCTAAAACGTGACAAAAAATTAAAATCCTTGACTTTGGACGTGTCTACGAGGCAAAACAGCACACTTCCAGTGCACCCTGCCACCGGTGCAGCAAAGCACAGGGCTCCTCTCAGCCCTGGTGGAAAGCCCATCCTATTTTCACAGCTCTTACTCTGCTCTTCGTGCTCGTATTCTCCAGCATGACCCTTCCTCGCTCGTCCTCTTTCATTATCTCCTCCTGATGGAGAAACAGAACAGCCTTTTCGAAATTTCCAGCACTTGGAAGACACGGCTCCCACTCATCGCACCAGAGCACACTTAATCCTACAGCCTGTTCACGTGGCTGAAGTTCCAGATCGCTCTTTTTTTTTCCCCTGCTAGGAGCACAAGGGCTACTTCCCTTCTGCAGAAATCCGCGTGGACGTTGAGAAATGCCTTCTATCTCCTCAAGTCATCTTCCGAAGGTGGAACCAACTTGCTGATTAAAGCCAGCTCGCAGCCCAGCACAATTCCCTGAATGATTTCACCAGCTGAGAACAATGGCTCGGTGATGAGCCGCATGCATCATTCTGTGGGTTAGCTGCGAACTCATTTAGTGCTCCAAATCTCATTAGAACTCGCTGATCAGGATGTAAAATACGAGCTTATCTCTGAACCGAAGCCTTTCAAACAGCTCGAACCCAACTCGGCTCCTCTGTCTTCAAGCAGTTCCTGCTCACTCCTCGCGCTCTGGGAGCCCTATCTGAAGAAATCTCGTAGCAAACCAATTAAGATTATATTGCCGTGGCAGATTAGGAGACTTAAACCGAAACCTACACGCAGGTACAAAGGTCAAACACCGCAGCTCCGTACCTCCCCACGGCAAGCTGGACGAGCCCGTGCCGATCTGGGAAATGGGAATATTTTCCTACCCCGTGGAGACGGCGCACTTTGCAAAAATCCCCAGCAGAGTGGACAGCAAGAGGCTTGTTCCCCACCAGCAGGAGCTCTCAAAGCTCCTAAATTTGCAGCAAGACAAGCCCAGGTTGCAGCAATGCTCTCGTCCTGTCAGTGCTATGCCACCAAGCACCAGACTGCAGCAACCCCTGGCAGGTTCAGCATCGAGGATCCCCCGGGCAGCAGGCTAAGGGGTGGCACAGAAGGAGGAAAATATTTCCAGGCTGGTATTTTTTGGGTTTAGGCTGGGATTTTTTGGGTTAGTTTTAATTTTTAATGGCTGTTCTGTGCATTTTCCCCTCGCACTTTAAACCTACCCCAATGAAACTTCAGCCTCGCTCAAGGAGATTCATTGAACCTGTTCCTACAAACCCCCGAAAGTTTATTTCCACGCCAAACAGATGAATTACCAACCGTAGGTATTTTCCAGCACCCGAAGGAAACCCAAGAGGAAAAGCACGCTTCTCGCTTTTAACACACCTCCTCAAAAAGCTTTCGGGGTTATTTGAACCGGTTTTCAAGAAGCCTGGGCTATCTCTGCGATCACAGATTCTGGGGCAAGCGTTCGAGCGCGGGCACCTCCTCGCACGCACGGCGACGAGCGAGCGGGCCTGCCCCACGTCGGGGAACTAAAGCCGCGGGGATTTTTTGGGAGGCCGTATCAGCAGCGACGTGTTTCTACTTTTTGCCTTCTCCCCCAGCAGATCTCCCCTGCTGCTGGTGGTGGGCCTGGGGAGGAGAAGGCTCCGGGGAGACCTCCCAGCGGCCTGCCCGGGCCTGAGGGGCTGCAGGAGAGCTGGGGAGGGACTCGGGGTCAGGGGTAGGGCCAGGACAAGGAGGGGAGTCTTTAAACTCAAAGTTGGGAGGCTTAGATTAGACATTAGGGAGAAATTCGTCACTAGGAGGGTGGTGGGGCCCTGGTGCAGGCAGCCCCCAGGAGCTGGGGGTGCCCCATCCCTGGCGGTGCCCAAGGCCAGGCTGGATGGGGCTGGGGGCAGGTGTCCCTATGGCAAGGGGATGCAATTTGATGATCTTTAAGGTCTGTCCCACCCCAAAACACTCCGGGATTCTGCGATTCCACAGCCCAAAATGAGAACCCCGCTGTCATCCCCACCCCACCCAAGCAGCACACCCCATCCTCCACCACCGAGGACACGAAGCCTGGCTCTCATCATCTCTCCTCCAGCACCCCCCAACCCCAAATCCCCACCACCCATCCTCACCCTCACTCCCCCCAGACACACAAATCAGGACAGGCTCCCCACAAGGGTCCCGCAAAACCAGGAGTTACCCCCTCCGTACCCCAAAACCGCCCCAATTTTGAGGTGTTCCCTGCTCCAGGAGCATCTGCAAGCTGCATTTTGGGAACCTCTCCAAAACGAAAGCCACGGGATGCCTGTCAGCAGGGCCACTTGTCAGCAACGCAGAGGTTGCCGAAGCCAAACCTCTTGAGGGCTGCTGGCAAACCCCAGGCAAGTTGCACCCAATTTAATAAATCCACGTACACAGCTCGAGTGGTCGAGCATTCCGGGTGCTCGAGAGTAACCTGTCAAGTGCCTTTTACCTTTCAGGAACACCCTGCTACTTGGGTAAATTATTAAATTTCGATGATTCTGTTTTATTCGCCTGGAAAATGGGAGCAAAACCCAGGATTTATTTATTTTTTTTGTCTTGCAGGGGCATTAGAAAATGTAGCCAGCGCACGTGCGACGCTCAGTTCATATCAAAAATTAACAGCACGAAGCAGCTCATCATCTAAAAACGTTAGAAGAAAATTAAGTAGGTTGCAAAAAAAACTGAGCACTAAAAATTATAGAGTAACAGATTTATGATCATCTGTGCAACCTTAATCCGTTCCACTTTGCTGGTCCAACCCATACAGTGAATAAGTCAGAGAATCTATGGAAAAATATCATGTGGCTACAAAATTATAATTACAGTTGCATCTGTTTTTCCTAACTTTAGAAACGTTCAGCTTTACAAACTAGATCGCTTTTTTTGTTTAAACTTCCCAGGTTTTGGTTCTAGTCTGCAATAACAAATTGTTTTGTTTTGTTTTTTATAAGCCGTATTTAAACATACTTCATCCACAGAAGTACCAGGAAACTCTATTAAATTATCACATTGTCACATCGAAACAGGCTTAATTAATACAATTTAGGTAGTTTATTTTTTTCATTTTCACTGAATTTGAAAAATAAACTAGATTAAGTTACACTTCCCATGGAGCTATTTTCCATACAGCAAGCTTTGTATATACTGTACGGTTTCCTTTTCCAACAACAATAAAAGTGCAAAATCGGGCCAAATGCTATTTTCAATGACATTTCTGAATTCATTAAAGCTTTTTCTTCTATTTACTTTGGGCCTTCAAAGGGATTATCGCCACTGCATCTTCAAAAAACAGAACTTGATGCCAACATCGTCGAGTCTGGGCAAACTGCTCTAAAGGTTAAGGACGTGACTATTAATCCAGCTGTCAGAGGTGCCGGGATAGCACGGCTTCCACTGCTTTTGGTGTGCAAAAAAAAGATTTGATTACAACAAAATATCAATCTACGAATGCAATTTCACACACCCAGAGAAAATTCACATATGAATATTTTTACTATGAAGAGTTAAGAGTAACCTCTATTGAAAAATAACCATGTGGACACTAGAATAAAGACGGGAGAGCACCAAGAAAGCCTGCAGACAGTACAAACACAAGCCTTAATTTAAATTAAAGCCTTCATATAAAAGAAAGCACGAGTTGCATGCTGCTGAGGCAGAGCTAGCTCAAGTCCTTGTTCCTACCCCAGGAGTCTCAGAGGTGTACGTACCGCGGTGCTTCACCACCAGCTCTCCCTTTTTCCGCGAACCAGCACCCTTATCATGACGTTTGGAGACACAAACGGGGATATTTTATACCTCGAATCCACTCCAGGAAATTCTACCTACCGACAATTAGGCTTCTGACTGATTACATCTCAATAAACACCGGGACTTTGCGCTCAGCTTCACCTAAGCTGAGATACAAGCACCTTGTAAACGCTCCAGTTTCACGCGTAACAGTTTCGGGCACGCAGCACTTCGCTATTAAATCTGAATTTAGGAGTCGTACGAGAACGCAGCACGGCTCCTACTGTAAACGTTTGTCCTGTAAATGTTTCCAGAGTGCCCAGTTATCATGCCTGAAATCCTAACGCGGCATCTCCCATCATTAAAACTCGCCTGCTCTCTGCCTCTCCGCTGAGCGCGTCGGGAGCACGGAAGAAAAGCCTGGGGAACTCATCCTGCTTGGAAATCTCCGCTCATAAAAGAGAAAGAAGCAGCCAGCTGTTTACAGAACGAGCCGTAAGACCCAGGACTCTCCTTGTCAGCAACCACGTCCGAGAAGCACAAGAAAGACAAAAAGGGGGTGAAGCTCCCACGCCCAGCCTACAACAGGTTGAACTCCGGCTTGTTTATTTCCAGGCACAATTTTTCCAGTATGATTTAAAAGAACTGGTCACAAGCATGTGTCAAACTCCTTTGCAGGTTAGTCAGACTTTTTTTAAACAAGAACTTCAAAGGCCGAGGCTTGAATAGCACTTCCAGTAAAAAGCTCATCTCTCAACTTCTTCAAGACCTTTGAAGTGTGTTGATAAAACTGGATGTAAAGGCTCAGATTAAGAGCAAAACACAGGCTCTGGGGGAGAGAAGAGAGGGCGGATCGGTTAGAAGTATGCTGTTTACAAGAAATAAGAAGAAAGAGAAGTTAAGGAGTCCAAGCTGTGAGATTTCTTGTGCGCTTTACACATGAATTTAATTGATTTAATGGTCTGAAAACTCCAGGGCTTTCCTCTCCTATTTCCTTCAATCCAGGAGTTATACAACGCCAACAGAAAAGGGGAAAAACGAGAGAAAAATATTTTCAGTTTTCATTTTTAAGCCCCGGGTGCGCGGTTTCACTGAAAAATTATAATATCAACTTTATTTTTTATTTATTATTGAAACAACGAGCACGACTCTGAGATCCCTGGACAGGGAATGGATCACTTTGCTGGGGATTGGAAGCTTTCCCTGCTCTTGGGGCCCTTATTTCCCAAAGCCAGCACAGGAGAAAACACTAATGTTAGGTGTGTAATGCTGTCAACACCTCCCCATTTGGAGGCCGTGCGATACCTTTCAAACTCAGAGCAGTGTTGTGATTCTAAACACATCCCTCTGTTCATAATCAAGGCCTGAGCTGCACGTCTGTAGGAAAGCTGCTGATTTGTTTGGTTTTGCAACAGTCCCTCGTCCCTCTTTTCATCCTAGGAATACAAGAACCAAGCCTTCTTGCCTCACCTGCCATGCTGCTTTATTTTTCGGGTCGTTGCGTGCTGCAAACCCAAAAGAAGGAGACCCTTGGAGTTTCAGATGTCAAATTGGAAAAGGAAAACAAAAACCGAATCCAAAGAAACCCGGTTCTCAGCTCGTTTCATGGCATATTCCATGACATATCGTTCAAAATAAACACAGAATACACATAAATAGCTCAAAAATAGACATTTTAATGATTTTTTTTGTTTCAAAATAGCTAGCTGCAGCATCAGCCTCGACTGGGACATTTCTGACACTTGTTTAGAGCAGGACCTGGTGCTTACGGATCCCTTTTTCCTCTGCAGAAGGGTGCCAACGCATCCCACAACCACTCCGCTCATCTGTGGAAGCTGTAAGCTGACAATTTATAGATCTTTAGAGCAAAATATGGGTACCGGAGAGTTCACTCACCAAGGCAAGCCAGCAAATTGTTGACTTAGATGTTGCCTGCGCTGTTTTCATTTCCTAGATCACCTTCCTGCAGCTCTGACTCGCATCTAAGACAAGGCAAACCTCAGCGTGGACACGCTGGTTTAAAATTGACCACCAGGACAGCCTGCCTCAGCTCACAGAACAAACTAAACCGGGTTTCAAGAGGTTTAGGAGCATCCACACAAAGATTTAGCCACGCTGCTTTACAAACCTACCTCGTTTGGGCACGGCGACCTTGTCGGGGCAGCACCTCCATTCCAAGCGCATCCAAGGTCCAGCCCCAAAACCACATCCTGACTTTTTCCAACTCCCCCGAGGGCACCCTAAGGGAAACGTCCCACTGCTCCTGGTGCCGAGATATGCTGGGCTTGCTTCCCAAGCAACTGGGTCAACCGCACGAGAGCCTACCTGTCTTTCAGGGGAGCGAGGAGGAAAAGCATCGCAGGACGATCAGCGCAGAAGCTATCGAGCCTGCATTCTCCCCGCAGAGCGCGTTGGCTCTAGCCCAAAGCCAAGCGAAGCCTAGTTTCTAACCTACATTCCCCGTCAGGTAAATTAGTTCAGGCTTACAGAACCTCCAAACCAGTTCAGCAGATCTGCCTTTTGTAAATGACAGGGGCGCAGGCAAACCATGCAGCGCTGACACATCCTCGATGCTCAGGCCGGGGCTCGGAAGCCTCCGAGCGCTTTAGGTTGGAAGCTTTTGGTGTGGGATGGCATTTCGGGTGGTCATCATCCCACGGGGACGCTGCTGTCGTGGTACAAACCTGTTCTGAGCCAGCCCGACTCTCACCCGCCAGGCTCTGGGTGCAAAATTTGACGGTGCTCACAAGTGAGCCTGAATTTTTAACATCACAGCTACAGACAAACGAATTATTTCGGGTCCTGCTGCATCAAGGGGAGAGGTTAAAGGCTCCCTGGCTGCTCTCAGACACTCCCTGCGACACCTCTGCCCTGCCAGCAGAGCCACTCGTGCGAATCCTCCCCAGCCCAAGGAGCTGGATGAGCTCAAACAGCACCAGGGGCTCGCACATCACCGCCTCCTGCCCCTTTTCCTGCACCACCCCTGGCGGATCTACGACGAGCACCGGTGTTTGCTTCCCAGCGGGCCATAAAGCACTCTTCTGCTGCAATATTATCTAAAACGAAACCAAAACACTCAAAATTTAGGCTGCTGTGCCTCCCGTCCTGCTGCCCAGCACCATCCAGTTGCTTCCCCATCGCAGCTCTGCTCCTCCACCTCTTGCCTTTGGCTCAGACTTAAAGTTTTTGGATGCGGCGTCCACTTTTCCTCTATTTTTCCATCGATCCTACCCCACTGCAAACCCGGACCAGGATTCCCAGGTGCTGCAGCAATCCAAATAGCATATAACCATATAACCACCAATAAAAATCACTTGTTTGCATCTGCCAACAATTAAAGCCTGTATATACAGAAGGGGTGGCCGCATGCTACCGGGTATTACACGCTGCCTCGGCCCTTCAGCAATACCTCGTTAAAATATTTCCCTGCAACTCCGGGACATTCCTGCCCCAAACCCTGTCTTTAAAGGAAGAATCTAACTTTAAAACCCCCCCTTTTTTTTTTTTTTTAATTCCTCCCCTTTGATCAAGGAGATAAGAACCACGCTTCAAAGAAACGCAGTCAACCGAGCAAAACAAGAAGAACTTGTAGCATAAATAGTTTCCTTCTACAAAATATACTCTTTTTTTTTTTTTTAACCGGCAAACTATTTATGCAGGAGCCGGGATATTTTTAGCAGCGGCGCTCACACCTTCGTTTCTGACAACCCCTGCAAAGGCTCATGCAAATTACCCCCCCCCCCTCAGATTAGCGAGCGCCGAGGTGCTGATCTCCAGCAGATCTGTTGGCTGAAAATATTCTCCTGAGCGGCGTTTGTCAGCAGCCCACCCAACAACCGTGGCGAGAGCCCACAGGAAAGTCAACAGAGGGCACATGCTCCCCGACGCGGACTTTTACAACGTGAGAATGACACTGACACTACTCCAATAAATCTAGAGTGGAAGTGGATGACTAATTACGGGAATTAGTCATGCAATTGTGAGCATGTGTCTCAGCATTATCGGAGGGCACGGCTCAGGGAAAACATGAGCACCGAAATCAAAGTCAACCACTAGCGAGGAAGAAGCCAAGGCCTCCTCCTCGCCTCCCCCAACGCGAGGCTCCCCCCCCCTCCCTGCTCCCTATTTGTTTTGGAAGCGGGGATTTGCGCTGCCATATTGTTTGGCAACACGTTTCGAACGCCAGATACCCATCTTGAGCAAATAAGTTGAGATTTAACATTTCATCATGCCCATCGGCTGCGAGCCAGGTAGAGCGCTGCCAGAGCTACTACTGTTTATTATCTACCATCGAGAGCTGTTTGTCCCCTTAAGTGGCAACTTGAACTTTAATCATTTCCACCAAACAGCCCTCCGGAGTGGGAACGCTTCACCACTTCCCCAGAAAATCTAGCTTTGCACCCAGCTTTTCCTTCTTTTCCACGTTTCTCACCCCGCTGCTGTGCCAGAGGCCTTGGTTCATCGCTGTACGTGCATCACGCGCCGCAGCCAGTACCGTATCCAACGTTTTCAAAACTTTATCTAAAAGCAAGCGATGTTTAGAGCACGGGGACACTTACTGAAGTTATACAGGCAGAGAAACACAGCCTCCAAAGTGCAGTGGGACAGCACGTCTCTAAAAGAGGCGACGAAACACCTTTTTTCTCCATATACATTGAGCACCTTGCACCTACAACTCGCCAGGTACACCCCTCTTCCATTCATCGATATAAATACACACGCAAATATTGCACGCACGGGCGTATATATGGATATCCTGCCAGCCCACACAACCCAGGGCTTTTTTTTTCTTTTTTTTTTTTTTTTTTTTTTTTAAAAGGCTGAACCAGCAACACAAAGAATCCGAGCCCCGAGACAAGGCGAAGGAACGTGCAAGCACCACCCACACCCGGGTCCGAATTTCCAGCTCCAATATCCTTTGCTGTGTCACTCTTTTTTTTTTTTTTTTTTTTTGGCTATGCCCTATTTGGGCAGCGAAAATTCGGCATCTCCTGGCTCCCAGGGGGCCGAAAGAGCAGCCCAAAGGGAAGGAGCCCCCCACACGCACCTTTTCGCCCCCAAAAAAAGGGTGATTTTGGGGGGGGGGTGAATCCAGGAGAGCATCTGCGAGCCAGCGCGGCCGTGACCCACTTCTCGGCCGCCGAAAGGTCAAAGCGCACCTAGGAAACTGGAGGCTCTCGGCGCCTCCGCCAGCCTCCCTCGGAAGGAAACGGCTTTTCCGCCACCGATTTCCGACGGCCGAATGTCAAATATCCCCCCCCTACCCCCCCCCCAGACCCCAAACCCAGCAGAGATTTTGGGAACCTGCTGCGGGAGGCGATCGAGGGGGGGAGGTTTGAGGGGCACGGCAGAGGGTGATGGGCACCCAAAGTCACTGCCTGCCTTTAAGGGGGGGGTGTCGGCCATTCCCCCCAAAACCCAGCACGCCACAGCAGACCTGTTTCAGCCCGAAATCACCCCAAAACCCCCCCTGATACCTCCGAACCACCTCCAGCCTCCCCCAACCCCCCCCAAAAAAACCCTGGCGGCGCCCAACTCCCTCACCCAAAAAACCCTCTGGAGGGAGGGGGGGGGGGGAGACCAGCCTCTGGGGGGGGACAGCCTCAATTTTGGGGGGTAAAGGAGGAAATTTGGGAAATTTGGGGCTGGGGGGGGGGAATTGAGGAGGATGCGGCGGGCGAACAAAGAGCTGTCACCGCCAGCAGCGCCGCCGAGGCCTCCCCAAAGGGGGGGGTCCGAGGTTCACCCCCATCCCCGTGTCCCCCCCCCCCCCCCAAAAAAAAAGAGGCCGGCGCCCTCCTTTTCCCTTCAGCCATCTTTCCCCGGGACGTGGAAATTAGGAGGGCTCGAAAACTGCTCCTCCACTTTATTTTCCTCAACTTTTAGCATTAAATCTTCCAAAAAAGAAAGGAAAGGGGGGGAGGTGGATGAAGGGGAAAGGGGGGGGGAGGCTCGCTGCCTCACAACCCCCCCCCCCTTGTGGTATATCGGCCCCCACAGCCGCCATAGCAGCCCTGTAGGGGGGGGTGTGCAGGGGGGAGGCCGTGCCTCCACCATCCTCCCCCTCTTCTTCTCCCCCCCCCAGCCATGACAGCTGCCTGGGGGGAGGCTCCCGAAGGGGCAGTCCCTGGAGTGTGTGTGTGTGTAAATTTGTGTCCCCCCCCCCCCTCAACCCCAAATCCCGGCCTCCAGCCGGACACACCCCCGCCTGCGCGGCGGGGCAGCGGCGTGCCCCGGCCTCCCTCCCTCCCTTCTTCTTCTTCTCCCTCCTTCTCCTTCTCCCTCCTCCTTCCCTCTTGCCGCCCCCACTCACCTGCCCGCCCGGCTGACAGCAGCCTCCGGCCTCTCTCTTCCCCCACCACCGCCACCCCCGCCGGTCGCTCAAGGCGACAGCGACTCCCCCGGCCGAGACGGCGGGGGCGGCCCCGGGGAAGGGGAGGCTGCGGCTCTTCGGCTGAGAGGAGGACGACGAGGAGGAATTATGGAGGGAAGGGAACGGAGGCTGGCTTGTTGCTGGGGGCCCCGCTTCCCCCCGCTTAGCGCGGGGCTCCCGGCCACCCGGGGCCCCTTGCCTCGGCGGCGCGGTGGAGGCTGCGGGGCTCCGCCGCTCGCTCAGCCCTCCCGGCGGGACGGGGCGGAGCTGGGCATGGAGGACGAGGGGGGTGGCGTCGCTGGAAGCCGCCTCCTTCTCCTCCTTTCTCCTCCTCCTCCTCCTCCTCCTCCTCCCTCAGCCGCCATCTTGGCGCCCCCCCCAGCCCCATGGCGCCGAGGCGCCCCTGGGCTGAGGGAAGGGGGTGAGGGGGGAGCCGGGCGCCATCTTAGCAGCGGGCATGGCGCTGAGGGGCTGAGCCCCGCTCTGTGTGTGCCTCAGGTGTTTCGCTACCTCCGTCTGCCCCGCCACCACAAACCATCTTTATGTCTTTAGTAGCACAAAGCTCAACCACTTCATCCTCCACACGCCCTCCCAGCCCAGCCTCATCCTCCGTTAACTCCCCACAGAGCCCCATGGAGGCTTTCACCTCCCTCCTGCTCGCCAGCATGGTGCCACGAGTCGCCCGCCAGCTTCGCTTTCCCCATCTTCATCCCCTGCTTCAAGGACGAGCTGATGGCCGCCCTACGTCTTGAGTTAGCCTTGCTCTCCTCTGAGGCGCCGAAATACCTCTATTTTCGCTTGGCACTGAAATAAAAAGTTTAGTGAGGGGTCCGGGCTGACAGGCAGCCCCGCGCAGACCTCCCCGCGCTCAGTCTCATCTGAAGCATTTTTTTTCTGCTGTTTCCACCTCAAAGTGCTGCAAGTGGAACAGCCGCAATTGCTCCATCAACTGTTCCCTCGCATCCTGGCTGCGCGGTGTTACATTATTCATCGTCTCTGTGGAGCTGCGAAATCCCCAAACACCTTCCGTGTCACGAGGCAAAACAACTCAATGGGCTGAATGGTTAAAATAAACCAGAGCTTCAGGTGGCTCGTTTTCCTCCGTGGGGGCTCTTTATTCCCCGGGGCCTTGAAGAGTGCGTTTGTTACAACCAAACAAATTGGCCTTGAAAGGCCCAGTCAAACACACGAGATCGCAAATCCACCCGGCGTAGTCACCCCCATCGACGTCTGATCCGGATTTCGGCTTCTTTTCGGGGGGACCCACGCGGTTACCTCGGAGCTTTTCTGCTTCCCAAGGGGAAAACCCCCGTGCAGGCGTGCATTTCATAACTGCCTCATTATCTCCTGAACAGGATGGGCAGGCTGAGCCTGAATTAACTCTTTGGAAGGTAAAGGGCCAGGGGACATTGATTGTGTTCGTTGTTTTCCCTCATTTGGGCATCAAGAGGACTTTTTCTGGGCTAATTCATACCAGAATGGCTATCTGCAGGTCTATTTGTATCTAAAATGCTATGTATTTTGTCCACCTTAAGCTAGGCAAGTGATTCATGATTTATTTTTTATTTTTTTTAAAGGATTTCAGGCCTGTACGTGTCCATGAAAGCACTGAAACGAGTGGGAAAACGCTGAAGAAAAACACAAAGCGAAGTAGCGACCCGTGATGGTGCACCCAGGCCGAATTCCCTGCGGCAGAGCCCACGCTGCCTGCGAGGTGACGAGGGAATATTCCTGATTCCTCTTTAATTGCATACTTCGCAGGGGCTGAGGCAACGCTCGCTGCCGCTGCATGCTGCTGCATGACCCCTTGTTGCAACACATCTCAGTGGAAGTGCTACCAGATTCCTCCTGCTCCTGCTGCCTCCCTGACAGCAGCAGGGGGAAGGAAGCCGGGTAAAAGTCCCTGGCTTTTTCCTCAATCGCCAGCTCGCCACTGCCTCTGCAGGCTGTGCCCACTTTGCTTTTACTCCGGCGGAAAACGCTCAGCCTTCAGGACTAAACACCAAGCCGTAGAGCTTGGTGTTAGAATATTCCCCTCCGTGAATTCCTCCGGAGGAAGGGATATATGAGCTAATCGCAGGCAGTCGGGGCGTTTCGAAAGTTTGCCGTGATATTAACGCTGAGGAGTATAAAGCCATTTTTATTACTTTAATCTGCAAGTTAATTTTTAAATGGAATGCGGGTATAAACAATGCCATTTTTAAGTACATTACGGCGCTGTCAGGCTGTGACAATTTAAATGAATGAGACTTCAAAACGTATTATGGAAAGGATTAAATGTCTCATTGAAATACACATGGCAAAAATGAAATCCATCAGTAGGATGAAATTATATTAAAACTTCCTAGAATTAAATCCGAAACAAAGGCCTCCCCTACCAGGTAAGTGAGACTGCCTTGGGTGAGGCTTTATCTGAGAGCAGTTTTAATTTCCAACTGACTGCAAACGACAAATAATTCGCTCTTGTTAGATCTTTCCAGCCCAAGCACTTTGTAAAACAAGATGATATGATTATCTTCGTGTTACATTTACACAGCAGCGTTTAGGAGGTTGAAGTGGAGGTCAAGCAACAAGTGAGCAGTGGAATCGCCAACCAAACCAGCGCCGAGGTTTTCTGCTTGCCGTGTCCCTCTGCGTTACGCTGTCACCAGCAGCCTCTTTTTCCATACAATTCGCTTGGACTAAAGTCCATTTTCGGGCTTTATTTCAGTTTACAAAGCAGGCTATTTTAAGAGTTTCTTGTAAGTCACAAGCAGCCACCGTACAGTCGTTAACCCAAGAAGGTAACTTTAATCGTGGGGAGTTGAAAAGCTTCTTGGCCAAATTCAGCGCTGTAATAAGTAATAAATATTTTCTTTGATGATGGTTTTGCAAGCATTTAGGGCGAGCATGGTTCTTTAGAGCTCTGCATATTCTCTAAATATGAACTTGATTCTCTTTCATGCTGAGCCCCTGATGCGTGCAGAGCTCCCCCCTTACTACCAACTTGCTTATTCACTAAAAATGCAGCAGAAATGGTAAAATCGGTCCAAGTGGGGGCTGAACAAGAACGCTGGGTGTGGCAGCAGCAGGAACAAATGGCAGAAGGCTACAAGAGTGCTATTTGGTGATGGCATCTGGGCCAGCAGGTCGCAGCGATTGCAGCGTGGGTGTAGCTGCGGGGAGCCTGGCGACCTGGGGCAGGTGTCCCCATGGGGTAAAACATTGCTATCAGCTCCTAAAATATGGTAAAAGCTCACATGTGAAAGGAGAACCGAGAGCTGAGGATGAATTTCCAGCTCATTGCAAGATGAGGCAGAGCCCCAGGCACAAACACTTCGGTGCCTGGGCACCACTTGGTGCCTCTGAGCACCTGGGTACAAAAATATGACCGAAACCAGCTTTGTTTCAAGTTCTCTCCCCCCTTCCAAGGTCTCAGGTGCAGGTGTGCTGTGTATTTACCGCAACGTTGGGCCACGGTTTCCTGTGTGGCAGCCTTTTTGCTGGCGTTCGAGACCTCCACGGGGCACGAAGCTTTGGCTTTCTACCCGGCGGCGCACGCGTTGCGCTGAGCACCGAGAGCGGGACGCTTTCAGCACCCTGCTGGAACACCATTTCCATACCTCTGAAATTAAACAACCTCACAGCTGTGCCAAGACGAATGCCCAGCCTCGTGGAGGTGAATGAATGGTTTCACATCCAACCCGTGCCAGCCGATGCGAGCGCCGTGCCCTGGCTGCAGAGCTCCGGAGAGGAAATCCTTGCCCGGGATGGGATGGGATGGTTGGTGGAAGCAGCCCCGCTCGCTGGGGAAGCCTTAATGAAAAGCAGCTCATCAGCACTTACGTAACCTAATGATAATCCGGCTCAGGCCGGGCAATGCTTAAAGCCACAGCGTCTCTCTGCCGTGACCTATTTTACGCTCGATGCAAGGGCAGCAGCGTGCGGTTCGTAACTTTGCCGGGGTTTTTATTGCCTGCCGGGAGCGAAGCCCCACACACAAACGTTTCCCCTGCCTTCCCGGCTGCTTAAGGACCCGTTTTGGGTTCCTTGGTGGCTTTTTATGGTATCGGCTCCGAGCGCAAGCACAGCAGAGAGCAAATTGTAAACAGTTTGGAGGAAAACACTTCGTGTCCTGCAGGAAGCTCGGCGTACTTCAAGCTCAGCTTCAGAAGCTGCCCGGGGTCCGGGGGTATGTTGCAAAGCGCTTCTTCTGCCATGCCGAGCCACACAGAAAGCTTTTGTGTTTTTATTAGCCCTCACAGAACAAAAATGTATGCTTCCACATTCCAGGCTCATAATTACATTTGACTTAAGAAATTCATTAGGACGGCGCTGGCATAACTCGAACTCGTACAAGTGGCCAGCTCCCTGCGATCTTTTTTTTTTTTTTTTTTTTTTTACCTCTCCATCTACAGAAACATCAAGAGGAGATTAAATGCAGAGATGTTGATTCAGATCTCAGCGTTTAATCTGACCACAGATGGTGTCAAAGAGGGACAGCCGTGCAAAATAGCGACAGATTTTTTCCTAAACAATCGCTTTTTTTGTTTAATAAAGACAGAGAACGAGGCACCAAAATTAAAATATAGAGGAAATCTGTTGCCTACGGTTCCTCTCCCAGAGAGCTCTGAAGCGTTATGAATGGGCCGATTGCTGTTAATGATTAATAACGTGTTTATATTTATGTACTTAACTGAAGTTATTATTGTAACTGTTATTAATTGCTATCTTTAACAGGGTAAATATGCCATTCTTCATGACACCGGACAACTTAATGACACAGCTGGTCACCAAAAGGAGGCTGTAACATCGTGCTAAGCAGAAGAAATACTGCCTGTTCCGTGGAGGTACGCTCATTTTACAAGACACGCTTACACAGAACCTCGTTGGTTTGAAATCAGCGATGCCAAGACCGTATATTTGCTACCACAAGGAACACCAGGCTTTGCAAAAATTTACTACCGGGAGTAGCACTTAATGCTGATGGATTCCTGGAGCAGATTGTGTGGATCCCCCCTCTCTTACGGCTCGAAAGTTTGCTCGAGCTCGTTAGGAGTGGTTTGGAAAAGCCAAATTTTGATGCCTAACATTAGGCAGCTGAAGGTCAGAAATGAAATTACTTTGAAAAAGGTTTACAAAACTTCGCGTCGCTGGACGTATTACATGACATTTAGAAAAAGAATGATAATGAAGAAAAAAAAATTGTGGTGATCGTGTTTGTTGACATTTGAAACATTTGAAACATCTCCCCGTGGAGCTTGCAACCCAAACACGGCCGCGTTGTGCTAGCCTTTAAGAAACAGAAAGTGGAACTAAAGGAAATTTATTAAAATAGTGTGGCTGATTATACACTCTAAAGGGAAATCAAGTAACCTCATTTCCTTATCTCATCTGAGCAAAAGGCTAAAAAAAGGGGGTGGGGAAATGCACTTTTTTCGGTTTTAGTCATCTCAAGTATTACTAATCACAGAAGTACAGCGTAATTTGAAGTGCATTTCAATACGCTTCCGAGCCCTTTAAAGTAGACTTCTGAAATCAGAGGCTAAGGTGGTGTTGCTCATTGATTAAGGGGTAAGGGGCAAGGGCTAAAGAGCTCCTTTCAGCCCGGTGCAGGCACCAGGTCCCGCAGAGCTGTGCAGGATCAGGCCAGGTAGGTGTCAGCACCAACATTATGCAGTTCTCAGCAGGCAATCTTTAAGATTCAGCTCCGCTCGTAATGCACTTGGCTAATTGGATAATACTGCAGAGAGACGAGAGGATTTTCATGTGCCTTCCTGAAAGGATTTTTGATCGTTTCTGAGGGTTTTTTTTGTGTGTTAAAAAATATATTGATTGTTGCAGCCTGTGGGTGAGTGGCGTGATAGCTCCCATCAGAGTTGGTGTAACTTTGTCCTTTTTTGGCCATCCCGACGGCGAGACCAGGCACTGAAGAGGGAATAAACCAGAGCTATTCTGTAACCCTACCGAGCCGATCCCACTGAGAACTCCCTCTGTTTACTCATCTGCACTTAAAGACTTGTCAGTTTTATTCAGATGTCTACTTGCTCTGCGAAATACTTTCCTTAACCTACTTTTGATGTCTTTGAAGTATCATCTGCTTCACTAGTTTGAAGAGCACTAAAGCCCTCGTGCAGCCAATAGGCACTTAAGTGCTTACTTTTAAACCCATGAGCAGCTCCGTGAGGCACACGAGAATTGCTGCAGCTCGACAGATCTGTCAGTCCGTCTCCTTCACTCCTTTGTCTCCGACAGCGCTCCGACACCAGATCCCTGCTCCTACGCCTCCCTCTCCCTTCCCCCCCAGTGTGTTAAGGAAAGGAGAAGAGGGCTGCTGCCACGGCAGCAACTTCCCCACTCATTTGGGCTCCTACAACGCCGTGGGTGCCACCATGGGGCTGATAGCACCACGGCAAGCACCACCTTTCCCTTGTGTCCATCCCCATCCAGGGAGGCGCAACACCAAATCCATCCCATCGCCTAACCCCTAGGAGCAGTGCTGCACCTCAAAGCATGCGGTGGAAGGAGAAAAAACAACGTTTTTCCCCCCAAAAAAACATCATTGACCTCTGTTATGAATCATCCTGGGTGCTCTCGTTATCCCCCAAAGATGCCACAGCGAAATCCTGTGCGGTTAATTAGGTCCCTGCTTGTACCACAGCCTCCCGCAGAGGCAGATGCTTTAACCTGGATAACAGGCACCAGAAGTGATTAGAAATGCAAGAAAAAACAGGGGGAAGCAATCAAGGAGAGGAGAAAGAGGTAAAGGTGGTGCTTTAGGAGCACGATTTGCAGGGTACGCGGGAAGCGGTCGTTAAATGGGATGACTTCTTTGTCATATCAAATCAGCCACGTACAGAGGGGAAATGGGCGCCCTTGTCACAACCTGAAATTTACAGATCACGAAAAAAACCATTCTCCATTCTGTCCTCCACAGGTAGCACAGAGGGATGAGGAGCCATGGCACATTCACGTCGTTTTCCTCTGCTTTGGTTGCTTTCCATGGATCCCTGACACTGTTATGGTTTGGGGTGCTGGCACCCGATTTTTGACTTCATGAGGGTCCTGTGTGGGGGTAATAATTGATAACAACCTGGCTCGGAGAGGTTGTCCGTGTTCTGGCTGGTCAAACTCCTGTAAATGAGATGAATTTTAAGGGGGCTTGGGTTTCTGAGTGACCTGAGCAGGGAGAACACCACCCCCCGAGGTTAAACCAAACGTGAAATCCCAGAGCGGAGTGGAAACAGAAAGCAGGAATGAGACGTGCTGGGATCACAGCCCTTTTCTTTTGGATCCTTCCTGAGACAGGAGAAACCTTTCAGCAATGCAAGGCTTCCCCTCAGTGGCAACAAGGCAGCAGGGTGTCCCGCTCTTCCACCCCACGCACACACAATAATTTCCTTTTTCTCAGAGGCAAAGTCCAGTCAAAACGTGGCCCTGGAGTAAAGGAAATATTTACAGCACAGGCTACAGGCTGGGCTGGGTGTAACGGTGTACTCACTGCGAGAGGCCGAAGCAATCCTGCTTTAGGAGCCCCAAGTTTTTAACTCCTTCGGCAGAGAAACTCCAAGCGACAGCTGCCGAAATTCGCAGGTGCCACACAGCAGTGCCAGGCAGGTTTAGGGATCAAAGGAGGCTTTAACAGCGTCGTGTTGGGGTCACAGAATAAGGAAAAAGCATGAGAAATGACTATTTTCTTTTACAAGAAACAGGATAATGTTAGCATCACCGATGCTTGGACCCAACTACAGCTGTTGAGGCTGCTGACGGCACGGGAGGCTCTCCCAGTAATGATCTCATAGCACAAAAATACTCTCATCATAAACATATATTATCTAAAAACTGGTGTCCAGGTTGATTTAAGAACCCGATCCTGGAAATGAAGTAGGACCACGATATTCGGAGCCATGGGAGCTGAGATGATGCATAGGGAAAGGGTGGCTGCCAAATCACGCCTGTACGGGCAGGCTGCACTCGCGTTACCCCAAAAGATTTCCCAGTCGCTATGGTTACTCGATATTACAGCTCAATAGATTGGGAACGTGAACTGATAGCTCTGGAAATACACTGCGGGGGGGGGAAAAAAGAAATGGGATTAAATGAAATGCAAGCCTGACAAATCTGGTGCTCCTAATGAGGCGGTAATAACGGGGCAGGTTGAGATTGTTGGTGTGGGACACCGCGATGGGAGCTCGGTGTGTGCTGGGGTCACCTCAAACAGCTGCCCCCACGCGTAATGCCCCTTGTGCACATGTCGAAGGGGTGAAATACACACCAAGCTGCCTCGTGTGGGACCCCTGGAGTAAAACCAGGGCTGAGTCACAGCGAGAAATCTTTTGATGAAGCTCGAAATTCAGCAGGCTTGGCAAAAGCTGGTCACCCCGAGCCACAGCGGTGCTGCAGGTGGCTCAGCACCCTGGCATTGCTCTCTACGGGCCTCAACATCAGCCTCTGCTCTAAAAAAATGCCACAGGATTTGTTTTATCCGGTCATCTCCTGGCTTTCTGCTCCCTAAAGTAGCTAACAGCACGTTTATCACCCTGATAAATGTGCTGATATGCATCATCGCCTGAGCATCCTATCCTTCCTGCTCCTTCCCCAATCAGGTTTTTAATCAGTGCGTTAAAAACTAGACCCACGGCAGAGTTACACATTGCTATAACGTCAGATGAAAGGTGAAAACCCGAGGTTTATTTGCACTTTTTGCCTCCTAGCCACATTTTGGGGCAGGACTGCAGCTACTGCCCTGCTGCTGGCTCCAGCTGTGCCATATCCCAAGTTCCTACAGCCTGGCTGCTGATGGGACATCAAGGGGAAGGGGAAAACCACGACAGGACGATGGGGAAAGAGGGAAGGAGAGACCTCAGTGGTGCAGAAAGCACCACTAGATGTCTACAAAGTGGGAAAACTGAATTTCTTTCCCATAGGGGTGCTGCACGGGTGGATTTGGGAATGAGCAGGAGGCATTCGGGTGCTGTGCTGGTGGAGACGTGGTGGACACAGGGAGAAACACGAAGGCTTAAAGGTCAGGCGGAGAAGACGTGTCTCGCCGAGAGCACTTTAAAGAAGCAGAGGGAAGGAAACTGCTCCGAAGAAAACACATTAAATGCGAAAAATTGCAACAACAACAAAAGCGGAGAATAGGAAGAGAAAAAAAGAAGGAAAGCCCAGAGGGGCCATAAAGCAATTCTTTGTTTTTATGGAGAGTTTTCCACTTCTTCATTCAATTTGCTTGAATGCAAGCTTTATTAGTGGTTTTGGCCCTGCCCTTGCAAACAAATCGGGCGGCACTTACCACCACCAGCCCGGGAGGAGGTGAGATGCTTTGGGAAGTCACGCATCGTCTTCTTTCTCCTTGGGAAAAGCTGGCTGGGGTAACCCCGCTGATGGGGAAATCGATTGGCTGTCGATTGGCTTCTTAGAAAGCGCACTCTTGTCCTGGATGGGCCTCCTTGGCAGGGCTGGCTCTGCTGAAAAGACAAAGAAATGCTGAAAAGTCAAAGAAATGCTGTAAAAAAAAAAGGCTGGTGCGCTCCCGCTACTGACACAGCACCTCCGCACGTTGACATCACTTAAAAAATAAAAATTAAGTGGAGCACAACACAGCAGATAAAATTTGGGTTATAAAACCAACACCATACAGCTGGAAACGTCCCTACATTGTTAAATATTTGCCCCAAAGTCTTGTGCAGCCATTAAAGCATCTCTATGAAGACACTTTGGGGTAATCCCAAATTTTGGTGCCGGAGAATTACGCCAGAGGAAGCCACCAGAATTGAAATTGGAGGGTTTGGGTCATCAGGGCTTTGTCGTGGCCAACCCTGTGCATGTCCGTGTGCCCTCTGCAAGGGAAGAGGTTGTCCTCATGGTGTTGGCTTGTTGTAAAGGGCTGGGGGATGCACTCACGGAATTCGGGCAGGTTTTGTGTTGGAAGGACTGCAAAGTGTGGTTTGTTTTTGCACGGCGCTTTAAGATCCTGGCAGAGAAGTGAAAGGCGATGAGAAAACACGTGGCTCTGCAGCACTGCTTTGTAGCTCTGGGAAGAAACTTTCCCGTGTGCCGGTGCTTCTCCCCGACACCTCTCACCTTCTTCCTTGTTGGTTTCCCTTTTTTTTTTAAACAAAACTCAACCTCCCCATTCCCGCAGAGGCTTCATTTCTCATCCTCGTACTTGATCTTCCACATCAGAGAAGCGCTGCTGCTGCAGCCACGCAGCCCTCGCTCTGCCCATGCAGATGACAAATTAATCTAACATTTCACGTCCCAGAAATACTCCCTATTTCTCCCTTCCCTTTTGTTCTCTCCGTTGCTGTGCTTCTCCAGCGGTGAGGCTGGCCTCCCCGGGGAAGCTCCGTTTTCTTCCCGGAGAGACCGCAGCGAGTCCAAGGGCAGCGAAAAATGGGATCTGATTTTCTTGCTGGCTTCGTGATTTTCATTTAGGATTCAGCGAACGCGAGAGCCATCTGCTCTGTATGAAATATCCAATAATAGTTCTCCAGTTGCTGAATTCGAAGTGGAGACAAGCCAGGGAGGGAGGCAGAGCGCCTGGCTTGCCTCAGAGCTCCTCTGCAAGCACACGCAGCCGTGGCTTTGCCACCTGATTGCAGCGGCGTTGCCAAGAGGATGGGCGACTTGAAGACGGGACTGGGGGTCAGAGGAACAGGACTTTCAGTTTTCCCCCTCTTAGTACTGCTTTGTTTAGTGGGTGCATGGTGGCATGGTGCCCTACAAGCCCTAAAATCGCAGTGTTTGCTTGCCCAAGTGCTGGTTCTCCGCCCCTGGAGCCAACCAGGTGATCTTTAAGGTCCTCTCCAACCCAAACCATTCCAGGACTCCAGGATTACCTACGTTATCAAACCTTCTGGCACTGGGAACAGGTTCAGGTGCTAAAACCCCATCCCTAAGATCCAAGTCGATGCACGACGAGAGATACAGAAATCCCGGCAGCAGGAAGCTCCGTGTACAAAAGCCATTTTCAGCTTTTCCTGCCCAAATCCTCTTCGTTTCCCTGCAGCTAACGGCAGTGCAGCACACGTGGCGTTTCCGAGTCCAACGCATGGATCTGCTCTTTGCCTTGTGCCATTTTCACCGAGTTTTGCTGCTTTGCTTCAAGTTCCTCGATTTCCCTTCCTTCCTTTGAAGCGAACACTGCGTTACCTGCAGAATTACCTGGAGGTGCTGATATTTAAGGTGTTGGTTTAGTGCTGCCAGGCTGCACAAGTGGGAAAAAAACAAAGCTTCGCCCAAGCTGCTCTTTGGGACCATCTACATTTAACATCATCAGTCTGGGACCATCTCTGCTGCTCGGCAGACCTCACCCAGACAGGATTTTAACATTTATTAATGCAAAACTCACGAGTAGGGGTGCTGTGCTGATAGAAAAGGCTCTGTACTGATGTGATTTCGGCTCATCAGCCAACCTATATTAGCAAGATCTCCAGGAGCTCGTAGTTCACAAGTCAGTGCTCTCAGCATCACACAGATCACACACCTCGATGTTTTCCTAAGACAAGGGGCTGAGTGTCTTTGGGTTTTACAGCCCAGGTATATTTGCTGCAGGTGGGTGTTTGTAAAATGCTTAAAAAATGCCCAAATCCCTCAGGATTTGGCTGCCCAAATCCCTCAGCCTTGGCTGCCTCCACAGGGTTGGTCTTGGGGGGATGGCAAGCAGACAGCACGACCTCACAGCAACCCTAACGGGGGAATTTCCACTGGGTTTGGGGGGTTTGTTCCTCGAGGGGGTAAAAAACAGGCTGGGGGCTTGATGCTAAGAGGTGGAAGACAAGGAGATTGTCCTTTCACATCACCTAACGAATATCATGGTTAAAGGAGGCGAGAGGGGTCAGCACAACTCCTTTTTCCTTATCCCAGGCTTTCGGGATGCTCCTTGGGGCCCTAAGAAGAAAGACAGATGCGTAATGTCCTGATTTGCCCTCACAACCTGGTGTAGAAAGGGGGATCATTTTATTTACCTTTCCCATAAAGATGTGGCGAGGGCGAGCGGTTTCGATCCAGTCGCAGAAAAAAAGTGTGAAGTGTCACTATCGATGAATTCCCCTCTTCTAACAGCAAGTTTTAAATGAGAATTAGATGTGAAAAGGTGCCACTCCCACTATTAATTTCTTCTCTGCGCTGTTCCCTTTCCTCTTTTATTCCGCCTCATTTTCAGTCCCTTGCCAACGGATCCTTGGCAGCTCTCATAAAGGCAATTATCATTTTTAGCGAGGTTTTTTGCAGGATTATTTCTTGATTCTGGAGCCTCTTTCGCCCCGCGCTGCCCTCCAGCCTGCCCCAGCTCTGCCAGCCGCATCACGTGCCCCGTGGCGCTGCTGGGGCTCGGAAAAACCTGGAAACTTGGAAAATTTGGAAAGCCCGGGTGTGTTTGTGATTGTTGGGGGCTTGGAAGCGACCTGAGGCATCGCTTGAGGATGCTGCGTGCCCCGGCTGCACGCCGTGTTCAAGGCTCCCAGCGGGCACCTCTGTACCCAGCTGCTGAGCAAAAATCCCCTCCCCGTTCCCATTTTTCCGTTGCAAAAAGGCCTGGAAATAGGGATGTAAGAGTGAAAAGTCGAGACCCTTTGGGATTCCCTTCTCCGGGAGGCTCCAGAGCCGGGTGGGATGCTGAGCTCCGGCGCCACCGATGGGGATGCGCTCGCTGCGTGCCTCGGCGACGCTGCAGCTGTTCCTAATTGGGCCACATGTGCCTCATCCCTCCCCAAAAACCAGCCTGCTGTGTGGCTCTGCCTCCCTCTTTCTCCTCTTCCTCCTCCTCTTCCTCCTCCTGCTGTGATCTCGGAGCAGACGGAGCGGAGCCGAGCTGGCGTGGGACACCAAGGAGCAGGCGCAGCCGCTGCGACCCCGCTGCCGGGCTCGCTGTTCCTTTGGTGAGGACGGGGCTCCCTTCATCCTGCCGGGCGCTGCTGGTGCCATACAGCGCTGCATTTTTTCCACTTGAGATCAATACCGCAGCCCCACGGTCGCTTTTAACGGCCCTGCCGCCGTGGGGGCTTCCCCAGGCGGCGTTTGGAGAATGACACGAAGCGGTTTGGTGGCCCCAGCGCTGTGTCCACAGCCCTGGCACTTCTTTTCCCCTTTCCCCATGCCATCATCTCATCCTCCGTGCCATCATCTCGTCCTCCGTGCCATCATCTCATCCCCTGTGCCATCATCTCATCCTCCTTGCCATCCTTTCGTCCTCCGTGCCATCCTCTTCGGGCAGGAGTCCTGCCAACAGTTTATTTTATTACATTCCGCCGTGCGAAAAAAAAAATAAAAAGCTCTTGGCAAGAAATCTGACCACTCGGAACTTATTTGTTGCTCTTTTTTTTTTTCTGCTTTAACAATTCTGCATTGTTTGGGGCTGTTGCGCTCCCTCGGAGTCTCAGGTTTCGTGCATTCATTTGCTCTTGTCTTGTCAGAGCTGTCTGCCTGGCTCCTCGCACGCACGCTCTCCAGTCTCCAAGCCATTCTTTTTCACTTTACGCCCCTCTGCTGCCAGCTCCAGCTCGCTTTAAGCATGCTGTGGATTTGGTTTCTGCACTTTGGCTTCCCAAAAAAGGGAGGGAAATGCCTAAATATGCCATCTGGGGGGCAAAACTCCCGGCCAGTTTTGCGATGGCTCCTGAACACTGAACGAACCTGAAGGAGCCGGGGTTGTGGCTGGGCTCTGCTCTCAGTTGTGCATGCAAAAATCCGGATCAAGTCCCCAGCAGCACGAAGAAGCACCGATTCCTGCTGATTCCTGCAGATTCCTGCTGATTCCTGATAATTTCTGATTATTTCTGCTGCTCAAAACGAGAGCAGAGCTCGGATTTTGCCCCTTGGTTTCACACAGCAGTGAATTACACGCACAAACATCTTCCTGCCCGCAGGAACGCTCAGCATCCTCGTTCCCACGAGTGCAGGGGACGATGCCCCAAACCAGGGAAGCATTACCCTTGCTGGTGGGGATGTGGCCATCGGGTTTTGCTCCAGTTCCCCCAACGCAGTGAGACTGGCCATAAAACACAGTGGGAATTTCTCTGTCGTGGTCCAATCGATGCTGCTCCCAGGTGATGGGCAACCCCACTCTCTGCTCTTCTCGGCTATAAAACACCTCATATAAAACCATCAGGCTGTCTCACAGGATCTTTACTACTTGGTCTTGGTCTTTTTGGAATACTTTTTTTCATTTTTTCCTACCAAAAACCATCAGCACCCATTCATCTGTTATTGATCAGCATCTTTCAGAGCAGAGCGCTGCTGCGCAAGGGGCTCAGCAGCTTGCTTCTCCTCCTGGTTCTGCCCTGAACAGCTCTGCTGTGGGCTTCCTGCAGACCATGGCTTAAAAATCCCAAAATTTTCAGCATTTTTGTGCCCCTTTGCATTTTGAGATGCAGTTAAGGATGTTATGGTGAAGCCCAGCAGCTGGTGGTGGAGCCAGGCTCTTCCCAGCCCTTCATCTGGGCACAAATACTCCTCCTGTCTGTAACTGGGAGGATTCAGTGTCATTTATCCCCAAATTCTCTGATGCTTGGGACATTTGTGGAGGGAAAAGAAAGATCCTGTAGGAAAATATAAGATCTGATGGCCTGGCGTTCACTTGCCTGCCTTTTCTGCGTGTCTGAAGTTTTCTGAGAGCAGCCTCATTTGAAATTCTCCTTAACTCAACCCTGTTCAATTCCAATCCATTTGCTGCGTGGTTCATTCAGCTTTCAATTATTCACACGTTTAATCACTGCGTTTTAGTGCCCAGCGTGGTGAGGACCTGAAAGTCGGAAAGAAACGGGCTGTGTTAGAACTATTTACAGTTTGGCATTTAAAAGCAGAAGCAAACCCATGGGTTCCTTCTGAATTTGCAGCACCAAAAGGGAGGACCTGCACGCGCCTCGTGTCGACCCAAAGCAAAGGAAGGAGCCTGAAAATGTCTCATTCACCAGGACCCATGTATGTCTGCGTGCATGTGGGCTTGTGTTTAAAGAAAAAAGGAAACATGGAAATATCTGTGTTGTATGTGTGTATCGTCGGTCAGAAATGGCCAAAGAAAAGGTGCAAAAATCAAACTGTCTTTGCCATATATGGTGCCTCGTAAAATTCTGTTAAAATCTATGAAATAAATAAGGTTGTGTGAAATAAATGCAAGTTCTGTTAGACAAATGCTTCAGGAAGAAACCCCTGAAACCACAATCGAAAACTGGCCCGTGGAATTAATGAGGGAAGGACTGTGAGGATGCAGCGGGCTGTTGTCCCCGTGCTGCAGGGCCTGGGCTCTGGGTTGCTCGCAGCAAAACCTCCCTTGGAGGGGAAAAAAGAGAAAAAATGGAGCTTTTTGACGGTTTTAAATGCAGGTGAGCAGCTCTCGGGCACGATGCTTTTAAGGTAACCCCATACAAAAGCCGTAAGGGTGGAAATGGGGAGGAGGAGACCCGGCCATGCGGCCCGGCAGCGCCGCGCAGAACGCCGCCTCCGTTTCTGGGCCTCGTGGAAAATTTTAAAAGTCATGAAATTTTTAAGTAAGGACGTCAGAATGGCACATCAGCTCCCGAGGGCTTAAAATAGGGCGACAAATGACTGCCGGAGACACGTGGCTTAATTACCAGAGGCAGCAGGCCGGGATCGTCAAGTGTCACCGCTTCTCCTGGGTCTGGAGGGTGCGGGACGGGGCTCAGGGTGCCGAAATCTTTGGGCTGCTTTTCCACCCCGAGGTGCTCGGGGTTGGAAGGAGCTGGCGAGGAGGCAGTGATGTCTGCAGGTGGGATAGCTCCGTGTCTTCTCCGGGTGTTCTTCTTGCACGGAGCACTTCGTCTTGCCCTCCTACCGCATCTTTCGCAGCCTGGTTTCTGTAAGAGCAATATTTCGGTGGGTTTTTAGCACCCCTGAGCTCCCTCAGCCCGTCGCTTGCCCAAATTCTAGAGAAATTCTAGGAGTTTAAGTCCTACCCATTTCCAGAACCAGGCGGAGAAGCTGTGGTTTCACAAAGAGCTTTTGTAAAGCAATTTGGCAGCGAGGAGGCTTCGCCCACATGGGAATCGCCCGTCAAGCGTTTGGCTGAAAATCGCAGATTTGCACCCAAAAATGGCCCCAGGAAGGAGTCGGGGCTGAACTCCTGGGTCGTGCTGCCCTCTGCAGAACACGCGGGCGCCGTCCAGGCGGGCTCACAAGGAGAAAAATGTCCCTGGTGCTGCTGGGGGCGATGTAAAAGGGTTTTGGGGGCTGCCCCAGCCCAACGGGGCAGGGGGCTGGATGCAAGCCCGTGGCCAAAAAGTTTTTTGTTTTTTTTTGGAGCCGGGCTGCGTTGGCTTGTCCAGCGCTTTGGGTTGGGTTTTGGGGCTCTCCCGTGGGAGGACGGGGGTGAGGGAGAACCACAGAGGGTGAAAATACCCATCTTTTTCCCTAATTTGATGCCACTATGTGGTATGGGGTTGAATAGGAGGGAAGGGAAGGGATCCGGGATGGAGGAGGGTCCGCAGTGACCAAATCCAGGATATTTTGGGATCCAGGAAGGACAGGGTCCACAGCACTTGGGGTGGGGGCTCAGGACCCTTTTGGGGTGCCAGTTTAGGGTCTGGGGGCTCCCAGTGCACACCCACAGCAGCCGACAGCGTGCAGCGGGGCCGGGCGAGGCGCAGGAGGCCAACAGGGCGCGGCGGGTGCCACCCACAGCTCCCGGCCAAAGTTGAGCCGAGCGAGCAGCCGGCGACACCCGCGGCACCCCGGGGGTCCCACAGCACCCAGGTGAGCAGATTTGCACCCCCGGGGGGGGCACAGGGGGTGTCCAAAGCTTTGGGGTGCCCCAGGTTGGGTTATGGGGGGCTGAAGGTATTTTAGGGTCGAGCCCGGCACGCAGCTGGGGAAATTGAGGTAAGGTGGGAGGTGGCGGGCACCCCTGGGTGCCCCAGGGTGAGGCTGGAGGGATAATTTGGGGTGCCCCCCTCCCCACTTTGGGCACGGGGGGGGCAGGACGGCGCTGCCAGCACCCAGGAAGGGCTGGGGCAGGGCTGGCAGAGCGGGCTCAGCCTGTTCGGCAGCTCCCGGCCCCATTTGTTGGGCTCCCATCCCAAAAACTTCCCTGCTGGGGGGGCCCCGAGTGAATGCTGGGCAAGGCTGCGGTGGGATGTGGGGCTGGGATTTGGGGGAGGATGGGAATGGGGTCGATAGAGAGGGAGGGGAAGCCTTGTGGGGTCGGAGGAGCCCTGCAGGGGCGCAGTGGGGATGCAAAAGGGGATGCAGCCCCTTCCCCAACCCATTTTCCCCTCCCTGTTTATCATTGTAACGGGGAGAGGAGCCCCTAAACGTGGGATTTTGGGGCAAAACCGAAAGTTGTGGGGCGAGCCGGGGTGTGCCAGCAAGCCGGGACAGGGCACGGCTTCCTGGAGCCCGAGGGCAGCCGGGTGGCAGCGCTGGATGTCCCCAGCCCACCCCAAATCCTCCGCGGGCCGAGCCAGTGGGGATAGGAGGATGGAAATCCTACAAAAAAAATACAGGAAATGCTTGGGGGGTGCTCCCCACCCCGTAAGCACCCCCAGACCCCAAAGCCAAGCCTGACCTGTGCTCCTCGTTCCCCTCAGCTCCTCTTCCATGGCCCCGCTGTCACCGTGGGGTTTGGCCATCGCCGTCCCCGGGGGGCTGCTGCTGCTGCTGCTCCTCTGCTCCTTTTTCCCCAGGTAGGTGCCTCGGGGAAGGATTTTGGGAAGCCTGTTATAAACCCATCCATTTAAACCTCCCACCCCATACCCAAATCCCTCCCGAAGCGGTGAGGAGTTGGTTGTCCCCCTTTTTTTTTTTTTTTGGCCCGGGGTGGCCCCGAAGGTGGCCACGGGGCCGTTGATGGTGGCCACATCCTTCCGCAGGGCGAGCGGGCGCTGCTCCAGCCGGGCCACCGGGACAACGGAGCCGAACCCCGGGGTGCTGAGCGTGGTGAGGCCCTGGGGGGGCTTCGTCGTGACCCCCTTGTCCCCTCTGTGTCCCCTTTGTCCCCTCCGTGTCCCCTGTGTCCCCTTGTCCCATCCCCAAGCTCCGGTGACATCCCGTCCCCTCCATCCCTGGAGGAGAGAGCAGGCTGGCCAAAGGGACAGCGCCTCGTTCCCAGCCTCTTCGCGGCCCCAATGGACCAAATCTCCTCTTTTTTCCCCCAAAACGAAGGGTTGTTCGCAGGCGTCGCGACCCGCTGTCGCTGTCCCCGCTGCTGTCACACGGGCTTGGACAGCCCCCCAGCGACAGCTCGGGGAACGGCCCCCACATCCACCCCCCCACACATACCCCCCTCCCCATAAAAAAAACACCAAAAACCCCAAAAAAGCATCAGGGGGACCCGGGTGGGGACAGCAGCATCCCCCAGGGGGGGACCCGGCTTCATGGGGGGGTCAGAGAGGAGAGGTGAGGGGGGGACTGAGCCCAGCACAACCCAAAAATAAGGAGCAGGGGGGTGTGGGGATGGGGGGCTGTGGGGTGGGGGCACAAGGGGGGGGGTGGATGGACCCCTCCACGGTCCCGAGACCCGCAGAGAGCCCCAAAAGAGCGGGCACGAGTGGTGTGGGCATGAAACGAGGTTTTCTGGGGGGGATGCACAAATGTTGGGGGGGGTAAAAGCGTCGTGGGGGGTGCACGAGTGCAAGGGGGGATGCAAAAGGGTCTGGGGGGGTGCACGAGGGTCTGGGGGGTGCACGAGGGTCTGGGGGGGGCACGAGGGTCCTGGGGGGGGCACGAGGGCCTGGGGGAGTGCACGAGGGTCTGGGGGGGGTGCACGAGTGCCCGTTTGTTTCTGCTGCAGGTGAAGGTGCCCGAGCCAGGTCCCAGCGAGGGGGGAGCAGCGGTGGCAGCAGGTAGGGCACGGCGTGGGGACAAGGACAGGGCAGGGGACAGGCGGCCGTGGCTTTCTGCCACCCCCTTCCTGCTCCTTTAGGGTGAGAGGGGATCCTGGGGGTGCAGCCCCTCACGTTTGGGGAGTTTGGGATCGAGCTGAGCGTGCACGCTGCGCCCCGGGGGTTGAAGGTGAGGCGGGCGCTGGGCCGTTAATGATTTTAATGATTTACTCACTTGATGAACTTGGAGGAGCCCCAGGGATCCCGCGGGACTTTGAGCCGGCCGCCGGCCCCGCGCAGCTCCCAAAAATTTCACCCCGGTAGCAAAACCCTCCAGGAGGTGCCCGTTCCTCCCCCAGGGGTTGTTTTTCAGCGTCGTTCTGCACGGGAATAAAAGGAGAAAACGTTAAAATAAAAACGTGAAAAGCTCCGAGGGGAGAAATCAGATCGCCAGGGCCCAGGCACCCCTCGCAGCACCCCAGGCAGCTCCTGGGCCTCGTGGGGACGGGGTCACATCAAGCAGCACCCCAGGACCCCGTTCCCACCCCTCCTGGCTGTGTTTCCCCTGTTTCGTTGGTGTAAGGCTGAGAAGGGAAACCCCAAATGTGATGCCCCGGCCCGTTGGGGTGCACAGGATGGGTGCTCACGTTGGGATGCCCACTTTGGGGTGCTCATATTAGGGTGCTCATATTGGGATGCTCATTTTGGGATGCTCACCTTAGGATGCTCACTTTGGGGCACTTATTTTGGGATTTTATTGGAGTGCTCACACTGGGATTGCCCCATTGGGATGCCCAAACTGGGGGTGTCCCTATGGGGGCGCCCCCCTTGGGATGCTCCCATTGGGGTTTCCCCCTTGGGATGCTCACGGGGCACCAGGACACCGAGGCACCGGCCTGGATCCGACCCTACAACACAACCCAGCCCCGGACCCTGCCCTGCACCTCTCCACCCCCACCGGGGTCCCGCTCCCCAAACCCCACATCCCTACAGCTTGAAAGTAGGAAGAGAAACACCAGCTCACGTGCACCAAAACATCTCCCAGAGCCTCCTTCTCCTTTCGAGCGAACCACGGGGCTCGGCACCGCGCTCTGCCAGCTCCAGCCGCTGCCAGCTTGGAGCCTCCTGCTAAAATAAATATTTGAGAGGCGCAGGAAGGCGGCTCCGGGCACCCCACAGCCCCCATCAGCAGCCCCGGGACGCTCGCCTGGGTTTGCCTTTGCTTTCTGTTTCAGCTCTTGTAAAAAAGCAAAGAGCTGGGGGGGGAAATATGGGTGTTGGCATGCGGGGGAAACCCCTCCAGAGTTCTCATTTCGTCACGTTTAATCGTTAATATTTTATCCCCAAATTAGCGGGGTGCCCCCTCGCTCAACCTCTCCTTCCCTACAGGCAGCAAGACAAATGGCACCGCTGGGGGGGACCCGGGTGGCCTCGTGGGGCCACCTCCCGGCTCCCCCACGAGGACCCCGGATTTTCTGCGGCACCGCCAGCTCCCGCTCGTCCCCGGGGAGCCCCAAACGCCCGCGGTGGAGCCGGCGGGGGAAGGCGAGGGGCCCATCTACGAAAGCATCCGCTACAAAGCCAGGAAGCTCAGTGGCATGCTGAGGAAGCCCTGCGGTGCCACGGGGGATTTTGGGGACGTTGGGGACATTGGGGACAACCCCTGTGGGGATTCTAGGGACATTGGGGACGACCCCAAGCAGGGTTTGCTCGTCCAGGAGGAGCCGTGCGGTGAGGGCAGCCCCTGCCCCGTGTACGCCCGCGTGCGCAAAGCGCCCCGCGCACCGCAGCGCTCACAGCCCCACAACCCCGAGCCCGAGGAAGAGGCACCTCCAGCGCTGCCCGAGAAACTTTTTGATGACTTGCAGGATGACACGGAGGTATTTCGGACGAAGTTTTGAGCCTGGGGGGCTCGGGAAAGGTTTGTGGTGGGGTTTTGATCGCTCCAGGCAGGCGTGGAGCAGCTCCTGGGACTGGTGGGGCACTGGGTGCCCTGTGGGGTGGATTTGGTTTGGGTGATGGGTGCCACAGGGAAGGGCATCACCCCAAAAAAAAAACAAAAAACAGTGGCATCGGCTCGGTGCTGCCTGCAACGGCACGGAATGCAGGAGGGAAAGGTGTGGCTGCTTCCTGGAGAAGCTGAGGACACGGCGATGCCATCCGGCAGGTGAAGGGGATGAGTTAATTCATCTTCTGCTCTCCGTGCACCTTTTTCTCTCTATAAACATCGAGAAAAAAAACACACTCTGGGTGTTTTCCTTCCCAGCAGCGACAGGTTGTGGATGGGGGGGATGCGTGAATTCACCCCCGTTGCTGTTTTAATCCCTCCCTGCTCCCCCCCAGGCCCTTCGGCAGGGCTCCACAGGGGAAGCAGCGCCGGGTTTTGCTCGACCCCAAGCGTGAGCTGCCCCGATAGGGACAGAACCCGGCTTATCTCCCCCCCGAGGGCCTGGCAGCAGCCCTGGGAGGCTGGGAGCAGCACACACAGAGAGCAGCAGCAGTTACGTGGAGCAGCTGAGATAACTCCTGTGAGCGCTGCCGGGATGTCCCCGCACATCTGCAACCCCTGCTCAGGGTCCTCCAAAGCCCGAGGCGTCCCCATGCCTTGCTCCAGAGGTTTTGCCCCCCTAACAAACGCCAAATTCCATCCCATGGGGATGCAGCACGGGTGATTTTGCATTTGCAAGCAGCTGTGGGTTTAAATTCCCCTTCCCAGAGGTGGCCAGCTTCTGCCCTGCATCCGAGCATCCAAGATCTGAGCTCCCCAGCATCCAAGCATCCGAGATCTGAGCATCCGAGCTTCCAAGAATCTGAATATCCAAGATCTGAGCATCCAAGATCCAAGATCTGAGCTTCCCAGCACCCAAGATCTGAGATCTGAGCATCCCAGCATCCTAGATCCAAGATCTGAGCTTCCCAGCACCCAAGATCTGAGATCTGAGCATCCCAGCATCCTAGATCCAAGATCTGAGCTTCCCAGCACCCAAGATCTGAGATCTGAGCATCCGAGGTCCAAACATTTGAGTATCTGAACACCCAAGCACCGAGCACCCACCCCGGGTGCTGACCCTTATCCCCCATCTCCCCATCCCTGGCTCTGCTCCATCCCCAGCAGCGCTGCTGCAGCCAAAGCCACGCTCCTGAGGCCACAGAACCCAAAACGTGCAGCTGAGCATCCAATTTTGGGCTGTACTGGCAAAAATCTCCAGCACCCGGCGCTGGCACCTTGCTTTCTGAGCACCAACGGCTCTGCTAAAGCAGAAGCTTTCCCTTCTCAGCCTGCGAGCCGAAATGGGAGTGGTAAAAAAGGAGAAGAAAGGCAAAAATAGTGCCCTAATCCTCTTTTCTTGGGGTTGCTTTGGAAGCAGTGATGATTCCTGCGGTGTCCGAGTCCTGCTGCCCACCCAGCACGTGAAGGAGCCACTCAGAGCTGTGTGAAGAGTGCATGTGAGCCAAAATTGGGTGAAATCCCCTTAAAAGAGATGAGGAAAGAGGAAACACCACTCAAACAATCAGCTGGAGCACTGCGGGGTCAGCGCTGTGCAGAAAGGCGCCGAGAGGCTGGGACTGGGGCAGGCGGCGAGCGCCGAGGGATTGCTCAATTTTAGCAGAGTTTGGCAAAAAAAAATCCTCCCAAAGGCTCAGAGCAAGCTGCTGGGGCTGGCTCGGGTCTGTCCCAACTTGGGCCACGTCTCCCATGGTCACTGGGTGATACTGGGAAGAAATGAGGGGGCAGAAGGATCTGTGGAGCCCCTGCAATTATTGGGGCCGTGTGTGTTGGGAACAGGAAGGGCAAACCTGCCTGGAAGAGGGTTTTCTTCATCGGAGTCTGCTGGAACCGTTCGGTTTTGGCTTCTCCAGATTTGATTGGTGTTCTTAGAGCAGCAAAAATGGGATTTCCCCGGTCTGTAGCTGAATTGGGATGGGAAATCACGCAGGGTTCCCCTTCTCTGCCATCCCTCTGGGCAACCAAAGCATCTGTCATAAAAAGAGAAAAAAAGTTTCACAAAACTTCAAATGTTTCTGTGAAAAACGAGCAGAAGGAGAAAAAAAACAGAACAAGTTGTACATCCTCTGCAGCATCTCACCCCAAATCCATGGCACATGACCTGAGGAAGGCACAAGAGCCCCAGCAGCAGGCAGAAATGCTGCAGGGAGCTGGCAGCCTGCTGGGACACCCAGGAGACCCCACCAAAGCCAAGGGCAGGCGGTTTGGGGAATATTCTCCCTATTTTGCTGCCCAAAAGATGCAACCCAGGCAGGGGGAGGGCGGCGTGAGCTTTTGAAGCTCCCCAGGGAAGGAGCGAAGCCATTTGGGGTGGCGTGCAGAAGGGGGAAGGCCGGGAGGACCTTACAAACACCGGTGCCACCAAAGGGATGGGGGCAGAGGAAGAGATCCCACCCCAAAAACACCGTGGGTGGGAAAAGCAAACAGGCAGCAGGCTACGGCTGGGCTGGCATCACCAGCGGGCGGCAGGTGCTATGCCAAAGGACAAGGCTGTTAATTATTAATTTTCTCTGCTGAATGGAGAGGAGGGGAAGAGCCAGGGCTGGCTGGGGAACGAGCCCGGGGCTGCGGGGACAGGCAGGTTGGGGTTTACACGGACAGGCCTGAGAATAAATGCCTGAGATCCCAAAAAGCTGCACCCTGCACCCCAGATCTTCATTACGCTCCCCAAAGATGATAATTTCCCCCAAAATGGCCCTGCTGGGCTGCCCACCCCGGCCATAGAGGAGCTCCAGCTCATTTCCATCAGCCTGATCTACGGCACAGCCCCCGGTGCCTCGTTTTTTTTCCTTAGGAGCGACACATTTCAGCAGCTTGGATCCGCTCAGCTTCCAAAATTGGCCAAGATTTTAGATGCAAGAGGAAAAAATAACAAGGTACGCTTGGCAGAGGACCTGCGTATGAAAGGGTACTCGAGAATTTGTTGAAGCTGGGTAGGTGCCACGAAGGGAAGAGCAGTGCTGGGAGTGAAAGCAAAGAGTTAAAGGGAAAGGAGAGGGGAAAAAAAAAAAAAAAAAGCAAACAGGCCAGTTAAAAAAAAAAGCATAAGGAGGCAAAGAGCAGAAAAGGAAACCTCGTGAGTGTCTCTTCCCCTCTTGGCTTCTCCCGGCCGCGGGGAGGGGAGGCTGTGCTGTGCCAGCGCACCCAAAACAGCCGGGAATTTCCAGCGGCACCACCGAGCAGAGGAGCCACGAGCTGGAAATCCGCGGTGCCAAAAATAAAAAAGGGGAGGTGAGGGAGCACCGAGAGGCAGCGTGGGTCCAAAACGCAGCCAGGCTTTCATTTTAGGAGCGGGGATGGTGGAGGGATAACCATCTGCTGCCACAGCAGCCCCGAGTGTGCAACACCCCGGCGTCGGGCGTGCCAGGACGGGGAACTGCGCGAGCTCTGAGTGCGAGGCTGTTTGTGCAACCACAGACACGTTCGGTGGCTTTTTCTTGACCCCAGTGGGTTGGTTTGTTTTTTTTTCAGGCTCTCAGGGAGCGCTCGCATCACATTTCCAAACGTTTTCCTGCTTCCAGCAGGATAAGGCACCGAGGTTTTTTGATTCGTGAGCTGCGTCCGCCTGGAGAGATGCGCCCGGCTGCGCTGTGTGGGACAAAACCTGGCCAAAAACTGTCCCTTTTGGTGAAAACCCAGCTCTAAAAATCCCTGGTGACACCTCCAGCAAGGGCAAGCAGCCAGGAAGCCCACTGCTGCGCTCTGCGTGGCCAACAAGCCGGGCTCCCTTCATTTTTAAACAACCCCCACATCCCAAAAAGAAAAAAGGGATTTGTTTTAAGTCGTGCTTGCAGCAGCAACGGGTTCCTTTTGAGGTTTGTCTTCTCAGGCACCTCCAAACGTCCTGCGCAGCAGCCAGCCTGCTCCCACGTGGAGTTGTTGTCAAAAGTGCTTCAAACTGCATGAGGCTGGGAGCACCAGCTCTGGTGTCAGCACTGTAATGGGCACAGTGAAGTAACTGCCTTGCTCGAGCTGAAAAAAAACATTAAAAAAATTAAAACTCCCTAAGGGAGAGCAAAAAGAACAGCAGCCGTAGAAGAAACCCTCATCACAGCAGTGGCATGCAAGATCCTCATCATCTGATGGCCCAATTAAAGCTTTTTGGGAGAAATTAAATTTAATTTCAGGAGAAATTAAAGCATCAGGAGAAATTAAGACCCTGCAAAACCAAGACAAGAGAGGCAGGTGCCCCAAATCGGTGCACTTACAGGAGAGGGGGCTCGGGCACGGCTTCCCCTCACTGCTTTTGGCTCGCCAGAAGCTGCACTGAGGAGGGAAATCCCTCTGCGTGCTCGTGACAAAAGCCCTCCCAGCCTGCACGAAGTGGTTTGGGAAGCCTCGCTTCGAGGAGGCAATTAGCAGAAGGTCCCGTTGAGACATGATTGATTTAATCGTGGGATCGCTCGCGTTTTTCAAGGCAGGAACACGCCCGGGTGCCTCCTGAGCAGGAGGCACACGTGGAAAATGTTCAGGACAGTCACAGCCTTGCTCCTAGAAGGCTTTGGGGATTTTTAAGAGCTGGTTATGGGAATGTACGACCCTGTTCCTGAGCAAGAGAAGGGAGCAGGAGATAAAGGATTTCTTTTTTGGGGCTAAAAAAAATCCACGTTATCTGGAAGTGGCCAGACTGGGTCTGGTTCTCAAGACCTCAGTGCTGGTAAACTCACTCACGTCGCTCCTGCCATTGAGGCCAATGCACCAAAAAATAAGAGAAACCCTCCCAAATCCTGATGGATTTTGTAAGGCCAGGATTTTGCCTAAAATCTCTAAGTGTGAGCGAAAACAGGAGGCATCTGGGTATCACGAGAGACCATTAGATCCAGGGTGATCCCTGGGCGGATCACCCCGGTGAGATGTGCCTTAGGGGAACGTCTGCAGACCCTTGAGTTGGGAACAAGGGTGAGAGCGAGGAGAAGCAGCAAACCTGCACGAGGCACCACAACATCCTTCAGAAAGACGAGTTTCTGTCCCAGGAAAAGCAGCTGAGAGCATCCAGAGCCGTGGAGGGAGCCTCTCAGGAAAACGTCGTGGTTTTCTCCAAGTGTGGCAGCTAGAAATGCACTTCAGTTTTCTCCTCCTCACGTTTCTTCCCCAAATCACTTGATCCCACGAGCTGAGGAGGTTAAAAAAATAAATAAATCACATTTCAATGGCTTGCAACAAAACTTCAAGAATCACTTTAAGACTGAGACCTGGATATTTTTCACTCTGGACTTGCTCGGACCACAGCACACGTTGGTTCCTTTATAATATCAACGACATGGCAGGATTTGGTTCAAAATAATCAAAATAAATAAATAAAACAACTCCTGTTTGGTTGGTTAATTTGGTACTGGTGGCTTGGCCCCGCTTCATCTCGGACCAAAACACGACGACTGATATTAATAGACTCCAAATGTCAGTTAAGCAGTTTATCCTGAGCTTGTGTACTCAGAAATGAATAATCTCTTGAGGTTGAGGGCCAGAGGCCAAAGCGAAACGCCAGGCAGAGCAGCGGGTAGGTAAAACCCAGCCAAGCTCATTCAGCTGCCCGGCGCTGTTAGACTCAAGCTAAACATTTAATATTAAACTGAAATTAAAGCTGTGACTAACGACCGTCCCGTGGACAGGGTTTTGTATACAGGATTTTTCTTTCCATTGTGTTTTTTTTCCTCATTTTAAAGTGGTGCACGATAATTTTTAAAAACTGGGTAAGTTCACGCCGCATACATAGTGACAGGGGAACTCTGTACAAAGACAGTAAAACAGAAATTAGCAGATTTTAGGTCTTCCTACATACACCAGGCTCAGCCATCACATAATACTTTCAGCTGGAACTTCTCACTTAGGTGTTCGTGGAGATTCACCACGATTTCCTGACCGATTCCAAGAGAGCAGGATTTTGGGGACAGGAAAGGAAGCCTCTCTTGTAGGTAACTGGTTAATTTTTTTTTAGAAATCCTAGTGCAGGAATAAACAATTTCATGGAGGGCTGAGGTGACAACGTTCACGGGCAGGACAAAATCAGCCCAAATCCTCGTGCCCAGAACCAGGGAAAAGATCACACAGCCAGCGGGGTGATGGGATACAACAGTAGATGGGATTTAATGTCAATAAGTAACATCTTGGAAAAATTAATCATACACAGAGTTACAGGCTCTAACTCAGCTATTACCTCTCAGGGTTATTGTTAGCTTCAGCTGTTACCTCTCAGGAAAAAGAAATCTGGGGGTTGTCGTCGATAGCTCCAAGGAGAGCACTGGTTAAAACTCAGCAGCAGCCAAATCCAGCGTTGGCAGCTCGTCTGGAAGGAACAAAAACCAAAATAGCAAACATTATTACGTTGCTGCTTAAATCTGTGCCATGTTCTGATGACACAGGGAGGAGTTACCCAAGCACCAGAGGGAGAAGTCAGCTCCCGCACGAGGAGACCAAAAAGCCGAGGACGTTCGCAAACTACGTGACCGGTGGGGCAGGCAGGGAGAAGCTGATAAAAAGCTCCTGAGTCATGGATACTGCGAGGAAGGCTAAGGAAGAGTTACACAGCACACGGTTAAGACAAAAGCTGGGGACACCGAAGAAATCCCAAGGCAAACAAGAGGAAGCAAGTTTTTCACATAGCGCTTCGGCCACAGGTGAACCTGCTGGGGCAGGATGTCGCGGGGAAGCAAGAGAATTAAAAGAGTTCAAAAGGGACTAAACAAATTAATGGATTCGGGGTATATTAGTGCTATTAAACACCAGAGGCTGATGTTCTTCAGATTAAAAGCGGGCCATTAGCTGCAGGGAAGCTCCCTGCCCTGCACGAAATGATCTCAGTGCTCAATTTCAAAGGCTGCTCTCGTGACACGCTCCCACCACCGGTGCTGCTGCACTCGCTCACGGCCTCAGCTGCGGTCAGGCAGGAGCAGCAGCTCCAAAGGCAGAGGTGGATCTTGTCTGGGGGCCAGGCACATCAACACCGTGATGAGATTTATGTGCCTGCACTGATCAGGTTTCATTTTATTGGTATAGAGAGGAATCAACTGCCCAGTACTACACATTTGGGCTGTTTAACTGCTAGATTATACACGCATACAGCCTCTATCTTACTATTAAACAGTGTGTAACACTACATCTATCCCAAAAGCTTAGATCAGAGTTTTAAAGCACTATTAATTCTCATTCTCTTCAGCCTGAGCTCTGGTTTAGCTTCTTCAGCTCCATTTCACCAAAGATTTAATCAGACCTCAGCCCCAAACCCTTTCAATAAAGGTACAATTAGTAAAATGAGAATGACTAAACCCAGAGAGAGAACATTGTGTGCGTTTTATATGAATGTATCTTGAAGGGTCAGAGTTTTCAAAGGCCTTTGAAGAACTGTGCTCAATTTAGGACAGGTATTTCAACAAGTCAACCAATTATTCACTCAAATTTATGCATTTTTTGATGGGTTGCAAGCCGTCCTTTAGAAGGGCGCTGCCTGACGCTGCCAGGACGCAGCTCCTGCCACAGCCACTGTGCCTCCTGAAAAGAACCAAGTGGAGAAATTTAAAATAAGCACATAAATAAGCAGATATCCTTCCCTCAACCTGGATTTTTCCCCTTTTTTAATGAAATAACCCAAACGCCGCCCGCACGGGGTGCTGAGGGCGAGCCCCCCTCAGCAGGGCCCTGAGGGGGGCTCGCCTCAAGAGCCCCTTCCCCGGCCCGGGAGCCGCTGTCCCCAGCCCGTCCCCCACCAGGCCACCGCCAAACCGGGCCAGGAGCCCGCAGAGGCCGAGCCGGGAGCCTTCAGCCCCGCCGCTCCCCTCACAGGCGGGCACCGAGCCGAGGCCTACAGGCGGCTGAGCAGAACGCGAACCCCCCGCCTCCTCCGCCCGCCCACCCCACACTGGCGCCTCACTCCGCCGCAACCCCGCTTGAGGCGCCGGAAGGCGGGGCTTCCCCCGCGGGTCGCGCTGCTATTGGTCGCCTCTCCGCGCCGTCCTCTCCCATTGGTCCCTCGCGGCTCGCAGCCCGCCCCCGATTGGCTGAGCTCCCCCCCCCCCACCCCCGCCTCCTGGCTGGCGGGGGCGCGAACGTGCGGCGCGGGCTGTTCCCTTGGCCGGGGGGCGCGCGCGGCCTCCACGTGGGGAACAGCACGTAGGCAGCGCGCGCGGGGGGGGGCGCGCGGCGTGCCCGCGGGGGCGGGGCGGGGCCGCGAGGGGCGGGGGGCACGCGCCAGGAGCAGCCATTGGGGGGGGGGGTTATGGGGTCTGGGGAGGGGTTATAGGGGATATGGGGTGGTTATGGGGTCTGGGGAGGGGTCGTGGAGGATATGGGGCGGTTATGGGATGTGAGGGGGGTTATGGGGTGTGAGGAGAGGTCGTGGAGGATATGGGGCGGGTGTGGGGTCTGGGGAGGGGTCTTGAAGTATGTGGGGCAGTTATGGGGTCTGAGGGTGGTTATAGGGTCTGAGGAGGGGTCGTGGAGGATATGGGGCGGTTATGGGGTCTGAGGGTGGTTATGGGGTCTGAGGAGGGGTCGTGGAGGATATGGGGTGGTTATGGGGTCTGGGGAGGGGTTATGAAGGTTATAGGGTGTGAGGGTGGTTATGGGGTCTGGGGAGGGGTCGTGGAGAATATGGGGCGGGTGTGGGGTGGGCGTGAGGTTTGAGGGGGATTATGGGGAGAGGGGGGCGGCTGTGGGGTTTGAGGAGGGGTCTTGAAGGATATGGGACAGTTATGGGGTGTGAAGGGGGTTATGGGGTCTGGGGAGGAGTCATGGAGGTTATGGGGCGGTTATGGGGTCTGGGGAGGGGTTATGGAGGTTATAGGGTGTGAGGGTAGTTATGGGGTCTGGGGAGGGGTCATGGAGGATATAGGGTGTGAGGGGGGTTATAGGGAGAGGGGGGTGGCTGTGGGGTCTGAGGAGGGGTCTTAAAGGATATGGGGCAGTTGTGGGGCGTGAGGGTGGTTATGGGGCATGGAGAGGGCTCATGGAGGTTATAGGGTGTGAGGGGTGGGCGTGAGGGGGATAATGGGGAGAGGGGGGTGGGTGTGGGGTCATAGGAGGGGTCTTGAAGGATATGGGGGCAGTTATGGGGTCTGAGGAGGAGTCATGGAGGATATGGGGCAGCCATGGGGTGTGAGGGATAGTCATGGGGAGAGGGGGGCAGCTGTGGGGTGGGAGGGGTGGCCATGAAGGATATAGGGCAGCCATGGGTTGTGAGGGGTGGTCATGAGGACATAGGGGTGGTTGGGGGGGGTCTGAGGGGCATCCATGAAGAATTTGGGATGGTCATGGGGTGTGAGGGATGGTCATGAGGAGAGGGGGGCAGCTATGAGGTCTGAGGGATGGCCATAAAGGATATGGATTGGCAGTGGGATGTGAGGTGTGATCATGAAGAAATAAGGATGGCTGTGGGGTCTGAGGGGCAGCTGTGAAGGATTAGGGGTGGTTGTGGGGTCTGAGAGGTAGTCATGAGGAAATAAGGGTGGCTGGGGGCTGTGAGGGGTGTCCATGAAGGATTAGGGGTAGCCATGGGGTGTGAGGGGCAGCTGTGAGAAAAGGAAGGCAACTGTGGGGTCTGAGGGGCAGCCATGAAGGATATGGGGCAGTCATGGGGTGTGAAGGGTGGACGTGAGGTGATAAGGGTGGCTGTAGGGTGTGAGGGGGCAGCTGTGGGGTGTGAGGGGTGGCCATGAAGGATATGAGGCAGTTACGGGGTGTGAGGGGTGGTCGTGAGGATAAGAGGACAGCTGTGGGGTCTGAGGGGTGGCCATGAAGGATTTGGGGCAGCCATGGAGTGTGAGGGGTAGTTGTGAGGAAATAAGGGTGGCTGTAGGGTCTGAAGGGCAGCTATGAAGGATTAGGGACAGCTGTGGAGTATGAGGGGCAGCTGTGAGCAGAGAAGGGCAGACGTGGGTGTGAGGGGTGGTCATGAGGAAATAAGGGCAGCTATGGGGTCTGAGGGGCAGTCATGAAGGATTAGGGGTGGCCATGGGGTGTGAGGGATGGTAATGAGGAGATAAGGGTGGCTGTGGGGTCTGAGGGGCAGCCGTGAAGGATTAGGGGTGGTTGTGGGGTCTGAGGGGTGGTTGTGAGGAGAGGAGGGCAGCTGTGGGGTGTCAGGGGCAGTCATTGGTGTGAGGGGTGGTCATGAGGAGATAAGGGTGTCTGTGGGGTCTGAGGGGCAGCCACAGAGGATATGGGGTGTGAGGGGTGATCATGAGGGGATAAGGATGGCTGTGGGGTCTGAGGGGTGGTCGTGTGGAGATAAGGGTGGCTGTAGGGTCTGAGGGGCAGCCGTGAAGGCTTAGGGGCTGCCATGAGGTGTGAGGGGTGGTTATGAGGTGAAGATTGCTGCGGGGTGCGAGGGGCAGCCATGAAAGATTAGGGGTGGCCGTGGGGTGTGAGGGGCAGCTGTGAGGAGAAAAGGGTGGCCATGGGGTATGAGGGGTGGTTGTGAGGAGAAAAGGGCGGCCATGGGGTGTGAGGGGTGGTCCTGAGGAGATTTGGGGTGGCCATGGGGTATGAGGGGTGGTCGTGAGGAGAAAAGGGCGGCCATGGGGTGTGAGGGGTGGTCCTGAGGAGATTTGGGGTGGCCATGGGGTGTGAGGGGTGGTCGTGAGGAGAAAAGGGTGGCCATAGCTGTGAGGGGCCATCAGGAGGAAGCAAGGGGTGGCCATGGGGTGTGTGGGGTGGTCCTGAGGAGATTTGGGGTGGCCATGACAGATATCCATGAGGAATGAAGGGTGACCATGGCAGCTTCTGAGGCAGAAAGAAGGCTCCAGGGACCTCCTCCAAGCATGGCGCTGGGTTTGGCCCCGATACCACCTTCCCCTAGAGCAGGAGGAGGCTCGTCCCCAGCCCCCTCGTGCCACCCAGGGGACATGGGCACACATCCCGGCAGGATGTCCCCTCCGTGCTGTGGCAGCACGTCCCCACACGTGCCTCCTGAGCACCTGTCCTCGTCCCACAGTGCGTTTAGGTCCGTGAGGACTTCCAGCGAGCGCCGACTCGGAAACCCAAACCCGCAGAGCTGGGGGGTTAATTACGGGGTGTAATTGGCACTGCGAGCTCTCAGTTCGTAAATACATGCGTCAAAAAGAGCTATTGGAGTCCTAAAGTGGGCGATTTTAGGGTTTTAGGCAACTAGCGGCCCATGACCCCTTCCTGCCCCAAAAGTTTTGGATTAAAATGCCATATTAAATCCCGTCTCGCTGCGAGCGGAGGGCTGGAAGATGGAGCTTTCCAAAAATGATTTCTCCTTCGAATTAGAGATGTCTAATCTCAACCCCAATGTTCAAAGGGGTTTTCCTGGGACGCGTCCCCACAATGAGCACCTTGCACCCACGGTTGCACGCTCGCCGCCAGCCCCTGCCCGAGCGGCAGCCATCGCCGTGTGAGTTGTTCTTTATTTTTAGCAAATAAAATATTCTTTATATTTAGCAAATAGCTTTTATTTGGTGGTCGTTTAATTCTCCTGAATGCCGACATGATGCGGTGAAGCTCCCTTGGCAGACAAAAAAACTTTAATTTAAAAAATAATAATTAAAATCATTTGGAAACATATGGGAGACCTGGAAAAGGGACTGGAAACATTGAGTTTGGGTACGGAGGTAAAAGTGGGGATGTCACCGGGAAGGCAATGGTAACGCCAGGGACCCTACAAGGGTCTGTGTGGGTTGGGGGCTGGCGGATGAAGAGTTGTGGTGTCCTGGTGTGATCGTATGAGGGTCTGCATGGGTTGGGGGCTGGAGGATGAGGAGTTGTGGGACCCTACGAGGGTCTGTGTGGGCTGAGGGATGAGGAGTTGTGGTGTCCTGGTGGGACCCTACAAGGGTCTTTGTGGGCTGGGGGCTGGAGGATGACGAGCTGTGGGACCCTATGAGGGTCTGTGTGGGTTGGGGGCTGGAGGATGAGGAGCTGTGGTGTCCTGGTGGGACCCTACAAGGGTCTGAGTGGGCTGGGGGCTGGAGGATGAGGAGTTGTGGTGTCCTGGTGGGACCCTACAAGGGTCTGAGTGGGCTGGGGGCTGGAGGATGAGGAGTTGTGGTGTCCTGGTGGGACCCTACAAGGGTCTGAGTGGGCTGGGGGCTAGAGGATGAGGAGTTGTGGTGTCCTGGTGGGACCCTACAAGGGTCTGAGTGGGCTGGGGGCTGGAGGATGAGGAGTTGTGGTGTCCTGGTGGGACCCTACAAGGGTCTGAGTGGGTTGGGGGCTGGAAGATGAGGAGCTGTGGGGCCCTATGAGGGTCTGTGTGGGTTGAGGGCTGGAAGATGAGGAGTTGTGGGAACCTACAAGGGTCTGAGTGGATTTGGGGGCTGGAGGATGAGGAGTTGTGGTGTCCTGGTGGGACCCTACAGGGGTCTGCATGGGCTGGGGGCTGCCGGTGGGGATCAGAGGCCGGAGCAGCCCCTTCCCCACAGCGGCAGCCCTCACCCCGCCCTCCCTGAAAACGAAAAAAATAATCTCCATTTCTTCCTCTCTTCCTTGATTTTTTTAATTTTTTTTTTTCTCTCAGAAAAGCGGCTCCGAAGGGGCCAACGCCGCTCGCGGCCACACAGAGCCAACCCCCGGCACGGCCCCGCCACGCCTCGCCGCTTCCCCCCCCCCTCCCCAAAAACCCCAAAAAATCCTTTTCCACCTCAACAACTCGGCTCGGGGGGGGGAGATCTGAGGGAAAAAGGGATATGGGGAAGCTGTGGGGGCTGCCCCCATCCCATTTCCAGCCCTTTTTCCCCTTCCAACCGGGGCTTGGGCGGCTCGGGGAGGGGGAGGCTGATGAAGGGGAGGGGAGGATGATGAAGGAGGGGGCAGGATGATGAAGGGGGGGGCGCTTGGAGAAGGCGGCGGAGCCAATGCGCAGGAAGGGGCCGAGCATGTGGGGAGTTGTTTACACCAGCCCGGCCCCGGGAGCTTTAACCCGGCCGCCGGCGAGGAAGGAGGGAGCCACGGCCCCGCCACGCCGTGAGTAGCTCGGGGACAGCCGGGGAGGAGACCCCCGGGGGTCCCCCCCCCCCCCATTTTATTCCCGGGGGTCCCCCCGTTGGAGACCCAGCTTTGCGCCTAAGGTCTTCCCTCCTTGCTCTTAGGGTCCCTCCCCTTGCTCTTAGGGTCCCCCTCTTCACTCTTAGGGTCCCCCCTTGCTCCTAGGGGCCCCCTCTTTGCTCCTAGCCCCCCCCCTTGCTCTTAGGGTCCCCCCTTGCTGCTAGGGACCCCCTCTTTGCTCTTGGGGGTCCACCCCCTTGCTCCTAGGGTCCCCCCCTGGAGACCTCCCCTTGCTCCTAGGGGTCCCCCCCTCTTGCTCTAAGGTCCCCCCTTGCCCTTAGGGTCCCCCTTTTGCTACTGGGGGTCCTCCCCCCTTGCTCTTAGGGTCCCCCTTTGCTCTTGGGGGTCCACCCCTTGCTCTTAGGATCCCCCCCTTTGCTCTTGGGGTCCCCCCCTGGAGGCCCAGTGTTGCTCCTAGGGGTCCAGCCCTTGCTCTAAGGCCCCCCCTTTGCTCCTGGGGGTCCTCCCCCCTTACTCTAAGGTCCCCCCTTGTTCTTAGGGTCCCCCCCTTTGCACCTAGGGGTACCCTCCTTGCTCTTAGGATCCCCCCTTTGCTCTTGGGGACCCCCCCCTTGCTCCTGGGGGTCCACCCCCTTTGCTCCTAGGGGTCCCCCCCTTGCTCTTAGGATCCCCCCTTCCTCCTGGGGGTCCCCCATTGCTCCTGGGGTCCCCCCCTTACTCTTAGGATCCCCCCTTACTCTTGGGGATCCACCCCCTTTGCTCTTAGGGTCCCCCGTTTGCTCCTGGGGGTCCCCCCCCAGCTGCTGGCGTCCCCCCTCTTTCCTCCTGGAGACCCCCCCTTGCTCCTGGGGGTCCCTTCCCTTTGCTTTTAGGATCCCCCCTTTGCTCCTAGGATCCCCCCTTTTACTCTTGGGGGTGTCCCCCCCTTTCCCTTTACTCTTGGGGTCCCCTTTTGGGGTCTCCCCCCCCCCAAAACCCCTTTTCTCCTCCTAGGGGGGGTCCCCGCTCTTTTGAGCGACCTCCTGGAGGGGAACCGGGGAAAGGCGGGAGGGGGGGGGGGGGGGGGATAATGAAATATAAAAAAAAATAGATATAAAAATTAAATAAATAATTTAAAAAAAAAAAAAAAAAAAAGCAAAGAGGGGGCGGGAGCGGCGGTTCCCGCCCGGCCGGGCCGCGCCTCCCTCCAGGACCGGCGGCCGCGTACGTGCGGCGGCCTCCGCCGGGGACACCGGGGGTGGGGGGCGGCCCCGCCGAGGTAAAAAGGGGTCCGGGGAAGGGGGCTGGGGGGACATTGGGGACCTTGGGGGATCGTGGGGACCCTGGGGACCACCGGGAGGGGGCCGGCAGCCGCCTGCCGCCCGCGCTGCGCCACGGGGAAACCCCCCCCGGCTTCCCTCCCCCCTGTGCCAAAGTCCTGCGGGGCTGTGCTGGGCCTGGTGCACGCCCCCCCCCCGGCATTGCAACCCCCCCTTTGCACTTACAACCCCCCCTTTTGCATTGCACCCCCCCCTCTTTTGCATTGCACGGCCCCCCTTTCCCTTGCAACCCCCCCCTTTTTGCATTGCGACCCCCCACTTTTCCCTAACAACCCCCTTTTTCCCTTGCACGCCCCCCCCCTTTTGCATTGCACACCCCCTTTTAGCATTGCAACGCCCCCTTTTCCCTTACAACCCCCCCTTTTGCATTGCACGCCCCCCCCGTGCCTTGCAACCCCCCCTTTCCCTTGCACACCCCCCCATTTTCCCTAACACCCCCCCTTTTGCATTGCAACCCCCCCCTTTTCCCTTACAACCCCCCCCTTTCCCTTGCACACACCCCCCATTTTCCCTAACACCCCCCCTTTTGCATTGCACGCCCCCCCCTTTCCCTTGCAACCCCCCCTTTTAGCATTGCAACCCCCCCCTTTTGCATTGCACCCCCCCTTTCCCTTACAACCCCCCCCCCTTTGCATTACACCCCCCCTTTAGCATTGCACGCCCCCCCCCGCGTGCCCCGCCCCCCGGGAATACCCGTTGCACGCCCCCCCCTCCTTGCACACCCCCCCCTGTTGCACGCCCCACCCTCCCCGTGCTGCCCCGTGCGTGCCCCCCCTTTTCACCCCCCCTTTATTTTCCCCCGTGTCCCCGTGCGTGTCCCCCCGCCCCACGCACACGTGTCCCGCGCGGGGCCGCCCTCCGGCCCTGCCATCTTCCCCACGTGCCCTTGCACGCCCCTTGCACGCCCTTGCACACCCCTTGCAAGCCCCTTGCACACTCACTTGGCCGTCGGTGCACGCTTGCACGCGTGCGTGCGCTTGCACAACCCCGCGCGTGCCCACCCGCCGAGCCCTCCGGCCTTGCCATCTTCCCCACGTGCCTTGCACGGCCCTTGCACGCTCACTCGGACGCCCGTGCACGCTTGCACGCGCGTGTGCACCCGCACAACCACACGCGTGCACGCTCGCAGATCCATTTGCACGCTCGCACAGCCCTGCCCGTGCTCGCACAGCCCCGCGCGCTCTCGCACAGCCTTGCACGCGCTTCCCCGGCCTCGCACGCGCGCGTGCAGCCTCGTGCGCTTGCACACCCACGCGTGCACGCCCCACGCCGCCTCCCAGCCGCTCTCGGACCCGGCGAGCTGCCGCCCTTTCCTTCCTGGCCGCCTTCCCGCGGGGCCGGGCTCCCCCGCAGCGGGGGCCCCTTTCCCGGGGGGAAACCTCGCCGCCAGCGCCCGCGCCGGAAAGTGCATTTATTTTCTTATTTTTTTATTTTTTTGGACATTTTCGGCCTTCTTCCCAAAGCTTTTTCCTCGGGAATCACCCGGCAGCGGCTCCCCGCCGCCGCTTTTCGGGTTGTCGAGCGGTTGGGTACGGTTATGGCTGCTCGGCTCGGAGAGGGAGGAGGAATTCGGACGGGGTTTGTGTGCTCCCTGCTCCGGATCCTGGCGCCGCACCAAGCTGTTGCGTTGCCGCTCCCGGCCGCTTGCCACCTCTCTTAGGAGCTTTTTTTTCTTTTTTTTTTTTTCAATAAAAGCCCAAACTTCGCGATTCGCTCCCGATCTCTTTCCCGGCCGTCTGCGCGCGGCCGTGCCGTGGCTTGTCAGGAGCTCTGGGGGGGAGTTTTGGGGCGAGAAGGGGTTTTTTTGAACCGGGAAAGCTAAAGGGTTTATTGTCAGTTATTGCAGCACTTAGAGGCTCTTAAAAGATAGATTTTATGGTCGGCTGTGCTCATCTGCGGTGCTTTGTGGCGCGCGTTCGGCTCCGTTTGAAGGAACCTGTACTTTTTTTATTATTTTTTTTCCAAGAAAAGGGGGGGGAAAACCGGGCTTTGCTGGCTTTGCCGCGCACACACGCAGCAAAAGCGCTTCCCGCTGCGGACCCGAAGCTCAGCACCCGGGTACTGAGCTCCAGGCCTTGGGCTTTGCCATCCCCTGACCTTCCCCGCGAGCCAAACGAAGCTCTCCTCGTTAACCGAGCGGCCTCTTGCCCCCGGGCTCCGCTCCGGTGCCGGCTCTGCTGACGTGCCGGAGCTGGAAACTCGCCTTCCCCCAAAAAAAAAAAAACGCACGCCCGGGCATTGGAGCAAGAAAATAATTTGGGAGCGGTGCCGGCGCTGACCCCTGCGGCGCCTGATTGCAAACAGCTGGGAGGGCTCGAGGCGGCTCCGGCGGCGGCGGCGAGCCCAGCGCCCGCTCCTCGCCTCGCTTTTTGTGTTTTTGGGCTCCGGGCAGAGCGCCGAAACGGGATCCGGCCTTCAAAGGACGGGGTCTACTGGAAGCAGATGTGGCTCCAAGGCCCAAAAGGGATTTTGGGGGGAGGGTTTTGCGCCTCCGGGTCGCAACCGTGCCGCTCTCCTCCTTCCCTGCACATCAACGCGTGCCGCGGGCCGAAATTTGGGGCTAAAACCTCCAGGAGCAGCAGCAATCCTCTGAGGAGTGGTTAGCAAAAATGCCCTATTTCTCCCCAAATCCTCGCCACACGGATGATGCTGGAAGGAAGCGTGGTCGGGGGCTTTTGGGGCTGGCATTTTGGGGTTGGTGGCGCCGTGGTGCTTGCGTCCCCTTCCATCGCGGGGGCTCCCCGCTGCGCGCCGCCTCCTTCATGTCCTCGTCCTGCTGGCTGGCTCCGAAGGCGCTGTTAATTTTCTACCCGGGGACAGGCAGATTTCGGGGGAGGACGGAGCGAGCCGGGCGCGCGTGGTTGTTCAGAAAGGACCTCGTAAATCCCGGGCGGCCTTTGAAGCGGGACGGGGTTTGGAGTAACCCTTCCCGGGACGGCGTGCCCGGCCCAGATGTAACAAAATCCTTGCGTTTTGCAGTAAAACACCGCTTCTCTGTGACCCCAAATTGAGCATTTCTTGCCTCAACCCTGGGCTGGGCAGCAGCAAACCCCCACAGCCGGGTCTGGCACCCTGAGGGTTGTGAGGAGTTTTTTTGGGGTGCATCCCAAGGCACGGGGGAGATGCTGGGAGTTGGTGCAGTGGCCTTGGCTGCACCAGGATGCGTTGCCTGTCCCCACACCTGGATTTCTTTTGGTTTTAAGAAACCCTAAAACCACTTTTTTTCTTCTAAAACAGCAGCAAAAACTCTAAACCCAAAGAAACAAGCCAGAGAAGGCAGCTGTGGGCACGTGCTTGCTAGAGTCACACCAACCCGAGCAAAAATAGGCTGGGAATAGTTACAAAAGGATTATTTAGACCAAAATGCCCCAAAGGCTTCATTTTTAAGCAAAACTGGGCAGAAGGACGCGGCCGTTTCTTGACCCTGGGAGCGCAGGGCACGAGGTGCGAGCTTGCAGGAGGCTTCCCCCAAAAACCCCGAGAAGGTGGCGTGGAGGAAAGGAGAGCATCGTGGGGGGACTTTTGGTGTGGAATCGGCAAAAACGGGGCTTTTATGGGCGCCGTCCCCACGTGCCTGAGTCTCTGGCTGTGTGCAGAGCCGTGGCTTTGGCTCTTAGGGTGACGACAGCGAGGGGATGCACCCCATCGGGATTTTGGGGTGCTGCTGCTGGTTGCGCATCGTGGTCCTGTGCTGGAGATAACCTCCCCGTGTCCTTTTTTCTCCTCCTGCAGCGTGGCCGAGATGGCGAGCGTGCTGTCCAGGCGCCTGGGGAAGCGCTCCCTGCTCGGCACCCGCGTCTCGGCGCCCGATGGGGTGCTGGTGGCCCCCCAAATCCACGCCTTGCCCGCCGACCTCAGCCGGCCCCTTGCCCCCCTGGCACCCCCAGAGGACGGATCCTGCCCGCAGGCGGTGGAGGAGAGCAGCCGGGCACCGAGGTTCCCCAGCCCCGGGCACCATCAGCTGTGCGCCGGGCAGCAAGTACGTAAGGAAGCTTTTGGCTCGGGGCAGGGGGAGAAAAATCAGTTTTTTTTTCCCTAATTAAAGGTCCCGGGGGGAGCTGTAATTGGGGAGATGTTAATGGGGGTGTGTGCGCTTAGCCTGGGCTGTGCGTGATGGATTTGGGCCACGTTGCTTCTGTGGCCTCCAATCCTAAAAATGGGTGTCTGGAGAAGACCAAACACTTCCCTCCAGTATTCTCCAAATATTTGAGGCTAAAGGAAATGAATTTCACACCTCGTTTTCCCCCAGTGGACTGCTCCTCCCTGAGCTTGTCCCATCTCCCCAGCATCCATCCTAACACCTGCAGGCACCCCTTTAGAGGAGGGGACCCCCCCAGCTCCTGCTTGGGTTTCGAGCTGCATCCCTGGCAGCTTTTTGCCCCAGGATTTAGGGTCTGCAGGTGAGGAAAAGCAGGAAAAACCTGGAAAAGCAGCCCCCGGGGAAGAAACGGGGGTGACAGCTCCTCCAAAACGTCACCCAGACGTGGTGACACCCCTGCCTCTTGTCCCTGAGGGCCGTGCCGTGACCTGCATCAGGGAGCAGCACGTGTTCCTGGCTCCTACCCGCAGAGCTGTAAAAGTTTCTCCGGGCAGAGCTTGTGAAACGCTGTGTAAATAATGCCCTTGGTGGGTTTTCTGGCCGCTCCTGCACCCAGCAAGTTCCTCCTGCCCCCTATTTATGAGCCGTGGGACACCAGGAGGTGTTTTCTCCTGTGTGCTCCAGCACGGGGGGGATTTTGCCCGCTTGCTTTGGCTGCTGGAAATGACTTTAAAACAGCAACAAGGAGGGAATTCAGCAGCACAGCCGGGTTCTGGCTTGGTGGCTTCGCAAACCGAAGGAGGTGCCACCTCCCTGCGTGGTGCCCAGCTCAGGAGGATGGATTTTTGTGGTGGGGAAGCCTCGCTCCTTGTTTTTGGGGAGCATCAGGAAGGGGTAGGGGCTGCAGAGGCTGCGAGGGAGGTCAGATGGGTCCTGGCACTCCTCCTTCATCTTTTTTCCTGCTGGATGTCCCACCCGAGATGCTCTCAGGCTCTTTCCCTGGTCGATGTCTGGGTGCGTGTGTCCATCCCGTAGCAGTTCCTTGGTGTGACACCCTAAAGAGGGCTCCTGGGCCTATAAATAGCTGCAGACACACGTAGTGCCTCCAGACAGCCACATTTCCATCCCCAGAAATAGGCTCGGGGCTGCTCGTGGCGCGGAACAGCCCGGGAGAAGCAAGCGAGCCTCGGGTGAAAGAGGAGGAGGTGAGCTCTGAACATCTCCTCCTGCCCGAGAGCGGCGACGGGAGGAATCGAGGTGCAATTTTAAGGTCCCTACGCCCAGGAGACCTCCGTTCCCTGATTTTTCATCCCCTCATTTACGTGTTTTCCCAGGGATTATAATGATTGGGGGTGCCTGCCACAGGATGGCGTGCAAGGAAAGCCAAACCAGAGGAATTAACTGGGGAAAAACCCGTCCAGAGTGGTGATGCTCTGTGAATGAGCTGAGGATGAGCTAACGTACCAGGGAGGGGCAGAGCTTTCAGCAGCGGGGTTGGGGTGAGCCCCGGCACCCCTTTACTTTTCAGGGCCAGCTCTGAGACATCCTCAATCCCAAATCCCCCTGCTGTGGGGACGTCACACGCACGGGTCAGGATTTCTGACAGCACCAACAAACCTCCCCGCCTCTCTTTTTCCTTTTCCAGGTTTTGGTCACCTACAGCGGGCAGGAATTCGGGGGGCTGGCGGAGCAGCACGACCCCCCCAGCGACAAGGTGAAGGTGCTGCAGCCCGAGCAGGGCTCGCACACGTGCTGGAGGATGCAGGACATGCGGCCAGATGCCACCGAGGCGCTGCAGAGGTCGGTGTCCAGCAGCATCGACGTCCCCAAGAGGTACACGCCTCGGGCTGGCTCGGTTCTCTACCAGCAGAGAGAGAGGTGACGGGGATATCTCTGCTTTATCAAAGAGTGGGTTATCCTCAGAACGGTGCGGTTTAGGATGAAGGCGGATTTATTTCCTGCTTTGAGGGAGAAAACGGCCTCCCTGGTGACTTAAAAATGACCCCAAGCCCGCAAGGCGCTGGTGGGAGCCGCGATGCTGCCGCAGGTCGCGGCTCCCCTGCTCGTGGTGGGTTTTTCCTTTGTTTTTTTTTTTTTTTTTTCCGTGAATTTTACATTTCTGTCCCCCCACGGTGCAGGAAAGACGATGCGGCCGTGGAGATGGACGAGATGGTGGCGGCCATGGTGCTGACGAGCCTCTCCTGCAGCCCCGTGGTGCAGAGCCCTCCTGCCAGCGACAGCGGCATCCCCCGTGAGTGTGCATTAAAGAAAAAAAACACAAAAAAATCCACTTTTATTATAAGAATAACAACATCTACACTCAAAAATGGAGAAATACCCTGGTGCTTTCGCCAGCCTGGGCTGGGATGGATGCAACGCAGAGGAGCCCGTGGTGCTGGTGCCATTTTGGAGGGCACAGACGGGGTGACCCTGCCCTCCGTGACCGTCCTAGGGGGGGCCGGGGAGCCCCGGGGTGGGGAGCACCGCCCGGCTGCTCCTTTTTTTAGCGGCGGTTTCATTCCCGAGGAGTCAAATGGAGCCCGGGGGATAAAAATAGCAGCTGGGAGCCGTGGGAAGTGTGCGTGCCCCAGCGCTGGCCGCCCGCTGGCTGCGGACGAGGACGGGGAAGTGGGGTAAAAGTGGGAGCTGGCACCGAGCAAAAGCACAAAGGCTTTGTGTAAAAATGTGAAATAAATAGAAGGGAAACGTCCTCATGGTTATATCCAACCTCGGAGCTGCTCTCAGCCCCCCCAGGGGGGGTTTTGGTCCTCCCCACGGTGACAGTGGCTGCGTGTCCCCCTCCGTGCAGCCTCGCGGGCAGTGTGTGATCCCTGGAAGGAGAGCGGCGACGTGTCGGACAGCGGCAGCAGCACCACCAGCGGGCACTGGAGCGGGGGCAGCGACATCTCCACCCCCTCGCCCCCTCACCCCGAGGGCAGCCCCAAGCACTCCAGCGAGGCCCTGAGCTCCCCGCCGGCTGACGACGGCTTCGAGACCGACTCCGACCCCTTTCTCCTCGACGAGCCGGCTCCGCGGAAGAGAAAGGTACCAAAAAAAAACCAGAACCCCCAGGACAGCCCCCCCAGGGGCTGTTGTCACCCAGCTGGGGGTGCCACGAGCTCTGTTTGTCCCCCAGAACTCGGTGAAGGTGATGTACAAGTGCCTGTGGCCGAGCTGCGGCAAGGTCTTGCGCTCCATCGTCGGCATCAAGCGGCACGTCAGGACCCAGCACCTGGGGTAAGGCCCAAATTTCACCTCTTCAGCCTCCAAACCTCCGTGCCCTGGTGCCGAGCGTGCCGGGAGCCACCAATTCCTGCACTAAATAACCCCAAAATCATAGATGCCCCACATTTATGCAGCAGGCTTGGCACTGCTGCCACTTATCCCCTCCAGGATGGGAAATTTTCAAGGGCAAAAGTGCTCGGGGTTAGTTTGTGCAGCTCAGGTCTGCCTCTAGGCACCGGATTAGGGTGTGGGGAGCAGCTTTGCTGTTGCAATTCTCACCACAGCCTCCGATTTTTCCTCCTTTTTTGCATTTTTCTCCTCTTTTGCATTTTGAGTGCTCCGGGAAAAGTGCTGGCAGTGGGTGCAGTGGCGGTGCTGGACTGCCATCCAGTGCCAAGAAACGCAGCGGGACAACAAACAAAAAGGCTCTGGGCTTATTTTTTTTCCCTCTTGGGCAAACCTCAGGGCTTCACCTGCAGCCAGCAGTGCCTGGTCACCCCGCTGGTGCTTCTGGCGGCGCTGGAAGATGCGCTCACCTTCCTTCCACGTGCTGCCGCTGTCACAGAGGCAGCAGCCACCAAAATGCTTTAGCACCTGCAGGCAGAGCCCTCCTATCTTGCAGCACCTCCCTCCCCCAACCCCAGGAGCTGCATTTTCACCCCTCTCCCCTTTTTCTCCCTGGCAGGGACAGCGCCGACTCAGAGCAGCGGAAGCGGGAGGAGGATTTCTACTACACCGAGGTGCAGGTGAAGGAAGAGCCCGCTCCGGAGACGGTGGCAGCCGCCAGCCCCACGTCCGTATCCTCATCCTCTCCCATCATCATCCAGCAAGCCCTGGCCAAACCGGAGGCTCTGCTGCTGGAACCGCCGGCGTTGGAGCCGGCTCTGGCCAGCAGCGCGCTCAGCCAGTCTGCACCCAGCTCCTTCTGGCACATCCAGGCCGATCACGCCTACCAGGTGAGCTCCAGCCACCCTCCTGCCCCGTTTGCAGCTCTCGGGGGCTTCAAGGGGGCTCAGGGGCTGCTGCTGAGGTTGTTTCAGAGCCAGGGGAGCTGTCGGCCTCCGCTGCTCCCCTGCAATTACCCGGCGGTGGTATGCAACACGCCCTGCTCCCGGCAGATAGAGCCCGGCAGGAATGCGGCCGTGCCGGATCCTGCACGTCCCTGCTGCTCCGGGAACCTGGAGATGTGGGGTGGTGGCCTCGTGGCCGGTCCCTGTCCCATGTCCCCTGCCACAGCGGCGCTCGGAGCTGCAGGGGCTGAGCGTGGGGGGACGGATCCCGAAGCTGCGTGCGTTTCCGTGCCCGCCCGGGCACTAAACTAAAGGCAGAAAGCTCCTTGGAGCCTACGTAAATGGGTGAAAAAAAAAAAAAAGAAAAAAAAGCAGGCACGTGTAGGCTGCTGCCTGTGGTTTGGCGTGAGCCCTGCAAGCAAACGCAGGAGCAAAGAGGCTCTGCCCTAGCGAAGGGGGAACGCTGCCCGTACCCTGTCCTGTGTCAGCAGGAGCCACAGGAGGGCTTGCACCAGGGATTTCCTTCCCACCCCCCAGTGCTCCCAGTTTGGCGGTGCCCCGTGCTGGTTTGCACGTGGGAACGGGACCCCCAGGGCTAATGCTGACTCCTTTTTTTCCTGCTGACTCCTTTTTTTTTCCCCCTTTCTCCCCACAGGCCTTGCCCTCCATCCAAATCCCAGTGTCCCCCCACATCTTCACCAGCATCAGCTGGGCCACCGCCACCTCGACTCTCCCGTCCCTGTCACCGGTGAGTCCTCGTCCTTTCCCCTTGTTTTTTGGGGTGCTCCTGGGCTCCCTCCTGGGTTTATAAATTCCCCTTTTCTGGCTGTCCCGTGCAGGTGAGGAGCCGGTCGCTCAGCTTCAGCGAACCCCAGCCGCCCACGCCGATGCTCAAATCCCACCTGATCGTCGCCTCGCCGCCCCGCGTGCCCCTCAGCACCAGGTGAGGGTCCCATCGGAGCAGGAGGGACGCGTTCCCACCTCACCAGCCTTTGGGGTTTTCAAGGAGAGGCTGGACGTGGTGCTTGGGGGCACGGTTTGGTGATTTTGATTCTGTGATCCTACAAAAACGATGCTCGGCAGCACTTACGGGGCTTTCCCCTGGGTATAGCGGAGACGTTACCCGAAATTTCACAGTTTGGGGTAATTTTCGGCTTCTTCCCTTGGCAGGAAAGTCCGCGGTGAAGCCAAGAAGTGCCGTAAGGTGTACGGCATCGAGCACCGGGACCAGTGGTGCACGGCTTGCCGGTGGAAAAAAGCCTGCCAACGCTTCCTGGACTGAGCCTTCCCTCCCTGCTCCTCACCGGGGAGCACCGGAGTCCCTCACTGCTGCAACCAGGGACCTTGGAGGCACCTCCTGGGACTCCAGAAGAGCCCTCCAGAGCTGCGTGTAAATTCCTCCTTCTGTATATTGTACATCAGCTGGGTTTGCTCTTTTTTTTTTTAAAAAAAAGAAAACGTTTTCCAATTTTTTTTTTTTTTAAACGTGAAGAATTATCTCCCTCTTGTACAGTCAAAACTGGGGCTGGGAGGAAGAAGCTGGTGGCTCGGCGGGCAGGGGGAGCTCCTAAAAAGGTGATCTGGGGACCAAAGAGCTTCCTGCATTTCCCAGGTCAGCACTAAAACCTCCTGAACCGCCGCGCCGGGGCCGGGGCGAGGCGTTGAGGCAGCTTTCCCTGGCTCTTGGCTCCCTAAAAAGTGCAAATCCCTCGAGTCCTTTAAGGGACGGTGTCGATAACAATGAGAGCTTTAAAAAAAATAATGCTGTTGGGCTGTTGCTAGCAGGGCAGGGATGATTTTTGGGGCAGGAGTCGTGGGTTTCCCTCCCGGGTGCCCGTGTGGATGTGGGTTTTATTCGCGTTGTGTCGCACGGGAGCTGTGCCTGTCTGCTTCCAGTTGGTTTGGAGGGAAAAAAAACCTTGTAATCAGGAAAATTATCGGGGTTTTTAAAGCAAAAGCAGCTGTTCCTTCTCATTTTAGGCTCTGTACCTCTGCTTTGCTCCGTGAAAATCTCCACCGTGGCCCTCTTTCGAAGCCAGGCTGAACAAATTTGGTCTTTTTTTAAAGAAGTTCTGGCTTCACCAGTAACAGGCAGCTGGGAGGACTGGGAAGGGCTTTCCCTCAGCATCACAGCACGGCCCCAGTTTTGGCAAACCAAAATTCGCTTCGCACCCCATCCGCAGCGGGGCAGGAATCTGGACTTTTTTTTTTTTTTTCTTGCTGCATTTTTGATATAATTTGATATTTGCAGGTTACTCGCAGCCCATAACCCTTATCCGTCAAGCCGAGAGCGATCCCAGCACGAGGCTGGAGCCCGGGGTGATTTTAAGGGCCACGCAGAACAACTAAAATCCCCTATAAAACCAAATCGTGTGGCTCTGCCAAATTATTTCGCTCCTGGATGGACGCGAGCCCTGCTGTTGAAGGGGACAGGGGAGGCGAAGCAGATTTATCTATACACATGGTACTGGTGCTTGTCAACCTTTTTTTTTTTGTAATTTTGTATATCCAAACAGAATATCATTCCAGAACCTCTTTTCTCTCCTCCTGGAGCCTGTGTGAGGCTGGGGTGATGGAAAAGCCCTTTCCTCTCCTGCTGGCATCGTCCATCCCCGGAGCGGGGGCCAACGCTTTACTTCCAACACCGGGTTTTCAGCCTCGTGCCCTGCGTCCTGGTAGCAATGCTCAAAAACTTGCACTACTCAAAAACTTGTTTTTAGCTTTGTTTTCTTTTCCAGAACGCCCCCAGGCCTTTGCTGCCAGCTGATCTTCGGGTCGCAGAGCCGGCGGGCCCCAAATTTGCCGCTGGCCGTCCCGTTTTGCCCCCGCGTTGCCCAGCGTGGTTGTCCCTTGGGAAGGGCACGGACGGGTTTTTGGTGATGCTGAAGGTTCAGGTGGGCTCTCCGTGGGGTTTTCAGAAGTGAAAAGTGCTGCTTTGGGAAGTCCCCCGCCGCACCTCGCTGCGTTTTCCCTTCCCAAATTTTAAGAGGCTTGAAGCAGCACCCGGAGCACGGACATCAAACCCCAAAAAGGGGGAATTTGTGGCTCCCTCAGCCCCCGTGCCTTCACTCCCGCGACTCGGAGAGACCCAGAGGTTCTCCCTTCTTGCTTTCCGTGCCCTCCCTGCCCCGAAACGGAGGTGGGGGCCCTTTTTTGGGGCCCCAGCACTCAGGAAACCCAAAGCAGGGTGCAGCGTCCGACAATCCGCACCAACCCCTCGCCCTTTTTCTGCTTCAGGTCGGGGTTTTTCTCACTGCCGGGAGCCTGGGCTTGTGTAAAAAAAAAGGAAATTTTCTTCTAAAGGTGATTTTTCTAGGAAAAATGTCAGTGACTCTGGAATAAGCAGGCGTGCGTGGCGTGCTGGGTCCCCGGGTGCGACAGGGGCACGGTGGGACCCCCCAAAATTTGGGGGATGCTGCCCCCGCCACCCCCTAGCCCGTGCAGCGCCGCCTCCCCCAGGGAATAGCACTTACTGCCAGGGTTTTCCTGCACAGGAATGTTTTCGTATCAGTGTTTTATCCAGGGGGTGGGAGGCGCCTGCAGCTGATTTTCCGAAGGCTTTTGCGGTACAGACGTAACTGGACAAAATCGTCCTCTTGCTCGTGGCTCTTTCCTTTTTATTCTTTTTTTTTTTAATGGCAAAACTGGTGCAGGGTTGCTTTTTTTCTTTCAGTTTGGGACTATTTCATTGTTTTTTTTTTTACACTTTAAACCAGAAAAACCTTCTTATCTTTCTGCAGCTCCCACAACACCTGTCGGGTTGGCTGGCCTCTCATTTTTTTTTCGCTTTTTCCCTCCTTTCCCATCCCTTTTCTCATCATTTTTTTAACTCGCTTCCAACCAGCTCTTGACCATCTTCCTGCTCTCAACCACCTCCTCTTCAGCCCCAGCCTGGAAACTCAGCTTGGAGAGTTTTCCCTGGTCCGCCTGCCTCCCACGTGTATGTATGTATATAGGAACCTCTTAATTGGGCACTAATTGGAGGCTGCTCTCCCTCTCCAGCCCGGCCACGGTGACACCCCGCTGCTGCCGAGGGTGCTTGCACCCCGAGAGGAAAACCCCAGCACAGGGTGGCCCCGCGCTGGCACCCAGCACCCCGTCACCATCAGGGGGTGACGTCGGGACGGGTGCCAGGCGGTGGTGGCACGGGGAAAAGGGGTTGGGGACGTTTGTCCCCGTGCTCCTGCGGGCCCCCGCTGCCCGGCCGGGCTGGGCTTGATGCCGTATCGGTGAATTTTCTTGTCTTCTTCGGAGCTTTTTTCTCGGCTGTCTTCCAAGTATTATTTTTATTGGGAAAAAAAAAATAATTAAAAAAAATAAATAAAAATGTGAAATGTAATTTTTACAGCAGCAATATGAAATATATTTTATAAGAAATAAAAAAGAAAAGTTGCCTGACGCCTCGCTGGCTCTGCCTCGTCCTTGCAGCCCCGTGTCCTGGTGCTTTCTTGCCCTCCTCGTGCTCATCCCTTAATATTTCTTCCCCGTTGGCACAACCACTTCTGGCACCACTAGATAGCAGTGTCCGCCCGCCGATGGCACTGCCTCTCCCTCCTGCAGCACATGTTCCACTTCCTTTTTTCCTCGGGGAGTGATTTTCCTCCCCCAAAACCCCAAATCTGTCAAATTTCAGCCTGAAAGCTCATGGAGAGTTCGGCGCGTGCCAACCCCAGCAGGTTTTTGGGGGGCTCTGCAAGGTCTCGCAGCCCCTTGCAAGTCGCTCTGTTGACCTCAGAAGCTGCCTTGTGATGCAAAAAGCCTGGATAATTTTTTTTTATTATTATTATTATTTTTATGCATGGAGGTGAGAGAGGATGTGGAAAAGGAGAAGAGGGTGGGAGGAGAGGTTGAAATTTGGAGAGAAGGGTGGGAGGTTGAAATTTGGAGAGAAGGGCTGAACGGGGGCACACCAGGTGGCGATGCCTGCCTTGCAGGGGAAAAGGAGAGGAGAAAAATATAAAAAAACTGCGCCTGGGAGCACCAAGGGGATGCAATTCTGAGCACTTCTGCAGGGTTTTGTGGCCCCATAGCAGGGGGATTTGGGGGACCACCGGTCCCAACTGGACACAGGCAAAACGATGGATGCCCACCGGCCAAAAACGCGGCACGAGGCCCCTCTCTTCACCTCCTCTGTGGCTTTGCAAACTGGGACCGAACTGGGGGACACTGCTGTGTCCCTCCTCCCACTTTTAACCTAGAAAAATCCCTTTTTCTCCCCAAATAACCCCCCGCTCCATCCCTTTTTGTCCCATAGGCCATGCGTGCAGGCGTGACGCCCCCTGAAGCACCGTCACTGCCCATACCGGAGGGGATCTCTGCTGGGAATCATGCACATTTCCCAAAATCTCCTTTTTTTTTCCCCTAAAACCACACCATTTCCCAGCTGAGGGGGGCGAACCGAGCCCCCGGGGTGGGGGGCAGCGGGGACCTTGCGTTGACCCAAGTGACGGTTGCCAGTCGCACTGAGATCGTAGAAACAGTAAACTAATTTATTAATCCTTTTGCTATGTACAAGTTTAATGGAGAAATCTTTGTATGAAACAATTAAAAAGAACAGGAAGGGGTGGAGGGGGGCGAGATTTTTTTTTTTTTTCTCTTTTTTTTTTTTTTTTTTTTTTTTTTTCCAGGGGGTTGCGTCGGGTGATTTTTTTTTTATTATTTATCATTTTTTTGGTACAAACGGCGAAAGGGGCGGCGCTGCGGGGGGAGACCCGGGCGCGGGGCACGCGGGACATGCTTCGGGCAGCAAATTAGGCAGAAAGGTCGAAGGAAAAAAGGTGAGGGGGGGGGACACCCACGGCTCCGGGGGGTCACGTTGGGAGCCCCCGGGAAGGCAGCTGGGACGCGATACATGCCGGGGGGGACGCGACAAAGGACGCACGCGAGGCCGTGTTGCTGAGCAAAGAAGTCAACCCCGGAGTCCTTATCAAACCTCAAGAAAAGCGCAAAAAAAAAAAAAAGAAAAAAAGGAAATAATAAATTATATAGAAAATAATTTAAAAAAAAAAAAAGACCACAATTTCAGGTGTTTTCTACCCAGCACCTCCGGTGCCCTCCTGTGGGCGCACGGGGCCCGAGCCACGGTGGGATGCGACCTCTCGGGTGTCTCAGCATCCCCCAGCCAAAAAGCTGGGGATAAATCCGGATGGGGGTGTGTGTGGATAAATCCCCCCGGGCAGGGGGCAGGGGCTGAGAGGGGATGCCCAAAAACGTGAAATAATAATTTTGGAGAGGGGAACAAAACCAAAAAAAGAAAAAAAAAATATCTATTTTCCACTATTTTCCACTATTTTCCACTATTTTCCACTGCGTCCAACTTGTGGGGTGTTTCCAATGGCCGAGCGAGGTGCGAATTTTGCAAAAAAAATCCCATTTTCCTCTTTTTTTTTTTTTTTTTTTTGTGGTCCCCCTCCCCGCCGTCCTCGCTCCCGTGTCCGGCGGTGGCCGAATCCTTCCCGTCCTGGCTTAAATTGCTACCGAGTGAAGAGCGGTCACGGGCGGGCACCCAGGTGGCTGCAACCCCAGAAGGGAGAAAAATGATTTCTGAACGCGTGCGAGTCTGAAGCGCTTTGGGGTCCGTCAGAGAGAGGTGGAGGCTGCTTGGGTGGAACAGGAGCAGGGCTAATTTTGCCTGTGCCTGGTGGTGGCGGGTGCCGGGAGGCGGTGCCGGAACGCTACAAAAAAAAAACAGAAAGAAAAGAGAAAAAAAAGAAAAAAAAGAAAAAAAAAAAAAGAAAAAAAAAAAAGAAAAAAAAAAAGAAATGCAGCTGAGAGCGGAGCGGGAGGGGGGCCGGGATGCTCGGTCCCGGGGGCTGCGGGGCCGGGGAGAAATCCCCTAAGTTAGGGAGATGCCTCGCAGCATAAAAAGAAGAGAAAAGAAAAAAAAAGATTAAAAAAAAAAAGGGAATTAAAAATTCCCCCAAATCCTCAATTTTGGGTGTTTTGGGAGGTGGGTGGCCTCGCCGGGTGCAGGGCAGGCACTGGGGGCTCTGAGCATCCCGACCATCCCGGCTTCTCCTCCCGCCGGCACCGCTTTTTGGGGGCTGCCCCCCCCCTCGCTGCTAGATTTGGCCAACATAAAGCTTTTGGGAGGCTTCATCTCATTTCTAAAAGCAACAGGTTTGGCTTTTTTTTTATTTTTTTCCCACTTTTTGGGGGCTGAAATGTTCTGTGTACCTATTTGGTGATGGGGACAAAACCCTTTCGCCTGTCACCCCGCTGTGACCCATGGCAAAGGGACTTCCCTGGGGCTGTCACCGAGCCTTGGACATGCAGCCTCGCCTCGTGGCTTGGTCTTTTCAAGCCGTTTTTAATTATTTTCCCCCTCTATTTTTAATTTTGCACCCTTGGGAATGGGGAACGCAGCGCTGGAGCATCCCCACCCTGATCCAGCGTCGCCATTCGGCGGGGCGAAAACAGCGTTTATTGGGCAAAACCCGACTACTAGGAAAAAAAAAACAACACAAAAAACACAGAGAAAAAAAAAATAACAAAGAAATAAAAGGGTCTGGGGATGGGTGGGGTCTTTTGGGGCAAAATTATGGTATTTTGGGAGGGGGGTGCAAAAATGAAAATAAAGCAGCCATCGCTTCCTGGAGAAGACCGGGCGCACGCGGGGCCGGCTCGCGATTCCTAACGGAGGTTTTTGGGGCTTGGGGTGGGGTGGGGTGGGGTAGGGGGGGGCAATTTGGGGCTTGGGTTGACTTTTTTGGCCATGGCAGATCCACCTCCAAATGGGTGCCGCGGGGCCGGCTAGATCTCGTTGTGCTCGCTGAGGTCTCCGGCCGTGTCGTACTCACTGGAGCGGGGCGACATGCCCAGGTACTGCTTCAGGAACTCGCTAAACCTCTTCTGGTTGTTCCACTTCCTCGCCGATTTGCGCACCCCGATGAAGCCCCCGTACCGCTTCTGCACCCCTCGGGCCGCCGGCCACGAGCCCCTCGTCCCCCTTGGGAAGCCACCGCCGAGCCGCCGGGAAATGTCCTCGTCCCGCGACGGGAAAGCGCCCGGCGCCGTCCCCGCGCCTCCGTCTTCGGCGTCCCGCCGCCGGAGCAGCTCGCTTACCTGCAGCGGGCTCGCCGCCTCCGCCGGCCCCACGGCCCCAAAAACGCCGGCCCCGGTAGCCCCCGGCCGTGGGGAGGCTCGGATGGAGGCGGCGCACATCTCCCAGGTGGCCCGCGGCACGGCCTCGCCTTCGCACTCCAGGATGCAGACCTGCGCGGGGAGACACGGGGATGGGTTTGGGGTCAGAAAGCCCGGAAGGGTTTGGGTTGGAAGGGAGCTTAAGGGGCAACAAATTCCAGCAGCTATGGGGGAACTCACAGATCCTCAAGGGATTTCCTGATATCTACCCAAAACCCACCCTCTTTCAGCCTAAAACCATCACCCCTTGGGTCCTTGGGCATCCCCCCATCCATCCTACTGGAAGACACCCCAGAAAATCACCAGCAGCTCATCAACGCTTGCAAGCCATCACTCAGTCCTAAATTTAGGGTTTTAGCCAACCCCAGGCATCCCAAACCTGATTATCCGCCCCCTTTCCCCACTTCCCCACTGGACCCCAAGCTCCGGTCCCGTCCCGTCCCCATCTACTCCACCCTTGCCCGTGGCCATGTCAAGGGAGGCGGCCCCAAAAACCTCCTAAAAGCCAAGAGGAGCCAGACATCTCCCTGCAGCCAGCTCTCGGGGTGGCTAAGCATGACTTCCCCTCCATAAATCCACGCTGGCTGCTCCCGATGACCTTCGTGTGTCTGGAAATGCTTTCCAAGATGACGTTTGGGACTGAGGTGAGGACAAACCAGCCTCAGCCCCAAATCCTCCTTCGTGCCTTCTTTCCCAAAAAGAGACAATGCCTTCCCCGTGTCCCCAGGAGCCTGTCCTGCTCACCACATCCCTCCAAAGGCCATCAAGACGTGGCCTTCAGGCCATCAAGAGGGACCTCACCACGCCATCAGACCCAAGGGTGCGTCCCACCGTGGCCGGGTCTCATCCCCTTCCAAGGGTCCACCAAGACAGGGTGCAGAGCCAGCTGGGGAAAAGCATCCAGGAAAAAATATCCAGGAGAAGACCCCAAATCAATCAATATCCAGAGAATTTGGGGCTGGAGGGCACGGAAGGAAGGGCTCGTCTTCCTTGGCCTCGTCTTTCCAGCCCAAGTTGGCTTCATGGCGGGCTCTTCCAAACGCTAAACACCAACACGAGGGGGCCTCTGGCTAAAACGTGGTGGTGTGCGTCTCAAAGCTTCCAGAAATGGTCATCTGCAAGGCAAAAAACCCTTGCAGAACCGCTCTTTGCCATGGGATCGTTGACTTTGCTGGGTGGGAGGTGCCACAGGTCCCCAAGTGGTGTACCACGTGGAGCTCAAGCACGTGGCTCCGCAGCAACTCGCCATTTCCAGGTCTTTTTCCATGACAAAGAGAAAAAAAAAAAGGAAAAAAAAAGGTCTGGGATCTCCAGACCTTTGTCACCGCCTCCTGATGATGCTCGGTGTCCCGACCGTGCCCCAGATGGGGATGAAGGATGAAGGACGTCGCATGCACGTAGCAGCTCCAGCTGATGGGCTTGGAGAGGAATCCCCCAGGACGTCCAGCTGGAGGTCATCGGTGTCCCACCACCCATCCACGATGCAGCCCCGTGGGCACCTTGGGGTCCTCAGCCCTCGTGCTGCTGCCTTAATTCACGTGGGAATGGCTCCTGCCACCTCGTGGGGTTTTGGAAGTCCTCCAAGCGAGCGCTGACCGATGCTCCTCCGTGTCCAGAGGCAAAAAAAATATCTGGGGAGGCCGCCTCCCACCTTGGGTTGGCATTTACGGTGTCACCGTGGGTTGGCACATCCCTAGGTGGCATCTTGAAGGCCAGTTCCACCAGCTGCCCTGCCCCAAAGTAGCCCCCATGTCCCCAAAGTGGCCCCAAGACATCTCCAAGGAGTCTCTGAGGTGGCCTTGAGGTGTATCTGAGGTGGCCGTGGTGGCCCTGAGGTGGACCTCGTGTCCCCAAGGTGTCCCTAGGGTGGTTCCCAGGTGGTCCTGGTAGACCCCAAGTGGCTCTGGTGGCCCCCAAGTGGCCCTGGTGGCCCCAAAGTGGCCCTGGTGGCCCCAAGACATCTTCAAGGAGTCCCTGGTGACCTCGAGACGTCTCCAAGGTGGCCTTGAGGCATATCTGAGGTGGCCCCGAGATAGCCCTCGTGTCCCCTTATTGTCCCCTATGTCCCCTCATTGTCCCCAAGATGTCCCAAACCACCCCATTTCCCCCTCACCCCACTGATCCCCAGCGCCAGGGAAGACAGAGCAGGAGGGGGGAGCCCCTTTCAAAAAAAAAACACCATTCTGGACCCAAATCACCGCGATCACGCCCCAAATCTTGCCTCTACCGGGACCGAGCAATGGGGTGGCTGCGGCATCTCCACCGAGCCTCAGGTCCCTGCTTTTTTTGGGGTCCGTTTCCCACCTTTGGGGGCTTCCCCCGTGGTTTATCGGTGCGGAGAGGAGAGCGGCAGCGAGGAGGCTCCCGATTCTTCCCCGTGGGCGGAGGGGGAACGGGGAGGGAAGCCAAAAAATCTCCTGGCCAGAGCCCGGCCACGGCTCAGCGGAGGGGAAAGGGAAGCGTCACGGGTAGGGACGGGCTGATTCATCCCTTTGCAGCGGGATATTTTCGCCCTCGCCGCGTCTCCCCCGGGCTCGACAGCCCCTGATTTTGGCTGCCCCCCCTGGAATATCACAGCCCAGCTTGTATCTGGTCCTGCTGGGGCTCAGAGGAGGTTTTTTTGGGGGCTTTTTGGGTGCTGGTGCCTCCAGAAGGGTGCGTGGTGGTGATGCTGTGAGCCATAAGGGCAGGAAAGCTGGGGATGAGGGGGGGTTTGGACCCTCCCCAAAACCCGTGGCCATCAGAGCTTTGGGGCCAGCACTGCCCCATCCCTTGGGACCATTTCATAAAATCCCGTAGGCGCGGCCACAGCATTTTGGGGTGCCCAAAGGGAAGGGACAACACCACCACCACCCTCATCGCTCATCCTCCCCACCCACCCCACGAACCCGGCGCCCTCCCCAAGGACCCCAAACCCGAAACCCGGTACGGGGGGCACTTACGAGGACGTCGAAGCTGTCCCTGTAGAGGTGGCGGTCGCAGCGCAGGCAGTCCCCCCGGCAGTCCCCCCGCGCCCGGGCGAAGAGGCAGAGCAGCAGCAGATCCCAAAACACGGCCCTCATGGTGCCAAAAAGCAGCAGCGGCTGCGGCCCGGAGGAGACAAAACCCCGTCAAACCCCGGCACGCCACCTCCTAAAGGGGTAAGGAACAACGCTCAGCCCTCCCCAAAATGATTTATTTATTTTTTTTTATTTTTTTTTTAGGGGAAATGATCCTCTCCTTCCCCCCCCCTGCCCAGCTTCGTTTTCTCCAGGCTATCCCATGTCAGGGCTTATTTTAGCGCCGGGACGTGACGGGGAGGCACGGCGGGGATGTCCCCGAGCAGGACACCGCCGGGGCTGGGTAAAGGGGAGCCCCCCGCCTGCCTTTCCCTATCCCATTTCCCCCTCCCCAACCATTTCCGAGGGGGCATTTCGGGTGTTGACCCCCCCCACGTCCCTATCCCGGGAGGTCCCGATGCGCATCGATGTGCGCATCGGTGGCACGTGGCGGCGAAGCGACGTGGCCGTGGCCGAGCAGCAAACATTTTCCTCCGGGATCGGGATGATTTCGCCCCTATGTGTCCCCACAGCCTTCTGGTCCTCAAAAAAAAAATAATTTCCCAGCTTTTCACAAATTTCTGATGGGGTCCAAAACCCACGTGCCCGGCGGCTTCGCCCCGGCGCGGGATGCTCGCAGGCGAGGAAAACCCCGGTGGCGGCGGCGGGGGCTTCGCAGCCCATCCTCCTTTATCATTTTGGGCCACTTTTGGGGTTTTTGAGGATGGGCTCAGGGCTCGTTCCCTTTTGATTTCCCAGCGAGCTGGGGAAATCTTGCAACGGGAGCGGGACCGGTGTCACGGTCACCTTCCAGCTGGGTGACACCGAGCCTCGCCGAGCCGCCGCTTCTTGGCGTTTGCCGGAGGGAAAGCTGATAAGGGGCAGGAATTAAGGTTTAATCTTCGCCCAGCCTCATTAAAACTGGCTGCCGGAGTGAGTCAGAGGATTGGCAGGATGCTCCCGGGAGAGGGCGAGCCCTCCCTCACCCCCCGAAAATTTCGTGGGGGCTGCAAACCCCATCCACGTCCCCAAAGGGGGTTTTTGGATGACCCCAGGAGGGCAAATCTGGCCGGGGTAGGCTCAGGGATTAAAGCCCGGCTGCTTAATGGGAAGATGCTATAGGGTGGGCACGCTGCGAGCCCCCCAAAAATAAAGAAAAAGAAGAAAATGAAGAAAATCAACGCTCTCCACCACGCAGCGGTGCTCAGCCAAACCCCAAAAGGCAACCAGCCCACGGGAAGCGCTCCTGGGCGCACCCAAATTGTGCCTGGATGGTTTTTTGGGGGGGCTGGAGGGAGGCGACATCCCCCGAAAAACGTCGCGGTGAGCCCCGCCGCTCCGGCAGCCCCCCGGGGTTGACTTCTCCTCATTAATATTGGTTTAAAAAAAAAAAAAAGAAGAAGAAAAAGGAGAGATTTGCTGGCAAAGCAGCCTGCGGTCCTGATAACAGCGGGGTCTGGCCATCCATCAAGGCGGGGATTTATTTATGGCTCCGGGTGGGAGGGCGAGGGGGGGGGCGCCGAGGTTTGGAGGGGTGAATTTCGGGGGGCGGCGGACGGGACGGAGCCGGTGGGACGTCAAGAACCCGCGAGGAGAGGAGGAAAATTGGGAAGCGGGCGCAAGAGGGGAGGCGAGGAGCTTTTGGGGTGAAAAGCTGCCGGAATGGGGCTGCTGGGGGGGATGCTGCGTCCTCATCCCTGGGGGAATCCTAATGATGGTCCCAGCACCCCGACGCATCCGGAGGTGTAAATGCGGGGATGCTTTGGGGTCAGGATCAATCCTGCTGTATGGGGACAAGCTCCAAGCCTGGAGCCGACCCTAATTGTGTTTTTTTTTTGTCTATTTTCTCCTAAACCTCACTCTTTCAGCCCAAATCAAGGCCTGACCCGGCGGGCAGGGAGATGTGACCGGGTTGGAGCCGCATGGAAAGGGTCCGGCTGCCTCCAACCGAGCCTTGTCCAACAGTGGCCCCCACCGGCACCGGCTAAAACCCTAAAACGCTTCCCCTCCCGGCTCCTCCAGCATTAAAAAAACGCAAAGTTGCCATCAGGAAAAAAAAAAAAATTAAAAAAATTTAAAAAAAAATTAAAAAAAGGAAAAAGAAACCAAGGGGAGCGACCGAAACCTTTGTGCCGGCGGCCGGGGGGCTCGGGGAGATGCTGGGGGGATTTTTTTTTTTTGGGGTGGGGGGGATTTGAGGCTGCCTCCCCCCTTCCCCTGCTTCCCGGGAGCTGGGCGGAAAAAATGGGCAAAAAAATCGAAAAAAGAGCTCTTCCTTTTGTTGAGCCCCTCTCCAGCAGGTAATTGGCCATAATTGGCCCAAATTGCACAGGCTGCGGCGAGGCGAGCGGCGCAGATGGGGCAGCGAATTTCACGACCGTTCACCGTGGGGGGGGGGCTGAGAGAGGGAAAAAAAAAGGGAAAAGGAAAAAAAAATAATAAAAAAATACATTTTCTTCATTTTCTTCCTTTTTGTGCTCTGTCAAGAAGGGGAAAGGTGCCAGGAGTCCCCCGGCGCATCCCGAGGTGCCCAAGTTGCGAAGTTCCCTTCCCCTTTTTTGTCCTGGATATTAAAAAAAAATTAAAAATATATAAAAAAAGGGGGGGGGCAGAGAAGCCGGGAGGGGAAATTTGCGGTGTGGAGGCTCCGCAGCTTCTCCCCGCAGGCCGTCGGGGACGGAGGCACCAAGAAGGGGGGGATTTGGGGTTCAAAAAGCCCCAAAAAGCCTTCGCCTCTCACCTGCCGCGCCCGCGGCTTCGCGCCGGCTCCTGTTGCGTCCCTGGGCGGTTTGGGTCCAAAAAGGGTAAATTTGGGGGCAGGTGAAACTTTATTTTATTTTTTTGGGCACGTGCAAGCCGAGAGATTTCCCTATTTGGGGGCAGAAATCCCCCTTTAACCCTCGGCGGGGAGAGAGAGGAACGTCGCCCGAAGGCATCCCGAAAACCCCGAAAAGACGGATTGCAAAAAAAGCCAAAAACCCCAAAAACGAAGAAAATGAAGAAAAATCCCGACCCCACAAGAGGATGGGAAGGGGAAGGAGATCTCCTACCTGCGGGTGCGCTGTCAGCCGCCGGCTCCTCAGCTCCGTGATTCCTCCGGTGCCGGTGGCCCCGTGGTATTTATAACGGTGTGCGCACACCCGGCCCTATAAACCTCCCTCCCCGTCCTAACACGTGCGCTGCTGAGCCCACCCCCGGGGGGCTGGGGAATAGGATTTGGGTCCCCCCCTCACTCCCTCCCCATCCTTTTTGGGGACTTCGCTGTCCCCATCCTACAAAGCCCTCGTTGTCCCGGTGTCCGGCATCGTTGTGGGATTTTATTTTTTTTAGGGGGGGGGGGAATCCCCTAAATCGCCACCCAGGAGGGGATTAGGGGGGAAAAGGGGGCACCCCCCCTATAAAAAGACCCGCAGAGAGGGGGTGGATTTGGGGCCGGCAGCCTGAACCCCAGCGCGGTGTCCCCCAGCACCCCGTGGGCCAGGAGGATGGGGGGGTTATGGGGTTGGGGTTGGGGTTTGGATTTGGGATGCCCAAGGGGGTTTTAGGGGCGCCCAGCTCCCCAAATCCAGCCCCATGAGCACTGGGGGGCACCCACCTCCACCCCATACCTCATTTGGGGCAGAATGGGTTAAAAATGCTTCGTTTCCACCAGGGACCCTATAAACTTTCACGGTGCAGCCCCAGGCTGGGGAGGGGGCTCCCCCCGACCCCAAAACAGAGGATCAGGATTTTGGGGGGCAGGATTGGGATATGGGATCAGGACTGGGATTTGGGGGCAGGATCAGGGTTTTGAGGCAGGATTTAGGGGCAGGAATTGGGATTTGGGGGCAAGATCAGGATTTGGGGGGCAGGATTGGGATATGGGATCGGGACCGGGATTTGGGGTCAGGACCGGGATTTGGGGGCAGGATCTGGTTGTGGGGGGGGGGGTCCCTGGCTCAGCGGGGGAAAATTAAAAAAAAAACCTTTTAATTGGGAGGCGCTGGGAAGGAAGAGGACCCCCGGCCCTACCCGAAAATAGGGCTGAGAATAGGGCCGAGCCCCGGGGGCGCACGCAGGGCAGGGTCGGGATTTGGGGTCAGGATTGGGTTTTTGGGATCAAGATCTGGGTTTCAGGGCAGGGGCAGGATTTGGGAGCAGGATGGCTTTTTGGGGCAGGATCAGGATTTTAGAGCAGGTTTGGGATTTTGGGGCAGGACTGGGGTTTGGGGGCAGGACTGGGGTTTGAGGGCAGGATCAGGATTTTGGGGTATTTTCATGATTTTGGGGCAGGATCGGGATTTGGGGACAGGATCGTGGTTTCAGGGCAGGATCAGTATTTGGGGGCAGGGTAGGATTTGGGGGCAGGATCAGGATTTGGGGACAGGATTAGGATTTGGGGTCAGGATCTGAATTTCAGGGCAGAGTCAGGATTTTGGGGCAGGGTCAGGATTTGGGGGCACAATCAGGATTTGGGGGCAGGATCAGGATTTGGGGGCACGATTGGGATTTTGGGGCAGGATCAGGATTTTGGGACAGGATTGGGATTTGTGGTCAGAATTAGGATTTCAGAGCAGGATTAGGATTTTGGAGCAGGATCGGGATTTTGGGGCAGAATTGGGATTTGGGGGCAGGATTGGGATTTGAGGGCAGGATCAGGGTTTCGGGGCAGGATCAGGTCCTTCCCAAATAATGTCAGTCCCTGAGCTGCCAGCTCCGGACCTTTCCAACCCAAATCAGCAGCGCCCCAAATTGCGCCCCAGGTGACATCCCAAATCGCCCCGCTGGGATCTCCAGGTGTCCTTCGTCACCCCAAAAATCCTTCATCGCCCCAAAAATCCTTAATCAACCCAAAAGTCCTTCACCACCCCAAATATCCTTCTCCACCCCAAAAATCCTTCTCCACCCCAAATATCCTTCACCACCCTAAAAATCCTCCTCCACCCCAAATATCCTTCTCCACCCCAAAAATCCTTCATCACCCCGAGCATCCCTCGCTGCCCCCACATCCCAATCCCAAAATCTGCAGCACCGTGGCTCGGAAATCCCCCAAAACAACTCCCCGGGAAGGGCTGGAGGTCAGACCCAGACGGCTCCAAAAGGGCGAGCACGTTGCGCGTCCTCGGCCCCATGGGCATCAAAACCCTAAAAAATCCATAAAAATCCCCAAAAATCTATAAAAATCCCCCCAAAACCTATAAAAAACCCCCAAACCTATAAAAATCCTCAAAAATCTATACAAATCCCCCAAAAAGCGGTGGTGCTGCCCCGGGGTGAAGCAATTCCCAGGCTGGAGGTGGGGAAAAAAGGACAAAAAAGGGGATTTTTGATTTTTGATTTTTTTGGGGTTTGCCTTTAGGGGCACGTCGGTTTTCCGCGGGTCGTGTGACGTTGTCTGAGGTCCCGGTAATTAACCAGGAGGGGATAATTGAGGTCCCGGTAATTAACCCGGGATGATTGTCAGCTGGGGGCAGCGCGCCAGGCAGGAGTGAAGTCCAGCACCCGAAACCCCATAAGAAAGGGTTGGGATTTGGGGAGGATTCGCCCCTTTTGTAGAATAAGGAGAGGATTTTTGTGGTTTCCATCTTTTGGGGTCGCCTGGGGCAAAGAGCGGCCCCGGCAGGACCCCAAAAGGCAACGATCCTTTTTGTAAGGGGGACACGAAGCCTATAGGGTCCGGCACGAGGGGGGCACAGGGAGGGGTTGAGAGATTGGGGTTTGGGATTGGGATTTGGGGTTTGGGATTGGGATTTGGGGTCGGGATTGGGTTTTGGGGTCAGGATCAGGGTTTCAGGGTGGGATGAGGATTTGGGGGTAGGATGGCGAGTTGGGGGCAGGATCAGGGTTTTGGGGCAGGATTTAGGGGAAGGATCAGGATTTGGGGTCAGGACTGGGATTTGGGGACTTCATTGCCCCCAAGCTGACCCCGCTCCCCTGCTGCAGATTTACCCCCAGCAGTGACATTTTGGGGACGAGGGGGGCTCCAAAACCCCAACGGGGTGAGGATGAGCACAATGAAGGCTCTCTAAACCCCATAGGACCGGCACCGTTCCCCTTCCCACCCCACTGGGACTCAAACGGCCCCGAGGACCCGATCCTGACCCCATACATCCCCCCCATAACCCCCTTGTTGTCCAAACCCCTTAACCACGGCGGGGGCCATGCACAGGAGCTCCAAAAATTGCTCCAAAATCCTAATCCTGTCCCCAAATCCCATCCTGCCCCCAAATCCTGATCCTGCCCCCAAATCCCAGTCCTGCCCCAAAATCCCAACCTTGCCCGGAAATCCTTATTCTGCCTACAAATCCTAGTCCTGACCCCAAATCCCAATCCTGATCCCAAATCCTAGTCCTGCTCCCAAATCCCAGTCCTTCCCCCAAATCCCCATCCTGCCCCCAAATCCCGATCCTGCCCCCAGATCCTACTCCTGCCCCAAAATCCTAATCCTGGCCCCAAATCCCAATCCTGACCCCAAATCCTATTCCTGCCCCAAAATCCTAATCCTGACCCTAAATCCCGATCCTGACCCCAAAACCTGATCCTGCCCCCAAATCCCAATCCTGATACCAAATCCTAGTCCTGCTCCCAAATCCCAATCCTTCCCCCAAATCCCGATGCTGCCCCCAAATCCCAATCCTGACCACAAATCCTGATTCTGCCCCCAAATCCTAATCCTACCTCAAAATCCCAACCCTGCCCCAAAATCCTGCTCCAAAAGGGGGGCTGTGATGGGGACGGGGTGACAGCTCCCTTCCAGGTGCATGTTTTGGGGTCACCCCGTGTCACCACCACGACCCTTCCCACTGCACCCACCCCAATCCCCCCCGGGCTCTGCCCTAATCCCACAAGGCACATGGGGTCAGGATTTGTGCCACCTCGCCCCAAATTCCTCCTCCAAATAAAACTGCCCCACATCTACCCATCCCCCAAACCACCCCACAGCGCTTTTTGGGGGAAAAGCTCCTAAATTTAGGCAAACCAGCGCTACAGGGCAGGGAGAGAGATTTGTAGGGGAAATTTTGGGGAGGTGCTGTGGTGGCTGTGGGGGCCATGGCCCTAAATACACATGGAAATGCTTTTGGGGTCCAAACCCCACTCAAACAGCCCCAAATTATCGGGTTTCTGCTCCACCACTGGGGCACTGTTGGGGTTTCAGGGCAGGGTCAGGATTTGGGGTCAGGATTGGGCTTTTGGGGTCAAGATCTGGGTTTCAGGGCAGGGGCAGGGTTTAGGAGCAGGATGGCTTTTTGGGGTAGGATCAGGATTTTAGAGCAGGTTTGGGATTTTGGGGCAGGACTGGGTTTTGAGGGCAGGATCAGGATTTTGGGGTATTTTCATGATTTTGGGGCAGGATCGGGATTTTGGGGGCAGGATGGGATTTGGGGGCAAGATCAGGATTTGGGGGCAGGATGAGGATTTGGGGAAAAGGACTGGAATTTCAGGGCAGGATCACGGTTTCAGGGCAGAATTGGGATTTTAGGGGCAGAATCAGGATTTGGGGACAGGATTAGGGTTTGGGGTCAGGATCCGAATTTCAGGACAGACCTGGGATTTTGGGGCAGGTTCAGGATTTTGGGACAGGATCGGGATTTTGGGGCAGGATCGGGATTTTGGGGCAGGATTGGGATTTGTGGTCAGAATTAGGATTTCAGAGCAGGATTAGGATTTTGCACGGAGCCGGACAACTGCCACAACCCCAAATCCCTCCACCGGGGCTCAGTCTGGACAAAAAAAAACCCTAAAATTTAATGAAACGGGTTTCCCAGTCAAGAAAGAAAACCACCCAAAAGGGATTTCTCCACTTAGGATCCACAAAACCTCTGGTCCCACCCCACACCCAGCGCTCCCCCTGCACCTCCCAGCACCTTCCTGAGGGGCCTGGCCCTAAAATACCCCCCAAAAAATCCCAAATCCTGTCACATCATTGTGCTTTCCAAGAGGAAAACTGCCACATCACCGCCGCCTTCGCACGTCAAGGCTCTGAGTCACCGGGATGTGCAGCGCCTCTTAATAGGGTCTGAGCTGCCCTATTTAGGCCCGGAGCCTGGCGATCCCGTTCCCGTTTTCCTAAATTTTTGTTTATTTACTTATTTTGAAGGAGGTTTTGTGGGATTTGAGGGGGGGAGGAGCTCGTTCCCGTGAGCACACCGTGTTGTGGGGTTTGAGGCCCAACCCCACAGCCCCGCGGCCTGCTGAACCCTTTATGGGTTCGGGGGTTTCCTCTGCTTGCTGTGGCACCGGGGAGGGTGAGAAATGTGTAAAAGCACCCAAAAAGTGAGGTTTTTTACCACAAAAAGGTGCTGTAGGTGGGATAAGGGATGGGGTCAGCACAATCAACCCTCATCCTAAATGGCGGAGGGGAAGGTTGGTCAGTAGGGTGATGGGGGGCCCCAAAAAGTGACTCCATGAGTGGGGTTCCTTAAATGTGACACCATTAGGGGTCCCCCAAAATTGGCTCTGTTGGTGGGGTCCCCAAAATGTGGTGCCATCAGTAGGGTCCCCCAAAAAGTGACTCCATCAGTGGGTTCCCCAAAAACTGGCTCCATCAGTGGTGTCCCCAAAATGTGGTGCCATCAGTGGGATCCCCCAAAAAGCAACTCCATCAGTGGGGTTCCTTAAATGTGACTCCATTAGGGGTCCCCAAAAATTGGCTCTGTTGGTGGGGTCCCCCAAAAAGCGACTCCATCAGTGGGGTCCCCCAAATGTGACTCCATCAGTGGGGTCCCCAAAATTGGCTCCATCAGTGGGGTTCCCAAAATGTGACTCCATCAGGGGGTCCCCAGAATGTGGTGCCATCAGTGGGGTCCCCCAAAAAGCAACTCCATCAGTGGGGTCCCCTAAATGTGACTCCATCAGTGGGGTCCCCCAAAATTGGCTCCATCAGGAGGTCTCCAAAAGCAGTGTCCCCCCCAAAAGATGCTCAGTGGTGGGCACGCCACCCTTTTCCCCTCTTTTTGATGTTTTATTTTTCAACTTTCTGATTTTTGGGGTGCTGAGGGGGCCGGGTCCCTTTGGGCACCCCCAAAACTCAACCCCAGAGCCCCCTCCTCCTCCTCGCCCTCCCCACGCGTTTTGCAGAATTTTGCCCTTAGCAGGCACCCGTTCCTTACCGCAGAGCACGACGGGATTTGTAGTCCTTCCCCGCCTCCCCTCCACCACGCATGCGCGCATCTCCCCGCCCGGCCTTTTTTGATCCGGCGAGAGCGAGCCGCTCACCGATTGGTCGCGGCGGGAGGCCGCGCCGGCTTCTGATTGGCGGGAGGGCGCCTTCTCCTTGCTGATTGGCCGGAGGGCGGCCGGGGGGCGGGGCTAAGGGACGGCGGCGGGAATTGCGACGGCGGCGGCGGGGCCGGGCGCGAGCGGGGCCCTGAGGTGAGGGGGGGAGGGGCGGGGGGGCCTGAGGGGACTTGAGGGGACTTGAGGGGTCCTGAGGGGACAGAAGGGCCCTGAGGGGACTTGAGGGGGAAAAAGGGACTGAGGGGGACTGAGGGGGCCCAGGGGGATTAAGGGGGGGTCTGAGGTGGGCAAAGGGCTGAAGGGGGAAGGGCCTGGGGGAGTCCTGAGGTGGGGGAGGGCCCTGAGGGGGGCTGAGGAGGGGAAGGGGCCTGAGGGGGCTGGGGGGAGGGGAAGGGGCTGAGGAGGGGAAGGGGGCTGGGGGGGGAGGGCTTGAGGGGGTCTGAGTTGGGGAAGGAGCTGTGAGAGGGGTTGGGGAGGGGAAGGGGGCTGGGGGGGAGGGTTTGAGGGGGCCTGAGGAGGGAAAAGGCCCTGAGGTGGGCAAAGAGTTGAAGGGGGAAGGGGCTGGGGGAGCCCTGAGGTGGGGAAGGGCCCTGAGGGGGTGTGAGGAAGGAAAGGGCCCTGAGGGGAGTAACAGGGGCTGTGAGGGGGCTTGGGGGGGGAACAGGGGCTGGGGAGGGGAAGGGGCTTGAGGGGGGGGTCTGAGGTGGGCAGAGGGCTGAAGGGGGAAGGGCCTGAGGGGGGGCTGAGGAGGGGAAGGGCTCTGAGGGGAGAATTAGGGGCTGTGAGGGGGCTGGGGGGAGAAGCAGGGGCTGGGGGGAGAAGCAGGGGCTGGGGGGGGAGGGTTTGAGGGGCCCTGAGGAGGAAAAGGGCCCTGAGGTGGGCAAAGAGCTGAAGGGGGAAGGGCCTGGGGGAGTCCTGAGGTGGGGGAGGGCCCTGAGGGGAGAATTAGGGGCTGTGAGGGGGTCTGGGGAGGGGAAGGGGGCTGGGGGGGAGGGTTTGAGGGGCCCTGAGGTGGGGAAGGGGCTGTGAGGGGGTCTGGGGGAGAAGCAGGGGCTGGGCAGGGGAAGGGGGCTGGGGAGGGAGGGCTTGAGGGGGTCTGAGGTGGGCAAAGGGCTGAAGGGGGAAGGGCCTGGGGGAGCCCTGGGGTGAGGGAGGGCCCTGAGGGGGTGTGAGGAGGGGAAGGGCCCTGAGGGGAGAATTAGGGGCTGTGAGGGGGGTTGGGGGGAGAAGTAGGGGCTGGGGAGGGGAAGGGGCTTGAGGGGGGGGCCCTGAGGTGGGCAGAGGGCTGAAGAGGGAAGGGCCTGGGGGAGCCCTGAGGTGGGGGAGGGCCCTGAGGGGAGAATTAGGGGCTGTGAGGGGGTCTGGGGAGGGGAAGGGGGCTGGGGGGGGAGGGTTTGAGGGGCCCTGAGGAGGGAAAAGGCCCTGAGGTGGGCAAAGGGCTGAAGGGGGAAGGGCCTGGGGGAGCCCTGAGGTGGGGGAGGGCCCTGAGGGGAGAATTAGGGGCTGTGAGGGGGCTGGGGGGAGAAGCAGGGGCTGGGCAGGGGAAGGGGGCTGGGGGGGAGGGTTTGAGGGGCCCTGAGGTGGGCAAAGGGCTGAAGGGGGAAGGGCCTGGGGGAGCCATGAGGAGGGGGAGGGCCCTGAGGGGAGAATTAGGGGCTGTGAGGGGGTCTGGGGAGGGGAAGGGGGCTGGGGGGGGAGGGTTTGAGGGGCCCTGAGGTGGGGAAGGGGTTGTGAGGGGGTCTGGGGGAGAAGTAGGGGCTGGGCAGGGGAAGGGGGCTGAAGGGGGAGGGTTTGAGGGGGTCTGAGGTGGGCAGAGGGCTGAAGGGGGAAGGGTCTGGGGGAGCCCTGAGGTGGGGGAGGGCCTGAGGGGAAGAAGCAGGAGCTGTGAGGGGCCTGTGGTGGGGAAGGAGCGGGGCTGGTGCCCATGGAGTTGGGGGGGGGGCTGCTGCTGGTCAGTGAGGGGGCTCTGGGGATAAGGTCAGGGTTCGGGCTGGGTGTTGGGCAGGGGGGGTGGGGAATTGGGTGAGAAAACGGAAGTTTTGGGGAAGGAGAGTGGGTACGGAGGGAGCTGGGGTGTGTTTGAGCTGTGCAGGTGCACGGGGAGGGAGCTGTGGGATGTGAGGGAAGCTAAAAGGGTGGAAACGTGAAGGGTTTTGGGGTCTGAGAGCAGAGCAGGGCCGGTGGGGAACCGGCTGGCAAAGCGCAGGAGATGTTTCATCACACGGGGGGAAATCAGGCAGCGAGGACTCGTGCCAAAGCAGCCTTTCTGCCTCGCTTCTCTCCTTGAAAAGTCAATTCTGCTCAAGCGAGCTCGTCTTGCTCCCCAGCAGGTCTCCTCCTCCCTTTCCTGCCCCGCTCGGCGAACGTGTCCTCCCGGCCCTGCTTCTTTTTCACAAACTGCTTTGGGAAATCGATGCCGGAGCTGCGCCCCGCTGTGCGGGCAGGGCCGTACCCCACAACGCCTCCCAGTTACCATGGATATAGGCTGCCTCTCAGCGCCCTGCTCTAGCCCTCCTCGTGCAGCTGCATCCCATAATGATGTACCTGGAAGGATTTGCACTCGGCAGTTGGCGAGCTGCGAGGTTTTAAACTTTTTATCTCTTTTTTTTTTTAATTTTTCTAGGGTTTTGCTGCGGCTTGTCATGACTCCGGGTGTTTTCCCCTGATTTACGGGAGGATGGCGACGGAAGCCAAGTACAGCATCATCCGAGAAGTGGGCCGGGGGAGCTACGGGGTGGTCTACGAGGCCGTCCTCAACAAGACCAGAAGCAAAGTGGCCGTGAAAAGGATGCACTGCAACGTCCCCGAGAACGTGGAGCTGGCTTTGCAGGAATTCTGGGCCCTGCAAAGCATCCAGAGGCAACACGAAAACGTCATCCAGCTGGAGGAGTGCGTCCTGCAGAACGGCCGGGCCTTCCAACCCCTCGGCCACCGCTTTAGGAAATCCCACAGCCACCTGCTGCTGATCGAGACCTGCCTGAAGGGCCGGAGGTGCATGGATCCCAAAGCCGCCTGCTTCCTCTGGTTCGTCATGGAGTTCTGCGACGGGGGCAACATGAACGAGTACCTCCTGTCGCGCGGCCCCGACGCCCAGCTCAACCACAGCTTCATGCGGCAGCTCAGCAGCGCCGTGGCCTTCCTCCACAGGAACCAGATCGTGCACAGGGACCTGAAGGCCGACAATATTTTGATCTCCCACAAGCGTGGCAGCCCCATAGTGAAGGTAAGGGGGTGAAAACTCCGCTCTGGCGAGCTCGGCGGCCACAAGTTCTCTTTAGGAGCGGTCTGCTGGTGAGTTTTGTGATAAGCTCTGCTTGTAGCTCGTGATAAGGGCGTCCGGAACATCTGATGCGGGCTGGGTTTTAAGAGTTTTGGAAGGAAGCGCTGGTCACGATGGTTTGTATCTCTCAAGTCCTTCATCCCCTCTTCATCCTGCAGACAGCTGCAGCTCAGGGCGTCAAGCTTCCGCACGCTAAATAATCGGAGACATCAGCCACAGCCAAAACGATGTCTTTTCATCCCTTAAACCTTAAGAACACACAGTCCTGTTACAACAGCTGACACTTCCAGCATCACCGCCTCAAGCACACAATTCTCAGCTTACGGGGAGCTGGGGAACGCTTGGGCTTCGTGCGAGGTGGTGCCCGATCGAGGTAAAGGTGAGCCAGCTGCGTTTCTGGGAGCATCAGAATGAAACTGCTACGTTGCCCTGAGAAGCAGCTGCAAAGCTGGGAGCCTCAACTTGCAGTGCCAAGAGTTTTTGGGGCTGGATGCAATTTTACAGCTCGGTGCCTCACAGATAATTCACGTCTTGGCCTCTTGGATCAATGATATTTGTTCTTGGACCTGGAGAGCCATCGGGGGGGCATTTAAATCAATGCCCTCTTCATCCCGGGGCGATAACAGCGAGGCCAGAGCTTCGGTGTGCTCCCCGTGGGGCAGTGAGAGCCACTCCCACCTCAGCTGTCCCTCCAGGTATCTTTGTGCCCCGTCATTTTTGGGCAGAATGAACCGCACGCAACCAGCAGGCAGATATTGGGTTCCCTCTCCCTAGCTTGGAATTTATCGGGCTGCTGCTCGTAAATATCCTCAGGAATTTGGCGTCTGCCCAGAGCTGAATTTTTCCTTCTCATCTTCCTCTCCGCAGGTGGCAGATTTCGGCCTCAGCAAGGTGTGCCAGGGGAAAGGAAACGTCAACCAGCACCGCTTCTCCTCCGCCTGTGGGTCCAACTTCTACATGGCTCCAGAAGTCTGGGAAGGGCACTACACGGCCAAGGCTGACATCTTTGCCCTCGGGATCATCTTCTGGGCGATGGCCGAGCGGATCACCTTCCGGGACGGGGACACTGAGAAGGAGCTGCTCGGTGAGGATCGGGTGCTTTTTGCCCCAAAAGTGTGGTTCAAAATCCCTTCTCTCCAGCACAAATTTCTCCTAATTTGGCTGCTGTTCCCGTAGGGTTTCCAGAACCTGAAAACATATCACTGAGGCAGAAGGAGCACTTCTTGCATCTACAAATTATTACGTTCAGAAGATGGTTCTTCTGCCAGCGAATGTGTGTGGCTTTTGGGTTTTTTATCCCCAAAATACTTTGTGGGGTTTTAAGGTCTTGAGAAAGATCGCTTTTGGCTTCTTTGCTGCCAGGCTTTCCTTCCCCCAAGGATCTCTGCTCAGACTGGGATTGGCCCTGGTGGCCACCGGGGAGTTTGAAGACAGAAAGCTCTTGGTGAGGCGTCTGTCTTGATGGAGGATTCCGTTATCTGTAGATTTCCATCTGCTCTGGAGTGCTTTTAGTGCTCCCAAAACCCAAACCTGCCCTGCCTGGAACTGTTTTTAGGAATTTTGCTTCTATCCTTGACTTGGCACGTCCAGGGGATGGGAGCACTGGAAGGATGCTCCAAGGAGCCAAGCTATAAATTTGGCAAGGATTTTCAGACAAGCTTCACTGCTCCCTGGCCAAATTTCTTCATTTAGAGATGCAAACTCTGAGGGCTGACCCTCCCGATGGCCTGCTCTGTCCTCTCCCTTCCTCCAAACCCCACACATACACACACTAAATCGTGCTCAACGATTTCAGATCAGCATATTACAGTGGGAAAATCCATCTGGAGAGCAGAGAACGCCGGTCATGCAGATTAGCAGAATAATTGCAGGCATCTACCCCGGCTCTGAGATCACAGAGCACCTGTCCGTCCCCTAAACGTTTAAACCTTTAACTTAAAAGGGATTTCTACACAGGGACTTTGATAAGCTTTTGCACTACCCCTTTAATTTTTTTTTTCTTTAAGGTAGGCTCGGTTCTAATTGTATTATTTATTTCTCTTCAAAATGCCAAACGCTGATAAATCTTTTAGTTCCTGCCTACAAAAGCAAGCAAACGGTTGCAGCTGAGAGCAAAGCACAAACAGATTCCATTAAAATAGCCGCCCGCCACCTCGAGATAAGGAGTTTGCGTGGCCAACCTTTTCCCCACGCAGACAGGTCACTGCCTTTGAAACATTTATTCTTGGCCGGGTGCAGGGGCAGAGCAGCTGAAGCTGTTTTCACTGTCTGTTTGGGAAGCCGGTTAATCATTTTTCAACAAGCGGTGAAATTATTTAGATGACCGGGAGTAAATTTACATTTCCCTGCCTTAATCTCGCCGAGGAGAAGTTGGCGAGCGGCGAATGGCGTGTGCTGTCATTTTAATTGGAAATTGTTTGACTTGCTGAGCAAACAGGGCTTGTGTTTAACTCTTTCAAGTCACCCGAGCCGAGCTCAGTCCCTTCCTGCCCCCCTCGAGAGCTTCCAGGCCTGCTGTTGAAGCGAACCATGATCAGATGGGGGAGGTTCCCTTCAGTATTTGACTTGGCCTCCTAAGCAGTGCTCCTCCTGGTGATCTTTCAGGTGTTTTGCCCTCCAGATCGCCTCTCCCTGCTGTGCGTGACGGCCTTTTGTGTCGATATTCCCCTTGTTTAAGCTGACTCCTTCTACCCCGTGTGCAGGAACTTACATCTGCCAAGGCAAGGAGCTTATTCCTCTGGGCGAGGCGCTGCTGGAGAACCCCAACATGAAGCTGCAAATCCCTCTGAAGAACAAGAAGGCCATGCCGGCCGATCTCTGCGAGCTCCTGCGTGACATGCTGGCTTTTAACCCCAAGGAGAGGCTGGATGCCTTCCAGCTGGAAGCCCGCATCAGGCAAATCTCCTACGGCAAGAAGCGCCAGCGCTCGCTCTCCTAGGCCAAGGGTGCTCAGGTTGGTGTCTGTGCCAGGCTCCTCTCGGCCCCGTGTGGGTTTGCGGGGCTTTTAGTTGCTGACCTGCTGGCCAGAGCCCTCTAAATTGAGTGACCGGGGACAGTTCTGAATATTTAGCGCCAGAACCACCTTGTTAAATTAAATATTCAGGAAATTTGGTTGAATTACCTCTGACAAAGAAACCCCTGCGTCTTTAGCAGTGTGTGTTCAGGGAGTTGGCCGTGCTGCTCCTCGATCTCCCTGTCCTTTATCCGAAATCTCAACTGCTTCTGTAAATGAGGGCGGGCTTCTGCCATCCCTCCAGCACTTCCCTGTGCTGTGTTTGTCCCTTTTGTAATGTTTTTGCTAACGAAATAAAACCCAAGGTGGGCAAAATTGCCGTAGGTGTGCACCTTGGGTATGTTTAGGTGGTTTTTATGTTTTCCTGCCCTGGTTTCGTTAACACAAAGGCCTTGATCCAGCCTCGCAACAACACTGACTCACTCCCATGCCCATTTTTTCTTAAAAACTAACAAAATTCCCAATCCTCGTGAGTTTTTCATGACCTCTCTAGTCTCTACACGGATGGAGGTTTGAATGCCCAGTATGAAAACCAACAGAACATTTTGGATTTTATGTCTTTGAGCAGTTAAGAGCAAAGACATGGACTTGCAGAAGGGAGTTTCCAGGATGTTCAGCTCCTGCTGAACATTTTCTGCTGTCAGGGGCATCCTGGGGTTGAGTTTGTTGCGTGCATTTTAGCAACAAAGTCTCTTAGGTCCCTGTAAAGCACAGGTATTTATGACCTAGCCTGGAAGTCTTCCTCCTGATGTATCCCAGGATCACCTCTCCTCTTTCACACCTGTGTTGCTCATTCCTCTTCTAATTACTTTGTATCCTAAAGCCCTTCTTGACTGGAGTCTTTTTAAAATAACAACATCCTGGGTTACAGTAAAAGCTTCTGTTTGCAGATCCCTGACCTTCTGTTTTCTGTTACCCACTCTCTTCTCTTGTCAGTTCGAAGGTGAACAACCCTTTGTCTTCACCCTTTCTTGTCATCACAACATTTCTTGCAATCATCACACCTCAGTTTTGGTGCGCTCCTAATTGCTCGTAGGATGTTATTAGTGAAAACACTTAATTAACCAAGCCTGTTCCCAGTGCCCATCTTGATAAAGCTCTGCTCTGGTGTCTCCGTTTTCCAAATTACCCACTTCAGTTTTCCCCTGGGCCAGGTTAGCTGCCGTACGTCTTCCTCTTTACTAATTGCAGTCTTCTCCTGTTTGGCTAATACTTTCTCGAGTGGTGCTACATCAAACGTCTGCTGAAATCTCAGTGGACAAACCAATTCTACTTACCCAGGAACATCGGTTTTGTCCCCAAGCAGCAGTTCTGGGGGCTCCGTCCCAGGGCTGGGCTGGCACGCTGTGATAGCAGCAGTGCCACTAGTTGGCAGGCCAGCCCTGAAGTGCTTTGTCCTACAGGAATTTGCAAGAACAAACTAAAAAGGTGGTAACAGCACGGCGTCAGGTCTACTAAGCTTCATTTTCCCCTGATTTTCCTTTTTTATGATGATCCCGTAATGGGAAACAGGCTTGCAGGCAAGGTGCAGAAAAAGAGTAGCACAGCCAGGGCGTACAGACTGCCCTGAAAAGCTGCTGTGGGTCCTGTGGGCTGCTCAGTGCCCTTGCCAAGTGTGTTATTTTGCAGCTTCAGCATTTTTCTTTTGTAGGTGCTGTGTCCCACCACGGTCTGGAGGCCTCGCAGACGACGAACGACTGATTTCTTTCGCGAGGAGTGGCTGGATCAGGAAAGGAGGAGACACAAACCTTGCCGGCTGCCAGTTCTCCCAAACGGTTTTTATTTAAATGGACGATAACTTTATTTATTTGTACAGTAATTTTAAGAGAACTACAAATATTTTATTTTTGTGCAAACCTCCCTTGCTTTTTGTACTTGTGTTCTTTTATGCAGCCCGTAGGTAGGTCAAAGCTTGGCTGGAACGCCTTGAACTGTTTGGCGCGGCCACACAGGAGTTTCTGAACCTGTTTTCTGTTGCGTGTCCTTGGTGTGGAAGGCAGGAGTTGTCTTTCCTAGGTTTATTTGGAGCTTTTTGTGTTAATTCCTCGCTCCGTGTTGCTGGGCCACGTAACTCCACGATGGCTGCTGAGCGAGCTGGCAGAGCGTTGGGTGTCTGTTCTGCAAAGTTTTAACAGAAACAAAAAAAAAAATGTATTTTCCTCCCAGTGGCTTTTGAATATTCTTGCTTAGATTAACTAAAATGCTTTCTTAAAATAAATACAAAGAACGTTAAAGATGCCAACTCTTGATTAGAACGTATGCGTCACTAACACTTAAAGTAGCTTAAGGAATCGTGCTTCCTGCTGTGCTAGCTGCTTGTGCCAGCTGTTCTCACAAGGGAAACGAGAAGGCCTGAACTGGAATCTTGGCAGGTAAAGGGGGAGTCTCATTTGCACCCTGTTTGAGAAATATTTCTGTGTGTCTGCAAACTGCTGCTGATCCCTGCTTTTCAGAAGAAGCTGGGAGCTCCTGAAAGCTTCCTCCGACGCTCTTCTGATGCGCCGGGGTGAAATAGTGCCCTTCAGGGAGAGCTGCCTTCTGTAGGAGAGGAATAAACTGCCAAAAAAAAAAGATAACTTAGGGAGCTCCTTCGCCACACAAAGTCCTTGGGTTGTTTTTACTCCAGACCAGCTCCATTTTTCTGGAATGCCAAGGGGGCTGTGCACCCTCAAAACACCTGGAAAAACGTGGGGCACACAAATGGGAGTTTACTCCTCTTCCTTCTGATTTTGCTATCTAGAGGTGTATCCTCACAGCTGCTGCTGTTTTTAGCTCTCTGCACATCCCTCGAATCTCCGTGCTTTATAAATTAATAAAATGTGGTGTTTTTTTTTTCTTACTAATGCATTAGAGTGCAGTAATACTTAGCATCTGCTTTTTTTTGAAGTGCCATATGTGATTCTAGGTACAATTCAGTAAGTCTTATTCTAATACCGGCTGAATTGGTAAATGAATTTCTGCGCTGACAACCCCTAATTTAACTGACTGCTTCGGGAAGGAGGGGGGAGAATCCCGGAGCTGCCGTCTGTAGCTCTCTGAAAACAAGCTCGGGATTCTGAAGTGATCTAAAGGGTGCACGGAATGTCTGCACCAGGTGGGGAGCAGGATAAAAATGGAAGAGTGAAGGAATCCGCGGGATCCTCCGGGATCAAAAGCTGGGCATAGCTCTCGTTGTAACAATTTTCGGGTAGAGAAGAAGGGAAAGCTGCAGAAGAGTTGCACCAAGATCCACAACTGGAAACGGGGGCTGGGGAGAAGAGGCTGGGAGCTTGTTTGTTACAGAGATGATGAATTCCTAAGGATGCTCCACATCGTTAATTACCCGCGGTCCCAATCTCTTGAAAAGAGGGAAGAAGTGAGAGCAACGTGGCTCTGTGATTCAGCCTCGTATTTCACCAGCTAGCGAGCGCGGAGCTTCGCCCTTCCGCTGCGACGGGGGAAAAATGTGTGAGTTGCTCCTCATCGTTCTCTCCGCAGGCACTGAAATTGATTGTTTGGGATTAAGGCCGCTCCAGACTACTTAACTTCTCTTTTTGTTTCCATGGGACAGAAACAACATCGCTCACAGAGCTGCGAGATAGCCGGGGGCAGGATTTATCAAGGCCAGAATTAACTACTTGCTACGGCCCCGCTCGGGATGAAGTCGGGTAACGCCGGTCTATCCGTCTCCAAAATTAATCACCGCGTCCAGCTTGTTGATCAGCAGAACCCTTCGTTAATCACAGAGCCCAGCACGTCTCGCCACACAGCAGAGCTTTTCCCCGTGCCAGCTCCTCTCGCAGGCAAGGTGTGAAGACTCCCGCGTGCCCCGGCTGGCTGCGTGCAGGAACGTCGTGAGGAGTTCGGCCCCGAGAAGGTAACGAGCTCGTACGGCTCGTTACAGTCCCTGCTGTTCTTTCCAGATTCTTCATTACGCCCTTAATTGATTTTTGCTGAGGCTTTTTGAAGTCAGAAGCAGAGGTTTGCTCCCGGTAAGGCTTGCTTGGCTCGCCTTTATTCTCCCAGAGCTGCAGGATCAGAGAATTTAGGTGAAATTGTTTCCACGTGCTCCACGGTGGCAGCAGGACACGGGTGTAGACCCAAAAATCCGTGACTGTTGTCCCTCCTTTAACTTCTTTCAACATTTGGCCGTTAAGTTTTGGAGAAAGCCACTTCAATCCTGGCTTTTTTCATCTCTTCCAGGCTGTGTTGTGGGCCCCAGCCCCAAATACCAGAGATCCCCACACTGCTGGGATCAAGCCCCTGCTTTCACAGCCTTGCCACCTCCTTTTTACAGGCTCCCCTAATCCTAAAGACCCAGGGAACTTGCCAAGGCAAACAGCAGCAGGCTGTACTTAAAATATACTAACAAGAAACAAATTCCCAGCGCTACCACCTGCCGTGGGGCAGGAGTTTGAAATCCCGGTGTTAGGAGAGGGGAGATTTGCTGGGGGTGAGACTTGATTTGCACAAATTCTGGGGGAAAGCACCGTGGATGGAGCCTCACCAAAGGCTGCAGGCTGGTTTGGAGACGCTCCCTAAGGCAAATAGGCACCCACGGAGGGATTTGTACGCACCAATTTTGGGTTAAAAAAGAAGGTGCAGAGGCTGGTGGCCTTTGGAATGAAACCCCACGGAGCCTGAACAAACTCATGTCCCTGGCTCCTTTCTGGCTCCTGCTTCTCTTGATTTAATTTTCTCCTTTTTTTGCAGATTCCCCAAGCCCCCAGCGAGCCAAATTATTGCCCTGTAGGCAGGAGGCCTCCCCTGCTGCTGCTGCACCACGGACAGGAGCAAAGAAGGCAAACAAAAATCCCAAACTGGCAGGAGGGGCTCGGTCCACCCAGCCCAGTTCTGGGGCGTGAGGCTTTGCAGGCCCCAGGGAGGCTGCCTGCTGTCTTCAGGTATTTCTGGTTAGTTAGCGTGTTGGTTTTTTTTCCCTTATTTATCTCTTTTTTTCCACTTCCATTTTTGATAATGGCCGGAGGTGCTGGGGTTTCAGAAAGCTGAGCGTGGCCTTGAGTTACCAGCTGGACGCAGGAGGTGCCAACCGGGGTCTGAAAATAGAGATTCTGGATTTCCCCCCCAGCTGAACATTTTCTGCTGAATTCGTCCCTTCCAAACATTGCTGTACAGCTCCTGCTAGTGATGTTTTATCAGGCTTGAACACCTCAATTTTGAGCACGCTTTACCCGGGCACAAGACGTGGTTTCTTCTTGAGGTGAGCACCTGGGGCCAGCTGCAGGACCTGGCAGCTCTGAGCCCTCCTGCAGCAGCCAAGCATCTCCGGGGCGCATGGCAGCGGTGGCAAGGAGCAAGGACAAACCCCCTGTGGTCCCCTGGGGATGAAGGGAGCCTTGTAAGCAGCAGCCAGAGGTAGCCCCCAGGGTTCCCACCACCTTTGGCAGCAGAAATCCCAAGCAAAGAGCGGATCCCTGCAGCCAGGAGGGAGCAGGAGCTGCTCTGCAGCCCCAAGCCCACTTAGCAGGCTCTCGCTAATTGCTCCGGCGCTCCTGAGGCAGGGGCAGAAGAGGATTTGAAAGCAGCGAGGAAGAGGTGTATAAATAGAAGCAAGAGGAATATTGAAGCTGGCAGCGCTGCCTTTCACATCAGCAAAAGCACGGCAGTGGAAGCGGGGTGTGCACCCTCCTGCTCCTGCCCCGAGCTGGTTATTGCTGCTCCTGCTGCACCTGAGCCTGTCCCCGTGCTGCAAACAGCGCTGGGGATCAGCAGCAGCCCAAAAAGATTGCCCAGGAAAAAAAGCAGCATGCGAAAATGCCGTGCTGCCCGAGACAGGTGAGCGAAGCACGAGCTGCTCCTGGCATTCAGAGCAGCGCTGCCTTTGGCAATTAATTGCTAAATGCAATTAGCCAGCTTCCTGCAGCACAGCTCGGTAAGGAGGAGGTGCCTGCTCTGGGACGGGTGCTGTTTGAACCAAGGAAAACCAAACTCGTGTAATAACCCTGACTTTTGGCGTGTTGCAAATAATAAATGGGAGGACAATTTGAAAAAGCTGCCTCGTGGCTGAGCCCTGAGGACCAGCAGCCCTGGCTGGGAACGAGCCAGCCCAGCTCGCCCAGCCTCAGCCCCAGCTCCTGGAGCTCAGACATCCGCACGTCACCTGCCGGTGTGAAATCTGTTACCAAGCCAGCACCGTGACACCGTGACAGGGCAAGCAGGGACTGGCCGGGCAGTGAGCAAAACCACGGCTGTGCTGCACAAGCCCTGGTGCAAAGAGAAGCTCTGGGTACAGCCAAGCTGTTCCCGCTGTCTGGGGTCGATGCTGTGTGCCCACAGCCCCCCCAGGAGCCTGTTTGCCCCCCCCCCAATTTGTTATTTGGGTACCAGGTCCCATCCGCTGCCCCTCTGCCCACCCAGCATTAATTAAGTGCAGCTCAAGGAGCAATCACAGCGCTTCAAGCAGCTGCACAAGCGGCTCCTTTCCTCCCCCAGGTTCTCACTTTGCCTCTGCTCCTTTCCTTGTGTGAAGCCCTCCCGGCCATCGTGGCTTTGTGACTGGATGTTCCTGGAGTGTTTCAGGCCCAGGAACGCCGTCAGCCCATCGCAGTGGCAGCGGGAGGCGAGGTTTTTGCTTCGCCCCCCTGCCAGCCTGCGGCGTGCAGGGCAGGCAGAGGCCGTGCCCGGGCTCGTGTCCAGGCACTGCAGAGCCCGTGAGCAACGCTCAAACCCGCTGAGACCTCGCACATCCGAAGGCACCTGCTAACAGGGCTGGCTCCCTGCAGGCCGTGGACGTGTCCCGATGTATTTTTGAGCCCCAGCAGATGCACAAAGCAGCAGCTCAGGGCAGCAGCCCGCAAACCCCAAAGCCCAGGGTGGCTGCAGGCAGGGCACGCACCGGGAGCGGGATTTGGAGGAAGAAAAACCTCAGGCTGAAGCACAGAGGCACTGCTCGTTCGGCTGCGTTCATCTCACCCCCTCGCATCGATTCATCACACTGCGAAACCAACCCCAGCCTGGCGCGAGCTGAGCCAGTGCAGCACGAAAAGAACAGGCAAACGGGGAGCTAAAAATAAGAGCAAGAAAAAAGGTTTTATTTCCTGATAAATCAGCTCCAAAGCTCAAAAAGCCTCGGCCTTAAATAAATGTATCCGGTAGTTCCTGGCCTTGCCGGAGGGCCAAAAGCTTTCAGACGTGGAAGCGTTGAATTTTGCTGGGAGGTGCCTGCGAACGAGGCCGGCAGGGCTTGGAGCATCAGCCTGAGTCAGAATTCGGCACCGGAGCACCTCAAGGATGCTGCACGGCGCTCGCGTCCGTTTTCATCTCAGCTTTTAGTGGCAGGAGCTTCGCACGCCCCATTTACCCGAGGCTCGGAGGAAGAAAAAGCCGCTCACCACGTCCACAAGCCACAGCCGCCACCTCCCCTCTCTAAACCAAACCATCCGTAGAGGGCGCGAGGCTCGGCCACGCGCAGGGTTTGGGTCCCACCAAGCTTTTTTTTTCACCCCCCAAACCCTTCAAAGGCAAGGCCCGGGAGCCTCCCCTCGCTAATTAAACCTTTATTGCCAGGTGTCTCAGCTCCCCCCCGAAGGGCCGAGCCGCCCGTGCGTCAGCAGACGTCAGCGCCGTGCTCGCCGCTGACCCCGGCGTCCGCAGCAATAGATCATGGTGGCAGAAGCACATTTACTGCCCGGCGCCGAGCTTTCCTCGCCGAGCTGCTCCGAGTTAATCACGTGTGGCCGAAGGCTCGGCATTTGCGAAGTTTCCAGAAGGCTCCCGGCAGAGTCATTTGTTATATTTTACTCCCCCAAATGTCAGCTCCTCCACGAGCCGCTGCTCCGCATCTCTACCCCCCGTTTTTTTGATTTTAGCGCTACGAGGACGCAGCGGAGGAGGTCAGAGCTTGGCTGCTGCTTTCTGAGCGTGCCTGTGCCTTTCTGTTTCGTGTCTCCTACAGGTTTGGTAAAGCCAAGCAGGCAGCAGCACCGTGCTGCTTGCTGAAACCTGGACTTGCTCACAACACTGGACACCCGCCCGCCCTGCGCCTTCCTCGCCCGCCAAATGGCACAGCTCGCTCACACCTCGCTGCAAAAGGAAGCTTTAAAATAATTCCTATCTGCTTCAGTTAAATGAATCCCACCCCCAAGGGAAATTTAGGGCCCAAAAGCTCCCCAAAGCCACTTCCAGAAAGGAGAGGAACAGCCAGGAACAGCCCTTGGGCATTCCCCACGGGCAAATTGTGGGGGGATTTGTGCCCAAATCTGTGAGCTACGGGATGAAGAAACAGAAGGTTGGGTGTGGGAAATGAAGTTTAAACTGGACTGAGCCTAGTGGAGGGCAGCGGGGTGCTTGGTACTAGGATAAAGCTTTTTCATAATATGGGTGGCCGAATATTGAAACAGGGACCTAAATGTTGTAGCTTTCCCACGTGGAGATATCCAAGCGTTGGTCAGACAGGGCCCTGAGCAACCTCAGCTAATTGAGCCTGCTCTGGGGAAGGTTGGCCTGGAGACCTCAGAGTCTCTGAGTTGTCTGTGTGTCTCTGTAGAGGTTTGGGTTACATTTTAGTCCCAAATCCTACCACTAGCACGGAGGGAAGTGGCTTCCAAGCCTCGGTCATACAAGGATCAAAGCCCACGTTTTTGGATGGACAGAAAGCAGCCAAGGCAGCAGAAACGATATGCAAAGAGAAGGAATTCATTCATTTTGAAGGCAATTTCAATGCATGTTAAAAGCCCAAACGATAGCATCGGAGTAATAATGGACATTTTTCACACCAGGCTGCCTGATAAAGCCCCCAAATTCAGAGCTCTCAGTTCACCCGTGCTTCAGTCCTGTATTGCAGCGCCTCAGAGCCAGCCCCGGAGATTTGGCAGGCTGATGTGGGTAAGGAGACGCGTGGCGTGCCCGGCAGCTCTCAGGAGCACTGCGTGCCCCAGGGGAGGTGCCCCGTTTGCTGCCGTGGGCTCTTTGCAGCTGGCAGGCTTTGGTTTTCAGCTTCAGTCCAGCACCTTGAGCTTTCCTCCCAGGATTTTCCTCCTCTGGTGTTGTCCTCTCTCCTCCTGGCAGCCGGAGGGCGAGCGCCTCCCGGGGCTCAGTCCAGCCTTTTCACCATGTACGGCCCTTCCAGCTCGTAGCCGATCTTCCTGTAGTAGTTCCTCGTGCCAACACCTGCGAGAACGACAAAAAAGTTTGGATTCAGGGGTGTACCAAAGCAGGTTGAGAAGCCAGGGCCAGACGGGGAAGTCACTCCTGTGGAGGGACAGTGCCAAAAGGAGCCGCCTGCTTTGACCTCCCTGGCTGCTGTGCCGGGGTCGGGATATTTGCTCATTAGCACCTGGACTGAAAATGCTGTTTTTAAGGGAGAAAATGATGTAACGCGGCTGTTATTTCTACCCGGAATCACGCACCCTGTCCTGAGAAAGTCTGCGAGGGAAAGAGGAAGAAAACAACAGTGAGACGTGTTCGAGAGCCAGGAGTTCGGAGTAGCCCGGGTACAACAGCAACCAAAGCCGGGCTCTCGAGAGGAGGCAGCCCAGCTGCAGGCACCGTTACCAGGAACTGAAGGGCTCTAAAGCCCGGCCAGCTCCGTCCAACCGCTCTCAGAAATGAGCTCAGCTCCACTTCAGCGAGACGAGTGGGCCCCCGCCGCCACAATCCAATTTCCTCGTTGAAAAGGCAGCCTCCGAATGCCTCCCTTCTCAGACGGCCTCTTCCCTCGCTCTTCCTCTCTTAATGAGGCCCCGCAGCGCGGGGTGAGCCCGGCCCCACAAACAGCTGCCTGCCCTGCAGCAGGACAGGTCCATTAGAGCAGCCTTCCCCCTCACCTTATCTAATTACTCACAGATGCAGCCGGTTAGTCATCAGGAGGAGGAGGAGGAGGAGGAGGAGGAAGAAGGAGGAGGAAGGATTCGGCATCGCGGCACCGTCGTGAGCGCAGCTGGTGGGGTAGGGCCCGGAGGACAGCCAGGAGGCAGCTCTGTGAGACGAGCAGCCCCTCGTTCCTCTCATCTCCCCCCTCCGGATGGTTCCTGGAAGCTGGGGCACTTGGAGGTGCTTCTCCAGGTGCCCTGGTGCAGCTGGTGACACCCTCGGGCCCCGCGCTGCTCCTCTCCTGCGCCTTCAGCCCCTGCCTTTTTGGCAGACTCGGGGAAAGGAGCCCCCACGTGCCTGCTGAGCGCACGCTGCAGTAGCTACCGAGCTGCTGAAGCGCCCCAGCTCCAGGTAAATGCCCAGCCAACATCCTAGAGAAGCACTGATTTAACCTCAGCATGGGAACATGCATGAAACATCCTCGTCTCCCCCCGTTCTGGCTGAAGCTGAAGGGATCCGAAGTCACTTGGCTTCAGCACGAGCCTGAAAGCAAGGAGAAATCCCAGCCCGCTGCAACCCTTCTGCTCCCTCCTCCTCATCCCTGCCCAGGGCAGTCGGGATCTCTGACCCGCAGCCAACCGTCCCCTTTCTCAGGATCTTGCCTAAAAATCCTCCGGGTTAGCAGAGATGCTGGGAGATGACGCCAGATTTTGGCAGGGAAACAGCAGAGCCACCCCACCGGTGGCACGACTCGGATAAAAAGATGAGCGAAATCTAAGCCGAAGAAGAGTCCTCTTGAAGCTAAGGAACAACTGGAGTAACTCAGGTGATGCTCTTCAACCCATCTCGATTAGCGGTATTTAAAATTCCTTTTTTTTTACCCCAAGATGTTGGGAAAGGCGTGGATTTGAACAGAAGGCAGCCGAGGTGGCTCCGGAGCGCTGCCTCCATTAATCTGGCAGCGATTAGCAGGCGCTGGTTAAGTGCCAGCTCCTCATCCGAGGGCGATGGGGCCAAGCCATTAACGAGACGGATGCTGCAGTCACCTGGCCCCGGGGTCCCAAGCGGGGCTGCCCCTCAAAGGCTCCTCCGAGGACATTTTGCCATCAACGTGACCCAACTGGAGGAGAAGCAGGGTACCAACGTCAGACGAGTTAAGAAAAGTGCAGGTATTAAAGCCACGTGCTGCTCTGGCTGCTCACAAGTCCCAGTAGGGCTAAGGGCTGGGGAAGCAGCCCCAAAATGCCTAACACACATGGTGCTTATCCATAAAGCGAGCTGGAAAGGAAGGCATCTTTCTCTTCCCAAATCCTCGCTGCTCTGCCTTAGGGCTCACCTACCCAGGGTGGGGCAGGCAGATCCTCCAGGGCAGCACTCGTCCCACTCCAAGTTGCACCTGCACTCACGGGACAGAAGAGGCAGCACCCGAGATGTGCCACAAAAGAAATACAACATGAGAACCGAGGAGAAAGGCCAGAGGCTGTCCCAAGAAGCTGTCTGACCTTCTAAGCCAGAATCAGCCGCATCTCTCATTCTAGGGTTTAAAACAGGGATTTTAAACATCCCACATCAAACTCCATGCTCGAGTAGAGCCCGAAGGCAGCAGAGCTTTCAAACAACCCCTCCCAGGCACCGTCGGTGGCTGGGCGAGGGGTTGGGGCTCCCAACACACCGACCTGGACAGAAACCCAGGGCTTGGGGCCAGCTGAGGCGTTTTGGAAGCTTCCCTCGCTGCAATCTTCCAGTGACACATCCCCTGGCGAGGGCTGCTGCTTCGTTTCGCAGCCTTTTGTTCTCTTCCTTTGGTAGCGCCTGAATAACGGCGCAGCCTGCTGATAAAAACCCCCGAGCCTGGCTTGTTACCATAACATTTACACCGCGAAAATGACATAAATTAAAAAAAAAATCTCGCCCGGGTTAGGGGACGGAGCAAGGTGAGCGCCGTGCCAGGGTTAAACGCTCCTCTGGGCCAGGAGGAGGGTGGTGGAAACCAGCTTTGGTGCAGCCCCCCTGCCCGTGCCCTTTTCTGTGCAGAGCCCATAAATACACTCCTCTGACTCAAGCCTGCCACGCAGAAATGTTGCAGTGCAGCAGCCGAGGCCGAGCATCCTCAGAGCTCCCTTCCCCACGGCTCAGTGGTCGCAGAACTAAGTGAAAATGAGGCTGTTTTCAGGATCATTAAAGCGCTCCTAATAGTTCATAAAATTTCCATAGCAGAGGCTTACTGAAGGCACACGAGAGGATTGTCTCCGCGCCGGCCTCCGCGTCTTTTGGCAGCATCTTCGCATCTCCCTTCCCCTTAAAACATTTCTTAGAAGCAGTTTCTGGGCAGCACAAAGCGAACCCGAATCGGCCGAACCTCCCAAGCTGCCTCCAACCCTTAACGTGCCGACCGCAGTTCTGCCGAGAGCGAAACCTCTTCCAAATTTTGTGAGATCTCCAAGGGTGCTGAGAGAGGGACCGATGCTTCCACGCGCCCACGGGGACATCAGCGACGTTTTGGCATCAGCTTCGGCTGCACAGAGCTGGGCTGGGGGCTTGGAAAGCCACAGAAGGATCTGAAATTTCAACACAGAGAAAAGAGCAGAGGGAACTGAAGCGCTGGGAGGGTCTCCTCGGTGTCCAAGCACGTCCCCCGTGATCGGGCTGCTGCTGCCAAAGCGCTAGGAGCACTCAAAGGCCATCATTGATGGCTCACAAAGCTCACATTTTGGAGCTCTCAGGACTTGGGGTCGGGTGACTCGGAGCGTGATGTCAGCGGCGAGCAGCAAACACAACCCTCTTTTTCCCCATGAGTGTTGGTGGAGACCCCGGGCTGCTAGCAAAAGAGAAGTTTTAGGTTTTTTTTTTTTATCCTTCTCGCCTTGACCTCCACTCACGTCCAAGAAGAAACTTGGCTGGCCGAAAGAAAAACGCCTCGTTGTGAAATCCACTGAATCCACTCAGGACTTCAAGGCAAAGCTGACACCGAACGGCACCTGGCAGCCACCCAGAGCTCGGGCAGAGACGTCTTCAGGTTGGGAGGACCTGCTGAAACGAGGAAGGGTCAAAACCACGGGCTGAAATCCATAAGGGTGGCAGGGAAAGAGGAGAGGAGAGAACTTGTTCTTGTCTATTGTACTGGATGCTAACTAAAAAAACCCACATCGCCTTTCCAAAATGATCCATGAGTTAAGAATGCGCGGGACATCCATCCCCGACCTCTGATGAGTTTGCTTTGGCATTCGCAGTGTTCACAACGCTGGATTTTATCTGCAGGGAAAACACGAGGCGGCTTCACACGAATGGCGAGCAACCGACCGCCGAGAACGGTAACAATGGGGAAAAGGAGAAGGATTTGAGATAACCAGAAGGAGTTGAGATAACCAGAATGCCTTATCAGCACCCAGGAAATGGGAAAAAAAAAAACAAATAAAACAAAAAACCCACCATTATTAACATTGCTGAGGAAACCCGAGCGTTTCAGAGGCATCGGAAAGAACATTATTAATTTAAGAAACCAACGAGCAACCCTTACACCGATCCCTGCAGCAAAGATTTCTTTTTTTTAGATGGGGTAATTGTCACCTTATTTCCCCAAAATCTCACAAATACGAGAGGAAGCACAGCCATGCGCACTTTGCTTTTAAAACAAGGGATTCTGTTGGGAATTATTGAGAGCTATGCACACTCTGGCAGCCATCAGAAAACAGAATCCAGGAAATTCAAGTAGAAAACAGGAATATAATATTATTTTTTTAAAATAAGATCACTGAAAGCATTCATGAGCTTTAAAAATTGAGCCCTTGAAACCATTTTTAATATTTTAAAGCATCTCTAAGCATGGTGGAGCTCCACCAGAGCCACTCTTCCCATGTTTCAGCCCTCTCTGGAGGGACCGAAGGCAGGCACGGGAGAGTTCAAGTGTTTCGTGACCTCCTCCTGCTGCAGCAACCACAAAGAGCTAATTAGCGTGGCACTTAGAGCCGTGATTTAGATGTATCTTTATGGACTCTTCGTATCACCGTGTGAGGAGGGCTTCGCAAGCACGGGCTGGCTGATTTAAGAGCACCAAAGGCGGCGGCAGCAACTGTGCCGAGTCTGTGCGGTGCCGTTTTCTGAACCTGGGAGCAGGATCCCCACCTGAAAGCCTCGATTTGCTTCTGTCAAACGAACGCCGTGCTCCCTTCCCGCACAGATTGCTTGCCAGCAATTTTAAATGACTATTTTCACAACACCTCTGTCTAGCGGGGAGGTACTGTCATCACCGCGTCCCAGAAGAAGAGCCAAGATCCCAGGCAGCTGGGGAATTTGTCTGAAATCACAAATCGAGGCTGTGATAAAAAGCGTTTGGATTCCTGCCTCTCTCTTCATCAGCTCACCAACTCACCTCTCTGCTACAAACACCGATCGCTTTCGTTTTGGGGACCGGATTATTGCTGAAGCCATGGGCAGAAAGCCCCAAATATCCCCGAGCGTCCCCGTAGCCAAATCCAGTCCCTGCTCTGAAAATCCACGTTCAAACCTACACTGGGGGCTTGATGTGAATGCCAAGAGATGCCGTCCCTTTCTGATAACATTGATCCTTCAATTTGGGCTCAGCTTCTGCTTGATAAATACAACTGATGGAAAACTCACCTCTAAGTAACACCAAGGGACACCTTCATTCCCTCCTCTGCAACCTGCTCTTTGCACACCTGTAATTTAATTTAATCCGATTTAAATCCACGATGGCTTGGCCTAGTCTACGACCTGGCTAATTTGAAAAATTCTTTTCTTCTTTTACATCTCCTGCACAAAAAGCAGCAGCATCCCCTCACCCAGCTCCTGCAGCCACAAGTGGGAGGCTGGAGGTGCCAGCAGGAGTTTCGTGAGCTCCTGCAGAGTCTGACCACAGCCCGAGTGCTTTGTGAGGCACAGATGCACCAGCCCTGCTCTGGAAAGGTGTCTCAGGACCCCGAGAGAATAATTTAGTGAGCTGCTTATGGGGTTTTACTAAAGCAAAGAACACACACAGCACTGCTCTCATCCTGTCACACTGAGGAACGTGTCTGTGGGTGATGGTACAAGGAAAACCACAGCAAAAGCCTTGGATTATTAACAAATTGATCATTTGGGCGGATTTGTTCTTAAAGCCAAGTCTCAAACCCAATAATAAAATGTAATAAATCCAAAGGTAGCATTAAAGACCTGATTTGGCAGCGTTCAGCTTTTGGGGTGCCGTTCCTCACACAGGAGGTGCCCCGCTTCCACTTGCAGACTTGCCGTTTGGAAATCAGCTCAGAAGCATCCCCGAGCTTCCAGATGGTGAGATTCCAGCTCATTGATCTCCTTATTACAGGAGCAAGATTTCATTAACGACTACACCGGCCTGCACTGAAAGCAGCCCCGGTCGGCAGAGGGAAAGCCTTTAACGGGGACAGACGAAGCCGGAGCTCGCAGATCTTCCCACTCTACCCCAAACAAAACGAAGTATTTAAGACCTAACCCCAGAACTTTTTCACTTTCACGAAGTGCTGCCACTGCTATGGCCACCGGGCATTGAGGGAGACGGGGAGAGCGAAACGTTTCTGCTGCTAACCCCCCAAATTTGGCAAGTTTGTGAGGTTTTAGATGCACAGCCTATGTCATGTCTTGAGGCTTCTTCCAGAGATAGTTGCCGAAATATTCAACCCATCTGGTGAAGTATTACTGAGAGGCTGGGGATTTAGGATGACTCACCAGGCATCAGAGGAATTCACGATCAATTTTCTCTCCTCTGGCCTGGGAGATTTTAAGCGCCGAGGAAGAAACACTCGGCAATCTCCAGAGCCGGCCGACCAGTTATTAAACTGGCGTACCTGAGCACCCACCTCATCCCACAGCAGCTCTCCAAGGAAGCTCTCCCCACGCAGTGCAGAGCTTTGGAAATGGGTTTCAGCAGCCGCCCAGCGCGGGAAGGTGGGATCTGAAATCAGCCTTTGCTTCTCGACCCCCCCCTCTCTTGCTCATCAGAGCCGGGGGAGACCATTAATGGCACAAACACGAGGTCTGGATCAAGGAGCAACTGGAAAAGTTTCCATAGATCCGGAGCTGAAGAGCTCAACCAGACGTTAATGACCTCTGGAGAGCAAAAGGAGGGAGAGGAAAGAGCAGGAAGAGGGGAGCAGGAAGGCTCCCCATGCCTCTCAGGAATCCCTGCAACGTGTTCCCGTAAGTCACAGGCACGCTCAGCAGTTGGGGTGGCTCTGCCTGAAGGTTGTCGCCTCGCACACCTTTAATAAATGCATCAGGACACTCCAAAAACCGACTGCTGCCGATCCACAAGGAGCGAGAACGAGCAAACAGGGAAAAAAAATCCATCAGGATTTAGCCTCACCGCTGCCTGTGCTTGCTTCATTGCCCCTCTTGCGAATTCCTGAGACGATTCCTAAAAGTTTGTGTGTTGTGGAGCCCAGGAGCACCACGAGTGGATGGGGTCACTCCATTTTGCACCTCTGCAGTGCGAGGAGGTGCTTAGGAGGCAGCTAATGAATGAAGATCGTGTTCATTTAACCTGGTGCTTAAAACTGTGCGGGCATCACCCCTTTTACCTGCTCTGCAGAAATAATTTCGTTTGGCTTTGTTCTCACCAAAGCACACGGGGATGGGCAGCTCGTGAGGGCTGTGAGGGTTTTTTTCCAGCTCTCCCCCAGCTCCTCTGCTGCTGCAGCTAAGGAAGGAGGCCGCCGAGGCTCGGCACCAGCTGATCCTCCATTCAGAAATCCAGCCTGCCTTCCCGTCGCCACCTTCAACCCCCGGCGCACTCAGGCGTGCAGCGCTCCTGGCCCGCGTCCACGTTAATTTTCTACTTGACAGAACACAAATAGAAACCTGGTCTGGGGGAAAAGTGATCATCTTGCCGCATAGTAATTAGCTTACGGTGGCGGTGGGGGGGGGAGGACGGCCTCCACGCTGCCTCGATAAGGCTGCTACGTCACGAGATCTCGCTGCAGGGAGCCATGAAAGCTCTGTTTCGGAAGATGAGGCGTGCCCGTGTGGGTCTGGCTGCTGCTCCAGCCACCGAGGAAATTATCAATGAGGTGCGTTTCGAGGCAACCGGAGCCCGGCGCAGGGACAGGTGACAAAATGCCTGCACTTCAAAGGGAATAAAAAAAAAAAAAAAAAAAGAGGAAAGGGCGCTTATTAAAGGACCTCTGCGCGTCTGGTTTGAACAGGGCGAGCACCTGCGCTAGGGGAATTCAATCTCATCCCCCACCCCTCCCCAACAAGCATCTTCTGCGCAGAGATAAGGAGACAATCCTGTTGGTACAAGCCAAGCTAGCCGGCTTTGCCGATGCCAGCACAAACAGATAACGCTGACAGACGTCACAGCAGATACTGCAGTTGGGAAAAAAAGCCCTTCCGTGGCCAGAGGGGTGTATTTATAGAGACGGCTTTTTGCTGCTCGAAAAGTAATTTACAACACGGAAATACTTTGTCCGCTCCCTCCCGGCAGCGGTCTCACCTCGGGCACCTCTGCTTTCAGGGAGGCAGCTCCTGGGTAAGGGCACTCAGTGAAACACCAACCTGTTAAGGATGACGTGGCAGCGTGAAGTTGTCTGTCCCCTTTAGGAAGATGATTTAAGATGGGTAGATAGGGGTAGGGACAGCTCCTGGGCAGCTGGGCACCTTCAGCTCCTCTGCTGGGAGTAAAAGGAGTCCCCTCGGTCACGGCCCCACCTCGACTTGGCACGTGATGCTTGGATTACAGAGGTAAAACAAAAAGTGCTGTCACTCAGGTGCCACTGGTACTAAACCTGCTGATCTCTGCTGTCTCCACGGTAGGTACAGGTGGAGGGAGCTGCTTGTGCTGAAATACACCCGGTGCCGACAGGGCTCTGCGCGTGCCAGGGCTGTAAAAGCTGAGAGGAAAGCGGCTGCCACGCAGAGATGTGTGTGGATATGTGAAGGGCACAGAGAGGCAGTGCCGGGCAGTACAAGCAGTGTTTGGAGATGATACCACTGGAAACGCACGTGGAAATTCAATGGCAGGAGGGGCCACATCCTTTAAAACAAAACAACAACAAAAAAAACCCCACGCATCAATATCGCGCCCAGAGTCAAAGCAAAGGCGTTGCGGTGCCAGGACAGGATGTGGGTTTGGCACAACCCCAACCCTCCTGACAAAGAGGAGCGTGCGATTAAGGACTTGGCAAGGAGCTGGCAAAGCACGACAGCTCAGATCGTGTGCTCGGAGCCAGGGGAGCGTAAGCGTAAAGCCAGGCTGCCCGGGCACGGGCGAGCTGTGACGCACGGATGTCTCGTGCTCATTTCTTGCTAAGCTGCCTCTTGGCACCGGCTGGCCAGAGCTGCTCAGGTGTCTGCCAGGGCTCTGAGCCATTCCAGGGGCACCGAGTCCTTGGGAGGGAGCTTGAGTGTGTGTGTTTGTGCTGCTGCCATCGCTGCGCTGCCACGCTCACCCACGTCTCCGTCCGGAGTTCCTAGGTGGCTGAAGTGAACGACACGTGTTAAAAGAACAGGAACGTTTGGGGTGGGAACTTTCTCAGAGCTGCTCCTGCATCCACATTATTTAAGTTCACAAACCTTATTTGCAAAGGAAGCAGGGAAACATTCCTGCCACGTGTTTCTCAGCATCATGTGTAACTATCTCACATTGAAGAGGAAGGGCTCTGTCCTGAAATCTTATTTTTCAGATGCTTCAAGTCATTGGAAAGCACTGGCTTCAGTCTCTCTGGTCGTCGTTACTGCAAAAGCCAGCCACCAACATGAGGGGATGACACCAGAACAATCAAGTCGATGCTTAGAGGAAAAACAAAGGCTCCATAATGGAGGAATTTGTGTAAGTGCATCAAGGCAGGAGCTTCGTGCTTCTGTCATTTAGGGTGGAGAGGCCTCTGGACTTCCAATGTTTTAAAATATCTACTGCATTTCACATGCTCCTCACTGGTGCTGTTTTAAAGAAAGTGTAATTCTTTACACACGTGATTTTCCTGAAACTAAAGCACTACAGTGAAAAATACAGCTACCCTACCTTGGGTCGCCAGTGTGTGCATCCCTGTACGAGGGGCAGATGGGGCGAGTTACGGGGTGCTGAGCAGCAAAATCAAAATAATGGTAATAAGAACGATCAGGGAGACAACAGGAAAGGTTTTGAAGAGGGCTTGCCCTTCATCCAGCGTTACTTAGGCTGAAGGATGACTTCTCCCAAGCTCAAGGTAAGCCAGCGAGGCACTAGAAAGCTCGGGGAAAGGGACGGGGAGAGGAGTTTATCAGTTGTTGCAGGCAGACAGACTGGCAAGGCAGCGAGTCCCTGGAGGCTATCGGATACAAAGGCACTCTCTGACTTTAGAAGTCCTTGAGCAACGTGCGGCTGGAGGGCAAGACGATGTCTGGAGGCTCACCCGATCCTGACTCCCCTCCCCAGACACCCGGCATCGATCTGCCCCGCTGCAGCACGCTCCCGTCCCGGTGGAGGCAGAGTCTGGAGCAAAGAGGCTGCGAGTTGGCTCAAAGAACAACAGGTACCAGGGCTGCGCTCACGCCGCAGGCTGGGAGGAACACGGGGAACGAGCACGGAGCTCGTTTGTTTGCTCTAAATCAGCCTCTGAAGGCTGTGCAGCTTCTGACAAAAAAAAAAACAAAACCTTACTGGTTGAGTCACCGCATGCAACTGCTCCTCGCTGGCTCCCAAAAGGAAGCGCCAAGACCTACGGGCTGCAAAAAGGGAGGCACACATCGAGCTCTCCAAAATCCCATCCTAAATTAACAGATACCTGCCTGCTGCTGGAATGGTGAAAGAGGTCCCCAGAGGTCCCCAGAAGGGACTGGAGTAGCATCATCCTGCCGAAAGGAGAGAAAATGCTGACTGCAGAGCTCGAGCACCTGGTTATTGCCAAAAAGGAAGAAGAAATTACAAATTCAACAAGCTTACTGGCCCATCCGCTGGTCTCAAACACCAAGGTTGTCTCTTTTTTTTTTTTTTCCTCCACGTTTTCAGCGCCTAAGGACACGTGGATATCAGAGGGGGAACGTGTTTCAAATTGTTTTAGTGTAATTTAGGTTTTTTGGGGGGGGCTTTATTCAAGGGGAAAAAGATGCAAATCCCAAGCAGGTACAAGTGGAAGCAAACCAAAAACCAAACAAAAAATGCAAAAAAGCAAAAAAACGCACACACAAAAAAAAACACACACCACCACCACCACCAAAAAAAAAAACAACAAAAGGCAAAGAAAACACACATGCAATTACAAATGCTGGAAAATGGAAAAACAGACATTTCAGATCAGACCTCCCCAGAGCTCTGAATAATAGAGTGATGCCTCCAGGGTCTACCATTCAGCTACCCAAGCCTGCATACTAATATACTACTCACATCAGAGGAGTAGAAAGGCACCACTCATGCAGAAAATTACCTTAAATGAGCAACGACTTCATGATAAACAAGCCGCTTGCTTTTTTACTTTGCTCTTTGATTTAGGTGGTGGGGGGCACCTCCTCCCTACCAGAGAGCATGCTGATGGCTCTGCGCTGAAACCCCGCGAGCAAAAACCCCAAAACCTCCCCGTTGCTGCAAATGTTGAATTCTGGTTTGTTTGGTTGAACACCCAGCAGCCAGGAGGCAAGCTTTGGGAAGAGCATTTGGAGGATTTGCACCTTGGCAGTGCTGGAGGTGTCACCACAGCATCACGGAATGAGAATATCCAGGGCTTTGCTCGTTTCCCATGCCCTCAGCACCCGAATTTCCCCACATGGTGCCAGAATCCGAGCTGCCCGTCCTAATGCTGCTCACAAATGCTCGTCTACGCCTTGCAAAATGCACTCCTAGCGCATTTGTCATCGATTCTATAGTCAATTAAATGCAGTTCTCCCACCGGCCCTCTTCAAATGAAGTGATATTTAACTAGATGCTCCACGAGGCAGCTGCTGTACAGCCGAGCTTGCTTTGTGCATCATTCCCCGCTTCATTGCCTGCGATGACTCCTGGGTGCCTGATGCAGGGGACCTCAGATTTTCCTTTGTTTGAGCGTAACCTTGCGTGGTTTCACCTCCTGCTGGAAGGGCGATCCTGGTAAATCCTGCCGCATCTTTCGCCTTGTCTGCTTGTAGGTTAAATGCCTCTAAGAGCAAAGAGGCAAATTTTGAGAAGGCAGGCTCAGCCGATCGTGTTTACCCCAAGAGCAGCGAGAACAAAACACTGTGGAAGGAGTCTGCAGGGAAACACATTTTTTTTTTTGCTAGGAGTACAAACTAATGTTCTATGAAGGAGCGCAGGAACTGATGGCGTTCATTTGCACAGTCCTGTATGTGCCTGAAAAGGAAAATCTGCTAACTTTTCAACGAGTACCTCGGCTCCTGGCACAGGGAGAGGTCCTCGCCCTGCTCTGCTCAGGGTGAGAGCAGCTGATGAGGTGCAGGATGCTCCCCAGCCCATGGGGTGAAAGCAGCAAAGCAGGGAGGAGAGTTACTGCTTCTCCACCAGCCTCCAGAAGTGAGCAAAGTGCCCTGGAGATAAGGCTGCCTTAAGCCAGAAGTAAATTCTTGGCTGGAGCAGCGGTTGAAAAGGTGGCCTGCGAGCCTGCATCACAAATTTGGGTTGGAAACACGACAAAGGATGAAACCCGCGACTCGATAGACTCCAAAAACCCAAAGCTTTGACTTGAAAACAAGCTTTAAGCCCTTAACCCCCGTGCAGGCTTGAAAGGGAGGATTACCACTTGTGGGCAGTGTGAGAACACTGGCGGTCAGAGAGGACGATTCCGAAGCAAGAAAACCACATTTATTTTTAAATCCCTAAAAACTGCTCTTGCTCACACTTCTGATTCAAGTCTATTTATACCGCCGCGTATTACAAGTCGCTTGCATGGAAGTCACCTCCATTTCCTCGTGGATCTGATCTCTAAATACTTTCTGCCTAAGCCAGCCTCACGGTTTGTGGGTGGTTTTTTTTCCCCCCCCAAGTTGTTTGGGTTTTATAAACTCGGGGATTGTTTGGGTTGAGGTTGGAGAAAGAGTTGCTGAGGATGAAGGGAGCACAAAAGGTGCACAAAAGGCATCCCCACACATCCAGCTCCTGTGTCAGGTTTGTCTCACTGGTTCTTTTGCCCACTCTAAGGAAAGCTCCTGCAGATGGAGACAGGAAAAAACACGACGGAGCACACACCAGCAAGAAAAGCATGCACGGAACGGTCAGATGGATGCAGACCTCTGAATTGACTGGATTTTCAAAACTTAAAACAGAAAAATACCGAGGTATCTCAGCGCAGCATTGCCTGGAGATTGTGCAATGTCCATCTACACAAAGCCTTAACGAATGAAGATAGTTGAGCGTGGCTTAGAAAGTGGGAATCTGGGACAGACACAAACCAGACAAAAGTCTCTGGTGTGTATCATACAGAAGTGAGGCCACATGACTACATATTTTATGTAAATATATTTATATATATGAATTCATAAAAATATAAAAGCTTCCTACCAAAACATGCTGGCAGAATGCTGTTTTTTTTGCAGCAGTGTCCTTGTTAAGCAACAACAGCAATATTCCTGTTCATGCCTTTTTTCAACCTTTTTGTTCAACCCAAACCCCAGTTAAGCCAGTAGCAAGCCCATTTTCACAGCTGTTACATTCTTAAACATATAAAAGTGAAGTTCTTTAAGAACTAGGGGATTGTACACAGTAGCTGTTCCATAGCAGCAACCCACTAGCAGGGGTTTATCCTTGGCTTCTCCCAAATCCACCTAATTAATTATTTTTTTCAAAGGCCATCAATCTAAAGCAGACAAACATCGCAGAGGCACTTCATTAACGTCCCCATATTTCCACTTATCTTGGGCCACTTCTTCTCTTATTAATAGCTAATGAGATTGGCGTTTCTAAAAATATCCAGCCAGCGGGGGAAGCAAAACTCCGGGGAGCCCTAGCGAACCCCATCAATCCTCGCAGCACTTCAGAGCCTCGTCCTGTGGTCTCCTGGGCACACCCCGCCAGTTGGCAATCTCATTCAACATCCAATATGAACTCTGAGGCACCGATTACTTGAGTAATTTATTACTTCGAAGGTGACCAAAAGGCTATTTACATGAGCAAATCAAGGGACTTCAGAGCGTTATCGAACGTGCCCTGAAACTTTACCTCTGATTCCTACGCCAGCTCCGTTTCTCTCCCCTTAACGCTCTCCCTTGCAGGTGGGTTTAACACCGGTGTGATGCATCAGATTTACTTTTAGAAAGTTCTGAACCTCTGTAACTGCAAAAGGCAAAGGCACAGTTTCCTTAAACACATGAGACAGCGTGCTCGAGCAGCACCAACAGACTGGGGGATGAGTCACCGACTGTAATGAACGATTTTATCTCTCGCGGAGACTACAGAAAACAGGTGGTATTAGTTTAATTTCTATTCACAGCCTTGTGATTGTGGATTCCTGACTGCTGCAGCATGCATAGGAGAAAAGATGTTGGGATCAGTCACCCCAAGCTGATTATTACGGTCCCAGCGATCTTAATCAGGAGGCAATCATGACTTACTCACTTGTCTCCCATTTACATGTTTGTATCGAGTGATTTTACAGTACTGCCTGATACGGAATATAAAAATGTGAACGCGGTGAAATACGCCACTGACTCACTGCTGAGGGGGAAGGAATTTGTGCCCTCCTGGAAGCAAGAAGTGGGAAAGTGCAAGACACAAACGCCTGACCCAGCCAAAGGGACATGCGAGCTTGCAGGGAAGTGAAATAGTGTTTAATTAAGGGCATTGACTAGGCTACGCGTGGGAAGGAAGCGGAGTCAGAGGGGAAAAGATTGTGACTGAAGTCCTCTGGGGTGCCTGGACGAAAGAAAATTGGCTCTGGCAGCTAACATGCTCCTGCGAGGAGAGAGGTTTTCTAGCAAGTGAGGCTCTAACAGCCACAGCTCGGGATGTCAGGAAATGTTGGCTGCTGCCCTGAGCAGGCAGGGCAGCGAACCACCTGGACAGGAGAGATGTTGCTGCTGTAACCTTGCTAAAAACAGACTAGGATGACTTTTTTTTTTTCCTTCTTTCCTGTTTGTCGTAACAATTGTGACGGCACTGCTTGTTTTGGATGTTGTACATCAATGCTTTCATTTGAATTGACCTTAACCTGCCTTGAATTAAATGCATTTCCAAGGTAACCTCAAGCCACGCTTCAATCCAAGGCTGTGGGAACGAATCAGCCAGAGACTCCTGGAGCCCTCTGGACAAACCTGGCTCCCAGATTCCTTCTCTAAAGGGTGAGCAGACCCTGGAGCAGCCGCATGACTCCTGGCGTGGAGAGAGGGAAGTGTCTTCAGTGATGGGCAGAGCAGAGCAAGGCTCCCTGGCAGCAGCAGGGCACCAGGGGACACCCTGCCACTTGGAGATGTGCTGCCCTGAATCAATCAGTAGGAGATGTCCCTACACAAAGCCAGGGTACACAGGTCACAGATGATGACTGCTGCTAATTTCTAACCAGAGGTAAACCTGAATCTTAGAGATGAGCCCTAATTAGGCAGTAATCACAATCTTTTGTAAAGCCTTACCTTAAAACCTCACGCTTTTTGAAGAAATGAAAGATTGAAGAGAAGTATTTCTAATTTGCAAAACAAGAAGTGTCAGAGTACAGAAACTCAGCGATTCACTCGGTTACTTTACCAGCAGAGCCTCGGGAAGGTTTTGGTCCAGAAGGACTAGCACTGACCCACACAGTTCTCTGGCAGAGAGCATGCATCAGCATGCATCGGGGACCATTCCCTGAAGAGGCAGTTTGGATGTTCTGGCACTATTTAATTAACTAGTACTGATGTAGCCATTAAATGCCAGACTGGAAAATACTGCTGGAGAAAGGACGCTGTTAAAGAAAACACTGCAACAAAGCATTAATAAAAACATGTAGTACTAATGAGATAGGGAGCCCTGCGAGAGACATTTTGCAAGCAGATTTCCCTTACAGGCTTCTCTCGAGACAGTAGGGAAAATTTTGCAATATGTTGGAGCCCTCACCTCCCAATGGCTTCCCAGATTAAAAATCTATGCTGAAACCAAAAGCAGCAAAAACATCCTCGATGCAGAAAGAACTTCTGCCTGCATTTGTATTTCAGATAAAACTTACAGGAGGACTGAAATTCGAGTGAAATCATCTCCAAGGAAACAGCTGGAAAACTTCTGTTCACTGCAGATGCTGTAGTAGTGTGTTACAGAGACAAATTGTACCGTATCGTACTTTGCAGTCCAGGAAAAAAAAAGTTAAAAATCACAGAGAAGGTCTTGGTAAGATGACACAAACTGTGCACGCAGCAGGACAGGCTCCCCGCACTGCATCTCAATGCAAAGAATCCATTCTTCATACCAGACTGCTAAAATACAGCTACAATTAGTAACACGAACGCTTCAACAGATCGTTTTTTAGCAATTGCTGTGTGCTTTCTGTTCTTGACGAACTAAATGTTCTTTAACACAGGGAGATTGTGGCTGCCTCTCTCCATGCATCCCAAACCAAGATGTTACTGGCACAAAAAAAACACCAAAACCCCAACATTTCCACTTGAGGAGCTACCTGGCACGGACTTTTCTTAACCCAATGAAATTCCCAGTTCAAATTTTCAAATTGACTCCCGTGCAGCAGCCATAGGGAAGCACGACTGGGCTGTGTCTTAAGAAAAGAAGGAACGGGGCATCTAGAGAATACAGAATTATCCTGAAGCATCTGGCTGCTGCCTGCGAGTTGTCCTCGCTCAGGCTCTCGTCACAAGTACTTGTTGAGACAGCTCACTTCAGCTCTCCTGCACCCCGTGACATGACACAGCTGGAAACGCACACACAGGCTGTCCACTTCACTCAGCAGCTTGGAGCAGATCCGTGGTTTGCTGCTTTCCAGTGGTTTTTGGTGGGCAGGGAGAGGATTATTGTTTTTATAAAAGGCCTAAGTTACAGCTCTTCTTGTCAAGTCCCAAAGCACGAATGAATCTCAGGCCAACAAGAGTTTCTCTCCCCATACAATTCACCAGCTTCCTCTGTTACAGAACCTATATGACTGTAAAAGCTTTCCATAACTACCTTAACTGCTAATATAAGAATAAATTAATGCACAAAGCTAGTTCTGACCTTGACTCCACACACACACACACACCGTGAGCTGCTGCCACTCTTTTTAGTCACAATGCCTGGAAAATGAAAGAGGAGAAAGGGCTGCAGCTCTTTCTTACCCAGCTCGCTTCTTCATGATAATGCTTAATGTATCCTAAAAGCACATCTGTCCACCCTAATGACGGTACTTGCAGAAAGGCTGGAAAATGGAGCCTGGCAATTTTCTATCCTCACAAACTCTGGAAAGCAGCCCTCAGCAATAACAACCTGCGACGGGGCCAAATCAGCGAGTTCAGAAATAGCAGCCTTCGGAGGAGGAAGCCACCCATGGTCACGCAGTCTGTCTCCTTCGGCACTAAGAGCAGGATGGATCCCCGCAGCGCGTCCTCTGGTATGCTGCTTGCGATAATAGTATTGTACTGGACAAAGCTATGATGGAATTTGACTCCATTACGAAGAAGCATCTGCTGATGCTCATTTTCAAGCTAATACGATGAATGTTCACAGCAGTGGTGCTAGCTGTAGTGGGTTTATTTTCAGATTAAGACGGAAAAAAAAAAAAAGGATAAAGCAAAGGTACCTGAAATTACAGCAATTTTCCATGACCCATGCTCCTCCTTGGCTATTCTCTCTGCCTCCTCCATGAGCAACATACCAAATCCCTGCAACAGGAGAAATAACAGGAGGAAAATATAAATTCTGTAAAAATAGAAAGTATAAGCAAGGTCAGAATGTAAGCATTAGTACATTTCCAACAGAGGTATGTTCGGGCACAGGAATGATCGGAATCTTTTTGCAGGAGAGGGCAACGCACAGCGGCTTGGGAGGAGCCCTGCACAGAGGTGTCCTAACACCAAACTTCACCGTGCAGATTTCTCAGTTTTGGGTTCTTTCTTCTTCAGAAAAATGAAATTATCCATATGCAGCTGCCTGACAGCTTCTCAGTGGCTTCTCATCCATCTGGATGGCTGCCTGGCTGGACCTGGCTTAATGCTAGGGATTAAATAGGGAGCACAGGCACTGGATGAAGGTGTCTGTGCTGTCAAATTTAAATTCTGGCCAGGGACATCAGTTGTAGTGGATGTGGCTAGAGCTGCTGTTGGCTCTTCTGATACAACTGTTGCCTTAGCGCCTCACAACCTTTATTTACACTGTCCCTCAGGGAGCCAGGAGCTGTTCCCGTGCCCATTTCAGGCTGAAGAACTGAAGCACGCAGCGGCCACCAGGCTTGTTTGGGTGTCAAGTCCTGCATCAAGTCACCTGCATGCCTCCTGCAGACCCGCACCACTCTCCAGAGTTCGTGGGACACCTACGAGGCTCAGCTCACGAGATGGAAGATGCCAAAGCAAAAAGGATTGCAGAAGAACCCGTTAATATTCTGGACCAGATCCATGCCTCTATTTACGTTTGGAAATCTTGCACAGCAGGGGTGCCACTGGAATCAAAATGATGCTTCAAAACCAGGGAATAGCCTTTCCACTCTATTTAACAACTTAGTTGTCCTATATCCCTGGCAATAATTGATTGGATTAATTCACTTCCAACATTAGGATGCAGGAACTATGCTTGGCTCTTTGTTCATCTCTTCTCCTGACAAGATGTACAGACTCAGGCTGCGGTGAAACCGAAGTGGATGTGATTTAATTCTAAAAACACTTAACACTTACAGGCATTTTTAAATAACACACAGAAATCTTCATTCTAAAATGTTCCTCTGATCAGAAATTGTCCCCGCGACAGCAAAAAACGTTTTCTGCTTAACCTCTTGAACACTGACACTTCTGAATGAACACCAGTGCGTCATATGCCATGAAATTTCAATCTCCAGCCTATTTTAAGGTTTGCAGTTGGCTACTTCCAATTGATTTTCTTTACTTTTTATATTTTAAATACTTTCGACGACCACTTTTCCCTTCCAAAATTTTGAAATGTTAGCTGTTTTGCAGCGGATAAATTCACTGTTCCTTTATTATTATTTTTGAAACAGCCACTGCACTACGGCTATACGTCATCAGCATCCAACAAAACCGCGTCTTAACACATATACTCAGGGAAAGATTAATAAATACAAGGAAGTTAATTTAAAACATCAGCCCTGAGCAGTTCTGGCACCGAGGACAAACTGATTGCTTTTTTAAAAGCTCAGTTGAAAGGTTCAAAATCTAGCAGGGCAAAATTTAATTCACATTTTTGCTCACCGCAAGCCACAGCATGTTACATGCAGCAGAAGGATAATGTGCAATTTTCATACAACTCACTGCAAGGAATTAGAGACACAGCTTTCCACTCCATTCTTTGCATTTTAAGATAAATATTCTCTCGTTCTGTAAATGTTCCCTTGAAGGAAAACTGGGAAGGACCAAAAAAAATCTCGCCTTCCCATCTGTAATTACTTTAGATTTCAGAAGTGAAATTCATCTATTGAACAAGATCCATTTTAGCAGGAAATAAAAAGACACAATGGATGTTTCCCTTTGTTTTGCTGTTACTCCGTTTGCAGTGAAGTCTGATGTACATACAGTACAGGATATCACAGGAAAGATACCTCAGAACCAGAGCTGCTTAGCACTTGAAAGCCAAATTAGCAGCAGGTAATGAGCTCTCGTATTGTATGGGCATGAGTAACGCAGATAGCATTCAGCCATGTTTTTTTTTTTTTTTATCTCAGAGCAGTAGCGACTGCCTAAACACTATCACACTAGCAAAAACTCAGAAACAGCAGGATTTCAGCACAAGAAATGCAAGACGGAGCTTAGATTCAATTCTGTTTTTTTTTTTTACTGCAGTTGACTGTATTCCAAACAAAGAACGAAGCTCGGAGATGAAATTAAATTCTTCTCTAATTATACTGGGAGAGGTGGGGGTGTAAAAAAGCAGCACAGATGGAAAATAAAGACGGCTCGAGGTACCTGGTGCTGAAATTTTGAAGGATCCCGGCTGCTCACTGGGACCACGCTCCCATACACGTGCAGCTCCCGGACGATGGAAACACCTCCTTTCAGCTCGGGTCTGAAGGATTCCTCTGAACACTTCCGCAGTCGTAGAAGGCCAACGAGAATGTCCTGTTCTGGGTCTTCATAGGACAGGAAGGTCTCCCAGCCACCATTAGCCACGTAATCTCTCCTAACCAATTCAATCTGGTTAGAAGAGAAGAAGCAGCGAAGAACACAAAGAGGAAAAGAAAAAAAAACAAACAACTGTTAAAAATATTTAAGCAACATGTTGAACAGACCGAAACCAATTTCATGGATCCATAAACTATTATGATTCAGAGAAAACATGAAGTGCTTTCTTAAAGGCCAATTTAATTCTGGATGGATTTTAGCGGTCCTGGATAAGAACTGATATTCCTGCAATCATTACAGACAAAAACCCGGGCCACTTTAATAGAAACATCTATGACAATGGGACAGAACTAGTTTTCTGTGCCTATTTGCATGCTTCCAGACGGGGTGGTAACCCATGTGGCTGCCAGTTTGTAAGTCAGCAACCTAGAACTGTGATTCTTAAGTTACTTTTCATAATTACTGCAAGATCAACAGGGGCAGCAACTCTTTCAACTAAGCAAGGGACGTGCTGTAATTGAAATTCAGTTCCAATAACAACTCAGTTAATGTAGAATGAGTGGTTTTGCATCTGCCTTCACTAAACCTGCATTTAGGATCGTGCCTTTACTTATTTGCACAAGAAAAAGCTTGGGGTGTCTACAGAGCATGGCTTTTCCAAGCAGCAGCCAACTTTACTAATTATCAGCTGTTTTTTTTTTTCCCAGTAAAAACATTGGATATACCTACAGGAACAAACTGCAGCAAGAGTTGATGTGAAGCAGTTGGTGCTGAGTGTCCGTTGAGTTCCAGAAGTCTTTGCAAGACATCATAAATTTCGTGTGCTTCACAGAATCAGCAGATTGTGCCTGTTATTCATTTAGATTGTCCTGGAGACACCGAACCCATCCCTACAGGCACCCTGAAAACCGACCAGTAACAACACACCACGTGCCTCAAATCCAGTTCTTGCTACCCATCTACATAAAGGCAGTTCTGAAGATCACAACAAGTGGAAGGGAAAAGCAAAGTGAGAGCTGACAATAAAGATTGTGCTTGGGTAAAAAAAAAAAAATGGTTCTGCAGAGCACCTAGCAGCTGTAAAGAGTAACCGATGGAGAAGAAAGCAGAAAGAAGGAAAAATGCCTTTTTCATGTTATCATGACCTACCATCATCAAGGAGCTGCCTCAGGACCCAAAAAAAATACACAAAATCAAGCTTCCTTGATGCAACAAGAGACCTGATCAAACCTCACACAACGGTAGCTGCGTTTCTTTGTAGCAGAGTTAGCACGGAGTTAATTTGACCTATCCTGTGGCTGATGATAACAAAATCACATCTCCGGCGACGTGAGTCACTCTGTGCCCTAAACTGCTCTGGTGTGGCTGGAACAGCGACCCATCCTTGCTGCAGGGACTTCTTTGCCCACGTGTAATAACCAGCTGCTAAGCAGACCATAATTATTTCCCACCTTGCCTGGCTCAACAGATGAGTGGCAGCAGCCCTTGCTTAGCTTGTGGTATTGAGGACCTGATGCCCACACAGAACATGTTTGGGGGTTTTTAGTTCTAGGCTGACCCCAAGAACTAGGCACCCGTTAATGTCTCAGGTACACTAGGTGTGCTCCTGGAAGACATCTTCTAAATTCATCTGAAAGCAATCAGGTTTTGTGTCTCAGGTTTTGAAGTTATAGAATGATCAGAACATTTGTTTCAAAAGCCTACCCCTGAGCTAAACTAAAACCATTGGGTGTAAACATACCTCCGTAAATCTGAGAGACTCTTTTAATTTAGGAACTCAAACGTGAATGGCCAACAGCAGTGGCTGCCCTGTGCACAAACGTGGTGGTGGTGTATCCAACATTTCCTTCCTGATGGCATGGTACAGGATTGATCCCTGGGTATACCTTGCCATGCTCTTCCCACTACTACAGAGACTCAAGCAAAGGACATCTGTGTTTTTTTGTGTTTTTTTTTTTTTTTTTTCTTTTCTTCTTTTTTTTTCTGCAAATCCTCTAATACCCAGAAATCCATGAATTAAAGATTTGTTTACAGAAAAGCCATAAGGGATTCTGTCGCCTGCCTGCTCTACTCCATGACGAAGCCTGGGTGAACACAGCTCACAATTAAATCCCTTACTGACTGCAGAAGCAGGGCTCATTTCAGCACTGACGTACAGCTCACGGGGTAAGTGCCCGAACAGATGTCTGCCAATGTGCCAAATTCTCTGGGAGCACAGCTACAACTCCAGCTTGCTAAGGACGGCTGGCGCAGGCTGATCCAGATCTACTCCTGTGTACATAACACCACGAGTAAAATGGAAATGTACAGGCAAATAAATAAGAGGGCATGAGATTTTCTGAAAATACCCAGATTGGGCTGTTAGTGTCATATGGGGAACCCACTGCAGACAAGCAGTTGGGTTAAAGCTCTGTGCTAATTTAAAACAAGATGTTATTACACTCTGAGAGTTCAAAACGGCAAGATTTGAGAACTTCTGAGTTCTCCTGAGGACAAAAACAAAGCAAAAACTAGTAAACGTGGCTCCATTGCTTGTTCTCCAGTAGGCCTAGAAGCTGGGATGCCAACGACCAGTCCAAAAGGCACTGGTAGGCAGATGAAGTAAGACTGCAGGAACCTCAACCAGGCAGCTTTATACTGTCTGCATTTTAATAGCATCATAAGCACGTAGCAGACGATCTGATCTGCTCAGAAAAGTCTTGGATGAAGTCTTTCGTACTCCCCACTGGGCATAACAGAGGGGCCTAGGATAAAAAAATCCCCTCGAAGGGTTTGCAGCGACTCACGAGATGCACGAAGCCTTCTCCTTTCTGGGATACTGGTAGAAACTTGGCAAAAGCCAGCCTGGCTCACCTCCTGGTCGCTCGGTGCCCAGCCACGCACTGCACGCTGCAGTTCCCTGTGTCAGACCCTCACCTGAACCACCCCGCGTGCTGGGGAAGAATAATTCTCGTTAGGGTGGACGACCACGTCAATATGCAGACCTATTAAACGGCTGGTACGGTCTGGCTTAAATTTACTTGGAGAAATAAAGGGAAAACCCAGGTGCAGATTGCGCTTGACCTAGAGCAGCTACTCCCTGCTTTGAAGCCAGCCTTCCTCTCACTAAGGCTCTACACCGAGATCATTATCTTGATACAAAAAAAAGAACTGTTTTGCAGAAACAGCGGCTTCTTACAGATATGAACCTGTATTAGTGTTAAAGCAGGAATTGTAACGGAGCTGTCATTGCCCTTTGCCTCTCAAAACCTGTCAGTCCAACCTCCCTTTACAGCAGCAATCCACCAGAGCATTTTTAAGGCTATTACGTAGCTCTATCCATCTTTAACCAGCCTGAGAGCAAGCGATCTTAACCATCTCCTTCCGCTGCGATGGAGAAATGCCACTAATTGAAAAGGGAGCTTAGAGACAGCTCTGTAAATAACCAGCTACGGGCAAGTCATCTACTTCAAATTGATTTCTTTTAAAGACTTTTAAAAGCAGACACACCATCACCGTTGTAAAAAATATATACAGCCTACTGATCCCGAACACAAAGAAGTTGCATCAAGTGTAATTAATTATAGGAAACGATTAATTTATTTTACGTCTGACATGATAGTCACTCTTATCAAGAGAATGTGTTGTTTATTTACGAAGCTGAGAAAAACATCATACCTTGTCATTAGTCTAAAGCTCATGAAAAATTATACCATTTTCCGAATTTTCCTCTTGGTTGCTGTCATGATAAATTTTGCTAAGACTACATAATGACATCCTCCTGCCACTCAGCTAGATGAGTTTAACAAAGGGAATATTCAACATAATGTTGCTTTGAAAACCCTGTGATAAGCTATTTGCTAACTACTCGGGAAATTTACAATTTAAATTAGATTAGCACTGCTGACAACAGACATCTTTGGAAGATATTTTGTGAAATGACCACGAATTAGGAAACGGGGAAAGAGCAGAAAGGCTGCATGGCCCTATGTACAAATGAGTCCGTACAGCCTCAGCACAAATCTACCAAGAACAAGATAATTTATTTGGGATCATTACAGATTGCCATGCTGGATTTCTGTTATGCAGTCGGCGAGATGGGAAATATTCCACTCCAGCTGACTCTACATAATGGCAGAAGAAAAACAGAATATGGCTCCCAGTAATCTCTGATTTGCAAAGTGAGAACATCTTTCAGATGCTAAGCTCGGAGAATATTCATGCTACTTCTGGCACCTCACTTGGAGCCTCTCTGATGCCTAAATACTCAGCAGAGCTTCCAAAATGCAAGTGAGAGGACCTCTGCTAGGAATCTCTGTGTTGACACATAGATTAGTCCCGGTTTAGTCAGTCACATTTAGCAAGTGGGTACGTGCCCACTGCACAGTGTGTCATTCTGACAGCTTTCTACTTGAGAGAGGCAGCACTTGCTGTCTGGCACGAAGAATTCATGTTTGAAAGAAGAGACAATATGTGATGGACGAACTCTGTAATCATCGCAGTCTCTCCTTACTGTCAGCAAAGGAGCAGGAAGAGAATGCTTCCAGGATGTCATTTATATGGCACGGCACCCATGCACACAAAGATAGATCCCACACGATGTGATGTTAGAAAGCTCATCTCCTTGGTCCCAAACATAGCCATGGATGTCCTGGCCACTCTCTGGAGGGATCGATCCCTTCTTGTAACTGGAGTGAGATGGAGGATTAGTTTCCTGAACTGAATGTCCGAAGTTCAGCCCTGTATCTTTTCCTTTCTACAAAATAAGCACGGCAATCTTTTTGTGAACTATTTCAGGAAGGAAAAATACACCCTTGTGTTATGTGCCCAATGGACCTGCTGACATTAATATATACAGATAGATGTGCAGAAGTGGATTTATACATGCTCTGTTTGCCTACACAAACATACACGTCCACACAAAAAGCTGTAAATTCACCTTGCTAAATATTCAGTCCTATTCAGCATGCACATACTGTGGGTTTGCTATTTCCCAAATCCTTTTTTTTTTTAATGAGGGGGGAGAAAAGCGAAGGTTGAGAAGTGGTAAAAAGAATTATTTTTTAAAGCAGTGCAAATAGTCAAATAACTGGTGGCTGTAGTCAGTTCGCTGAATATGGTGGCCCCTAAATTCCAACATGTGACTGCAGTCAAACAAAAAACGTCCAAAGCTGCTGTGAAAATAAATGGAAAACTGGATCCAGCTTCAAAGGCAAACTGCAGGGCTGGATGTTCAACAAATGGATCCCAAAACCTCCATGCATGTAACAAATTGTGTCTGTAGTTAGCTTTCATAAAGCAGATAAATCCTACCTGATACGGTCTCACTTTATGGTGAATTTCTTGAATTCCAACCTCTCTTGTCCTTACGTCACGACACTTGGAAAAGAAAGGGAGAGAAAAATTACATGGGAGAAAAACATTAGGACCCGAAACACACGGATTTCCAGCCAACCACTGGGTTCAAAACTAAGCTGACATAGCATGAAGCTGCAAGGTTGAATTTCAAACGGGTAGGCTTCAAAATACAAATGCTCACCAGTCCATCCCTGATATATCTCGGAGAGAGGTCTTTGTACTAAATGGGAAGACATGCTGGTAAAAATCAATTCACTAAGCAACCATTATGGTTCGTGAGGAAAAGTACCCTTGATTCACAAACAGCAGGGTCTGGAGGGAAAGTCAGCATCCATAGAAGAAAAACAGAGAAAGACTTTGGTATAATCCATTTTTTCCCTACACTGGAAAGATTTAACATTGGCAAAATCTCTGCTGGGGCACCAGAGTCCTTAAATAGTCAGTTTTTTATGTTCAGCCACCCTTTTTTCCTTTTAAACTATCGCACAAGAACTGTTGCAGAAGTCCTACCCAAATATAAGAAAGTAAAGCTAACGCTGATCTGGCCTCCACAGAGGCTTGGGACCAGGAGAAAGCAGAAAACAGGCAGCCAAAAGAGATTTTCTCTCCTTTAGGAGTCAGAAAAGGGAAGGAGACAAAGCTCCACGCTCGGTGCTGAAGAGATGGGCTATAGCTCGCGTAACCTTTTGTGCTTCTCAGCAAAACCAACGAAAGTTGAGCGATTTGGCACCGATTCGTGTTAGGGAACAGTTGTGATACTCCCAGCACTCCTACTGCAGAGACTGCGTGAATTCACATCTTACCATGTCTTACTGTCAAGGCCGATGCAAAGGTTCATCCAACTTTTGTCAGCCAAGCACGGCCGCAATGCTTTTACCCAAAACAGCTGAATTTAGTTGCTTATTGCTGTTCTTGGAGGGAAAGAAGACAGCTTTCACCAACAGGCTGTAATCGCTCCATCAGCAACCACACCTACCTGTCCGTATGTTTCCAAAAGCCAGACTTTCAGATAGGAAAAGGTGTCAAAATCTAATTCACACAGTAACTCAGAACGTCCACAACAAGCAGAGCTCTATCACATGCCCTGTGCTCTTCTCAATCCTTTTAAATACCATTATCAATATGGAACAACAATCTCCCAAACAGCAGGAAAAAGTGGGTTTTGTTTGTTTGTTGTTACAGTGGGCTATGCCAAAACCGGGATTCACTTTAGTGCCATGACTTTATAGCAAACTCTTCTTTGTTTTACAATTGTTTGACTGCCCAAACAGCGCAGTAAAAGGCAGGGCACTTCCCTCTCTTCATTAAGAGCCTCAGACCTGAGAGAGGATGATGTATTCTTGGATGATGGTTTTAGATTCTGTGTCCCAATCTATCGTTTGCATGTCTCCAGTTGCAGCCAGTGGCTGGCAAGCTCAAAGGCCAGCATCCTGTGCCTCCAGGAAGAATTTCAGGAAGAATTTCTTTCCAGCAATCGCAAACGCCAGTTGTGGTGCTGGCGTGCCCGATCCCCAGCCCTCAAAAAACTCCTCACCGAGACGTTCTGCAAAGAGAGGATAAGCCAGGAACTGCCACAGCTGGCTGATCCTTAATGAGCACACGTGTACGATTCCTGCAAGTCCCTTCCTCATCTTGGCCTTCTCTCCTTTTCCAAGCTAAGAAAAAAAACAGGACAAAGCACGTTTCTGGCTTTCTTCTCTGACCCAAGGAAATCCCACCAGTACCTTCCATTTCAGGCTATATTGCAGCAGACTGCCTGGTTCCTCATTCCACCAGCTGCAGTGTTTCTGCCTCACTAAATTAAAATCTATAATCATCTGCACAGCAGCGATTTTTTACAGATTTGGGTCTTCTAACAGTGATGACTGCCTGCTTGACAAGCCCTTTAATGGTTCAGCTCAGTTACCGGGCTCAGCCCTGACCACCACGGATCAGATATCCCCGTTTCTCCAGCTGGTCTTGATCAGGTTCAGATCAAGAGAAGTGGTTTTAGCATCAAACCCAGGGAAGAGTTCACTATTAGCCCTAAAGAGCTCAATTGAAAAGGCTTAGCTGCAGCCCGGAGGTTGTCCCCCCTGCCTGGTTTTGAAGTGAAAAGCCAGCAGGAGGGATGGAAGCTTCTGCGGCCAGAAAAGCTGTCTGCCAAATCCTGGCTTGCTACCGGAGAGAGTCTGGAAGGAATGATTTAAGGAGAAAGTGCAGGGCATCAGCTCAGGAGAGATTAAGTTGGTAGAGAAAACCCAGCTGGAAGGGAGACAGGCTGGAGTTTATTTGCTGATCTTTTGCACCGCAACTGCCAGATCCAAGCGAGATGGCAAAGGCAGGAGGGAGCTACACGTAGCCTAGAGAACAATCCGTGTTAAACACCAACAACATAGTTCAGCACCGGGAGTTTATGTGGGGCTACAGGTACACAACACACAGCACAACAGATGAAACCTTTATTATTGCTTCTTCAGTATCCTTGGTATTTAAACAAAGAGATTAAAGGTTAGCTTGTGTACACCTGTAAAAGCTGTAATTACTGTTCTGCCTCAAACCATTCCTTTACTTCTGTTTTCTTTTTCTTTTTTTTTTTTTCCCGAAGTCTTCCCCTCTCATCCCCCGTGCCCCAGTTAGAATAAAACAAAATCTAACTCATCCAGAAGCTCACGCAGCCACACATCTGGATTTGGCTTTTGCATCCCTCCTAGTACACCAAGGCTCTCACTATAGTCTAGGTTGCTTCATACTGGCCTCTTTCCCATCCCGCTGGGATGCCTTAAAACCTCTTTAAGGAGGTTTTAAGGAAAAAAAAAGGAAAGGTGAGCTAGAGGGAGGGAGCACTAAATCACAATAGACATGTATGGAACAGCTGTGTGAGGATCTGCCTCTGCACCAGGACACCGAAGCAATTAAAACCCTAAAGGAACAGTGTGAAGGAGCGTGGGGTTCATGTGATGTTTTGTCTATGGAGCTGGGTGTCCCAGTCCCAGGAAAGGCAGAATTCAGGCATAACTTCACCAGAGGCTGCAGGAGCTTCAAACTGTGGCTGAGCAGAGTGTTTGGGGCACAGCCAACGTTGACTGAGGAGCATCACGGCTGGGTACGCATACCTGCCTCTGACTTCAAGTATAATTGCACTTCCTCCCTCCTCTCCTCTCCACTCCTGCTCATATTTTTTATTTGACCTTAGAAATATCAAGGATATCAAGGCTCATTTGCCTGTGCTGAAATCTCTCTTTGAAGATTTGTCTGGCCTCAGCCTAAGAGCTTTTCTTCCAATTGTTAGTCAAGTAAGTGCATGCGTGGGAAAGAGAAAGGAAGACGAATTTCTAATAGCATAAATTAAAAGCAAACACTCCTGCCTTCTCTGCTTTACAAGGTTTCATTCTGTTAAAAACCTGAATAAAAGAAAAGAGTTATCAAGTCCCTTCAGGAATGGGGGCAAATTCTAGACTAAAAACCAACAAAATGTGTCAAGCAAAAAGAGCTTTTCCAAGATATCATCACAGCACATTCTGGTCACTATTTTCTTCTCAAAAAGGATCTGCTATTTCATGTGAAATTGCCAGACAGCTCTCCCTCAACACCAAGTGACAAATATTTTACCTGTGTCCCAAGATCTTTCATCCTGGCCAAGGCAAGCTCTCTCAGGTTCCCGTGCTCCACTCCGGAGCTCACTAGTGGCATCGGAATATCTCTGCACATTAAAGGAAAAAGAAAAACCTCAAACAGCTGCATTAGCAGGCAATAAACCAGAAAGTACCATTATGGTCACCTAGGCCATGATCCCAAATAGCTGACCACAGAACTTACCTGAATTACCTTTGTTTCAAGTATTTGGTTGAACAAGAAATAACACAGGCAAAAATCAACTAAAAGCAGGAGGAAAATGAAGGGAAAAAGCAATAGAGTTCATTTTAGTTAAAAAAAAAAAAAAGACCGAAGACAAAAGTAGGCTTTTACAACCCTGAGAAATAAGCTACAATTTTGCTCTCAGTTCTTCACTTGGAAAACTGAAAAAAGGATCACCCAGCCCAGGTGTTGTGCAGCCTAGGACTCCAACAAAGGTGTTCTTCATGGTCCCTGCTGCTGGAGATCAGGGGTTGGGAACCAGAGCTCGCCTTTCTGCTGGGTCTGAGCTGAATGCCCATCGGGGAAAATTCCTCAGAATGACAACGTTTTTTTGTGTTGGGAAGCTTGCTGTTTAAAGCTGAGGAAGTTTTGTTTAGCTGATGATTTGCAGCAAAGCCCAGGCAGAAAATCGAGGGGCTTCCTGTGGGAATATAAATCAGGGGGTCTGCAAACGGCGAGACGCCCTCGTTCATCTCTCCAAGGGAGGTACGAAAATTGAATTTGAAAGAAAAGACCAAATTTGGCCTCTCCACTGCCTTCCAGAGTAGTTTGTCCCACTTGACATTAGGAAAGCAGGATAGCATCCCTAGGGAAGGATGGATTTATGGACCCAGACCAAGCAGAAAAAGAAGCATGATGATTAGAAGGACACCCCAACCACACACACCTCTTTAATGCAGCGTTCCACAGCGGTTCCAAATCCTTCTCCTCCCTCCTCCTGCTCAAACTCCACCCTGGCCCTTCTGATAACACACCAACCCCCGTGCTCTACTGGAAAATGCAAAATCCCTCAGATCCTCTACAAAGAAACGAGGGCTATACAAGTGTGAAAGACACTCAGCATGTTGTAAAAGAGGTTGGTCTTAATATGTAGGTGTTCCTTGGTGAGCATTTCTCCTTTGTCTACATAAACATTCAGAAGAGTAAAGCACGGAGCATCACAAAACCATACAGAGAACGAGATGGTTCAGGGAATTGGTAATGTAATTAGCTTAATCCATCTTGGTTCAGTAGTGATTGAAAGTCATCACCATCTAGCAGCTGTCTGATGACCTCTTAAAACGTATTAATTGATCTCTTCGGTTCCTTGAGGACTTGCATTCGCATCACGGCCACCGTGAACAACTGCTGGGCTTGGCAGCAGCTGTATAAAAGAGGAAAGTCTTCAAGGGTCCTAAAGCCTTGATCCTTGTGCTGCTGTTGCCTTAGAGAAGTCTGGGACACTGGCAAGGGGGCAAGAAAAGGAGTTTTCTTTAAAGAATGAAAACAAATGCTTCAGACTGCACCATTCTCTTCCCATTTCAGCATCCCACACCAGTTCCAGCACAGCTTTCTCCAGCATAAGGCTCGTGTTTTACTTCCCCACCTTGTTTTCCTTGCTCTTCTTCCTCCAGAAGCCAAAAGATCCATGCAAAATTCCTCGCCTCTTACCCTCGCGTGCCAAAATGTTGAGGCAAAATACAATTAGGCAACCAGTTCATTTATTCCGTGGATTTCTTTGAGTAAATACGACGCTGTAGAACCAACACAACATACTTCAAAGAGCTTCAATTAGAGGAAATGAGCACTTCACATTGTGACTAAAGGACACACTAGAGGAGAGCAGCGTTTTCATCAGGGCATGTTAGATCTACAGTGATAATCTAACTAAAATGCCTTTTTTTCTAATTATGGAACAACTCCAAAAAGTCAGACTTTATGTATTTCTCCTATAGGGATGTAGATAAAACAGCCTAACATCTTCCAGCACCAAGTCTTTAGCTAAATCCAGAGTCAGCTACGAAAGAGCAGATAATCTACTGTAAATAAATGAAAGATTACAAGATACAGTAACCTGAGCCTCTCTCGTCTCCCTGCTAGGCAACAAATTAAATTGAAATATAAACGTGAAAAATAAGCTTTTTAATAAGAAGCAAGCAAGAAATAGCTTCTCTAGCCGCACTTCAAATGAAGGCAGAGTATTTAAACAAATACCCTGTGTGCATCACTGGTGTACACATTAATGGCCTGTTTTGAACACCCAACAGACAGCAATGTACCGATTTCAAGAGTTGTTAAAACGCTAACTAAGTTGAGGGATATGGGGGATTAAATCCTGACCTTCCTACAGTTCACGTGCAATTTGCCAGAAGCTTCAACGGGGCCGATTTCATCTTCTGTTTCTCGAATACTCGGGTTCACAAACACTCAGGACAAATACAGCAATAAGCATCTCAATAAGCATCTCCAGAGGTCCGAAGTAACCACAAAGAATTATTCCCCTCCAACCAGCCATTAGCATCTCAATCTTTCCGTGGTGTTTTGCCAGGGATGCCTCTCCTGTGCTCCCCCAAGTTGCTAAATTGCATATTTTGAACATGTGGCAGACTACACGAACACCAAGTCTCTTTTGTTTCCTGAAAACCTGCTTGTAGGGACCAGAGATCTCACACGGTGGTCCTAATAAGGGAGGGGATGGATGGCTCAGCCTTTTTCTGGTGGTGTTTGGTACAAAACCCGAACGCATGCACAGCCAGGCAGCGTGCAGGGAGCTCAGCACAAGCTGCCTTCCAAGAAGGCAAACTGAAACTGGAAGGACGGCAAAAATAGAGCCTGAAATGCAAGAGGTGAAGGAGGGAGGAGCTGGGGAAGCAGACAGGAGGGAGACGGAAAGGGAATGTTGCAGGGGGCTGCAAGGGGGAGCTGGAAACGGTCGCTATCCTCGGCGAAGCAGTGCTGGGAAGAGGCCACGAATCCTTCAGCAATCTGGCTTTGCTCATTATTCTGCTGCAGAGTCGCACAATGACCCTGAAAGCAATTTAGATCAAAGTAATAGCTTTTGGACTTTGCACTGGAGGTGTAAAAATCTGTAATCACCACGAACAAGTTTCAGATAACATTGAGGCAGTCAGCAAGAAAACAGCTATTCCACTGGAACATAATAACTGACAGCTGGATGACAGCTGGACGGGGGCTGCTGCCGCCGCCAGAAAACCCATCATCAGGCTCTGGGAAACCAGCACACCAAGCAAACCCTCTGCCAGGCCCGTGATCTTCAGGAGAAGACCTGCAGGCTTCTGCTTTCCTCTAAGAATAAAGCTGTTTGTTTCAGATACAACCTGTGGTAAGAGCATCCCCAACAACGGGGCTGCTACGTCTGTACTGGAATCCTTCAGGAAGAGGGAGATGGGCGTGCAGAGGGGAGAGGCAGGAGGTTTGCTTTTAATGACGCTTCGACAAATGATGTGACAAGCCTGGGGGAATAGCAAGTAGATATTTCCTCTAAGACGTGTTTTGCCTTCTTAATCAGCATCACATCCTTTTTCTCAGAGCCACAGCCACGAGCTTCTTGCAGTAGTGGAGATCTGCAGGAAGCATCTCCTGGTCACTGAATCCATGTCTCTGTTACCTGCTGGAACACGTCCACATTCATCAGCCTAATCAAGCTTTCCAATCTTCCTGCTTTCTTCTCCTCCTCTTTGGTAACTCTGCAAAGCTCCCGAATCTCATCCCTTTGGCTGACAGAAAATTTCCAGCTTCCCGTGTCGCTTTATCCGAGGCTATTTCCCATTTCGTTCCGTGCCCAAATCAATCTTCCCATTTCTTAAAAGGTTATTTTCCTTCCCTCATAAACTTGCAGAGATTTTCTGTCCACCTCTATCCTTCAAAAAGAAGACTGATGCTCCTGTGCACATACTTCCACAGTTCATTTTCTTGAAGATGGGGATTATTCCAGATAAGGGCTTACCAAAGTCTGCATTAATACCTCTGTCTCCAAAAAGTTATCTTGGAGGAAAAAAAATGCTTTTCACAGCTGCTTTCACCAGTAGCTTATTTATATTATGGACCAAGACAGTGGAAACTTTTCCTCCTCTGCTATTTTCACATGGCAATCTCCCAGTTCGCAGCACAACCTCCTCAGAGCTTGACCTCAAACTTTCCTGAACTCCATCTCATCTTGTTATCACTCCAGCTTCAACACCACCAGATCCTGCTTGTGCATCCTCTCTTTCAGGGATGCTTTGCACCATCCACAAGGCTTCCTCAGTGCCCTACTACTTTTTGTGTTAGTGTAAATAAATACAATTTTGAGCAAGATGTTTTTTTAAATGGATGTTTGAGAAATTCCACTAATAAAGCTGCATCCATACTTTGTCAAGGCTACCCAGTGTTCCTTGCCTTCAGCAACTTTCTTCTCTGCCTCGTTTTCCCACTTATCCCTGCTCCATAATACACTTCCAAGAGGGCATAAAAAACAAGTGCCTTACAGAAGTCCAGGCAGGTGAGGTGGAAAGCACAAGGCTTTCTCATTTTGCACTCTAGAGCTAGGCACTGGCACCGTTTCTGGCTCGTGTAGCTGGAAGCCAACTGAGCAGTGTCTACACATGCAAAAAGAGCTAAGTGTGCTGCAGCCTCCCTTCCTACGATCAGACACGTAGAAGATAACAGCAGAAAAAATAATCCAAGAAGGACCCCACACTGAAAACACAATGCTAGGGCAAGTATTACTTACCGCCCCAGGAAGGGAGGCTTCTGAATGGCAATAACAGCACTGTCATAATACACTGATGAAAATCCTGCAATGCCCATGGGGAAAGACAGGAAGTCTTTAGAGCAACAGGGAAAAAAAAACAAGCCTCGTAGCTCCTGTAATAAATATAGGAAACTTCGCCCACAGCCAAGAGGCAATTATCCATCACTATCATCAGAGTACTGCGTGTGCCACATCCTATGCTCGTCTGACTGGCAGCGAAAATGGGGCCTCCAGAAATCCTGAAGTTTCTGGGTGTATTAGGGAGGCAGTTCAATGTAAACGGCTTCTCGTTCTACTTGGCCTTTCCCCTTCTGAACAGACAGGAGGCAGTTTAAAAATCTTTATAGTGCATTACTGATTACGACTGAAAAATAGCAGCAGGCCAAGTCACATCTTGCTGTAATTAAGGCAAGAATCCCTCCAAGTGCGATAAATCAATACCCAAAGCCCACCGCAGCAAATTACCTCTGAACACGGTACACACGTGTCCACGGAGGGACGAGAGCCAAGATTCTGGCCACCAGATCCACCAGAGTGCTAGGGGGGTAGCTCTTGTATCTCCCCGTCTTCCACAGCTCGTACAGACCAGTGCCCCGGATCACTAGCGTTGGATAGAGCTTCATGCCGTCCGGGCGAAAAGCAGGATTCTCAAAAAACTCCTGCAAAAGTGGAACAAAAATGTGAGTCAGAGAGAAACAAAGCAGATCTCCTGAGGTTTCAATGCCCTAACAAAACTGATTTCAAGACAGGTTCTGTAAAACACAATGCTAAGTGTGGCTTACGAACGACTGGCTTACACTGAATTTTCAGTATTTATCAGTTTACAGCGTTTTTAGAAATAAAAGTATATTATAGACTTAAAGAGAAAGCCAATAAAGAAAAAAAAAACACATGACAATGCTACCAATCCAATCCCTGCGTTGCCGCTACCTTTCAGCACGAATTCAATAGATACTGCTCCATTTATTGTAACAGACTCTGCTCAGAATTAGAACAATAGAGATGAGCGTACTTATCTTCAATCTCAGCAGACCACATTTAGAGATTAATCAATGTGTCTGGGACACATCATTTGAATAGCAATGAAGAAAAACAGATTTATTCCACAATGAGGTTCTGAACAATCCTGGAGAACGGGAGGACACGCTGGATCTCCTGCTAACTTCTGTGAATAAATCCCAGTGGAGAGCTGCAAACTGAGCTCACACTACACATCCATCACGGTGGTTGTTTTTTTTCCAGATTAAACTTCAGTAATGATAATTAAAATAATTTACTAATAACAACAATAACATATTAAAAAAAAACCAAAACAACGTGTAAGGCACCCTGAACCAAAGAGCCATTAAATTAAGTGATGGTATAGTTCTCCTTCTAACTGCATCTCCAGGCTAAATATAATATTGGATTAGACCACTGCACACTTGAAATCTACAGCTTGATCCCTCTCCAGCTCAGTGTTCTTGTAATAAAAGAACCTCAAGTTTATTAAGCTGAGTTAATGGCTGGCTATCGCGGTCCCACCAGTTGCTGCGCCAGCTTTGGTGCTCCCCAGCACTTTGCTTTAGTGCCTCGATGCATTCACGTGGCCCGGCCCCACTCTGCGATTTTCCTGCTGCTGCTGTGTGTTAAACCAGCTCCTGGAGAGCTCCTGCAAGCCCTGATGCCAAAATAAAGTGCCATTAGCAGCCTGCTGGGAGCAGGACCTCCCCGCGCCCAGCGGCTTTGTTGCTGCACAAACCCAGCCTTTAACTGCTTAAAGAAACGGCAAACGGTTTGCTGCTGGCTTGAGCACACCAAAAAGGATCTGCACGGGCTCGAATGCGTGCGAGATCCAGCACAAGGATGGGAGGAAGGGAGCATGGTGAGAGGAACAGCAGGACCACATCAGCCTGGGCCATCTCAAGCAGGCGCCCTGCCGAAGCCTCGGCCAGCTCCAGCAGCCTCTGTCCTGCACGCCCACACTGCTGCTCCTGCTGGGCGGCTCCAGAGCAAAACACATCAGAGCGAATGCATCTGTAAAAAAGAAAGTGGTCAAAACCCTTTTCCAGCAGCCTCCTGAGCCATTGTATGCATCTGAACAGAGAGAGCGAAGAGGAATCAGCCTGAGACACAAAACAAGATAAGGACTGTGGACAAAGTTCGTGTTGCTGCTGCAAAACTGAAAATCTATCAAATCCTACATTTCTCCTCAAAGAGTGTCCAAGACATGAGGCCACAGAGCACCTCAGAGGGACAAGGTACCTTGTGTGTGTCCCACTAAGCTGTGCTCCTTGCGAAGTGAGTGGTTTGTAGAGAAACAAGCCAAACACTGACAGAAACCGGTGACTGGACCCTAGTACCACGGCGCTCACGCTGGAGCGCGTTTGGGTACAAAAAGGTTGGTCTTCTCCTTTTCCCAGCTGTTTATGCACTCTGTACAACCCCCCTGTTCATCACAAACCTCGTATCACCACCAGGAGACGAAAAACACTCATTTTGCCAGCTCCGTGAAATCATCACCATCACCATCATTTCCGAGGAGAGGACGTAAATGACTTCCTCGGAGGCACTCGGGGCTGGCTCGCGCTCCCTGCCCTGCCCACGCCTCCTGCCAGCTCCAGTTCCTGCAGACCCTCGGCCAGGATGACTCACCTCACTGATGCGGGAGAACACGTTTTGGGGAGAATAGTTTTGTTTCGGTGTTGGACTGGGTTACGGAGAAGACTAATGAGCAGTAGAGAAGTGGTGGAAACAGGATCTGCCCCCATGTGTTGTGTCTGCTTAGAGCACCTCCCAGAAGGGTTCGTCCTCCCCTTTGCCCCAAGGGCTCAGTTTGACTTTGAAGGTAAATCAGAAATACCATAAATCACAAATATCTTAAATCATAAATATCATAAATCACAAATATAATAAATCACAAATATCATAAATCATAAATACCATAAATCATAAAAAATTATAAATATCTTCCTGGTGGCCAAGAGGGAAGGCAGACACAGCGCCCTTGGCCAACCACTCTCCTCTCTTCTTTTGTGCCAGCCCCAGTGTGTATCCGACCCTCAAGATGCAAAGAGGGGGAAAAAAAAATAGTCACCAGGCTCATGGTCAAAGCAGGCAGGTGAAGCAGGTGTTACCCCAAACCATACGGCATTATTAGGGGTCAGGAAAATAATTTGGAATAGCCTTGTCCTGGACCAACCCGAAAGGACAGCCTTCCTCCTTCTGTGGGTGGTTAGAGGTGCTCTGATGGAAAAGAAAGCGACTGTGAAAAAAGGAATGAGCCAACCTTGTCGGAAGTGACTGCTTTAACGAGAGGAGTTATATGGCCAAGCAGAGCTGAAGAAGAGAAAGACATTATGGTAAGAAAGCAATGACGCTTCCACAATGAGATAGGGAAAGGTAAATAAGCCACTCCAGCAAGGGAAAAAGCTTCCCGATAGGCAATGTATTAATATTCGCAACAATGCTGAGCTGAATGCAGCAGCATCTATGATTCACCAGGCAGAATATTTAAAACATTCCCTGATTTACATTGCAGATTAAAGGCAAACGCATCAACACAGTGCTAAGGTTAAAAACACCCAGCAGTCAAAGGCAAGGTCAAAAGTTAAGGTTTCTAATCACATCATGAATTTTGCCACTTCCTCCATGCTGCGTATTTTCTGTCAATATATAAAGCTGGCTGATAATGCTACTTCATATTTCAGTAACACTGGCATTAAAAAGGCAGTTTCATATTTGTTTCTTAAATTATTTCTCAAAATATTCCTCAAGTTTAATTAATAATAAATATTTTTTGAAATAATTTCAGAAATACAACAAAGCAGTATCTCTTTTCTTCCAGAACCCCTTTTTTCAGCGGTAGACTTTAAAGAGTTTCCGTAAATCCCAATGTTTAAAGGCTTAACCTTTTCCCATTTGTAAACAGTTTTGATTGAGTCTCTCACGAAACAAAAGGAACTACAAAATGCCAACACATTCGAAGCTTTAGGAGTAACTGTAGCCTTTCCTTTTTTTAATTAGACACCTTAAAAGGTGTCTTCAACTGATAAAACCGTTCAGAACAGCTTACTGCCAAAACAAATTTAATCCCTTGAGCAGCATCTGTTCAGAGACCACCATCCAAAGCACCTCTGGAGTCAATATGAGGTTTTCCATCCGGTCTAGGCAGGCACTCGATCAAGACTTAAATCCACTTCTGCTAATGCCCTGCGATGCAAGAGGCTACAGATGACCTGGAGAGAAAGGATCCCTACATATTTCCCGGCTTTCTGAATCACTTGAGGACGCGGCGTAGTACTCTCACGCACATGAATATTCTAAATGGAAACACATACAACTTCAAAGCTACTAAACCAATTTTCTTTGAACTTCCAGTTCTCTCCCCTCTAGCTAAAGACTGTAATCCAAGTAGCACTTAGCACTTCTTGTATAATAAAGATGGATGCTGGAGTAAAATTTTGAATTTGCGTAGATGATGGACAGGATGTAAAGGATCATCGTGGTGGTTTAATAATAATAAATACATATATATAGTTCAGATCAATCAAAGCTTTTAATGATCTGGAAGTTCATAAACATGAGCATTTGTATACCCTAAAATACCGTGTGTCATAACCTTGGCCAATTTATGTGGTAGGAGAGGAACACTGAGTATTCTTTCGCAGCAAATAATATACTGAGTAACCAGAAAAACCTAGAATTCACTTTTTTTTTTTTTTGTTGCTTCACCTGAGCTCCATTAAACATACTTTACTTGTAGGAACAGCTGCTCTACGAATTGCAAACAATGAATCTTAATAAGATCCCATCAGCACACACTCAGGCTACAAGGTTATACAAGTTAGCTGCTAAAATGTTTTATGAGAACAGTAATTGATTTTACTAGCATATGCCTTTGTTGTAGAAGTTCCCTGTTATTAAAGCTAATGGCGTCTGCAGGATCCATTCATCCACCACCTCCCAAACTCACTGCCACTATGAATAATCAGGGTCCGACGGGTGTAAAGTTAGTCATTTAGATGCCAAGAAGCCGCTGATTTTTCCATCAAGGCAGACGTATCAAAGTGCACGATGGAATCCTTTTGTTCAACTCCCATCAATTGCTTTGAGTCTTATAAATTGCATGACACTGTAATTGTTGTCCAACAAAACAGACATTAAGTAAAAATCAAAAGTCAACATAACACTAATGTGAAGCAAAAAAAGCTCAGAACATGAGATGGAATCTGGAGATGAAGTCCTGAGCTCAAACATTTCACTTTCTTACGTGTTTGCAACAACCTTTTTGAATTATAAATCTGCCAGTCAACCATCTATCTGTTCACAGTTGCAACAGAAAGGTCACAATGGTTTGGAATCATAATGAGACTACACAGTGGTTTGGTTTGGTCCCATTTTCAAGTTTGGTCATACCACATATCAGCCAATATTAAAAGATTTCATCTTTTCATTTCCATCTGATTTTACTGACCACTCTAAGCACAAAAAAAAAATAAAAATGAATGTTTTGAAGAGACACAAAAGCTGTAGTTCTTCCCTTTGCTCCAAAAGGAGACTGTTTTTATTGGATTCCACTTCATCTTCTTACCAAACAGAGGTTCAGTTGCCATCTTTAATCTTCCTGCTCTCAAGATGTTCAACTGTTGTAGGAGATATCAGTTATAGGATAAGCGAAGCAATTTATATTAAGCGTTTTACAAAAATGTCAGGTTTTGTTAAAAATAAAGGTCACCCAAACCTAGCTTTTAATGACTGTCCACTAGAAATGAGGTGCCTCTCAACCTGATTCCATGAACTTGAATTGGTTCCTTTACTGTAGTCCCTGCATTAGACAGATGATTAAATTCACGTCCGACTGCATTAAAATGAATGGTATCTTAACTCTCCATATCGCAGCATTCCTTATCTCCATCAGCTGTATTATTTATAACTATTAACAGTGGTAACACTTGAAAGCTACTGCGTTGAGTGACACTTCCAACTCTACAGGGAGCGAACAATCACTTAGTAGTTTAATTATATGCATTAATAGAAGCTTGTGGCTCAAAAAATGTGGCTCCATTTTAACTTGGAATTTGCATTTTCCCCCTCTTTCTTGTAAATGCTGCTCTAATTAAAATGTAATGATAGGATCTGCGTTCACTGATACTTACAATGGCCTACTGACCGGGAAGTAGGGACCGTAATGCCTTTTTACTGCACTTTGCTACAGCCTGCGATTACGAACATTGTCAGCTACCAGATGTCACCTGGGAAGCAGGGAAAGGCAGTGCCAACAGCGAACCAAGACATAGTCATTTTAAAGTCACTTAACATCAATATCTGTCAATTGTCTGACCTTTGTCGCCCTGTTAAGAAGTTACCAGGAAATAATAAGATGCTACTTTATAGCTACTCTGGACACCCTTTTTGTAGACAGAATTCTGATAAATTAGACATTTTTAGGTACAGTTTACCACTCAGTGACAGAATGGTGAAAAAAATCATGATTATTGTAATGCATTTTACAAATGCATGCGTGTTATACACTGTGATCATAGGATCACAGAATATCCTGAGTTGGAAAGGACCCAAAAGGATCATATCATGGAATGGTTTGGGTTTCAAATGGCCTTAGAGATCATCTAGTTCCAACCTCCTGCCAAGGGTAGGGACACCTTCCACTAGAGGATCACCTGGCTCCACACAACACCTCCCAAGAACCAGACCCTGTGTCTGAGAGTGTTGTCCCAATGCTCCTTGAACTCCAGCAGCTTGGTGCTGTGACCAGTGCCCTGGGGAGCCTGGCCCAGTGCCCAACCACCTCTGGGTGCAGAACCTTTTCCTCACTCCCAGCCTGACCCTGCCCTGTCCCAGCTCCATGCTGTCCCCTCGGGTCCTGTCGCTGTCCCCAGAGAGCAGAGCTCAGCGCCTGCCCCTCCTCTCCCCTCGTGAGGGAGCTGCAGGCCGCCATGAGGCCTTCCCTCAGCCTGCTCTGCTCTGGGCTGAACAAACCCAGGGACCTCAGCCGCTCCTCACATGCCTTCCCCTCCAGACCCTTCACCACCTTCGTAGCCCTCCTTTGGGCACTTTTAAGTCCTTCTCATATTGTACTGCCCAAAACTGCATGCAGTGCTCGAGATGAGGCAGCAGAGCGGGACAATCCCTTCAGGGCCAGGCCTGATGCCCCCCATGGTTCGTTTGGACACCAGGATGAACACAAGCTGGCCATGTGTCCTTGTGGCCAAGAAGGCCAACAGCATCGTGGGGCGCATTTGGAAGATGGTTGTCAGCAGGTCGAGGGAGGTGATCCTGCCCCAGCTGAAGTACTGTGCCCAGTTCTGGGCTCTCCAGTACCAGAGGGACATGGAGCTATTGGAGTGAGTCCAAAGGAGGGCTATGGAGATGCTGAGGGGACTGGAGCAGCTGTAGCACGAGGCCAGGCTGAGAGAGCTGGGCCTGATTAGAAGAGAAGACTGAGGGGGTTTTATCAACGTATACAAATATCTGAAGGGAGGGTGTCAAGAGGACGAGGCCAGGCTCTTTTCAGAGGTGCCCAGTGACAGGACAAAAGGCAAGGGTCACAAACTGAAGCCCAGGAGGTTCCTGATGGATATAAGAAAACCCTTCTTTATTGTGAGGGTGACAGCACTGGCACAGGCTGCCCAGGGAGGCCGTGGAGTCTCCTTCTCTGGAGATATCCCAAAACCCGCCTGGATGCACTCCTGTGCAACGAGCTCTGGGTGACCCTGCTGAGCAGAGGGGTTGGACCAGATGATCTCCAGAGCTTTCTTCCAACCTTGGCCATTCTGGGATTCTGTGATCTCCCAAAGCCACCTGGACGTGGTGCTGGACACCCTGCACTGGGTGGCCCTGTTGGAGCAGGAGTGGGATGAGCGGACCCACACGTGCCTCCAGCCTCAACCTTTCCCTAATTCTGTACGTGCCTTCCATGCAAAATGAGCACAAACACAATGCAAAACATTCATCGGCAATAAGGCAGATGAGCCCGCTATGAAAGGGAAAAGCAAGCTCTAGTATTTCACCTTTGGCAAGCTGGAGCTTGTTCTGCTGACTGTGCACACCCACTCTTCAAGGTACCTTTAACTGGCATTTATTTTAAATACCTATAATTAAAATACAATTGAAATATTTCTGTAATAGACCCTTGGGAATTTCCAAAGGTGCCTTGCATTTATATGAAGACGGTATGCTGAAATCAGTCATGCCAAATATAACATTATTTCTGAGGCCTGTGAGGAACAGGAGCGTTATCTATCCCCAAAGAGCAGAAAGAGTTTTTTGGGAAGCGACTGTGCTGCAATTAGTAAATCTGGTTGTTGCATCAGTGATGTCTGATGCAAACGCACTACAAGGTGGCAACATTTTTAATTAGGCTCCTCTGAAATGTGTATGTTACAATATATCATGAATCTCTATAAAATTGACTCAAAAGCAGGCTTAAAGAAAAGAGACATCAACTCACTCCTGCTTTATGTCTACACTCATGACAAAATCAAGACAGATCTCCTACAGACGTGACCATGGGACAAAAAGTTCCTACAGCAGAGGATCCAAACCTCCAGCCCTCCAGAAGGTAGCTGTAAAGCACTCTGCAATCAAGGGAGCAAAGGCCATTTTCCAGGTGAACGTTATAATTTTCCCGGCTATTGGCAGCTATGTAATAAAAATCCTTTCAGTTCCTGACATATTGAAGCTGTCACATTTCACCAGAGTACGTAAAATATGATTTTGGAAACTACTAAGCCAAGAAAACAGTGCCATAAAACCCAACATTTCGGCCACAAAAGGGTCAGTTCTGTGACTATTATTAATACCATTTTTTAGCTCATCTGCCTGCAAATGTCTTTAACAATAGTATATATTAACGTGAAGAAAAACAGCACATCAGGGCACCTTGTAGCACAGTAGCATGCAGTAGCTGGACCAGAAAAGTTTGTTTCAGATCCATTTCTCCAGTCTTTAAATTCCTGAACGTACAGGCTCACAATACTCAGGAAGTTTATCAGGAGGTTTATTGGTTGCACTTAACAGAATAATCTACGTGTTCACCTCAGGTTGTTCCAGAAAGCCCCATACATAGCCTTTGAATGCCAAATAAAAGTGGTTTGACCTGTTAATGTCCAGAGAAAACACTGTAAAAGACTTTGTAATTCACCCTTCAAGGTGCAAAAGCTGTTATTCTTCCCCCCATCCCCAAGAGCATCCAAACCATGAAGTCCATGTGCCAAAGAGAACTCTTCCAGAAGCTAACACAACCTAATCCTTGCACTATTCAGCTTCAGAAAGAGCATGAAACGTAACCAGACCACTCTTGGGGTGCAACACAACAACTGCAGTGTGGAGGTAACCTAATTTACAGGAGCATTTAGTCCACAGATGAGTTGTTGCCTTCAGTGAGTTATTTACCAATGCTATGCACTTCAGTTTCATAAATACTTTAATTCTAGGAAATTGTTGCTGCTGGCCGTAGAGGGAATGTGCCAACCTGCCATCCTGTACCTTCCACGGTCTCTTTGTATCCCTGGACTGTTCAGATCTACATGTTGCCTCCTGTCTAAGGCTGTTGGACAGTCACTTTCTGCAAGGAGATCCTAGCGTTTGACAGTCCCGGGCACCACTACAATACAACTCAATAAGGAAAGAGACATTTCACATTTGGGAGGTGCCTTGGGCATCAGCAGCATGACCTTGGAGCGTGGTTTTGACTCCTGAACACAGTAGCTACGCGAACACCAGACAAGTCTCTCCAGATTGTGCTCACTGCACCGAGCAGCCCCATCTGCTCCGTCTTGCAGGTGCTCCAAGTGACTCTCCATTTATTACGCAGTTCTGGAGGAACCCATGAGAATACCTCAATAAATTTGCTGTGAAGTTTCACCTTCACTTTTCCCGAGCGCAGGACTCTGGCCTTTACGTTGCTGGGAGGGTCAGCTTTCCCCTAGGGCTAAGTATGGGAAATGCATCATTTTTCATTGTTTGAAGTTAATACACGAGTTTTGCAACACACAATGTCTTCTACCCTAAAAATCATCGAGACCAGCCACTCTACAATCTTTTTTGATAATCTGACCCTCTTTCATCAGACCTCTCCTCTCCGTAACAAGCATCAATACAACCACACGCTCCCTCCCAGCCGACAAAGCCCTGCAAAAGCTTCTCTCAGTTATTATGTTCACTGCAAAACCATTACGCTTTTCCATTACGCTTTAAAGAAAAGAAAAAATCAAGTCCTTGCAGATTTAATTTGGACATCACGGTTTACCACCCTCATAGTAAGCATACAGTTGCTGCTGCTGAGTTGTGCTAAAATACATATTTTACCAAATGATGCTTTGTTTGCCTAAATGCCTAGCAAATTTGCACTCTATCCAAGGCACATCCTTTTATTCCTGTGCTGCTTTTCCATTTGGCTTTATGTTCCCAGACATATGCTCATTATTGACTTCAGCAGCAAGGGGCCTTAGTGAAAGAAGCCCAGAAAACAACTTCAGAATGCTGGCTTGAAAACCACCACTTGAAGAGACAGAGCAACCGTATGAGCCTACGCAGCCCACAGTTGTCTGGGGATTGTTAAGTTCCAAAATGATCTTTTAGTTTGGGTAGAAAAAGGGTCTCGACTCTACACTTCTCAGAAGCTTTTTCTGAATGGGAAGCTATTTTAAAGATTGAGATGGTTATTAGCATAACTTTTACGGCTGCCATGCCGGAGGAAATTGTATGTGCGGACAAAATACTAATTCCCAAAGACAAAGGGAGCAATCCAAGCAATCCAAAACGCCGTTTTTCCACGCAGCCTTGCAATTCATCATGTTAATACTAAAAGGTACAGCAGCACGTAGTGTGTCTGGGCAGCACGATGCTGCGATCACGCCACCAGTGAAATCCTCAGCCTCTGCATTTTCTGGTTGAAGTTGTGACATCCTACCCACATGCATGGATCCCCAGTGATGCAGAAGAGAAGGGACCAGTTTTACCTGCACTATTCAACTGATTCAGCTCTTCTCTTCCCACACATCGTCACACAAAGGGTTGCAGCACCAACTTTACTTTGCTCTCACGTTGCACAAAGAGAGAAATCTGACGTGCTTTGTAGGAAACCTACCCAGAGCTGCTGCAAACACACCCAGTGAGCAAATAAAAGTTGGTTCCACACAGACACTGGAAAGGGAGAGAAGCTTTGTGCACGCAATTTGACCATCTGCAGCAGTGGGCACAAACCGGGCCTTTATCTAGACATTTTATCCCCAGAAATATGAGTGCAATTATCTGTGAAAATAGTTTCCAAAAATAGCCCGCTCCTTACTACCACGGTTCCCATTAACATAAAAAATTACCATGGCGTTGGCCACAGTTCATGAAACTATAATTGTTTGCGAACTGAAGAGCTTTTTAGCTCGAACGTTTAGGAAGTCTCCAAGAGAAGCTCTCCTCACTGTTTCAGAAGGACTGATCATTAAGCACTGCCTAATCTGTTTCTATAAATGCGCCCGTGGAAAAAAAAATAAAAAAATAAAAAAAAAATCAGAGGTAATGCTGGCTACCTGCCAATAATAGTGTTTCAATGAGACCTTCAATGGGAACTGAAAGGAAAATCATTTACCCCACTAAACATTTCAGAGAGATATTTAAAAACAGAGATAATTGTCTTCCCCAAAGAGTACAAAAATCAATGGAGATCAGCAGTTTAAGCATCTTTTATTACATTTATTAAAAGCTCCTGATAGCGCTGTAATAAATTACCTTCATTATGAATTTCAACTCCTTAATAAAAATGAGAGCCCTCCGGAAAACTATCTCCTTATTTACAGCTAAAGGTGATACAACAGTATTTAAAGTTTTACAACACCAAATACATCAGAGAGAGAAACAGTCATATTACCCGTTGCCTTACTTGACCACTATATTTCTCTCTGATGTTCACACACCAAAATAAAGCTGTAGCCCTCCGCTTAACTTAAGCTTGGATGCATCAGGCATTTCACTAAAATTAGTCTATTTCTGAGAAATGCTAATTTAGCCATTCCTTCAGGAGAAAAAGAATATAGCCTGACACGTGACTGTAAGAAAAGGAATTTTCTACCAGACTAAAATAATTCAGTGGTGGCATTTTATTTAAAAACCGTGAGAATGGCTCTAATGAATTGAACCAAATCTCCTCAGTCTGATACTTGTCTCCAATACAGACTAGGAAATGGTCCTGCCTATGCTTTTCCCGTCAGCTTTTTATTTATATGAGACTTCAGATGGAAATGATGAGGCCAGAAAACCTCCCTACAGCTCTTCTCGAGGAAAAGGAAGGTTCTGCCAAAGACTTGCTATGACGCTTTCTCTGACCCTTCCCACACTTGACCCTTCCCGACTTGTAATTTTCTGGCCCATCTCCCTCTTCCTTTTCCTTTTCTCTGTTCCCCCAATTTATTTCATCTACACAGGGTCTTTAAGTCATTTGAGGCGGGCTTACAGACATCCCTTCTGAAGGATCAAAATGAACCACAAGGGTAAACCATGAACAGGAAAAGACCACTAAAAAAACAGAGCAAACAGCCATGCCTTCTCCATTAATAAATGTTACTAGCTTAGTATTGATACCAGAAGAGATCCAGCTTGTCGATGACACTATTACCACTCAGTGACTCTGCAGAAACAGAATGAGGAATTAAGAACAGCATCCTGGGAATTCTTTAACCTCCTAAAGTTTTTGCTTAAATCCAAAGTTCTGCTTGGTAGCCCCGTTGGCAAGTGTGATTCATGAATCCTCCCAACCATTTACCCCTAGAGTCACCTCATCCCTCTCGTGCTACAACAGCAGAGCTGAGTGTTTATCGCGTTCCACAGAATGAGGTGTCTGCTCTGGTAACAATTCCATTATTCCCGCTGAGCCCTTGATTTATTCTAGCTATTATTCTAATTATTTTCTCCGACCACCTGCTACGTGAGGCACTGCAAAGCGGGCTTATCGGCTCTGCTCGCGTTTGCTAGCTCGAAGCAGCAGAGTGCATGCGTGTGCATGTGTGCACGCTACCTGACACGAGGACGCGAGCCGAGGATGCTCCCTCCTGCAGCGCGCTGCCGTCTTTGGAACGGGGTGAAAAGACCTGAAGGAGAAAGGAAATCCTCCGAGGCCACAAAAAGCAGCTGGAGTAATGGGAAAAAGGGGTGTGCAGGGGGAAGAAGGGCGGAGAAGCAGAACATAACTGGTATACAGAACCAGGACAACCCCTCTAGTTAAAAAAAGGAGCTGTAGTAATCTTTATACTGAAGGCAGACAGAAAAGCAGCCACCTCCACCTCACTGTAAAAGAGAGAATATCTACCTATAATAGAAGGTGTATCTCATACATTGACTCCTATCAATAAATTAACGCTTTTGAATAATTATTAAAACACTTTCCAGGAGTACAGTTGCTAAACACACACAAAACTTTGAAAACACAGAGATGCTTGCACAAGAGGGACCGATGGGCATCGTCGCTGCTGGATGGAAGAAGCAGGTAACACTTCAAAATCAATAGGTCATGAGGGACAGAAGCAATGTTACTCTTGAAACCATAATTACCTGTTCAATTTGAAGAAGCACCCAGTATTTTTAGTACGCAGTCAGCACAATCAGCAAGTTATTATCTTCCCAGGAGAAAGCTCCACATTTAATCTATCAACTGGTAATGGAGGCAGTGTTTAGACCTCCTCCTAAAGTCATCTGGGTTCCTTTTTTGTCCTACCCTTCCCTGGTCTGAAAAGTGCACGACTAGAAAGGAAGTTAGCATCGCAGCAATTTATTTTCTCTGAGCTTATTTAGAACTCAAGCAAAAAAAAAAAAAAGGAGAAGCAAAAAATCTATAAGGCTCCCTGATAAGGCGCAGGTGTCTGTCCCCAAAAAGTCAGAGGTAGCTCATAGCAAGATACACGTTTGTGTGAATTAGGAGACTAAAGAGCCACAAACTGTGTGAAAGAGCACTCCTCCTCCTCGCGAACAGCTTGGTGCTGTTGCAAGAACACAACAGATGCTCTCCTCTTGGTTCCTCTCTTTGTTCTCACATTAGTTTTATGCAATAGAAGTGTCTAAATATTTACCAGCACGGACTAACATTGACACAGCACGCCATCGAAGTTGTTTCTAACAACTCAAAGCTAGGATAGAAAATTTTGGGTAGGAAACAGAGAGTGTGCTGTCTAGCTGAATCCCCAGAAAAGAGGAATTGCTGCCTGCTGTACGCTTCAATCACGTTTGCCAGTGCAGGGCTGTGGAAAAACAAAACAAAACGAACGGCTGTTTTCACCCTCTCCTCTCTCTTATTCAAGACAAAGCGTCTTTTCAAAATAAATTATAAAGCATTTCGGATGGGATGAGAAGGGCTGAGGAGGAAGGGAAATGGAAAGGATGCCTCTTGTTTACCACTCCATCTTGAAACGTGTCAGAGTGATCCACAACCTCTCCGCTCTCCTTCCCTGCAGCTCCGTCTCCTGCAAGGCACAGCGATCACTTAGCTGCCCATCAGCCTCGCAGCTGCCTCTTTCAGGCAGGTTTCTTCGTGCACTGGCTGGTCTCAGAGCGCAGACCCTGTGCACCTCTCTGACACGTGCATTTTGGTTCCTTCTCCTCTCCTTTCCCAGACTTTCCTCTCTTTAAACCAACACCGGTATAATTCCTCTCCACGTTGCTGCGCCCGATCACCTCTTCCCCAGCAGCTCACCTCTCCAAGTCCTATTTCTCCTCCTCACTCTGCAGCCTTCACATTGCTTCTTGAGGGCTTCATCCTCCACGCTGATTACTCATCCTCCAGCTCCTCATCTCCACCCTCGCTGCCATCCAATCTTAATTTGATCTGCAAGTCCCGCTTCAAATTTCTGAACTCATTAACGAGGTGTCACTTGAGCTGGCCACCCCATCACCCTCTCCATATTCTTGAATCCCCCTCCTAAGCTGTCACCTGATTTTCTTTTTCCATGGCTTTGCATTTCATTTCCCTTTTCCTCCAGCCACTCTTTTGGCTAATTCCAACCCCTCACACCAAAATTCTGATCCGGTCTTACCCCTTCCTTTTCTAAGATCAATGATTTCTTCATCAATAACGTGCAAATTCCTTCCTGCCATGTTCCAGAGCAGGCACACCATCAACTCTGATGTCCTCCCACCTCCTAAAGCTGAGACTTATCCTGCAAAGATATTCTAGACCAGCTGACTTTCTCTGCTCTGCTTTCTCCTCTTGCTTTTCTGTGCTAACCTCTATTTTCCCAGCTTTCTTTTAGCCCCCCCCTTGCAATTCCAGCCTTTTCACCATATTCTTCTCCCTTCTTCCCGAGGACTTTGCCTTCTGCATCTTCTATTCCTGCAACAATTCTCAGTAATAAACAATTGTCAGTAATAAATGGAGAAAATCCAGCAGGGCACTGCCCTTCCCCTGACAAGCAGGTGAGCCCTGCAGCCTGCACACACCGCAGGCAGCTGAGCATCACTTGAAGTTAAGCAGTGCTGGAAGAGTACTTCCAGAGTGCTCGTGCACTGAAAGAGGAGCAACTCCAGATCCTACCGTGGGAAAGCCTTAGCCATTTGTCACGGATAAGCAGCACAGAATAAGAATCATTAAATAAAATAATCCTTTCTATAGAAGCTCGAAATTCTGCCTTAAATAATTCCTCCCTCTTCGGTTTTACATCTTGCAAATGCTCGAGATTACTGTGTCCCCTCTGCTGGGTCTCATCCAAGGATAGCTCTTTAAATCTTTCAGTCGGTATTGCTGTTCTTCCATCATAAATCCTCCCCAGCCCGATACTACTCCAAGTAATGACAGGCCCATAAAGAACCCTGAACTACAGCTGCAACTTCACTAGGTATTGAGTCGGGTTTTGCCATACCCCGCAGCACAAGTAATTACAGGCAAACACAGCTAATTTGATGTCCACTCCTACCCTCTATCTCCTCTAGCATTATAAGAAAATAATCCAGGAGCAACAGAGACTGAGGGATGAATTTTGAGTTGAATTCACTTTCAGTTGTCACTGACTTCATCCTTACTTTTCTGTGCACGGTCTAATCACTTTGTCCCAGCTTTCTCACGTTGTCACATGAACATAATATTTACTGAGTGCCATCTATGTTTATGATGTGCACAAGAAATCTGCACAAAATCACTTCCAAGAAGTACCTCCCATAGGTTTCAGAACTTCCTCCGTGTGCTGTATAGCCGCATTCTGGATTGCTTCTTTCTAAAAGTGTCTGTCTGCAGCACACCAGGAAAAAACACTGGTTCCTGCCTGAACTTCTGATCAATACTTGCTGTTGCATTGATAGTTTTTTAGTGCCAGAAAGCACCTAGTCTGACCTTGCAGAGAAATATACCTGTGGTTCCTACACCGTGACTGCAAATTTCTGAACTATTTTAAAAAGAAAACCCACTTGGACTTTAAAATAATGAGATCATGAAAAAAAATCTACCGCATTATCAGGTAAAGTGGTTAATTCCCTGTGATGTTTACCATTTACTCTTTATTTCTCATTTCAATTTCTCTAGAAATAATTTCATATTTTCTTCCACATCATTGATAAAGCTATTGAGCAGCGCTGAGCCAAGAACAGAGATGCTATGTAATACACCTATACACTCTACTTTGCAATTAATTACCTTCGAGATGGTATGCTTCAAACTTTGAAACATGCACTATTGTAAAGCCAAGGCAAGAAAACCATCTTGGAAAAAAGTAAGAGCCCTAGTTAGCATTGGAAGAGCTGTATTCCACCGAGACCTGAGTGACTCAGTCTTTCATGAGGCAAGGATATAATTTTCTGGATGAAGTAGTTCAACAAATCTTTCTTACCCTCCACCTTCAAAAATGAATGTTAAATTGTTTGTCCTTAAGAAATAATTCCGGCCCAGATCCTAACTAATAGCTGAGCTAAGAAAAGGAGGCAGAACGAGACGGAACAGCTGGAAGGAACCAGAAACTCCTGGTGATCCTCAGCCATACTCACAACAAACTGGTCCGTGTCCCTTTCGAGCCCCATGTTTGGTAAGTCGGGCATCATGTGCGCCACCACTTTGAAGCCAGCATCCTTGGCTAGGTGAAACGACTCGCACACAGCCTTCACGGTGTGACCTCTGGGAAGAGAAAAGGAGAGATTTAGAGCCCTGGACACTCAGGATAGGCAACCCAGGTCATACAGAAAAAAAAACAAACACATTCAGATATATTTAATTCAGATTATTTTTCAGGAAATGAGCAGGGTTGTGTTTCATTATCAATTTATCACCATTTAAGTCTTGGAACAGAAACAAAAGCTACAGAAACGGAGAAGGATGGGGGCTACGTAGAACCAGCTAGTTAGAAAATCATCCTTGCAAAAGGCTGGCTGAACTCTCAAGTACTCCCTTTAGAGCAAAAGGAACAATTCTCAGGTTCTGAGGTGTTAAACCTCCAAGACACAGACCAAACTGGGACTCGGGAAGGATTTCATGTTCTTCCCTGCCATCAAACCACACCAACTCAGGCTCGCTCTGCGGGAGCTCGCAGAGAGTGGGAGCCTGCAGGGCTGGCAGGGGCAAAGGCTGAATCACACCTCCCTCATCAGCCTCGAGCAAACCTCTCCATCCTCCACGCTTCGGGAGCCTTCTTCTGCCTCCGCAGCAGCCACCTCTCTGACTGTGAGCAGCTCCGGGGAGGTGCCCATCACGCGGGATCAGTCTCCCCACCAAGTCCTTGCTGTTGCTGTCTCCTAGCTGCGAGGGTTTTCCTGGTGCTGGCTGACACTTGCAGCCGTTTCTGCCCCGTCAGCATCCGCCGTCATCTTCCCATCAGGCTCGCCCACCACTTCACCCTGCCTCTTGGAATTCCTTGCCAACAGATCCGCTCAGCAGGGCGGCTCTTCCTCTCCTCGAGAGGCTTCTGGATGAAAAATTGATGCCATCTGGGCATCTCCACAACGCCTGCCTTCTGCCGAGACCCGATGTTAGCCAAACAAACAGCCACTTCCCTTTTCTTAAGGACCTTTCCCTCTCTCTCCACTGGTAGATTCTGCCTCTGTTAAACCCCCACCTGTATTTTTACAACTATAGTTTTATTAATGATTTTTTTTTCCAGAAGTATTATGGTGTTTTTCTGAGACTGTTCAAGGACAGTATTACTCAAGACCTTGAGTAGCCTGAGGGGAGTAAATGGGAGACTTGCTTCATAAATAAAAATTATTTTCTTATTAGAAGTGGAATCTGAGCTGCATCAATAACTTGATTATTTGATGCCTAGATCTGTTCTTGAATATTTTTCTGCCTCACAGCCACCCAAAGCACTCAAAACCCTCACTAATGACTTATGGAACATAATAGAAAGTAATTTCCAAACAGTTAGCCTAATTGGTTGTAATCTGACATTTCGCTACAAGCAAAATATTAAAAGTTTAAAGCCAAACACATCCCCCACAAAGCAGGAGAACAGAAGCAAAATGAGGTCATTTCAGAAGAAAAAGAAAACTTGAATCACTCTTCTCGAAAACTATATTCCACTTCATTGTTCAGAAATGTTGGAGTGGGGCACATGAACCAAGAGCCTGCGTTGTCTCTGCTGTGAGAGCCCGCAGCAAAGCCTTTTAGGAATTCTGCAAGCAGCTCTGAGAATGTCAAAAACCTTTCAAAATACAATTCCGCACAGGGCTAGTTCTGAGTGAAACAGTCAGTAATACACTACTTCATTCTTCTTCTGATTCATCAGCAGGAAATCAAGGGTTCATTAGCAAATTCACAAGCCAGAAGTGACATGCGGCTCTGAATGATTTATGGCACCAGCTCTGATCTCACACACAAACCGCAGGAAACCCGAAGACGACTGCAGCGAGAGCTAAGTGGAGCTTTACAGTTCCACTTCAGGGTAGGGCACCTTTGAAAAGGAACTTATAAAAAAAAAAAAAAAGATTTTAAAAGCCGAAAAGAAATGATTTGTTAAATTCACAATGTGGCAGAAGTAACCGTTGGAGAATACAACTAGCCAAAAAGTAAGATCTAGCTCAGGATGGATCTCTTCCTTTGGAAAGCTCTGACATCTAGAGGAGGAAAAATATCACCTATCAATGTTAGCTGTCTGCTCGTGGACTACTCAATAAATGGCTTTTCCAGTGCAGCAGCCTGCCTGTTTCATAGTAGTGACGTCCTGAGCTTCCACGCACAAGCAAAACTACAGCTCAACCCGCAGGAAGAAACTCATTTGGGATTCTTCCTTTAAGCCTCTGAAAGAAAATGTCCAACATTTTCAGTTTTGCACTACTGCCTTTAAGGTAGGTATTAACAAAAATGTGTTTTGCTTATTGAACCATACCGCTTCTGCCATTATCTATGATTATGGTTATTAAATGTCTGTGGTCGGTGACTGGAATATGCAATAAGAACGACGGCAAGTTGTACAAACGTCAGATGTGAACAAATGATCAGGAGAAGAATCACTTCTCTCAAAATATCATCAGAATTATCAGGGAAAAAAAAAAAAAAGTGAAATACAATGAAAGAAAAAGATGAGCTTTCTTGCCTGCAAGGGATGGGATGAACAATGCATTGCACACTCTCCTACGTAGGACAGCTGTGCTTTTGGCCACAGGTCCAAGATGACAAGGAATAAATCACAGGCTTCTTCTGAACCTATTTTGCCACCCGGAGACGTGTTGTAACCACAGAGTGACCGGGGTTAATCCATCAACAGGTGCTGTTTCTGCGCCTCACCCCCTGTACTTGCCATCGTCCTCTCTCCTCTCCCGTGCTCAGCAGAGTAAGGTGTGTGGTGCAGAGAGCAGGCTGTTTGCTGGCACAGAGCCTCCCAGAGATTACGCTGCATTGTATCTGCTCCAGACTAAAGATTGTGAATTATGTAGGATGAGAATTACAAGTTCTCTCCGGGCACATTCTCCACTTCACAATAATGCATTTATTTATGAAGCAACAGCAACAACAAAAGGAGAGAAATGTACAATGCAGGAAAAGATCCCGAGTTTAAAATATCACAAATAACTCCATTTTGTTATAACACGGTCTACACAACCCCACAACAAACTCCATGAAGCCGCTGCAGTTTATTACTCTTTCTTAACAGACACATGGCCACACGAGCAAGACAACGAGCCAAATGCTTCAATAATTGATCTTAAATGGGTGTTCAAACAGAGATGCTGTTCTGAAACATTTCGAAAACCATCCCATGAGCATCGAATGTTTCTCCTCACCTGTTGGTATCCCTGGCCACGTCCTCGTAGACGCTCTGCACGCCAATCTCCAGCCTCGTGCAGCCGTAGGACAGCATGTCACTGAGATGCCGCTTCAGGCAGTAATCGGGCCGGGTCTCTATTGTTATCCCGATGCATTTTGTCAGGCTTCGTTCCGAGTACCTGCAACAAAAAGCATCCTCTATCAAAAGCGTGAAGCTGTCGCAGGTGACCTGAGAAGTTTCCAGCGTCTTCCTTCTTTGTGGTCTCCACCAGAATTAAAATACGGGTTAAAAAAACAAAGATCCCAGCAGCCAGGGGGTCTGGCTGCTGTATTACTCCAACATGTGCCTGAAACACACAAATATACGTGGTAGGAAAGGGCTGGGGTTTGCTGTGCACAAGAGCTGACCATGCTACAGCCTCGCAGGGCAGTTTTAAACATCGTCAGCTCGGTAGATGCTCGCAGAAGAGAATGAGCCTTCAATATACTCAGCATCACCCCAGCGAAAGGGGAAGTCTGAGTAGGAGATGAGAACTGGGTTTGCTTTTGGGGATGGAGCAAGGATGGTCTGAGCACTCGTTCCCACTTTGAACCACAGAGGATCTCACGTCAGGGGGATTTTGGTACCGTCGGGACATTTTTGTTCAATTCCTACGGCACACAGATAGACCTCAGGGATTAGGACGAGAGCCAGCCATGCTCTGAAAACATACAAGCCATGAAAAACTACACAAATCATCGCCTTTCTGAGCCAGTCGCAGGCTCTCAGCTTCATTGAGTCTAACGCTGAAACAGAACTCACTGGTAGCCTTTTTCCCTCCTCGCCCCCATTTATCACTGGACATCTACCGGAGACTTAATTGTTCCAGCCAGCGTAAAAATCCTCTGCTGATGACAAATGGTAAGTTATTGACCTACGAGGGAGTAAAACAAAAGAAAAAGGAATCCAAAGCTGCCTTGAACCAAAGTTCACAACAGGAAACCATAAATCAAGACGAACTCCTACACCACCAGCAGAGACGATATTCATTTCCATTTAGGAACCATTTCGCTTGCCTCCCCCCTCCAGTAGTCACCTCTCCTGCAAAATGTGGTGGTTGTGTAAGAGGACTGCAGCGCAGGGCAGGAGATTTACAGCAAGAAGAATGAAACTTCCTCTTCTGAAGCCATCTGAAACTGCGGAGGTAACCTGGATAGTTCCCAAAGTGTGATGTGGGCAGGATTAACGGCTACCCTCCGAGAAGAGCATCGCTCTCTTTAATGCTCCCCGATGATGGAGATCTCGGTATTCATATTAAATGTTGCTGAAAAGAGGACACCTTGAGTAAGAAAGAGACGTTACGCCGATACCTGCAAGAGCATTGCACACCAAAAGCCACCAGGATGACTAACTTCAGCTCTTTATTAGGTATTTTGTAAGGATTCGTCACCTGATTTCTGGCACACTGGATGCTGGAGACTTCTGAGTCAAATGAAAGCTCCGGAGAGTTTAACTTTTAGCATGGCAGAGGTCCAATTTGACCAAAAAAGAATTAAAAGAAAGCAAAAAAGACAGGTAGATTCAGACTCATGGGCAAAAATTCCATTCAAACTGATACAGCCTAGGATATTGGGGGGGTAGACTATAATGGCTGTCAAAATAAGCATCTTTAAAAAAAAAAACACAACAACATAAAACATTTCAGAGTTTGTGGCTCACTGATCTGACAATTGTTTATCGTGCCAAGAAAAACACTGCCAATGTGCGATTCATTAACATCAGCCTAAAAATATGCTCACTTTTAAAAGACGCCGTGTTTTGCACGAATTAAAACGAGAAATTTTAGCTAAGGGAAAAAAAAAAATTAAGTCACCGGATAACTCAACCATCGTGCCAGAGGGGACGTGCTTGTATTAAGCACCTGCAATCATGGCTGGAAATACAGAGGGGAGACAAAAGTAATTATATTTCCCCCCCTGGAGCAAATTTATAGCTGAGTTATAAAATGCTGAATCTAACGAACGCCGGCAGACCCCAAAACTCTAATACCTACTGAGGGCACCGACAGGGCTTCAGTATGGTGCCAGGGCTGGTAAAATTCTCTTGTCCAACTCAATCTGGAAGAGATGTGTGTCTTAACTCTGTTTTATTGTGGTGGTAAGACATAGCACAGCCTCAAACTTGGCTTTATTTACATAAAAGCCAGAATTGAGTGGTCCACGTTTAATTAAGCCTACAAACTTCCTTCAACTCACTGGGAAAGAGAAAGAAGCATGCGATCGTCAGCCATCCACCGAAGGCACTTCTGGCAAGACGTTTTTATCATTTCCTGAGTAGAAGAGAAAAACTTTGACTTTTCTTCTCCCTTTTCGTGACTTTTGAACTTGAAACGCTCGTTTGGATATTCATCATTTTTTCCATTTGCAAAAAGAGCGGCTCTATTCCGCTTGAAATGCAATCCTAAAACTAAGGGAAGACACAAATGGTAAGATCACAAATTAAGAAGGCAAACAGAGAGCACCAGGAGTGGACATCGATTAAAATCTTTACTAGATTTATGTAACCTGGCATTGTATGGAAGGAGCAATCAATCAGTACCCATAAAAACTCCAGCTATTGTTATTTTGCAGCATACAGCTACATTACACAACTCAGATTATTTTTTTTTTCATTTTTAGGAGATGAAATCTGCCAGTATTTAACTTTTAAGCTCACCGTTTCCCTATACATGGCCAGCACCTCCACTGCCAGCCAGGCTTTCACAGAAAGGATCAACGGTGAGCTACAAAAGAGAGCTCGGGGGCCTGAAAAAGGCAGAAAATACTATTTAGAAGTTTATCTACTACACGTTGGATTTACATTGAGACAGAGACTGATTTTTTTTTTAAATCAGAATGGCAGTATTTCTTATTTCAAAACACTGTCAGGATATGAGACAAATGTTTACCAGCCAACAGAGAAAAAGAAATGACAAACTGATATATACTTGACTAATACTTTATTTATTTTTTTTTTGAGTGGAGAAAGCGTTTTTTTAAAGTATATCTTTGAAATCTAATCCTGATTTGTGGACCTCAAGTTGTATTTTTTTAGTTTTTTATTATTAAGCAATGATTTCTGTAATAATTTGCAGTGGATTAGCTATTTCAAGACTAACTTTGCTTATTGCCTACCTCTTCCTGGGTCTTTCACCATGGAGCTGCCTGCCTCCTCCAGCAGCAGACCCACGCTGGTCCTTCGTTGCTGCCAAGGTACCTATGGAAGTGAAGTCCTTCTTGTTGCTCTACAACCCCTTGGAGTTTCAGCTCCAGCTCAGCTTTCCTCATGTCCCCCCTGCCTGCTTGTATCCCTCCTGGGTACCCCGTAATGCCATACAGAAATCCCCCAAATTAATTGTGCTCCAAAATACTGCAGGTATCAGGGTGTCAGACAACATTGAAGGATTTTTATATATCGTTCATTAGCTGCAAGGATTAAACCATACTCTTTTTTTGCCTTTTCTCAGGACTATCTCACTTTTTTAAGCATTCTTCTTGTTGCCTTTGATATCAAAAACAGCCACAGAACTTTGCAGACACACCAGTACTAAATCCAGATGGAATATGATTTGCCTATTCCTATCCAATTTTCCACTATTTATACAGTCAAGGGTAATTTGGCTGCTGAATCATACCGAAAGCTCATGATAATGTGACTTAACTCCTAAATCTTTTCTAGAGATTTCGCTGCTTCTCGGAATAGAATCCTGCACCATTCCTAGAAAAACAGCTTTATTTTTTCCCATAACAAAGCCCCCAACTTGCTCGTATACAACATACTATGGAATACAAATGAATCCCTTCTTCGCCCATCTCCGATACTGATAGCATCTGCCAACCCTCAGAAATTACTATTTTAACACAAATATTAACCACAAGGCCCAGAGGCAAAAACAACAGAATCCTATTAGAAACCATTCAGGTCAATGACAATAATTTTCTGCAATGTCTGTTTTGAAAATCAATGTAATGAGTGACATGTTGTTCTAGTCTCTATTTGAACGTCAAAATATCTCACTCAAGCCAAATCTCTTGGAGAAGTTTAAGCACGTTGGGCTCAACTTTTCCAAAAGCCCGTAAGCTCGCTAACAGGATCCAGTAACTTATCGTGATAATGGAAATGATGGATTTGACTTTCCTTAATCTTTAAAAATAACAGACTTCTAGCCACATATCCTGCAGGAATGGCACGCTAGCCAAGGCACACATTAAGAGGGAACAGACGCTATCCAAGCAGGCAGACAGGCTGAAAGCAGATAGCTGTAGCTCTGAAAAGAGTGACTGCAGGATATTTGGTCACAAGAGGTTAAGATGACCTTGCTGATGACTCAGGAAACAAAACTATTATTAACCGAGGACCAAAAGAAGTAAAACACAGAAAGTCCTGGAAAATGAGACGAGCCCAACAAGCTGAAAATTGCACCCAGGATGGTCTTGTATGTACATGTCGACCAGGTTTGCAGGTTCATTCTGGTGTTAATGTTTGTGATCTGGATTTCTTCCAGAATCTGAGGGTGGAAATGGATTTTATCTTCTCGAGCAACAACAGACACCTAACGGAATTTCACCTCCTTCCATGAAACAGTCTTGGTGCTCCACCTTCAAGCTTTTCTTTGGCTTTTGAAGTCACGTTGGAATGTCCTGGAGGCACCTTTTGGGGGGCTGTTGGGTTGGTGAGTGGTTCTGCATCCCTCCCTTCCTTCCCTACAGACAGGTACACCTAAAAACTTCTTGGTTTTTATCTGCAGTACAGCAGTGCTGAGGAATCCCAAATAAGAATCCCAAATCTGTCACGCTCTAAGAACAATCAGAAATCAAGATAAGTACACAGCACAAGATGACAGTGGGGCAAATTTAATAACAGACTAACCACAGAGATGAATTACACAAATGAAAGAGATGCTAAGCCACACAAATGAAGCAAATGAGATCCAAACAAACCTTACGATTAGCACAGACATAGCTAGTATAAAGTCAGTTTTCTGCATGATTACAGAACAGTCTGAACCAAGATGGGGCACCAGAAAGACTATTAATTTTAATCATTAGAGAATAATTGAGTGAATTTGCAGAGAAAGCCGGTACATAAAACAGACCTTCAAATCAGAATCTGCCTCTTAAATAAGAAGGGATTTTAGATCAAAAAAAGCACCTCTCTCTCCAGCAGACACAGCAGTTTCACATAGGTTTGCAGGTCCTTTCTCAATTAGAGAAAAAACAGATGGCACAGTCCTGACATAAGAAAACCTCCTTTAACAAAGCCTCTGCTCTCTCTCATTTCAACTCTGGTCTAGAGACAAAAGCCTCATCAGCTCAGGGACCCGAACATCAAAGAATCAATTACTTACAAGCCATCCCACAGCAGCACCCAAACTCCCTGGCTGGGATCGGCGGCAGGATGCCAGGCCATGCAAGAAGACTTGCCTTGTCCCAGGAAGCTCAGAAAAGGAAAGGTGTAAGGATCAAGCGAGTTAACACAGCGTGGTCACCGCATGCCTTCAAACCATTCATCTGCTTTACAGATTTCAGAGTAGACTACATAAAGAGGAGGTAAACAGAAGCGAAAGAGCAGAAAAAAGACACAAAGAGCAGCAGAAACTGTTCAAGGGCAGCACCAAAGAGAAACAATCACCAAGAGCACGAAGTTTTTGGGCGTACGTGGCTATGTGGAAGGAAGGGAGGGATGTGGAGCAACTCATCCAGCCCAACAGTCCCCCAAAAGGTGCCACCAGGACATTTCAATGTCACTTCAAAAGCCAGATAAAACCTTACGGTGGAGTAAATACTGATGTTGCTCATATTTCTTGATCAGCATTGCTGCTCATGCATTGCCCAGCAGCAGCCATTTCCACACAATACGGTGCTCTGAACTCTTACACATCCCAACTGGCAGTCCCAGCTCAGCTGGAAGGGGAAATCGATGAGCACTGCTGCTCCTCTACCCTCAGCCTGCTCCAAGCAAAATTAAATACGAAATCTTGCCCCAGGAGAGGTGCTCAGAGCCTGGTGGAAAGAGGAAAGCGTCAGAGGGCTGGGTGGGAAATGAAGAATTTTAATCAGGGACCAAAGGAGCCCTCAGCAGAAGGCTGCTGGCCTCCACATTTAGCTTGGAGCAACAACGGCTGCGAATGTCCAGCATTTCAGATAAGTCTGACGTCTTGCCCCCCAAAAAAACACTTCTCATGCCCTTAATTTAAGGAGCATCACCCAAAAGGAACCCTAAACCACAGGTGTGCGAGGCAGACGATGATGTCTACGCATACAAAACCATGCCAGAAGTCACAGCCTGGCTTTCTGGAGAAGAACCTGCTGATAATAAAGCACACCAGCACCTTCTGCACCAAATCCTCACCTGTTTCATAAACGGCCTCCTTTGTCCTGATCCCTGCTAGCTGTCCTTTATTACCACGCCGCTCTCTGAGACGCAGCTAGCAATAATTAATTCAACAGCTACCATTTCCTGCTAGTAAACAGAACAGGTGGCATCTTACTCACCAGACGGGGTTCAAAAGTTGCATTTTTGATGATTGCCCAGAGCAGATATTTCTGAAAGCTCAAATGCCAGTTATTTGCCTTTCTGCAGCTCCCTTTTTATTACAACATTGCAGAGTTTTCTTTATCACCGCTACCGTGTGACAGACCGCTTTGGTTTCTTAACAGCATCGGGTCCCCAAGGCTCAGCTCTCAGGTACTGAAATCTTACATTTACCTAAAATACAGTAATTTCTGGGGTGAAATATGACTTCCCAATTTTGAGAAAGTAACAGTATTTATACCTGCTCAAAGATAAGTGAGAACAAATCTTTCTTTTCCCCCGAAATGCCACTAACAGTTCACTCACACGTAAACACGCTCCCTCCTGCTGGGCAACCCGTGCGAAATCCAGGATAGGGTCTGCTTTTAAAATAGCATCTGTTCCGAAGCAAAAAAACCCTAGAACTTACTGGTTTGCTCTCTTTCTTAATTTGTTTACCAAGTTGCAACCACAATGAATGGATCTGACATCAGAAAACCCTCGGAAGAAAAAGCTCAGCACGAGCAGAGGCAGCGCAGCCACGTTAAGGCACTGCAGACCCACCCCGAGCAGGGCTGTTTGCACGGAGTAATTAACCGCCTGGCTCTAACGAAGGGGAGGGAATGGTATTGGCTCTGAGGGAAGGGCAGGGGGGTTGCGTGGTTTATTTTTGTACCATTCACAGCTTTCACGGAGCACCAGTGCGTGAAGGAGCTCCGGGCAGGGAGGCTGGAACAAAGGATCTCCGTCCGGGCAGGGAGGCTGGAGGGAAGGACCTCCATCCAGGCACGAAGGTTGGGGTGAAGGATGTCCATTTGGGCACGGAAACTGGAAAAAAGAGCTCTATTTGGGCAGGGAGGCTGGAGAGAAGGACCTCCGCTTGGGCAGGGAGGCTGGAGGGTGGCCAGAGGCTCCCTGCAGCTCATGAGAGCTGCCCTCCTCTTGCAACGCTGGCTTCACACACACCCAATTCTTTCAAAAGCCACCCCGTGTCCTCAGAGGGCACACGAGCAGAGCCTGGAAGGTTTTTCTTACCTCAGGAGGTAAAAAAAAAAAAAAGGACATGGAACAGGAACCCCGGTAGATCCTTCTAACATCGGTGGTTGATTTTGTAAGCAGGCTCCCATCCATCAAGTTGGAGGCAACAGCAAGAGAGATAATGTTTGTTTGATTTTTTTTTTCCCCTGCAACAAGTTATTAGCAAGCTGTAACTGAAAATACCAGGATGAATAAGCATATGCTAGAGTGAAATGTTTCAAACAAGAAAAATCGCAGATGTACGGCTCTACCCGGAGCCAAGCTGCAACCTCTGCTTTACCTCTCTCAAAACTGAAGCTTTATGGGGAAAAAAACACTGAAATAAGCCTTAAATGGGAAGGAGAGTGCTCATCTCCTCCTCCCTTGTGCTAGCTCTGCCTTTCTTAAACCTGGTCCTGGTCTTCTTGCTTCTCAGGATTTTATAGAGCCTCTACGATATCACTCTACGATGTTTTCCCCAGTTTTCAGTGTCATTTTCCTCCCTCCCTCCCTAATTTTTCAAACGAGCTGAACACAGCTCAAGCTGTGAAGACATTGCCGAATGATGCAGCAGCACAACAACATTTCCCATTCCGCTCCCTTCATTACGATCCCTCACACTGAGCTGCTCTTGTAACTAAAACCGAGCATCGAGGCTGGGTTTCTCACCGTTACCTACTACAACTTCCAAATTCTGTTTCTGGGTGCCATCGGCCAACTCGGAGCTCACTGTCCTGTAGGGAAATCAGGAGAACTCTTTATTTTCACCCACCTTGCTCTTCCTCTGCACTGCTTTTCCCCTGGCCCCTCGCCACCCACCCACTCAGCATGGTGAAGGACTTCTACAGATCTCTGCTGGCAGCTCGTTGCTACTGCTCCACATAAGCCAGCACCACAGTAAATGGTGTCAGCAACCCTCTTCAGATTATTTAAGCATCCCTCTACCAGATTCCAACACAGATTCCTCGGGGGCACCGCTAATGACTTCCCTCTGTTGTGAAAATTGATGACCTGTTCCCTCTCCCAACTTCCTTCAGTCCTTAATGCATGCAAGACTTTTAATCTTATCCCATAATTTTTTAGGATGCTTCGGTGGAAGAGCTCGCTTTTGGACATCCAGGTAGTTTCACCCATTTGTCAAATGTTTCAAAGGCACCCACTGCAGCCTAGAAGTTTTGTTGGAGCCCATCTGCCCCAAGATGAAAATTTTCACCAGGGAAACAAGAACCTCTCTCTCATCCTACGTAAGGAGGAGGTGGTTTGCTGTTTTAGCAAATGAAGACAACAAAAAATGTTACCCTAATAAAGACAGCGAGGTCCAACACATCAGGGTATTTACTGAGAGCAAACCACAACTTTTTCCAAGGTGCTGGAAAAAAGAAAATATGTAATTTGATTGTAAAATGTCCACTTCTTAAGCCCATACCCCATCTATCAGATGAGGAGTGTACATAATTCCCTTCACTATGAGCCAGATAATTTAAATTTCAGATTAATATATGAATGCCAGTAAAAAAAAAATCACATATATTGTATATATAGCAGATGTAACTAGTCCAACAAGCCATGCTGATCATTCCAGCTTGGATTTCAGCAGCCAAGACAGGGAGTTCAATGAGCCACAGGTGGATCAAACCACAGGTGGGCTACCTGTGCACTCAGCCAGCTATTCCAAAACTCCCCTCCTTGCTTCCAGGATGCTAGCACGGCCTTTACGCCTCCTTTGATTACCACTAACAGCATTTGAAAATGAAAAGCAAAGAAAAGAAACCTTGAATCCTGAAGGACTTAAGACAGAACTGCAAAGAGGAGCTATGAATGACAAGATTCAGATAACCAGAAGCCTGAAGGCATTATGAAGATCTGGGCTTGCTACAGGGTAAGATTTCCTGTGCCAGCAGCTCCTCTCCTATTTGAAAATAAAAGAAAATAGTTTACAAGTAATAAGAAACCTTCCCATGCTACCAAAATCACGTGGTTATCTTCTGAAGTGAGAAAAATGCCCACACGTGAGGGTCACCAAGCACCAAGTTGGTCAATTTTACCTTTTCAGTATCCTTCCACCAAGCAACATATAATCAAAAAAGCAGTGGATTTTAGTCCAATTTTAACTGTCCCTTACGTGGATTCCAGCACAATTTTATTTGACCTTTAGTTCAATTCCACCTCCGCCAGGCAATCGATCCCAGCTGTTCCCACAGGACAGGTTTTACTCCACGTCCCTTTCCCTTTCCACCCGAGCGTACTGAAGTCGACACAAGGAGCAAGAAACGACGTCGGAGCAGTGACACCGAAGAGCCAGCACCTCGTCTGCCCACCGCATGCAGCCCAAAGAGCAAAACCTGCACGAGGAGGCACCCAAGATGTGCCCTTGGCTCCTCGCATCCTTGCGGTGCAATTTAGTTGAGGGGAACTTGCAAGAACAACAATTCAAATGCCTGTCACCCAATCGATCCGACCAACAATCAAGTCATAATTATATAGGCAGTTTACCATGGAATAGTCAATACACGGTTGCAGACACGGGCTAAAAAGGGACTGGGGAGAAAAATGCTTAGGTCTAAAATTAAGGAAGAAATGACGTGACAGCCTCTTTTATTAAATCTAAGCCGGAGCCGAAGCTTTTCTCGCTGCAGTTGATGAGAAAGGCTGCGCTAGGTGAGACTTAGATGTATTAAAAAAAAAATCTAGTTCCAATTTCAGTTCTGATATTGACTCACTGTGGCCTAGGGAAAGTTGCATATTCTTAGTAACAACCACTTCCTCGCTGTTATTGAGGAAAATAACCACTTCTGGTGCTGCGCAGACGTCTGACAGCTAAATGCCCTAAAAGCTCTCGTTGCATAAAGACAGTGTCCAGCGAAGACCTTGCTTTGTAGTTCCTGCCTCCAGCCTATTAAAGGAAATTCATCTCGCCCCCACCTGATGCTCCTCTGAAAACATTTAGCTGGAGGACGGAAAACAGCTTGATTGCTACTTGGAGGAAGCAAAGAGATCGTCCCAATAAAATGATAAGCAGAGCTAATAAAAAGCAGTCATCAGCCAAAACTGCCAGCGAAAAGCTCTGCTTTATCTTGCCAAACTAACTCCCTCGTATATAAAGCACCAATATGATCTCTCAGAAGGGTGCTACACAACCCCTACACGCATTTGTTCTCTCTCAGCTTGTAAAAGGCCAGGTTTGGGAAGGCACTTGCTGCAACAGGCTACGAGACCTCTTGGTGACACTTCCCGGGCTCCATTTGTCACCGTCGTGGCTCCAACACAGTGCCAAGGTGCCAACAGCTCCTGGTCTTGTAAGGAGCGATCGAGCTCCATGCTCTGGAGAAGTAATTCAGCTCTGAGCTGCTGGATTCCTCCCACGGCTCCTCCTCCCTGCAAAGGGCACTCCTGGCTTGCACTGAGAGGATAAAACAAGGGAAAGGAGTGTGCGAGATAAGGTGAAGAAAGGTGACTGCTCGTCTTAGGTGGCTTGGGACAGGAGGAGGAAAAAAAGAGAAGACCTGGGGAGGAGAAGGGAGCAGGATCCACCACTGGAACAAGTAGGAAGGTCTTGCAAAAAGCTATTCTGCCTCAAAAACTGGCTCAAGTCAGTTGATATTGAAGCACCAGGGGTGCTTCCCACCAACTTTACAAACCCAACAACCCCGAGCATCACACAGCCTGGCCTGGAAGGCAAACCAGGTGAAAGTCTTGCAGGCGATCCCATAAATTCAGGCCAAATTCAGGCTGCCCAGACACCCCCAGGTGTCAGATCCTCGTTTTTGGGTACCTGCCTTTGCAAAGCGCTGGGCCACGAGGAGGCTCAGAGTCCCACAGCACATCAGCTACAAACACATCCCATGAAGGCATTATTTCAACAGCAACCAGCCCGTGCTCTGCTCAGCGCTGCGTTCACAAAACCGCCCCAGGAAAACCACTTCTTGACATCTTTCCGTAAGGGGATGAAAATTAAACCTGCCATTTTTCCTGCATGCATCCTGCACCGCCGTTTTACTAGCAAATGACTTTTCTTTTAAGGGAATTTAGTGCTGTCGAAAGGCAGCGGCTCTCAGCTTATAATATCAATGAGGCAAGCACAGCACAGCTGAGGGAACTATAAACTGCAGCTCGCTATTTTACCAGCACATTTTAATTCGGGCTGGAAAGCAATCTCTGCTGAAAAGAAGGAGAAAAGGTAGTGCAAGTTGCACGCTACCTCTCCAGGGCACGGGAGCATCTGTTTGGGATTGGTTTTGAGTTCAGCTCCAGGCAGCAGAAGCCCAAGCTAGACCCAAGAGATGCTCACCACCTCGCACCCTTATGGAACTCCAAAGCAAGTCTGATCCCCGTCACACCTGGAAAACTGGAACGTGACAGCACCCGAGGCAACGCTTCTGTAACGCCCAGGAAGGTGTGATGCTGCCTGTGCTAGGGAGGCCCTAGGAAACGAAGCCAGAAAGCTTATTTAGCACACGATGCACCTTTGTGACATTACCTTCGGATCAGCAGCGGGACTTGAGCCAGAACTGTGTAACAGAGACCAAGTTCCTGCTCATGCAGGTGCCCAAGTTGTGAATCAAGCTCTGTCTCCAGCCCCCAGTCCCAGCTGACCACTGGGATCCCATCCTAGCATTAACATTTTAGCGCAGGTCACCGGAGAACTTGTTATGCTTGCCAAATTACACCCGCGCAGCGGCGAAGCAGCAAAAATGAGAAAAGTATTCCCTTTGGCAGGTGTTCAGTGGTAATTTGCTGAAAACGTACAAAAAAAAAAAAAGCAGTGAAATTCATTATTTAGCTCTGACAATGTCATGACCGCTAGGGCCGTCGTCCTTTCCACCCAGGCAGGAGAAATGCAGATCAACAGCATTCACAAACGGGTTTCCATTAGGCGTAGCTCATACGCCTGCTATGAATGAATGCTGCCACCTCCCAAACCTGTGCCAAAAATATTTTTGGTACCGCCATCTACCTTAGAAAACCTGAAGTCACCTAATGCCAGGTGTCCTGGTGCACGTGAGCAGAAACCTGTGGGCACGGATTCCTCAATCTTCCTTCCCCAGCCAGCGCTCGGTCACAAACCTGAATTATTTTACATCCAAATGAAAAGGCTGCGGAAATACTGAACAGGACAGATAACAGGATAGGCAATCACTTTCCGTAGCTACGGGAGGAAAAAGATAAACAGCTACTCCTAACGAGATTAGAATACAATCTGATGGAACGACTTTCACTTTGGCATCTTCCACATAACACACCTCGGCAGCTAGAAGTTGGGTCCTGCTGTAGAAAATCAGCAATGCAAAAGTAACAGGATACCGGCAAAGGGCAGCTGACTTTGGGGTAATTTTCCTCAAATTCTGCCAGCAGGGAAGATGTTATCCATACTGAAGGCATTTAGGGGTAAACAGTGAAAAAAAAAAAAAGGTTTTAATGGCAAATGCTGCTTCTGCACCATTGGAGAGCTGCGTGGAAAGCTGGGAACAAAGAAAATCTGCCCGCCCCTCCAGAACATTAGGAACCAGCCTCCAAATCTCCGGGAATAAAAGGAAATTTAGGCAGAATGTCTGTCGCAAACGATCTGGCACTAAAACAACAGCCAGTTATCTCCTGCCTGGCACAGAAAAATCACTGCCCAGTCAGATGCCCCGAGGGATTTGACAGACAAGCTCTGATGGATACAAGCCACAGTAATTTGCTGTGCTGCTGCCTCCTGCTATTCGCTTCCCTCTCCGCCAGAAGCTGCTGCCTGCTCGGGGGGAGGGAGCTGCGGATGGGGAAAAGTGCCCAAAACCCCCTTGGAAGAGGAGTTTAAGCTGGCAATTACGGCGTTTTGCGAGAGTTTACCTGTCACGGCACCTGCTCATTACGGCAAGGCGAGAGGTGAGGTGTGACTATCACATTTTTGGCAATTTGTTGCGGGGCAGCTGAAGTAGCAGCAGATCCTCTTGACTCCCTCCAGATTATGTTCATTCACCACGGGGTGAGCACAGGCAGCTGAAGGGTGGCCAAGTGTGTTTAGCTGCCGGTTTTGGAAGCGCTAACCTCAAGTGGAGGGGTCAAGGTAGATGGAGGAGAGCTGTAACCTCCCCAAATCGCTCCTGCATGAATCACTGGAGCTAGTGAGTCAAAGCCCTCAGTCATCTTCTGCCGGAGTCACAACTCGTACTGGGAAAGCACAATTAAGATACATTAGTGTAACGAGCACCGCATGTCAGCCGAGCCACCTGGACGGCAGGAGAGCATCTTCTTCACCTGCACTAACCCCGCGGGAAGGACGTGTGCCGATATCTCTCCTCTTACGATTCCTGGTAAAGCAGAATTTCCCCCAAAGTGCTGTTTGCATCTCGCTGGCCCGAGGTGAGCTGCAGCAGCACAGGAGCAACGCGCTCGGGTGTCACCCTGTGTCACTTCACCTCGTCTGCGTCCCGAGAGGGACCCAGAGGAGACGGGCTCAGCCTGGTAAAACTGCAGCAGTGAGACAAGAGAAACCTGCAGAAACCTGCACCTGACAAGGCTCCTCGAGTCCTGAGAACGGGAAATTCGAACAGACTTTGACAGAGTGGCCTTTTACAGACAGGTTTATTCTTCACTACTGAAAAGCAAAGCGAGGAGTTGCTCGGAGGCAGCCAGCCTGCACGATCGCTGTTTCTCGTAGAGAAATTGCAGCTCCTATTAGAAGAATTACCGAGACACCAGCCCTAATGTGGGGATTGGAGAAAAGACTATAGGGAGCTTTCCAGAAAACACATCATCTGATAACCAAACAAAACACATTCTTCATGGGCTGTCCCAGAGCTGGTGCATTCAAGTGACTTCCAGCTGGGTTTTAAAATGCAGCAGGAGCTCCACACATCAAACCAAGTGCTGCTGAAACCACCACAGCTTGTTTTCTTTTATTTTTTTCCCCCTCAGATGGGCTAACGGGTCTTAAACTAGGCATACAATAACCCAGCCCCAAACAACAGCAATTTAAAACCTGTGCCCTCTCTTTCAGAGAAGGCTCTCAAGTAGCTGGATCCAGCTGCTCACAGCTCGCCAAAAGGTCAGTGTGGCTTTTGGGACACCTACAGGAAATTTCCTCGTTGGTAACGAAAACATTTGTGGCAGAGGGAATAAACCCCATGTGATAAAATTTTACAAATATGCCCTGTGTATTTTTAAATATTCTGAGAGAAGGCAGGCCTGAAGGTGCAGTCCAAGGAGCTCCTGGGTGCGTAGACTCAGGAGACCTCTCTGACACTTGCCTTTCTGAACACAGGCGAGTCCTCGCGGGGCCTCGATCACTAATTAAAAGTCAGCTCCTGGCTCGGAGAACGAGGTGCTCAGCCCTTGGGTTATGTGGTGAGTCACTGCTGCAGTTAAATATGCCCAGCACCTCCAATGACTCACGGGTCAGGTGAGAGGAGCAAAATGATGGGGAGAAGTCACTTTGATTTGCATGTGTATTTCACACCTTCTCGGTTCATGTTTGCCTTGTCCTCACTAAAGAGCAAAGGCAGCTGCAATTAGTGGTCAAGTCAACGCTTTGACTGGATGGGAACAACTCCCAGAGGAAGCTGCATTTCTGTAGTGAATATCTGTTTTACAGCATTTCTTTAGCAGGAACTACAACTCCCCTTGTAAAGAAGGGAAGCTTATCACCAAATCCACAACCTCGTGCTGATAGACATCCAGAAACGCACTGAAATCTCCTAAGTGGTGTTCTTGGCACATAAAAATTAGAGCTTCTTGGTCTTGTCACACACGCTCTGCAAAACAAAAATCCCCTCTGGCTCTGCTATTCTTTGCTCATTCGTCAGCCAACTTCTTTCTCAAGCATACCAAAGCGCCTCCAGCAAAGCCTTCTGTCTGAATAGTCTAAGAAGTGTTTATTACCTCAATAGGAAGGTGCTGCAGAAATATTAAGCAGCAGCAACACTTTCTGGGGGAAGTTGCTTCCTTCCTCCACTCGCAGCAGTTACCACGAAAGCCTAGGAGTTGCTCTGTTTATCTTTTCTAAATTGCATTTTTGGTTGACCGGTTCCTGTGCATAAATAGGGTCACTTCTGCACTCATGCTTTATTTAGGCATCGTTTAAAAAAAAATCTGAACCCACTTCAAGTGCATTCATTCATAAATGATCTTCCTAGTGCTGTGTAAGTACAGATAAGAAGGGAGATCTTCACACCTCCCAAGTTAGCTGCCCTGATTTACCTAGAAACAGTTTAAAGCAGCAGTCTAGCTTAGATGCTCTGAGCCATCCCGTGAAGATCCTGCTCTCTCCGCTGACCATAAAGACACGGTTTCAGGTTTATTTCTTCCACAGCAGCTGGCTGGAGCAGCGTCCCACCTCCCTGTGGCAAACTGCTCCAGTCCTATGTCACTTCTGCCATCCAGGCACTGCTGGCTGTGCGATCCACCACGTGGCCAGACTGACCGTAAGACCCTAAATCTCTAAGCAAGTCAGGTGGCAACTCAGATCAGCAGCAGCAGTCCAAGGGCCAAAAGAGTTTGAGGATGTTACTCCTTCGGTCAGACTTGCAGTGCTGGCTTTGTGAGGAACAGTAGAGACCTCTGAGGCAGGCCACAGTCATAGGATGAACCTTCACAGGGTCACATCCCTCTTACCTGATGAACTGGGACCAGAAGCTACAGTGGTTGAGATGGTCAAGATGAAGAAAAAGTCCAGATTATGTCAAGAGGAGGAGCCCTCTGATGCTGCGTGATTTAGACAGTAAAGGTCAGCTTACCTCTGCCACTGGAAAGACAGCATTAGACATGGAACTGGAGCTCAAGTTTAGGATAAAGAAATGGCTGGACTAAGGGGGGAAATGCTGGGTTCACAGTTAGGTGGACTGAAGCCTTTAGAGATAGATGCTGTACCAGTTTAATCAAAGGACTTGCACAGAAAGGCTTCAAAGAAAAGTATCCTGGCTGAAGGTCCTTTTCCTGAAGAAAGGGATCGGTGTACAAAATCTAAAGTTAACTAATCATTTTCACGAGAAAGAAAACTCTCAAAGCTGCCACGGTTCCATTAAAAACAAGGGGTGAGAGAGACCAGATCCCAGGTTACAGCCAAACGCAGTACAATATAAAACAAATAAAACAGTACAACACAAAACAAAATACCGTCAATATTCCCCACGTAGCATGGCTTCTGTTAATGGAAGTAATGAGGGGGAAAAGCTGAGTCCTCAAGTACAAAGAGAAGCATGCAAAGTTGAATTTATTCCTTCCAAGTGTCATTGACCATCTCTAAACAGCACTGCAGTGACACAGTACAACAGCTCTATGCAAGCAGCATAAAAAGTAAAAAGGTCTGATTCATCTCGAACACAATTTTCTTGCCTCTGGAATATTTAGAAAATGCAACATGAATAACTCCCACATACTTCCATTTACCAAGCATTTAACATGAATTTTATGTTAAAAATACGTATTGCTTTATTTATCTGCTGGAAAAAAAAACACATTATTAAAAAAAAAAAAAAACACAAGCGGGTTTTCTCACACTGCTCCATTTGTGTGCTTGCAAGGCAGCACATACTTCAGCCACTTCGTTTTCGCATGCTCTTAAAATTACTTGGTGACACAGTCTGTGTCGTAATTAGTTTCCTCGGTAATCTGCAGAGCCAAGGACAGACTACTCGAAAAGCAATTTTGTCTCCAATAAAATTAGCTAGGCACCCGCAGCAGAAGACGCTGAACAGCCACGTCCTGAAGCACCTGATGCCCAAACGAGCGCGGCACCAAATTGAGCAGAAACCTGCAAACTCCACCCTTCTTCCAGAATGAGCTGGGTGTCCTTATGTGCTCACAAGCGGTGTGCTAGAGCAAAAGCAAAGCAATTTTTTTCCTGCAACTTGTTAGCTGATTTATTGCCTTGATTGTTGCTCGTGCAAAGAGCAGCACTGCACTTTTTGTCTGGTCTTCGAATGACAAGTGGGGAAAAAAAAAAAGAAAAAAGAGAGTAGAAGCGTTTGCTGCCCTCCAGAGGAAAACCAAATGAAATTACAGCTTTAAAATATGATGGTGGACATGAAACTAGACAAGGGCTGGTCCTAACCAGCTTTAAAACTGCTTTCTTTAGTGGATGACAGTGGAATCAAGGAAAATCCACTGCACTGAACTATGACAAGGTGAGAACTAAAACTGTGAGAGGGACAGTTGCCTAGTTTTAACAGCTCTAAAATACCAAATCTTGCCAGGTTTTCTTCTCAGTTTCACCCTACAAAACGTACCTGGAAAAGTTGTGGATTTAATGAACATGTAATGTGTTTACACATGTAATTACAAAATCACTGATTTTCAGCTCACCAACGGTACAAGGAGAAGAAGAACATCTCCCTGTCACTCCGAAATACTGCAAGGGTAACTGCGTTGGAGACCGCAAGGGGCTCAGAGCTCCTGAGCACTGACGCTGTCGGGGTGAGTCATCCCTTACGGGAGCTGACGTCTGGCTTTCCTCCAAACCAGGATCAGTTCCCCTTCCCAGCTAAAGGCAATAAATCCCACGGCAATGGGATTCGTCACAACTCCAAATCAAGGTGACGAAGCAGAAAAGGTAGAAGTCCAGACAGAACGCCAAAAAATTAGGAAAAGCTTAGCATTTCCTAAAACAGATAAACCACGGCGCTATGCAGCGTGCACACTAATGCTGGAGGTTGAGCTAGAAATAATCTGTGCCTAAATATGTGTAACTGGATAAACGCTGCCTTTCAAGAAAATGAGACAGGAATATTCAGTGTTTGCTCTTCTTACAGCAGCTGGAGAATACTTTTAAGTGATTACATTAATGAAAATCAAACACTTACCTGACAGCTTCTGCTACATTATTGGAAGTGTGACCCGACAAGGCGTCGTGAAGGTTTCTGATGAAGTAATCTCGGTAGTCTTCAGGCAGAGCCATGAAGGTTCCTCCCATCACGATGAACTCCACTTTATCCACGCTGTGGCCCAGCTGCTTCAGCTGTAAAAGCAGCAGGGAAAAGTTACCAGTGACTTAGCTGAAAGACCTTTCTGAAAACCCTGGCACTCCTACACCTAATAGTTCCTTCATCACTTGTCCTATCCTCTATAAATGACAAACTATTAATGCTTTTGTACAGATTTCTCGTAATCCCCCTCCAAAACCCAGGGATTATTTCTCTACTGCAAGAACACAGCACAGACACCGTGCCCAGTGCAGATTTTTGTGACAAAGCAGAGTAATTTGAGCACAGCAGCTTGCCAACGTGGTTACACAGGTTCCAATTTGAAGCTAACATAGATATGGCCAGTATGAAAAGTTTCTTCACTTCTGCTTCAATCCATGCAGAACCATCCTTAAAAGCTTGTGGGAGAAAAGGACTACACTGAATCCACAGAGAATTTTCCACTGGGTTTGGAGATAAACAGGAAACCAGTAAAAGCAGAGTAGGACTAAGAATGAAATCACATCTTTTAATTTTCCAGTGAAGACCAAAAACATCATTTTGGTAGGAAAGACACTATTTCAGTAATAAATTCTAAATGTAAGCAATTATCAAGAACTAGCAGTTGCCAAAAATCTCTACAATTTTGTTGTAATAGGGCCTCCTATCAGTAATTAAGTACCCTTCAGAAAAGATAACATCTCAGAAGAGTTGCAAAACTTGTCATTTATTTAGTGGAAATGACAGTTAGAAAATTAAAAGGTTTAAAAATAATTCCTCCACGGGGATCGAGTCAGGCTAACTTAGAATTACAGAATCATGGAAAAACTGAGGGCAGAAGGGACCTGTGGAGGTCACGTAGCCCAACCTCTCTGCTCAGAGCAGCGTCAACTACAGCAATTTGTTTGTCACTGTGTCCAGGCAGGCAGCGAGTATCTCCAAGGACAGAGACTCCACAACCTCTCCGGGCAACCTGTGGCAGTGCTCAGTCACCCTCACACGAAGAGCGTTTCCTGATGATCAAACAGAACCTCCTGGCCTTCTCCTGGGGAGCCCAGAAGTGGACACAGCTCTGCACGTGTGGCTTCAGCGGTGCTGAGGTGAGATAAGGATCCCCTGCCTCATCCTGCTGGCAATGCTGCTGTTAATAGAGTCCCCAGAAGTGAAAGCTGGGGCATGCTGTGAGCGAGTGGCCTCCAGCTGGACTCGGTGCTGCTCACCACAACCCCTTCCACTCCCCAGTTTCACCAGTTCAGGCAATTTAAATCAATATTATTTGCATCACAAACACAACACACCCCTTCCACTCTACCTGTTCCACTCTGTGTCTTGTCTGGAGATAGGGGTCATACCTAGCCCGAATGGCCCTCATGGATGTTGGCTAAAAAACACAAAGAGATGTAAAAAAAACAGTTAACACAATTAAAGACAGTGAAAAAGAACAAAAGTCAATTTTTAGCACTGAAATGGGTGCTTTATTTTTATAAAAACTCGACCCTGAAGTCTTCAAACTCACAACTAGAGAGCTCATCTACTTGTAAATTTAATTTGGCTTCTTAATTTTGTAAAAATAACAAAAAGAAAAAACATTTTTAGCCCACTGAGATGGCAACATGAGAAAAAGAACAAGAATCTCTGAAGATTCAGAATAAAAACACTGCAAAAAAACACTAAAGAAATGTTTTTCAAAATTCCACTTTTTTCTGCCCTCTTCATTTTAGTTTCTCTTGACTTGCACAAGTTACCAAGGAGCATCCTGTAGAGCTCAGTTTAAACTTCAAATATTCTTTAAGATAATGTAGTCTTTCATTTGAAACCCCCAAATTACTTTTTATATTGCTATATAAATATATTATTATATTTATTATATATATATTTTTATCCCCATGAAAAGGATGTCACCTCACCATTGACCAAATTAATCTGGAATGCATTTTACCTTGTTTTGCTACTTTACATCGGTGCAATGGCCATGAGTTTTTTGTGAAAAGTAGTGACAATAATTCAGTCACAGTGAGATCTGCTGCTGTTATGCTGTCAGCAGACGCGAGGGAGCTATTTCTGTGATATGTATTTAGTGAGATATCACTGCAGATGCAGAGACATGCTCTGAGACCAGGATATCCTAAGGGCATGGCTGTAATATCAGAGGCACTAACAAGTAAATAAGGGGCTTTTTTCCTGCAGGTTGGGCAGGACTGAAAGCAGGTCCAGCTTGAGCACGATGCTCAGGTCACTGTCCTGTCAATATTTGAGTCTCTCTGAGGACTGAGAAGCCAAAACCTCTCTGTACCCCTACTGAAGCGTTCGATGGCCCTCACGTTTAACATTCTTTTCTTACAGTAAGTGACAATTTTCCATGTTCTGAGGCGTGCCTGTTGCCTCTCATCCTTCCAGTGGGCAGCTTGAGGAGGGGTACAGCTCTGTCTTCTTTGTACCCTTCCCTGAAACCCTTCCTGAGAAGATGTAGACATCAATGTTGCTCTGGACTGTTTAGTTAGGAAAATTTTGACACAGATTGATAACTCTTGCAGCCAGTATTCATTTAAACAAAGTGCATGCAGCAGCGTCCTCTGGGAATCAGCAATGTCACCTTCACCTGCTCTTACTCACTCATCACTTTCCACAGCTGGAAATTCAAATTAACAGCTGCTCCCACACCAGCAGGTCGTGCAGCCCCAGCACAGAAGCTGCGCTTGTCCTGCTCAGAATCCCAGGGAATTACACGTGTAACACTATGAACAGCTGCAAGGTGAGGAAAAAGAAACAACTGCTACAAAAAAAAATAAATCAGAAGAATTCAACTAGAATTTCTTCTAGTTGAGCTGCTTTGGATCTCAGAATTTGCTAAGTCTGCTTTTGTTTCTTATTCTTGCAGCATGGGCGAATTTGTAGAATTAAAGAGCAGCCAAATCCGATCTTACAGGGTGTAGGGGATGCTTTATGGCAGAGAGAAGTAATTAATACCTCATATCCAGTGTAAGACTGCGTTGAATACTCGAAGTCAGAATCAGGCCCACCTGGGCAGTACCTGCAAATATCAAAAGACAGAAAACAGGCATCAAAATCATGCAATTGCAACAATTAATCTGCCCAAGTTATGGATATAGAAGAGGGTGCAGGTTGAGCAAACACCGCTCTGACTCCTCCATCCCTCATCAGAGAGGCAGGGGCACACAAATTCCACCCAACCTGACCACAGCAGCACATCAGCAGCTCTCCGGGCATTGGAGAGCTCTCAAATCCACAAATACAAATCCACAAAAAGAGAAATCCACAAGAGGAAGCCCTTACTGGCTCAACCACCATGGCACCTTAATGCTACCAGGACTAAAGCTGGCTCACAACTGGTCAGAGTTCTCTGATATCCGTTAACACCGAGAGGAACTGAGGCTATACACGTACAAATGCTACGTACACAGAGAACTGCAAAACAGATCACTTGATTTTAATGAAAAAGAAGTCAAAAAACAACTCAGATCTGTCAAATTACAACATTAAACAACTTGACAAGACTAAACAGAGGCAAAACAAACTGTGAACATAGTTCTGGAACATGGCATTATTGTAGGGAGCTGCCCTACAGTTCTGGACTGATTGTTACATGCTGATAATTAGACTGTAGAAATTTTACAGCCATAAACAGTTTCAACGCTTTTCAAAAAGTTCCGTCCAAAAAATTGTCTCTGATGCAAAATATTTTTTGCTTGGCAAGGAAAGACAAAATATGGACATCGTCCAGTTACACAATCTGCATTTATTTTCCATGTGTTTATTGAATTTAACCGTCTTGATGGTGATAAAGCTTACCTACGTTTGTCTTCTGAACTTAGGAAAATGCTATTTAATAAATACTTGCATTTTAAGCAGCATTCTAGGACTATTTGAGAAGAACACAGTCCATCTACGTTGGTTAACTGTATGGCTGGTGTTAAATGACAATTCCTGCACCTAGAGGCTGGTTTGGAGCTCATTCTTTGACACAGCAGGACCTGCAGCTATCCCAGCATGACTGCTAGCGAGGAGAGGACTGGTACATGGCAGACAGTGATTTAATGGAATACAAATTTATTCTGCAGTACCCTCAGCTTTCTTCTGAGGGTTAATGGCCAACCTACAGTCACTGTGTGTTCAAATATGACCTGACAGGGGAGGTTGGCAGCCGTTGGCTCGAGCTGCATGCACTGAACGTGGTAAAGGAGCAGTCAGCACAGTGTTACGGTGCAGATCTTCAATGTACAGAGACTAAGATAATGCCATCTCTCTCAAATCAGAGGACACATTTTGTTCCCTGCATAACTGATTGGCTTCCTCATCGCCTGCCCTGCAAGCTCAACCCAAATCATCTGTCACCATTATAAAATTAATTACCAAATTACCATGGCCAAATTAACTGGCTGGCGAAAGTTGTGCAATCCAATTGAAGAGATTTCATGTACATAATTACCTGGAACATCTCAAACACAATAGCTGCTCCTCCAAAAACAAGCATGGAGCCAGCTCGCTCCGCTAGGCAGCTGGTAGAGAAACAGGCTGATGTGTCCGATGTGACAAGGTGGAGAAGAGGAGTGATGTTTTTAAATAGATGAGCTGATATGCTCAGGGAAAACAAAAAGCATGAGATTTCAGGAGCTCAGACTCTTAAAGCAAACAGAAGCAATATACTTCAAGGTAAACTGAGCTTGGCTTTCTCAATTAAAATAAAACTCAGAAGCTATTCCCTTAATACCGCAAGCTCTTGGCAGCTAGAGGCTTCCCATCTGTGCTCTCATTTCGTTCCAGAGCCGGGCAGAGCCAACACCAAGCAAGTTTTTCGTAGACAACACCTGCACCTCCTCAGGTGGGTTTCAGTTCAGCAGTTTTCAAACTTTTTAGATTGAGCCCTCCTTCTTTTCTGCAATTGTCTTCTGCTGTCTTGTTACGTACCCAGTCTACTCTCACATGCACAACACGTGCATGCACCATGCCAGTAATACAACTTGTATCTGATCATTAATATATTCTCCTAATTACTGTATTCACAAAAGTTTCTATTTACTGAGGTAAGTGGGGTTTAACCCATCAAAGAAGAAGGTTTTCTGCTTAAAGAAGAACTGCAAACAAGTAGAATTTGTAGCGTAATGTGCAAGTATTGGCAATCTGCAACTCTGCACTTGTGCAGAAAAGTAGTCTGTCCCTAACACAGTGCTGCTGAAATTTATACAAAATTATATAAATAATATTGGAAAAGAGCCCTCTTTTAGGTCACCTGAGTCATACTTACACACATATGTTGCCCGTAAAGTTAATGTGTGGACACCTGTGTGGTTTACACATCACGGCCACGACAGCAATCTGTAATAAGCAGAATTACAGCAGAGAGAAATTACAGTAATTGCTTCTGAAGTTACAAAAATAAAACGCATCTTGGATGGCTATGTAAAAATGTGCATCTGCAAGACACTATTTAAAGATGTTTTCTGCTTAGTCTGCCACCTCAAATATCTGTGCGTTAACTCTTGAGAAAACGAAGACAACAAACGTATCAAGAAACAGGGATCCTATTATTATTTTTGCAATTCAGAATAAACTGGCAGTGAGCTAGAAAGACCCAGGTGTCCTATCGAATCTGATTAACCACCCTGCCAAAAAGTCACGCTGACTGGCACACAGGTATTCACCAGGACCAGCTAGCACACATCTAAGACAGTGCAAGGGTGAGAATGTGCCAATAAACACCCTGAACACCATCTGGAAGATGAAAAGGGGGAGCCGAAGAGAAACAAAAAGACATAAAAGAAAGAAAATAAAAATAGCTTCCTCCCTCCACCTGAGCTGAGTCTTTTTTCCAGGCTGGTCTCATGCAGCTCTTCACACATCAAATGTAGGCTCAACACAAGATGCCACCTTCCCCTTTCACGAGAGTAAGGGGAAGAAGAGATATACACTGAAGATTTTCTAATGTTTACTGCTTTGGGGCTCCCACCTTGGAAAGCACATTGCCAGTTTTCAGAGATTTTGCTTGGAATAAGAGTTTAACGAAACATTCTACAGCCAGAAAAAAAGAAAGTAACAAAATTAAGATTTTTTTTTATAGTTACAAAAACTGAACACTTCTGGGATCTTGGTTTCTGGTGGTTGGTTTGTTGGTGTGTGCTTTTTTTTTGGTTTAAGCATGCTATATATACAGTAGGGAAGCTTAAAAAAACACAGCTGAATGCCACCAATACCTTTATCATCATTTTCAGCTTGAAACACCTTTTCAAAAAACATGTTAAATTCTAACATTTCCCCTTTGTTCACCAAGAGGGCCTGCAGATTCAGCTGCAGTGTTTCTAACAGCAATTAAAAAGCTAGATATGCTACCCTGCAACAAACCCTCTACACTTCTTTCTCTTCCCCCAAATGTTTTGCAAATAACAGCCCTGCAGGCACGTCAGAGAAGACAACCTGGAACCTGGCAGTGCAGCCAGCACATCTGCATTGAAGCTTCTGGACACTGAATGTCCTCCTCTTTGAAAATAACTAAATCCATGATAAATTATCAATGAGAGCAAGGGGAGGACGGTGGTGGATGGAGAGAACGACGACGTGCTTACCCCGCTCGCAGTCCTTATGGGCTTGGCCTTCAGCTTCGGCACCAGCACCTTGCGGTACTGCGGCGGAACGGCAGCGATGATGTCGACCAGACGTGGCTGCGCCGAGAGCCCATACTTGGCTGAAGTCTTGGTTTTCAGCCTGAAAGCAGAAATACCTCCAATTCATGACCCCATCCGGACTTTTGTACTCATTCCCACAGCAGCTCCATCACACTGCTTCGGTTCAGCTTGAGGGGTTCACCCCATTTGCCTTTCCAGGTACCTTATTTAAGAATTACTCAGTAATTCCTTGCAACAGCTGCTCTGGGTATTTAAGGTACAGAAAATAAACTCCAAATAAAGTCAACAAGCAACAACTGCCAGTGTTTTGAGTTTCTGTATGTTTTACTTCTAAATGTGGTTTTGCCAAAACATTGTCAGAGGTGCCCAGAGGCTGTCTCACCCATTTCCAGTGATTTAAGTCTTTTCCTAAGACTTCCATCCGATGAATCTATGTATGCAAGCTCTCAGTTCATTTCTAAAACATTTATACAAATTATTTCCAGCATCAGCACAATGTTTACAATTATATATGTAACTGAAATACACTGGGAGAAGTTCAGTTTTTCAGTTTTTATTATTCCAGAAAGGTAAAGAAGGAAGAAGTTTCTGTAAACAGCGACTTCATTCATAGCATGCTGTTAAAATGTCTGATGTAAACGTGATCTATAAATTAATCTCTATTTTCCCTGACAGTACTTATAAAAAAGATGAGCTTATAAAAAAGATGGAAAGGGACTCTTTACTCCATCAGGTAACAACAGAACAAGGGAGAATAGTTTTAAACGAAAAGAGGGGAAATATAGATTAGAGGTTAGGAGGAAATTCTTCACTCAGAGGGCAGTGAGGCACTGGCACGGGTTGCCCAGAGAGGTTGGGGATGCCCCATTGTGAGAACCAAAGATATTTCTCACAGGAGGTGTTCAAGGTCAGGTTGGATGTGGCTTTGAGCAACCTGATCTAGAGGGAGGTGGCCCTGCCCATGGCAGGGGGGCTGGAACTGGGTGGTCTCTGAGGTCCCTTCCAACCCGAGCCATTCTGTGATGATTCTATGATGGTTATGGCAAGAGAAATGACAGTAGGCTGTGAAAATAAAACTTTGTAAACTAAAGGCCAAACACAAACGACTGTACAGGTCATGATCAACACTGGTGGACCAGTTCCTCAGTGTCATCCCACAGTGACTTACTTGTTCAGATTCACGTCTTTTCCCTGCTCGTGAGCTTCAATTAGTTGTTTTATGATGTCAGCTATTGTCATCATCATCAGTTCCGCATGGCTGAGATCTCCTGAAACAGGAACAAAACAAACCCCGTGTATACCCACTGCTTTGTCACCTGTGACAATCCGGGTGCCTCATTTTTCATATTCCCCACCATTTCAGGGCACTGTTCCCTCCAAAGGACATTTTGCCACTGCGCATCACTCCTGACTGGCAGCAAGTGACACTCATTGCCTCCTATCATCATTTTTTTTGGCTTTTAGGACAATCTCTATGGTCTTCCATCAAAGTGATGCGCACAACAGCCACAAACAGTCAGTGGAAGCTCAACGCCATCAGCAGGTTAATCTGATGCTGCCAGCACACGTGGCAAGGACCAAAACACATCCTCTGGGGGACAGCGAAGCAGCCAGGCATAACCCCAAAGGATAATAACCCTTAATAAGATAATAATCTTTGACATAAGATAACTTTTTGAGGAGATAACCCCATAACCTCTGCTCCTCAGACACACGCAGGGGGTTCAATGCAAATAACATTGGAGCTTCCCCCCTGAGGGCCTCACTGAGGGTCTGCGTTGTGCACACTGGATTTTTTGTTTATATTTATTCCATACCAGCTTTAGGAGAAGAGAAACATTGCTATTACGCGATCTGACCCCAAAGGTGCTTATTTTAGGTTGTGAAGTTCACTTTACACCAGAAAGTGTCGGTGCCTGGTGTTTTAACCAGGCACCAAACTGGGCAGAGCTGACCCAACCCAAGCACAGCACCGGGGAGGCGTTCACAAAACTGTGGAGTGATTTTGGGTCAGAAAGGGCCTTAAAATTTCATCAAATCCCAGCCCCTTCCCATAGGCACAACCCCAGCCCCCAGCCCCGGCTGCCCCCAGCCCCATCCAGCCCGGCCTTGGGCGCTGCCAGGGGGGGACCCGCAGCTCCCCGGGCGGCCCGATCTGACCGATCCCGATCCCGATAACGATACCAAAACCGATAACGACACCGATAAGGACACCCCCGGTACCTGCCCGCCGCCGCCCCATGGCTCCCTCACGGCCCCAGCCGCTGCCACCAAGCGAGGCCGCCCGGTCGCGAAAGCGTCGCCCGGCCGGCAGCGCTGCCGTAAAGCGTTTTGATTTTCGAAGGAAATTTTCCTCCCTTTTATTCACATTTCGTTTTGTTTTCGTCACATTTCACTCAGTTTTGTTGATATTTTTGTGGTTTTGGGTGAAATTTCAGGTGCCCGAATGCCCCCCCCCCACAAGCCGCACCACAGCCGCTTGCCCCCAGAGCCGCCAGGCCCTGGCTCCCCCCCGGCCCCTTCTCCCCTCCGGCGCTAGGTGGTAGCAAAGCATTTAAACGCCAAATCCCGATAATAAAGAAAATGTTCAAATCTGACCAAAAGCCCCAAGTCTCTCTGTGAGCAGGAGGAGCGGCGCGGGTCGGGCAGGGGGGAGGCAGGAGGCCTGTGGGGCACCAGGGGAGGAGTTTATCAGAGAATTGGGGAGTTTTTAGGGTTGGGAAAGACATCGGAGATCACAGAATCACAGAATCACAGAATTTCTAGGTTGGAAGAAACCTCAAGATCATCGAGTCCAACCTCTAACCTAACACTAACAGTCCCCACTAAACCATATCCCTAAGCTCTACATCTAAACGTCTTTTGAAGACTTCCAGGGATGGTGACTCCACCACCTCCCTGGGCAGCCCGTTCCAGTGCCTCACAACCCTTTCAGTAAAGAAGCTCTTCCTAACATCTAACCTAAAACTCCCCTGGCACAACTTTAGCCCATTCCCCCTCATCCTGTCACCAGGCACATGGGAGAACAGGCCAACCCCCACCTCTCTACAGCCTCCTTTAAGGTATCTGTAGAGAGCGATAAGGTCGCCCCTGAGCCTCCTCTTCTGCAGGCTGAACAAGCCCAGCTCCTTCAGCCGCTCCTCATAGGACTTGTTCTCCAGGCCCCTCACCAGCTTCGTCGCCCTTCTTTGGACCCGCTCAAGCACCTCGATGTCCTTCTTGTAGCGAGGGGCCCAAAACTGAACACAGTACTCGAGGTGCGGCCTCACCACAGCCGAGTACAGGGGGACGATCACCTCCCTAGCCCTGCTGGTCACAGTGTTTCTGATACAAGCCAGGATGCCGTTGGCCTTCTTGGCCACCTGAGCACACTGCTGGCTCATATTCAGCCGACTGTCCACCATCACTCCCAGGTCCTTCTCTGCCTGGCAGCTCTCCAACCACTCGTCTCCCAGCCTGTAGCTCTGCTTGGGGTTATTGCGCCCCAGGTGCAGGACCCGGCACTTGGCCTTGTTGAACTTCATGCAGTTGACCTCAGCCCATCGGTGCAGCCTATCCAGATCCTCCTGCAGAGCCTTCCTACCCTCGAGCAGATCGACACACGCACCTAGCTTGGTGTCATCTGCGAACTTACTGAGGGTGCACTCAATGCCGTTGTCCAGATCATTGATGAAGATGTTAAAGAGGACCGGCCCCAGCACTGAGCCCTGGGGGACGCCACTAGAGACTGGCCTCCAACTGGACTTGACTCCATTTACCACAACTCTTTGGGCCCGGCTATCCAGCCAGTTTCTAACCCAACAAAGCATACGCCAGTCCAAGCCATGAGCAGCCAGTTTCTTGAGGAGAATGCTGTGGGAGACGGTGTCAAAAGCCTTGCTGAAGTCAAGGTAGACCACATCCACAGCCTTTCCCTCGTCCACCCAGCGCGTCACTTTGTCGTAGAAGGAGATCAGGTTCGTCAAGCAGGATCTGCCTTCCATAAACCCATGCTGACTGGGCCTGATCGCCTGCTTGCCCTTCAAGTGCCGCATGATGACTCCCAAGAGGATCTGCTCCATGAGCTTCCCTGGTACTGAGGTCAAACTGACCGGCCTGTAGTTCCCCGGGTCAGCCCTCCGGCCCTTCTTGTAGATGGGCGAATAATATTGCTCTGATCACAAATAACAAATCACAAATAACAGAGGGAATGGCCTCAGGTTGTGCCAGGGGAGGTTCAGGTTGGAAATGAGGAGACATTTCTGCTCAGAAAGAGCAGTCAGGCCTTGGGACGGGTTGCCCAGGGAGGTGGTGGAGTCCCCGTCCCTGGGGGTGTTCGAGGAGAGGTTGGACGTGGTGCTTGGGGACAGGGTTTGGTGGTGACAAGAATGGTTTGGGTTGGCAGGAACCTTAAAAACCAAATAGTTCCAGCCCCCTGCCATGGGCAGGGACACCTCACAGCAGCCCAGGCTGCCCCCAGCCCCATCCAGCCTGGCCTTGGGCATTGCCAGGGATGGGGCACCCACAGCTCCAGGGGCAGCCTGTTCAGTACCTCAGCACCCTCACAATAAAGAATTTCTTCCTAAACTCCTGCATCTCCTTGCCCACGGCCTCCTGCTCAGCCAGCAGGTTCTGGAGGATCCCTCTGTGAGTTAGGGGAACCTGCTGCTGAGCAAAGAAAAGAGTTTTGCAGAGAAGGAGGGAACAGGCAGCAAGAAACAGGCCACCTAAGAGAAAAAAAAAAGGGGAAAAAAAATGAGGAGAGAAAGACGCTGGCAGTTGTGATTTATGGGTTGGTAAAAATCTTTATTTGAAAATCTTGTGATTCGGGGCTGACCTGAAGATTTTCGGCATCACGCTCACAACTGGTGCACATCTGGGGACTGAAGAGGCACCAAGAACGGCAGGAAGAAATGAGGGCACGTGGAAACTGCTGCGGGTCGGCTCTTAGCACTGCGTGGGTTGGTTTCTGTAGCAAGCAGAGCCTGCCCTGGTGCCGCAGGTCAGCGTGCGCAGTCTTGCAGGCAGATTGTAGCAGAGTGTATGTGTGTGAGACCATCCTGCCCTCCCCGTGGTGGGTTTGGCAGCCTCCTGCCCGTTCAAAGCAAGATCCCAGGATGGAACAGGTTGAAAACGCAGCTCAGACCATCTGCTCCCGTTGCTCCGCTCTCTTGGTGCCTTCAGGCCTTTTTGGAGAGCCAAATTCAGTTTCCTTCCCCCAGTTGTGCTGGGAGTGCCCTGCGATGCCCGGACCTGTCTGTACCAGTGGTTTTACCTCCCAGGGGGTCTCCCAGGCATCCTGTGCCAACCAGCAATTTATGAGTGGTTTGGAGAGTGGTTGTGCTCAGGATATGGGCTGCGCAAATGGTTAGAAAGCATCTATCCAGGCGTGCACCTCCTGCCATCACCTTTCTCAGACCTACTGCAGCAGCTGCTGCACACCAGGAGATATTTCAGATGCGATTGTACTGGCAGAGTTTGTCTGCTTGCCCAGTCCACGCTTTAGGCTGTTTGGGACATGAAAGCAGTTCGTTATCCTGAATTATTTGGGGTGCACCCATCTGGAGGAGGCCTGGGATGTGTCTGTTGTTTGAGTTCATCCCCTAAAAGAGGACACGAGCACATGAGAGGTAGGATGTCTGTGCTAGACACACGGTAAGGCAGTGCAAGCGTGCCAGCTGGGACAAAGCAATTGATTTCAAGCTGATTTTCATACCCCTCTCCTCTCTCTTAGCACATACGCCCACCAACACAGCCCTACACACTGACTGCTCACCTCCCCGTCCCTTTGTTACGTGAGCTGAGCTGTGCTCTCCCCCTGTTATCAGCTTCATCCACCTATTACAGCAACTTTTTATCTTACGCTTAGCTACTATCATCAGCTACTTTCCATTTGCCGCAAGGTCTCCGTGCTTTCTCTAGCTGTCTCTTAACCTGTTACAACCCTCGTGGTGCTGCTGGGACTCAGCTCTCTGCTCTCACTTCCCCGGCAGCAGTCACGTTTGCTCATCTTCCTTCTCGGGCTGCCACACGAGTTGGATGTCTCCAAAAATCCTTGGTTTTAATCTAACTGTGCTCCCACCTGCAGCTCCTATCGTCTTCAGCTACGCGTAGTCCTTCTCCCAAACAAGGCTCTGTCTTTAACTCAGAAGAACAATAATTAGGAAAGCTTCATTCGGGCTAAAAAGCCAAACTACAGTACCAAACTCTGCCGTTGCTCCCAGCAAGGAACATGAGGTAAATTCAGGTGGAGATTTTGGCAGAAGTGGATGGTAAACCTTGGGTAAGAGGAGGCTGGCATGTTTGGGTTTGTTCACCACATCTGAGCAGGGCTGTAGCCTAGGGCTCACATTCTGATCTTGCTTGTACTGGTGGAATTCAGATGCAGCAGTGCTGATTCATTGGCCTGTGGGGTTTAAAAGGTACTTTCATTTCTTTAATCAAACGCTACGGCTAATCAGAGTTGTACAGGATCTGGAAATACCAAGCAGTGCAGGGAAATGAGCATCTACAAGGAACGGCGCAGGCATAACAACCTCCCTCTGTAGTTGTGTAGCAATTTCTTATCCACACATCTCGAGGCGTGTTATAAGGTGGGTAAATAACCATCTGCCCGTGCAGATCAGCAGCCCAGGGCGCGGAAGGTGATACAGCTTGCCTGAGGCCAGCCAGCAGCGCAGAGGCAGAGGCAGATGGCTGGGAGTGTGTCTCTCCCTCTCTTTCTGTTTCAGATTCTGACCTATTCTGCAACCTCAGGAATGTTTATAAGGTGTGTTGCAAGTGCATGTGTTTTATTCTAATACTATAATTGGTAGAAGTTACATCAAGGCATTTTACAGGTCTGCTGTTACTTCACGGATTGACTGCTTGGCTCGGCAGTTTCCTTGACAATGTTGCTCTTCATTATTTCGTGGCATCATAAATACAAAAGCATTGTAAATTGGAGAAGCCTAAGCCTTAAGATGTACAATGAGCACTCAAGCTGCTTGGTTTGCTGCAGCAAAGACACAGCATCTGCAGTAATGCCTGAGCACTCAGCTCCAAGCCTAGGCAGACCCTGGGAACATTACCCTTCCAGTGAGTAATAGAAAAGAAAAGCCATTGATGCAGATTTACATCATTTCCTAGCATAGCCACTTGCTGTTTGGTACAAAGACCTAGCACTGAACTGCTGCCCGGGAAACTACGCAGTGCCTCGGACAAAAAGGAAGCTGGAGCAACAGTTTGGACTTCAGAAGCCAAAACATCCACGAAGCAATCCATTTAACTCGATTTTCTGTGGGAAGAGGTTTGTGAGGAGAGATTTGCCATACCAAGGAATGGATGTCAATGAGCGTTTTGGGTGGGATTTACCCTACCTGATTTCAGATGCCCAGAAGTTAGCTTTCTTAATTGAAATTAGTCAGTCTCTTGCGTAATTGATGATGTAAGAGATAATTGCCACCTGCAAGTTCCCATTTCAGCTAATCATTTCAGAGGTGACCTGCTTAGACTTATCAAGCTCTCAGGCCGTTATTTTGGTTGAGATGAGCTGCCTTTTCAAAGCAAACAGAGCAGCTAGAAAAATGAAAGGACAAAAACAGGGAGAGGGAGATGCACTGAGTTACCTAAACACTGCTCAGGAGCTGGGATTTATGTAGTGTTTCAGCAAGTACCCAAGGGGCAGAATTTGCTGGCAGAATCTGTCCCTTCAGTTCAGATCCGTGGTGTGTTGTGCCCAGTGCCTGGTCTTGACAATGTCCAATGTCCGTGTCTCTTGTGCCAAAATTCTTGAAATCCTCAAGTGACACAGTACAGAATAATCTGCTCACGGAGTGGAAGGCTTCTCCTAATCCTTGTCAATCAGAGAATTAATTCATGGGTGTACCATGGCTCATCCTAGTGTATGGGAAGTTCTAGCTTTATCCCAGTCTGGGATAAGATAAGGCAATGAGTTGCAGTTGCTGTGCATTCAGTCCCCTTACCCTTAGAAACTGCTATTCCTTACATTTTACTGGATACTTCCTTAATTGTAGAAAAGACAAATAAAAGCTCATGATTTACATTCCCTTAAATAATTAAACTAGTGTCAGCTTCCCACAGGAGTCATGTGCAATGCTGTAATCCAGAGTGTGGGATTTGATTTCGTTCTCACTAACACGTTCTCACTAACATGATTGACAGGATGGACTTGCCTTGCTTAACAAGAGGAAGAAATTCTGCCTTCAGTACAGCACTAACAAGGCTTTTCTTCAAGCATTCTCCCTGAGCTTCCTTTTTTCCACTTGTTAAAGGCTTTTCCCTCGAATGCTGTGGTGCCTCCTTCACAGTCCAGCTGATTTGGCAGGGGCTGTAGGTTAAAGCTGAAGGATCACAGTAACCTTGGTGGTAAACCACTCCCTGTGTAGGGGGGATACAGTTTACATCACCCAGCTGTCTGGTAGTTTTACTTTGTTTTCCACAAGCCCCTCACTGCCCACAGGCAGGGCAACTTCCATCATTCACTGGGAAAGCATCACAGAGCAGCTCAGGCTGTGGGATGTGCCCCGAGGTGTCTGAGTGACACACAAGCAAGCTCAGCACCCTTGAGGTCCAGAAACCACAGCAGGGATCTGCACAAGGGTTTTCTCTGCATGGTCAAAAGTTTTGGTGAACTCTGCAGAGATGACGTACCCAGAAGAAAAAGAGGATATAGCACCAGTTCAGGAGCAGCAGCAACAGGAAACCAGGCTGAGAAACACACCAGGAAAACATTCTGAATCCAGCTTGGAAACAGGAGATCCCACCTGGAGATCCAAAGGCAGGAAGGAGTCATTGCACCAGCTGCTGAATTTCCCAAAAAATACAAAGTCATTGCTCCAGCACCTCGCTATCTAAGCTGGCTGCAAGGCAGTTAAGTTTTCTTTTGGACAGCCAAAGTGAGAATGGATGCAGGACCTTCATGCTCATTTCTTTACACGGTGAGGTCAATGAAGAAAGTCTTTTCTAGCAAGAGCTGAAAAAAAATAAAACTGGGTCCTTGCAAAGGACTCAAAAGCAGCTGTTCTTCACCAGGCACAGCCTGTGACTCAGGCAACATTGCTGTTGTTTCCCCAACGCCAGTCAGATAAGCTTCTGTTCTGCTAAGATGAAAGATACTCTGGATCCTCCCTTACTCTGTATCAGATCCTTGGGTTGACGGAGGAATACGCCAGGGCTGAGCCTCAAACAGAGGAGATGCTAGATGAAGGTGAAAAAACAAAACAAAACAAAACAAAACATGAGAATCAGACAGATTAATTTAGCCAGAGATTTCACATTCTGAATATATAGGTATTTAGTACCTCAAATACTTTTACAAATCTGGATTGAATGGTTTGTTTCCCTTCATTAATTCATTACAGAGAAAATAATCGTGTCAAAACATCTTTACTTCTCCTGCCCACCTTTCTGACAATCTGCAAACATGGCCCATGGAGCACTAGCTAAAGCTGGTAAGCTTACCTTGGGAAAAGCCTGGCAGAGATCACAAGGCCCTGGAGAGGTCACTGAGGAATTGAGACCTGATTTGTCTCCCTCTCTGATACAAAAAATACGTAGCTTTGCCTAGCAAATTGCCCCTAATCCAAATGCAATCCATCAGGGGTAATTTACCTTGGTAGTTTCCATGCTACAGCAACAGCGGTGGTAGGTGGCTCACGTGTTTATCCAAGCACCTGTTCCCTGCTGTCTGAAGCATTTCCCTCCTGCACAGTTTTAAAATTTCTTATGGAGAAGACGCTGAATGCAGCAGAGGTCAGGCAGGATGCTGCACATCCCTGCACGCTCCCTTCTCCACCCACCTGGACTCGCTCGTAGCCACTGGGTAGCCACTTCCCCGCAGGAGCTCCCCTCACTCCATCCCCCACATCCTCTCTGACAGCCCCAAACCACATCTTAGCAGTTGCAGATCGCTTCACAGGCGTAAGAGGCTGCAGAAACACACTTCCCAGTGCCTCCCGGTGGGAGCCGAGCACCGCATTCCTGGGAGGCCACAGCGGCGCTGCCAGACCAGCAGAAATTCCCTGGACTGACTGGAACAACCAATAATGCAGCCAAGCCCAGAGCCTACGCATAACTCTTCATGACTTGGCCCCAGTCCCATGTGGAGCCTTCCTCAGGCTCTGTCCATGCGGTGCTACGTCAGGATGAGGGCCCTAGATAAGAGGAACTTTGTGGTGGAAACTTCTTAGGAGGGACTGAAACCTTCTACCCTCATCTTGATGCTTTCCTCTCTTGGCTTTTCTAACCAGGATACATTTTTGTGCAGCTTCCTACGTGGAACAGTCTTCAAATGTTTTCCTTGGGCCTCATCACAGTCATCCCAGTGCCCTTATCTGTGTTTAAATCCCTTCTTTCATCTGCCACAGAAGGAGTTGCCCCCTCATGGGGGCTATAGGTGATGCACTTGCTCCATCATCTTTACCCTAGGTGGGGAAATAAGAGCTACCCTCTTATTCTACTCCTATGTTCTCTTTGAAAATCCTAAACAGTTTCACATCAGAGGTGTCTTTCCCTTTGTTCACTCCAGGTTCTTTATCCACTACCCTTGTGCAATTAAAAATCACCAGGGTTCAGCCTGCAGCCCATACGTGGACAAAGCCCTTGTGAACTAAGAGGACTTTTACCAAAATCTGCAAAAATCTGTGTGCTTCTGAAAGATACCAAATGCTTTCCCAGCGGGCTGCAGGCACTGAGGGCCTTAGAGACATGCTGGGTGTATCAAGAGGTGAGGTCTGGAGGAATAGCATCGAGAATCTACATTGAATCTAGGAAACCCTGGACTGAAATGGCAAAAAAAAAAAAAAAAAAAAAAAAAATTGATGGTGTCAGTCTGCCTCCTTATTTTTGGAAGGCACTCACAGATCAGCTGTTTTCTCAGCTGTTGTCTCCCTGCAGTTGATTTGCTTTACCCCCTAATTTTCTGAATGCTCAGTACCAGTTCCTCCTGGCATCTGTCCAGGGCCTGGCAGAGCTCGTGGACTTTGGGCTGAGCCCTGCTGCCACTTACGCTCTAAGATCTCTTATTCTACCACTGAATATTAGTGAGTGAAACCCACGTGAAGCCCATGCCAGTGTTCAATATCATGACAGAAGGTGGGTCTAGCAAGTGCTAGGTATGAAGCGAGAAGATTTTAGCCATATGTTCTCTTCTGAGGCAGCAAATCACCATCAGCTGGATCCCCCCACCCAAAATGACTGCCTCCTCCTTCACCTACAGCAATGTACTGCCAGCACCATCTCTTTCCCTCCGTGCACAAAATCTGGCTATCAGCGATCTCTGAAATCAGCTTCTGCCCAGGACAGGGCGGCATACTAACGTGTAGACCTGGCGTTCGTCCTTGTGAAGCCTTTCTTTCCTCTCTCACGTGGCTTTGGAGCTCGAACAGGCGCTGGTCGAATCCCGGCGTTCCACTGGGAGCTCTGGGCCAGGGTCTTTGCTGCTGCTTTAGGGGGCAGGTTCCCAGCTGACTGGTGAGTGGCCCAGCTGGGACGGACCGGTGGTTTGGGAACAGGCTCGAGATCTGCAGTAAGTGACAGCTAGGAAGAGAAGGCAATAAGTGTCGTATTATCCTAACAGTCTCAGAGGGACTGAAAATGTTGGAGGCTTGAAAACTTGAATCTATAAATGCTACTCATAACGATGAGACAAGCATATCTTCCTGCAGTGACCTGTGTTCTGTTAAAAGCTTACCTTAAGGACAAAAAGATCCAATTAGGAATTGATGCTAGCAGAGCTAAACCCACGTTAATTGGTCCTCAACATTAACTCGTATCTTAATGCACAAAATCTCCCCTGTGCATACGGCTGTGGCTGATCCCAGTCTTGCTTTCTCACAGTTTGAATTCTCGCAGTGTAAAGGATAAAGTTTGTTTTAAAATACTGTTCAATAAGCATTTTAATATGCAGAAGTTCAGCAAAAATAAAATCTTAATGACACAGTGACTGCTTTTTCCTTGAAAAAGATCCCAAATATCCAAAAAAGCACAGGTTGTGCATACCAACAGCTCTGGCTTTTTTTAACCGCAGCAAATTATTTGGTAATAATAGTGAACAAACACCACCAAAACCAGACAGCGACATAGAAACTCATTAAAAAGCAATATGGGCAGATAGTCTGCTGTGAAACTAGAGTCCACAGTGAAATGGTTGTGCAGAAAAGTTGATGCTGTTCTGCAGTTCCTGCCCACCTCTTTCCCCTTTCCATTATTTGAACTGGCAGCAGGGGCAGATATATGGTGCTTCGTGTCTAATTGTCTAGTAATAAATAAGCAACCCAGCAACTTCTGAAGATCGGCCTAAGGAAAGGCCAGGGATTATGCAACTGGCTAAAATATGCCAGGTTCTTAGCAGTAGTTGATGTGTAACAGAGAGGTGGTGTAATATAAGCAGCTGCAGCTTTTCTGTCCTAGTGAGGAAAGCACAACACCACAGAAGCAGTCCATATCTGACCATACCTTGCTTTTCGGCTCCTGTGTCTTTGGTGGTTCAGTTTTAGAGTTTATAGGGACAGATGGGTAGAGTATCAAAGCCAGGCTATGCCTTTAAAATTAGAGTGACATATACAAGCTGGGTTTGAATTCCAGACATTATACTGAGCTATTTTCACTCTCAGGGGTAGTCCCACGTAGTTCTACAGGATTTCTTGGATGAATCAGTAAATTCCAAAATCAGGTTTGCAGAATAAAGGTGGTATAAATGTACACTGGACTGGATCGTGTTGCATTGCCAAGAGCTCTGGATCTTCATGTGGGATATACCCACACAGAATATAGATGTGATCCATCCTCAAAACACCAACTCCCTCTCTATATGTCATAGGATAATTTATTCCTCACTTCAAATGCTGCAATCTTATTACCTTAGGCAGTGAGGCAAGAATGACTGATCCTGTCAAAAAAAAATGTTATTTAGTATGCACTAAAAATAAGTCAGTAATTCAAGAACAGCTGTGAGGGTGGAGCAGTGTCTCCAACAGAACCAAGCAGGCAGGCTGAAAGGCAAAACCAGCCCCTAATTGCTGACATTGCAGTCATTTGCAAAGCTGTCAAAAGCATCAACCTGCTGGATTTTTACCTTCCTCGTAAAGTGTCTGTGAATTTTGACATTTGAAGGGGATGTGCCATCAAGCTGCCTCTTTTGCTGAGAGCTGCAGAAAACTCTTTATCGGAAGTCCTTCAGGGAAGAGAGCCTGGGTAAAGAACACTGACGTGGCAGCAGTGACACCTGTGAAGGGACCTTTGGGGTCAGAACCGAGGAATCACAGCAGGGCAGCACAGCTCCGTGCCAGAAGGAACAGGAGGGATGAAACAGTGGCCCAAAACACAGCCATGTGCTTCATGCCTGGCCTGCTAAAAGCCCAAATGAGTCACTGAACCCACAGCATTCTTCACTTTCCTTTGTACGATACTGGGACAGCAGCTGCTGAAGGCAATGGAAGCATCAAGGTGGTACAGACGAGCCTCAAAACCTCGATCCAAAAAAGTGCTTAAAGAGATAATTAACAATGAAACTGTACTTACCTGTAGTGTAAGGCATTTCCCTGCGTAAGGACAGAGCAGGCGTTCCCATCCCACTGTGGAGATGGGGAGGTGCATGGACATTCGTATGAAAGTGGCCCTTCATTCAGACACCTAATTAACTCATTTTATTGTAATGCACCATTTAAGGTAATTTAGATAATTTACTTTAATTTATTGTAAATGAAGTGTGAGTCTGGTCACATTTTCTGCTACTGTTTCCATGATTACTAATAAACTCCAAAACCCCACAAGTTTACCAGGAGGAGACTTCATTCACCATATGCAAACCTGGAGCCAGTGGAGGTAATTCCAGGAGTCAGGTCATCACCTTAATTACACGTTTCTTCTATTTTGGTGCATTGTTGTTTAGTCTCCCGAGCTTAGAGCTCCATATAATAGCCCTTTTACATCTTCATTGTCAGCTGTAATATACTTTATTCTCATCTACTTTCTACCCTGGAATCATTGATCTATTTAAGAGCTTCATTTTAATTTGACTTGATGTTTGCTTGCTTGGGGCGCTTATTCTTTCATCGTATTCTATTCTTCTTCCAAGGATTTACTAAAAGATTTGAGTATTAAGCTGCCTTACTTGGAATTGATTAAGTAAGAGACTTTTCACAGGTCTTCATTTCAACAAGATTCTCCAGTGCTACCCTAATAATGAATGGCAATTAATTTTGGATGATTCCCAGTGAGTTATACATATTCTTCTATGCATCAGCCTACTGAAACCTAACTTTGATTGTCCTGTAGTGTTGTAATCATTAATGGCCAGCGTAACAGCAGGATTATACTTTGTGATTACATGGAGGATAAGAAACACGGCCCTTGTGCTGAAATTTGCACAGTTCTAAACTCAAAGCAAATACAAGTGTATTTTCAATGTATAGGTCTAGGAAGGAGTGATGCAGCACAGACTACGCCAGATTTTTAACACAAAAAGAAGCCAGTGCTTCCAAGGTTGCACAAAATAAAGACATGGAGCTCACTTAACCCTGGGTTAGGCTGTCCTAACTGGCCTAAAAAACTCCCACTGGCTTTATGCGGGAGGGTTTGGACCTGATGTTGGGAATGAGACTAGGTGCCCTCCTGAATGGGGGCTGTGGGTTAAATAACTTACAAGTTCCCAAACTCTAAGGAAAGAAAATCAAAGAAATCAAAGAAAATCATCTCTTTCTACCCTGAACTAAGATTCTTTCACTTCTGTACTGACAATAAAACAGCTTTAAATTTGAAATGAGAAGCCATGGTGGAATGAAACTCTGTAAGGGCCCTCTGATCTAAGGGCTACAGAGGAAGCTATTGGAGAATGGAAGCTGTAAGACACAGGCTGAATAACTTTAATTATATTTTCTGTTCTTTAACACCGGCTGAATCCCTTTCCTAGCAGTATTTGGGTCAGGAGAATGCCTCTCAATCTCAGGAGACAATGCCTCTCTTTTATGTAAACCTTCTTTAGCTCAACTCACATGCGTTCCCTTGGCTTTCATCGCTTGGGAAACATGCTTCCAGGTCTGCAAAAACCCCCGATACGCTTGTGAGCACATCTTTCTTCTGGCAGCTATTTGCTGCCATATCTACAAAAGCTTAGGCCCATGACGCTTTCTGGAAGCCTGACTTCCCCAGACTCCTTTCATGTGAGGATGCCCTATTTTACCCGCAACGAGCACAATGAATCCTCAGTGTTAAGACCTTCGGGCTGCTTGCTCAGGCTCAGCCCAATGAACAAAGCATAAACTAACTTCAGACTGCAGCAATCAAAAGTCGCGAGCACAGAAGAGCAGCTCTGGGGAAAGATGTGAGCGTCGTAACCGATCCAGGGCTTTGTAGGGCATGGAAACTGGTTGTCAGGATACCGGGCAGCAAGCAAAGCGAGGGAGGAGCAGATAACCAGATCACTGCCTGCACACAGACAGTTGCTGTCTCTTTTTTCCCACCGAAAGCAGATGGACTGTGTCTAGGCTGCAGCGAGACATTGCCCCTGGAGCAGCCAGACATGGTATGCTTTGTGTCCTCCTTATGCCTCTATCGGAGCAAAGTTTTGCAGTTAGCGAAGTTCAGCAAATGCCCTGAGCTAAAATATTCCTGGGTGTAACTGACACTGGACCCCAGCTGATATAATTACAAGCCGGTGATACTTACCAGTGATTTTGCCTTCCGGAGCTTATTAGATCCACGACCTGCTCGCTTTTTTTTCTCAGCTGCCTGCCGGCTGAGGTCTGGGGTCTCTCCTCCTCCTTTCTTTCTCCTGCAGAGCAAAACCGAATAGTATTAACAAGTGCTCTGGAGTTGGTTCCCTGGGGTTGAGAAGAAGAAAATCCCTTATGATATGCCACCCAAAAAGACATGGCTTAAGCTAATACATTTTATCTTGTACCTGGAGCAGACCAAGAGCACACAATCAGTTGTGGCTCAGGGAAGAGTGGTAACTTGCTTTTTTTTTAAAGTTATGATAACTTCACAGCACTCAAATGCATGTCCTTAGCTTGAGACTTATGGATTTAAGCTAAATCCACAGAAACTGTTACATCAGCTTAAGGGAATTCACAGAAAGGGAAGTTTCACTAAATCATTTTTAGAATTTTCAGCTAAGTCCATAAGGTTAGAGGACTGCCTCTCAAGTTATTCATCGTTTTTCAGCCAAATATTTTTTCTTGTATATGTATATCAATTTATTTGGAGCTATTATTAAAGTTAATATAATTAACTGATAGAACAGGAATATTCCAGAGTGTGAAAATTAAGTGAAGTACACCGGATTATGGCCAGTTGTCACGTTATTTCAATATCAGGAGTAAAATTAGTACTAAGAGAAAATTTTTTCAGGAGCTCAGGTTTGCTTGGACGGTGTTTGTTCCCCTTCCACATTCAAACTCTGCATATCACAGGTAACTTTACAGAAGTAGTAAATTTAAAGCAGTGACTCTGTGCTCTCTGGGTTCGTCTCCCAGCTCCATCACCAGCATCTCTGGGCTCCTGGAAAGCAAGCTAAAAGGCACATTGTGAAAAATATATATATATATAATTTTACAGGGTGGAAGCAGACTCTAAAAGCAAAACATCCTAAAAAACATAGGGCCACACCACATCACATGCATGTCCTCTCAAGCAGCCAACACCACTACGTGTCTGCTGTTCACCAGTCCCAGACCAGCTGCAGATCAAGAGCCACAAAGATGAACCAGACAAATTATTTCAAATAGCAAATTGAGGAAAATTACCATCTCTTGACAAACACTTCACTAACAGCCAAGAGAGAAAATTCAACCCAAAATATTATTATAGAGAATAATCTGCTCAACTTTAGATAGAAACAGTGCCTTGCCAGAAGGAGTTAGCACATGGAATGATCTCTCCCTGTTACAACTGGGAGCACTGGAAGAGGTAAAGAAGAGGCTCTGACTCCATTTTTAGAGTCCAGTGACAGCATTGGCATGAGCCTGTTCACTCAGAAAACTGGAAAAATGACCTATTTATGCGGAGATAAAATACCAATCACCTGTCAAACCTGAGCTTCTGGTCGTAAATTAAGACATTGAGCTCTACTGCTGTATTCTAACGTCCATGCCCGTGGTGGCAGAGCATCCCTCTGCAGCAGGTCCTCACCACGATCTCACTCCCAGGTCAGGAAAAAAAGGAAAATAAGCAGTGAGGATGAGTTTGTCAGCCCTGCAAAGGAAGACGGCGTCAGAGCTGAGCTGGGAACTCCAGGTCTCACTCCCAGCTCTGAACTTGGTGTTTCTCACCCCACTTTTCTCTCTCAAGGAATGTTTTAAATTCCCACGAGCCTAAGGTTTTACATTCCCACAAGAGAGGAGCGGGCTGGCTATTCAGAGCCATGAAAAGCAAGAGGCAGGCGTGAGGATTCAGAAGAGCGGTGAGACAGCGTGCCCTTCGCACGCAAACCAGCCCCTTTTTGTCAGCAACTGGGCCTAGGCTGCTGACGGAACAATTACTGAACGTAATTATTTTCTCGTTGGGTAAACACTCCAGTACAATATGCAACTGTTTTTAGAGCCGGCCTATGCCCATAAATTATCCGACTGAATTAATGCTGGCTCCTAGGAGCCAGGGCTGGTTGCAGGAGGGGGGGAAGGAGATTTCCTTTTGGTCGAGCTGCTGTCACGAGGAGGAGCAGGGCTCTTTCTTGAGGCACAAGGACACAATCTTGGCGAGGGTCCAGCACCGGGCTCGAAGCAGCATTCATTAGTCATGATAAAGTGGGAGGCAGGGCTTTTTGATTTATCAGCACCGAGCGGCACACCACCAGATGCCTTCCAGCAGAACCGTACGTGCACGGCCGGAAAGAAACCCCCCTCCTGGTCCTTTTTAGGTAGGTTGGGGTCCCAGAGGGAGTTTTATAACTTGGTCCCATGGCACAGATAAAAACGCTTCACTTCACCTTCACAATATTGCTCTGTGCTCCTGAAGAGACAAATCCATCCTTGCTGGTCTCGATTCTGTTTGTGTTGAACCTGGGCAGTTCAGGCTGAGAACAAAACAGACCTAAAAGAATTCACCTTCATGATAAATTGCTCGCATACGTGCAGCAACACTGAAAGCCGCTGCTATAATTCTGCCGAGTGATTTTGATAAACCCTTCCAGGCAATTTGTAATTCTACCCGTCTGTATCTCTCCTCTAGCTCCTCGCCACTCCCTCGACCACGCATCTGCTCATCGCTGTGCTTAATTTCACTGCTCAGTGACTCTGAAGCTTTTCCCACACTTCCCCATCTAAAGCAAATAAACTTTCAGCGAACATCCTCCAAGATTGCTGTCCCAGCTCCTTCAAAGTAGCTCCTGAGTGTTGTTTTGTTTTTATAGTACGAGCTCAATGCCTTTCAGAGCAAGCAGCAAAAAAAATCCATCCGAACAAGATTCAATTATCATCCAGATTGCAAATTAAGCCCATTCTGCTGTCCTTCCGGCACTACCCAGCAGTATTTCTTCTTCCCAGTGATGTGAGACCAGCACTGGCCAGGCCAAGCCCTCACCCCAATGCTCTACAGAAATCTATTTATTTGTTTTTCAAAGGTAAACGCCCGATTATGGTCTTAAAAGCCAAAGAACACATTTGAGGTCTTATGTGCCAAAGCACATATTTTGTGTCACGTCTTTTAGGACTTCCTTTGACTTCACTCTCTTGCAAAATTGAAAATTGAGCATAGCTCGGTACGCCTCCCGTGTTTCACTTTGGCTAAGCAAGGCCAAGTTCTCTGCCACGGATTCACAGCGGAGTAGTTCTGATATTGCTGAGGAAGGGAGCTTGCCGCTAATGATTCCTCTGTAAAGATCAACAAAGAAACAGATGGCGACCCTGCCATTGAAATGACAGCATTTTGGCTGTCGGACACCCTGTTATGATGAACAGGAGAGCTCTCTCCTCTCTTTGGACCAGAAAGCAAGCATAGAGAGATGTCCGGCTCAGAGATTTCAGCCAGTTTCAGAAGCCAGGAGAAAAAAAAAAAAAAAATTACCTCTTAAATTCTGCAAAATTCAACCTGACATTAGGCAGATTAACTTTGATCCAAAGAAGTAGCCAGTGACTAGTCTCACACACTGCTTTGATGATGGCGTCAGGTATGCCTTTGATGTAATCGTGTTTGTTCACAAGGAATTTTCGACAAGTCCCTTTTTCCTCCACATGGCAGAACTCAAATGGAAAGAATGGTTTGTTTGCTCATTGCTCTCCTGCCAACCTGCAGGCCAGCAAAAGCTCCCTCTTGTCCTTCTCTCTTGGCCGTCACGTTGGCTGTCTGCTGCTTTTCTGCTGCTTCTGCTGTGTCTTTTTATGCATGCTTGTGACCTGCCTCAAGAAAATAATAGCTCCTGCCTGTGTGCATTCAAACTGCAGCAAAAGTCATTTCCTCTCCCAGACTACCACTGCAAAACCCTATATTATGGGAAATCAACCCTATTGTTTTAGGAATCTCATTTTACATAGATTTCACTACTTCTGACATTCACTTTACATGAAGAGTGGATGTTATGCCCTTGAGCTCCAAGAATTCGTCTAATCTGAACAATAACTACACCTCACACAGCCTAGGGGGGCAGAGATTTTTATCTCGCCTCTCTGTTCTGCTTTACAACCCTGTACACTGGTCAGGCAGGGTCTGCCTGAGCCTGCAGGCTGCAGTAAGGTGGCTCAGCTTGCGTTACGCTCCCTCGTTCAGGCGACTAGATACTCACGGAGCATTGCCTTCCGCAATCTAGAACCAAGCCTGGCACCACAGAGGGGCACGCTGACCACGTTGCCACTGCCAGGCAGCCAAGAGGTGCCCAAGCTGCCCCTTAGTGGCCACTGTCACCTCCAGCAGATGCCCACGCTTGGGGACAGCACAAGCCTGGCATTGCGACACGCCATGGGGTCCCCAGGCTGCTGCCTGAAGGTAAAGGATGGAGGACACAGAGATTTAGTGGAAGGACGTCTGGGAAAGGGCTGCAGACCACAGAAAAGAAGCACCAGAATGTCTTCAGGTAGCTGGGTCAGCACCTGGAACGGCACACCCGTACTGCTGAATGAGAGTCATTACAGACAAGGCTACACACTAGCAATTACTTTCAGCTTAAGTGATATTAAAGGGAGATCCTCGATAAACAAGTAAATCTCGTAGAATTCTTTTTTTTTTTCTCCTTGCGATAATCCCCGGTAATTATGGATAAACGCCAGATTTGCTAGATCACCAGGCATTAAAATATTCTCCACTGCATGCATGGGTAGAAGCTCAAATCTCACTTAGGAGAAGAAAACAGTCGGCGTGCTTACTGTATCATTAGCAAATCAATCATTTGCATATGGTCGTCAGCTGCATCTGCAGCCCCGTGCTGGAAAAAGTGACTTTTAAACGCTTCGAACAGGGGCTGTCCCTTTTTTGATGCTCAGCCACGACCAGCGCCAGGGAGCCCCAGACCTCACATACGCCCTTGGAAAAAGCGACGTGGAAACACTTAGCACAGCTGAAAAATAACGCCAGCACCATCATTTGCAACAAGAGGCATTTGGGCAAAATATTTAGTTCAACGCCTCAAAGAACCCTACCTAAAATGGCACTAGAATTTGGAAACATACCACAGAAAGAGGGTGAGGTGGAAACTGGAATGCTCTTTGAAGTGCTGCAGTATCCGAGGACCAGGGGACGCGGATTAAAAAATGATTCATAAAAGGCTTTAGCTCAGGCACTGGGAACTTTGTGGAACACCCCGGAGGAGCGGTGGGTCCGGCAAAGTTAATCGCATTGAGAAAGAACCCGTGCAAGTGCGCTGCTGCTGAGCCAAATACTCAGCAGGCTGGGGTAATTCAGGGCTCGATTGTTCCTGTGCACAGGGCTAATCTCAGCTCTATCGGTTATTTACTTACTGTACAGTCCGGATACTTTTGCTGTGGATTAATTCGTTCCCAAGGTTTTTGTTGGCACGGTGAAGAGGAATGTCCTCCTCGCTGCACTTTTGGTTGGGTGAGAATCTGGGCAGCCCTTCTCACGGGGACTCACACGGGAAGGAGGCAATGGTCAAGCTAATCCATCACCTCTAAACCCGGCTCAGATTTATGATAACTTTACCACAATTTCATGAGTTACTACACATCAGCTGAACTGAGGTAACTGCTGTGAGCATGGCCATGAAAAAATGAGAGGTGGCAAAGACTTGAATGAGAAATGGGCCAAATCCTGCACGCAGACAACTCCCACAGCCTCCTTGCTATTGCTGCTGCCAGTGCTTGTTAACACACAGAAATCCGACCACAAACCTGAGATTCTGAAAATATCTTCCACCAGATGTGCCAAAGGAAACCATGGGATGGCCTGAACACAAGTGAACGTGCAAAGTTATGCTTTGGGTCAGAAAAGCCTTTCTTTTGCCAGGTAATTCTGGGAGCCTAAGAACTGATGGATATGGGAAGTCTACCCCATGCAGTGTAGACACAAACACTACTCATTACTTAAATATTATATAGGATATATACACACATGCATACTCTTTTACCTGCACCCCTTTTAAACATCTAAATCTCTTTTCAGCCAGAAGATCCTTGAACTAACACAATTATATTTTACCACAATTAATTCATTCTTCCTCTTCTGTGCAGGAACTGCATATTCCTCCCATCCTTGCAGCTTTGTTTAAAAATTCTTGAACAAACTGTTGTCCTGATTCTTCCCGTTAAGCCGTGTGATTTCCCCAGGGGTTACAGCCTGTTTTATAGGCAGACACTAACAAGCTCTGCAAATGCTCTGCGCCGAAAGGACACAAAACTAATGCAGCTGCGACTACAAGAGGACCAAGATCAATAAGAGAAAAGGGAAAAGGGCAGCACTGCGTGCTAGCTTGGGTTTGCAACCAGGCTGGTGAACTAAAACGCTTCCAGGCAGCTTGGAGCACAGGCAGAGGGAGCTTGCAAAGGACATGGACATACTCTGTTATCACAGACAAAAGGGAAGAGACTCTTACGCCTGCCTAGCCTGCTCGATGGGATCGTAGTTGTCGAGGTAGTTGAATCGGATGGTGTCTGTAGGATGCCTGTCTGAAGAACGCCACGGCGGGAGCTCTTTTTTCTCCTTGTTTGTCCTCCTTCCTAGCACAGAAGGTTTTGCCTCCGGGATGTTGCTTCTCACTGGTTGCACATCAATAACTACAAACTCATCCTTTGGAGGAGTCTAATAAGAGACATGAAAAGAAGAAAATACATTTTTATCCTACAATAAAGATCAGATTTATTTTGCCTAACTTTAGACTTGTGAGAACGAGGCATTAACTCAAAATTAGTCTCTCCAGGCTCCATTTTGGTCACTGGGCAGAAATTGGGGCCCAGACAGTGCATGTGATTGTCCATGTCCTGAACACTGTATTTAGATGAGCTGAGCTGTATTTGAGATGTGTTGGCTTGATCCACTGACTACAGAAACTGCCTGCGGGGGAATTTGGTTAGAATTAGAGATCTGAGTTTTGAATTCAGGGCAGAGACTCCTACCCTCACAGCTTCACAAGCCAGGCATCCAGATCAATGAATCTCAGCAGAAAGCAATGGCTATGGAGTGATGCTCCACCCTCCCAGAAGGGCCCTACCACATTTGAAAAAGACAGAATGGGAACAACATCAAAGGCTGCAACAGGCAGATTGTGTGCTTTTGTTCCTTTTCACCAGCTAGACTGATTGTGAAACTTCAGCAGGGGTCATGTTGGGCACCCCACTCCTGCTTATCAGATCGAGACAGGCTATCATATGTTCTAAAACCTGGGGAAGAAGAGAAGGGAACACCCTGAAAGGATAGGAGGAGAGAGAGACCTTCATGATTGCTTCTCTCCTCACCAGTGAGATTTTCATTTCCCCCCGACCTGGGATGGATGAAGGGAAAACACAGCACATGGTAACACATGGGTTTAGATTCTAATTTAAAATTGTGTGTCTTCCTTTTTACAAATGGGAGACCAGAGAAAGTTAAAGAGTTAGGAACTCTGCCAGCCCAGAATTTCCCCCCTGGTAGGAATATACCTTTGGTCTTGTAACATGCAGCTCTTTCACCATCTCGATGTAATGTTTCTTCCAGATTCCTTGCTCAAAGGGGGTTGGAGAGAAGTTGATGTACCAGCCAAAGCGCAGGCACTTCAGCATCCAGAGCTGATCCAGTTCAGACAGGTACTTCCAGTGCCAGCTCACCTGTGGGTGCCCAGTAACCACGTATAAGAGCAGACCAACACCTCGGGGTTTCAAGCATCCAAGTTTATATCTAGAGACTTATCTCCTGTGGATGCAGCTCCCCTGTGTCCTTAAACTAGTACAATTCTGTACAAAAAACAGCACTGTTTATGCTCCATTTAAACCCAAATTCGAGGTCTTTCCTCATGATGTGCTCATGTACGTTGGCTGAACTCCAGTGTAGAGCAAAATACTCTAAAAATCACTGGCCAAGAGGAAAGACTTCAGCTTATCTGGAGCAACTTCCTGCATTTTTGCTCAATACACACACAGATGTTGGAATAAACCCTTTATTACTTTCTACTGACAAAACCAGAAAAATATCCTAAGCTATCTGCTCCCTGCCTGGGAATGAATACTGAGAATTTTGTCTACATAAAATATGATCTGCTGGAGATAGAAACTAAAGCAAGTTTTAAACAAGCTGAGATTTCGACATATTAGTATTATATTACAGAGTGCTATAGTAGTGCTTTAACCTTAAGCTTTAGTGCTCTTTTTTAGATATTGCTGACACCAATATCTAAAGTTATTCATTCATAACTACCTTGGGTGTCACTTTAAGGCATGAAAAGCCATTTCTGGAGTCTTAGCAGACTGAATCCCTAGACACTGTGCTCAAAAGCACATTGATAACTTCTCTGCTTCTCCACAGCCAGCACTTTACCTTCAAGCATTTTAAAGGATCCATTTTTCATTGTTTTTCTTAAAGCATCGCATGCACTTCACGGGGCAATACTTTTAAAAGCAACTAATGGTTCTGCACACAGTATGAAGTATTTTAAAAGAACGTGGTTTTCAGAAAGTGCCAGGCCTCCTCCTTGGGAACAATCAGCCTTGTAAATTGACACACGTTAAATGCCTAAGAGCAGAACACCCCAAATTATTCTTCCCTTTCATAAGTCTCGGCCAATCTGGTTTAATTTAGGGTGTGGGGAAGTGTTGCATCCAATCTCACACAAGTGCCACTAAGCATATGGCACTGGGTTGCAAGGTCAGAAAGCATTCTTGCATTATTCAGGACTGCACTGGCACATCTTTATAGTAGATTAGTGCTGTTTCTTTCTTTATTTTTTTAATCTACCTTGACCTTTCTGAACCTTAGTATGTGTTCTTTTACCTGTGCACATCGACAGAGGCTCCGTGGGTCCAGGAAGGAAAAAATGTATAAAGACAGCACTCTGGGGAGCCTGGTGGTGAAATCTAGAGCTTCGGTGGGAACTCGATCCTGTAGCTGCTTGGCACAGAATTTCTGCTGTGACAGGGAGCAGCGTTCCAACAGGTCCACCAGGATCTTCCGCCTCTGACCATCTGTCCACTTGTCAAACTGAAAAAGGAGTTTCAGGTTCTGAGAAACCGGAGATTCAGCTTGGTAAAATAAAGCACACATGTAAGGCAAGGGAAAAGTGCATAAGCAGCAGCTTCTGGTGACTCACTCAATAGCGAAGCACGTAGGAACTGGGAACAAATGGAAAAGCTACATTAAAAGAAACTCTGAAGCCACATAACGTATGATTTATAATCCTCAAAGGATCCCAGATGGCCTAGTCCAGGACACACTCATGCTCACAAGACTCCTGGGACCAGTTCTGAGACTTGGTTTCACTCATGAAAAGAAGGAGGCTCAGAAGGGTGTTTACAGGATTGGGTCCTAAGCTGACTGCTGCTTCTTCATCTACCCTGACACTTCTACGGCCCCCACTACTGCAGGATTTGGGAGCCCAACAATTTGTAAAGCATTTATTCTCACACAGGATAATAATGTGAGCCTTACAGAGAACTGGAGCAAAGAGAAACCAGATCAATTGCCAACGTCTCACAAGGAAAATCCGCGGTGCAGATCCGGCAGCACAGTAAAAGAGATTTTTCCAGGCATTTCCGTGCTTAGGTCAGACGTCTAAAGAGGAGGATTAAAATGGTTGGACTTCGCTGTGGGAAGGAGCGAGCACTTGGGTAACCAGGCGAACACGTCTCGTTGATGCAACGGCACCAGCGGGACGCAGAGTGGGGCAGAGCTGTGTAAACAGGGTGGGAGCAACGGTGGCGGTAGCCGGTGTTTAGCTTGTGTTGATAGCAGGGGCTGGAAAGGGCCCCGTCAGCAGAAATCTGCTGGGAGGAGACTGACCTCATCGCCACAATCTGTGCAATCTGCCTCAAAACCTGCAGGAGCAGTCCTGGCTGCGAGGGTGCCAGCAGGGAGGGAGTCTCAGGGGACCATTTCGGCAGCATCCACAGGGCAGCAAACGGCATGGTAAAGGTCCTCTTCCAGAGGTGAAATGAAGATTTTAGGTGAAATCCTGCTTCATCCAGCTTCCTAGCAGCTTCTTGAATCAGGATCAGCAGCAAGACAAACTCACCTTCCTTACGAAGGGCAAGTTCCTAAAGTGCTGGGCCTGTTGGGGAGCTTTCCCCTGCTGGTTCCTTCTCTTCTCGCCCATACCCATAACGCACGCTCGTCTTTCTGTTTCCTGAAGCCAGCTTTCCACAACCAACTATTGGCTCTCCACGGATCAAATCACAGCAATTTCTGCATTTAACCTCAGGGGTATTTAAAGAACTTATTGAAACGTGACCTCCACAAATTAAAAATAATAATAATTTTTTAGAAAGTGCGGCTCTTCATATATATATATAAGCATAATATATATAATATATATAAAACATATAATAAATATAATATATAATATATGTAATATTCAATTATACATATATAATTGAACAATTTATCCAGCTCCCTATATATAATCTTCTATATATGAAGGTTCATATATATATATATATGAGAAGAGCTGAGTAAATTGTTTAATGCCCAATGCCCTTCCCTTTCATCTCCTCTCCAAACATTTTTCCCTTTCACTGACATCCCTTTCTTTCCCTTTCAGAACAAGTCAGACCCCAGACATTTCGATCTTTTTTTTCCTCTGCTTCCCCACCAAAAAACTATGGCCAACTGGTGAACTAGCAAAATTATGGTCTAAAATAGACCGTGCAGGTGAAAAGTAGCTGAGAAGTCATTTGTTTCCAGATCATTTTAATGAACCCTTTGTTTCTTTATTTCTATTTTATTATTTATTTCAATTTTATTATTTATTTCAATTTTATTATTTAATTTTATTTTATTATTTATTTCTATTTTATGTATTTAATTCCAGTATTGGACAATAAACTATAAGAAGTAAATAGCTCTTCTCCTTCTTGCAGGCACCTCTACAGGACCTTGAAGTACGTCAGCAAGGACAAGATCTCAGCAATTCCTGAGATCCCAGAGACAAAAGCCAAGAAGAGAGCTCCCAAATGCCCGTGCCTTTTCCTACACAAACCGACAGTGAATTAAGGAATACACCCTTTCCCTCCCACCCCTATTTTGCATTTAACTTTCACCTCTAATGAGGTTCAGCAGAGCAAAAACTGACTCAGGACTTTGGGATCCGGCACTGGGAGCCACATCCCCTGAGACCACCCCACCAGATCAAGGTGCACCAGGGGGCACAGAGAGGGTCTGGACACGAAGGGTTTTTTCCTCTAGCATGGTGAACTCCTCATTCATGACCACAGCTACATCCTCTTCTCATTAAAACAATCTGCAAACACCAGCTTGCAGATCAATTTCTCCCATATATGATCGAGAGGCGGGGGTAACTGGCTCATCACTCCCACACCGAGAGGTGAAGCGAACCGATCAAAGCAAACCAAACGTAGCTTCTCTTTCAAAGGGGCTCAATATTTGCTTCTGGTTAACTCTTCCCATCCAGCCATGGCTTTGCAATGAAGCGATTCCTTCCAGCATCCTCCTCCCGAGCTCCCAGCACGAGGTTTGAGCCCCTTCAGAGCAGCGTCACGCCACCGGCACGGGGCCGCGCGGCTTCTCCAGGCGCTGGGCAGCAGCCAGGTAGCTCAGCAGGCAGAATTTGTCTCTTTTCCAGCATTCACAAGCACGTCCCCATCCCACGTTTGGGCAATCCAACCTGTCAGACTGGATTCCCCTTCTCAAGGCTGCGCCTTCCCCAGCCGCAGCAGTCGGGAGAGGTTTTCCCTTGCTGTGCCTTTCCCCCAGCCCGGGCGAACAATGGCTCTCCCCGGGGACAGAAGGCTCTGCTGGCCACCACGCCGGTCCTGCGATCGGTTTACAATTAATCCCTGAGTGCACACACACAAATGATGAGGCCTGACACGAAGGGGGGGAGCCCGGGAGCTCGGTGTGAAGAACAGAAGCTCTGTTGCTTAACCTAAAGAGGCCCCTCTCCAATATAAGACCGGTTGTTGTACTGGAACGGGACATAATCCTGCCTCCCAGCCGGCTTATCGGCACGAGTTCGCAGGGTTACAATCATCTGCCGTCTCCTCCTGGTCCTGAACATGGCTCAGAAGAGAAGGGACAAAGCAGGCAGGCACCCGGGATCCATCCAGTACACGGGTCCAGCCAGCAAAACCCTAAACATCGCTGCTGCCGACTGGCTCCTTGTCAGGAATTCGGATCTGTTCCTTTTTTTTGCTTTCACTGCTGCACTTCGACATCCAAACCTGAAATTTTGAAGGAGGAGACTCCCAGGAAGGCTGCCTGGAGAACACCAGTTCAGCTGAGCAGCCACCACTGCTGCCTCTACCCCAGTTAATAAACGTGCCTGGGACCATTTTCTAGTGATGACACCAAGAGGCAGGCGATGCACATGTCCACACCGTCACACTCTCCCCCTTCCCAACAAGGTGGCTGAATCCACCCTGCTCTTTTGGCACGGTTCCTGGTGAGGCTGATGTCCAAACCTTGTCTGAACGATGCCTGGAAGAGCACTACTGGCCCAAGCCAGAACCGTGCCAGGGAGCGTGCTAACAATTTCATGGTGTGGATGAGCGAGTTCCAAGACCTGGGAACATTCAGATGCGCTGTATATAAATTACTACGACAAGATGTAGCCCACAGGGTGAGTTGAATCATTGTCTGGGCTCCCTGACTTGTCGACATCTCATTTGGCTTTAGCGGAAGCTGCGATGCTCAGATCACCTGGAGACACTTAAGCTTTAGGTGTCTTAATCTACAAGTTCAACCCCAGCCTCGTTGTCAACATATTAACCCGGGTGTCAGCACGATAGCGTGAAGCATTAAGGTAGAGCAAAATGCTTTTATGTATTGTAAATTAATGGGAGGAATTTTTGGCTTGCGGTATTGAAAGAGAGCAGAAAGGGAGGCTGCGAGGGAGCACGTCAAGGCATCTGCCCCAGGTGCGATATAGAATAGCAGCTGGAATAAAACAGAAGAAACCAGCAGAGAAATGTTAACCCTTTCCCAGTGCAATCGTCAAAAGGGTTTCAGCTGAAAGACAGCAGCGTAATTTATCCTTAATATTTTTTCTGGAAAATATAGGGGTTAAGGATTTAGTGCGACAGAAATTCAGCAGAAATGCCTCCCGTTAAGATCAAAGCCTGAAAATACTCAAGGATAGGAAGAGCTACGTAGGACGGGCTGCCTGCTGCCACCACGCACTACCACTGCTTCCACGCTGTGCAGCAGCAATACCCTGATGAGTTGAGAGCAACCTGAGCCAGCCAAAAAATTGTACAGGGTCCCATCATACATCTTGAGTGCTGCAGGTGACAGCACAGCCAGTCCCACACCCTCTGGGGCTGCCCAGCCATGCAGAAGCAGAGAAAAGAAATCCCTTCAGGTCATGCAGTTCATTGTTCCTCAGCCTGTGTTTTAGGGACCGTAATAGGTTGGGAGACATCAAAGGCTTTCTGCGAGGCAATTGCATAGAAATAACAAAAGGAAAACACACACACAGAGTCCCTGAAAGCATGCAAATAAAATGAGGAGGAATAAAACAAACAATAAACTTAGAGCATTTAATCTAATCTCTTTTTTTGGCTGGCTGTAAAGGTTCACCACTCTGGCAATGCTGCACAAGGAAACTGTTCTGCTTTCCCAGGTTAGATGGTCCTTCAATTTAGAAAGGTTTAGAAACACTGCAGTAGTTCTTCTCCTACTGCAAGGCACCCTACCCAGACCATTCCTGACAAGTGTCTGTCTTTTCTCAAAAGATTCCAGCACTGGAGATTTCCACCCAAAACCCCCAAGACAAGTTCTTCAGGCAGCAAATTACCAGCAGATTTTGCTGGTGTCTAAATCGTATCTCAATAATTGTGATTCCAGCCCATTTCTTGTCCTACCCAATGTGAACATGGAGATCAGATTATTCCCATCCCCTTTGTGGGGAACTTTTATGCGTTATTGGCAAGATGTTATTACCTCTTTTATCCATCTTCCCTAGAGTGAACAGATCCTTTTCAAATTTTCTGGACCTAAGAACATTCTCACCTATGACTCGTTTGCAGAAGCATCTCCAACTGGTCCTCAGCTTTCTTAAAATGCACTGAACAGCACTGGGCATAGCTCTGCCTTCCAGACTGCCCTTTGGGATATTCCCTTTTTTTTTACAATTATAAGACAATCATAAACTTGTCAACTCAAACTTGTATTCAGTTTGTGATGCATCATAATTCCCAACAATTTTTAGGCAGAATTGCTGCATAATCGAGTTTTCTCATATCTGCAGTTTTTGTAAATGTCATTCTTACATGGAGCATTTTTCACTTGTCCTCATCAAATTGCAAATCATTTCATTTTGATTTCTGATCTGCAAGTCTGATATCACCTGCAAATCAGTGTGTACTTTCCATTTCATCACCAAAAATACTGAACCGTTCTAGATTCAGAACAGACCTCAGCCTCCCAGTTTCCTAAGAAATCATTTGTAACAACACTGAATGTGGATTTCCAGCCATACAAACCCACCCTTCAGCACTTCCATCTAGTCCATACTTCCTGAGAGCGCTACAAGAAGGCCATGTGTATCAGTGGAAAAAGTCCTGCCAAGAGCACTGTGATTTCTGGACAAAGTTTCTCCCAAACTCCGAGTGCCCTAGGCTTTGCATACCACATATCATAATGCCAGAGGCTTTGAAGGGAGTTAAGAAGAGCTTTTGTGCTTTCCACACCCTTTTCATTGGCATGATGGATGGCAGAAGCACAAGGAGAATTAACTCTGAAGGAACATGATGAGAAATACTGATCAAGTGACATGGAAGGGTCAGGTATTTAACCTTTCAGAAGATGTTTTCACACTCTTTGTTGCATTTGGGGGAAGGTTGTTTCCAGATTTGGGCTCTTTCAGAGGGGGTTCCAATAAAAACATTTTTGCATTTTTGCCAGCGTACATCCCATGGGCATTTTAAAGCATCCACCAATTTTCAAGAAACGAGTTTTAGGTCTGTCAGTTACTATCATGTTAAAAGGTGTTTTTTTTTTTTGCACAATAATCATTCAATTATTTTGTTTTCTTAGTTTCCATGAAATCCCTTGTTATCAAAATGCATGCAAGTCAACAAATTATGGAAAGCACATTTCCTATAAAGATGAATAATTCTTATGAGGTTAAAATGTCTATAAAAGCCAGTTCATTTGCAAAATAAATTCCACATGAGTGACCTACTGGGCATAAAGAATAAACACCACAGTTCAAGTAAAGTAACTGTGCAAATACTCTTTATCAAAGAGTGCTGATAAGGAACATCATTTCTATACTTCATAGAACCATAGAATCATACAACAGCTTGGGTTGGAAGAGACCTTAAAGATCATCTTGTTCCAACTTGATTTCATTTTAGCTTTTGTATGGTACATGACTACACACCTAGTTCTTTGGTTCCTTTTATAAAGATGTGCATAGGGCTCAACCATACAGTTACTACTGAGCCCCTTTAACACATTCACTGATTTATTGCAATAAACTCACTGAGTCTGTGTTCCTCTCTTCATAGGACACTAAGCAGATTACAGCTGCTTTCTCATAAAGGTCTTTATAGAGGTTTTGCATCATAAAAGAAAAAGCACAATGTAATATTTCAGGTGTGAGTTTAGGACTAAGGCAAAGATTGTGCCACTGTGTGCTTTGCCATCAGGTTCCCAGGTAGGTCTCTTAGAGCTGTTTTCCTTTAAAGCTGCCAGCTACAACTCCCTTCATGGGCTACAGAAAGAAACAGGCATCTCTAGAGGGCTGTTCTTTCATCCCACATTAAGTGAGATGAATTACCCTCTGGAAGCACTGCTTTCTTTCTCTCTGTTGACTGTACATGGAGCCTGCGATGACCAGACCAGCCAGGCTTAAATATCTGTCTCAGACATGCACACTCGGCCAGAGAAAACCCATCCAAAATGCCAACCTCACAGTAATTTGTGGCTGGGGCAGACAAATCCTATCTCAAGTCTCTCTCTGCCCCATTTTTTCATCAAAAACAGGGTGACAGCACTTTCCTGTCTCACACAGGAGTTGTGAAGATAATGACAGTGAGAGATTGTGAGATGCTCAGTGATTACAGCATTAGGAGCCCTATGTGTGCACTTAGTAGATAACATGTCATTTATTACCAGCTTTAAAGACTTGCTAGCAGGCAATGGCAATATCTAAACATCCAGTATCCTCTCTGAAGACTTCACAGGCTTTTCCCAGGGCTTCTTATCCCATTTCAGATCATTTTGAAAATGAAATATGATTTCCCAAGTTCAGAACTTACAGAAATAAGGCACTGAGGAAATTTAGACCTTTACCTTCATCAAAAGTAAGCAGTCACAGCTCACTTGCACACCTACATGTGGAAAATGAACCCCTTTTTCTAAACAGGTTATGTTATACACTCTCATTATGGTAATCTCCTGATTAATTCAGAAACCCAACTGTATTTAAATATAAATTTAAATTGAAAAGTTTACCCATTTTCCAAGCAGGGCTCTTCTTTCTTCAAATACCTATAAAACATAAAGACACAAATAAAAATGAATACTTTAAGAGGATTCAGTATTTCTGAAGAAAAAATACAGCTTGAAAAAACATTTGTGTGACCTACAAAATATAAAAAGAATCACAGAATGGGTGAGGTTGGAAGGCATTTGTGGAGATCAGTTAGTCCAAAGTCCCTGCAGGGTCAACAGAAACAGACTGCTCAGGGCTCCATCCAGCTGGGTTTTGAACATCTTCTTAGATGAAAGCTCCACAGTCTCTCTGGGCAACTTGTTCCAGTGTGTGACCACCCTCGTGGCAAAAAAAAAATCAAAAAAAAAAATCTATGTTTAATGGAGTTTCCTGTATTTCAATTTGTGGCCATTGGCCCTTGTCCTTTCCCTGGATGATACCAAGAAGAGCCTGGATCTCTGTCCACGTCATCCAAGTCATTAATGAAATGATCATTTAAATGATCCTGACCCCAGTGTGTAAATCCCTGATGTACTCCGCCAGGGACAGGCCTCCAGCTGGCTTTTGTGCTGCTGATCCAATCCCTCTGAGGACAGTAAATCATTTTTCAGTCCACCCCACTGTCTATTTTTCTAGTCCACGCTTTGTCAGCTTGCCTGGGGAGATGTTATGGGAGACAGCATAGAAAATCTCATTAAAAGTCTGAAAATCAACCAGTCTTCCTGGACCTCTCTTCTCTCCAGGACCCTATCCCAAGCAATTCCTCCAAGCAGATCACTGAAGAGGCCAAGGTCTGCTCTCCTCATGTCCAGGGCTGTGCTTCTGCTATTTGCTTTGTTCTTTCCTCTTGGCATCCTGAACTCCATCATGTCTTTGTCACTGCAGCCAAGAGTGCCTCTGACCTTCATATCCCCAACCAGTCCTTTGTTGTTTATAAAAATGAGGTCCAGCAGAGCATCTTTCCTTGTTTCCTTGATGACCTGTGTGAGGCAGTTGCCATCAATGGACTCCTGAAACCTCCTGGGCTGTCTGTATTCTGCAGTGTTGCCCTTCCAGCAGCTGTCAGGGTGGTTCAAATTCCCCTGTAGACCAGGACCTGTGACCATGAAGCTTCTTCCAGTTGTCTGAGGAAGGCTCCACCTGCTTCTTCTTGGTCTTTGTCACCTCTACAGCCTGGTTATTGTCAAAGGTTCTTTTCACTGTAGGATACTCCTGAAAGTTCAAGGGCTATGTGAGTACACCTATGAAGGACTGCTCCAGCAGACTGGCTGCAGTGTGCTGCCTCACTTCTCCTCTCTTCTTTGCAGCTCACCCTAGCACTCTGCCCTCTTGAGCATACAGTGACTTGTGGTGTCTCTTGTGCTTTGCTGAGACCAGAAGCTGCGCTTCCTAGATCTTTATTTTAGCGATTTCAGTTCTCCTGAGTTGGAGATGTTGGGTGCCAGAAAGCTCCTAGAATGGACACAACGTTGAGTAGCTATCACACAGCCCTGGAAATGGCTTCGATCTTCATGCAGTGAGACTGGTAGGAGTAAGAGTAAGACCAGTCTTTATGGCTCATGCTGTGCCTAGGCACTTTACAGTGACAACTAACAAGGAGGATGATCGGTATCAAAATACAGCGGAGGACTTGTGATGTTGACCTTTATCCATAGGGAACTAGACCTGAAAGCACCAGCACGTGGCTTCCCACTACCACAAAACTGCCTTTACGCTCGGGATTGTGACCTGGCAAGTGAGGAAATGTTGTAGATGTGTTTTCTTTCCAGAAGACAGATCAAAGAGAAAAAAGCCCAGCTTATAACTGCACATAAAAACAGCTATTAACCACAACTAGAAAACACGCTTGATCATTATAAACTCCAAACATGTTATTGCTTTGACAGCCTGCAAAGAAGGTTCCTGCAGAGAAAGACATTATCAGTGCTGATGTCTGGTACAGCAGTTGTCAGCGTTAGCTCTGTCTCTCTCAGCAGGAGTGTCTCTCGTGAGGGGTGGAAAATGACATTTCTTTTATTTGCATGTTGACAGTTATTATTTGCTTCATTTGCATGTGGGACACTTGGCAAAGTTAAAAAACAACAACAACAACAAAACACTCTAACAAGCTGAACTTGGAAAAGGATTTGCCACAAGCAAGTGATGAATAGTCAAAGATGTAAGTTTTGGGTTGGATAACTCCAGCGAAGCAGTGAGCTATTTATATAACTGAAAGCAATGTTAATGGCCTTTGATCAAAGAAAGACACGTTATTTGCTTTCAGCATTCTTGGAGATACATCTGAAGCCAACTTTGTCAGAAAGTTCTGCCTACTCCAGGCACTTGGAAGCATTAATTAGCAATAGAATGGCCCCAAATTGGTATAATCATCCACTGACTTAATCAAGACCATGTTTACTGTCCTCCCCTCCAAACCCTACAAGTTATACCCATACTGTACCCAAGCTGGCTGGCCTTGGATGCAGCCTAAGGCCTAGATTGCTCCCAAGACCTTCCATCTCACATCCGTGTCTTCAGGTAGTTTAAAATAAGCTCAGGCTCAAGGCTGCCTGGCAAATCCCTCCAGCCATTGCTGCAAATGCCACTGGGGGCTTTTCTACCCCACTGCTAGAAGGGAAATCATCTCTTAACTTCCAGTCCTTCCTTAAAGGCAGGTCTGACACTGAAGTCTGCCCGGTTTTGCTGAGGGTGAGCAGCCTGGCCTGTCTCCTATCTTTACTACATCCTTAGCTGTAGCACACCCTTGGCATATCTAAGACTCCATCTCTGGTTTTCTGACCATGAATGTTGCATAATTCATCATTTCCTAATTCTGGCTTCTTGACTTTGGTCTGTCCCTGATGGAGCTCCTGGCTTTAAAGCAATCGTGCCTGCCCACGGCCCAGTAGTAACACCCTGGACGTGCTCTGATAGCTGCTGTAAGGGCAGAAAAACATAGATGGAGGCTACAACATTCAGGATGTACAACTGGAAGGAAAGATCTTGGGTCCTTCCAGCAATGCAGACTAATATACTCTTGAGCATACCTAAGAATCCAGGGAAACCTGCAGGAACCACTGATGGAGCACCCCATGGATTAACCAAAATTAGAAAGGCAGCAAATTAACACTGTTATCTGCTATTGGGTCTTCTCCTAGAAATAATTTAGATGGAGCTTAAGTGCTACTGCTTTGGATCAGCTCTAAATTCTCTCCACTGCTGTCCCTCTTTTCCTATTCAGCTAACAAGTGCTTCTCTTAAGCATCTCTTCTCTCTATACTTTTATCTTCTCATTGTTTTTCACATACCTTCTATCTATAAACTCTTTTCTCCCTTCACACTTTGCCTTCACTCAAGTGCAGAAATGAGCAGAGACATGTATAAAAATGGCACCTTCTCACTCCTTGGCTCCTTATATATATTGACTGGATTATCTCCCAATTTCAGCTGTCAGCAATATTTTTGTTTTCTGCTCAGTCGGTAGAGCCAGCACTGAGAGTAGCACAGTGATAAATGAAGAAGAGTTTCAAGCAGGTCAGTGCTATAAAACTTGGATCAGAAACAAGTAAAGAAGTTTTATCACAAAGTTCATCACTGACCACAGGTAGTAGGAGGTAGGTTCTTTCCTATCTGGAACACCATTAAGGGCTGGAGTACACAACACTCCAAGATGAGCTTCTAAAAGTTTGGCTGCAGCCAAATGCAACATCACACTGCCTAAGGAGCAGAGGAGGAAGAAGCTGGGAAAGGGCAGTTTTACCCACGCACTCACTGCTAGTCAAATCACACTTTATTGCACAGTGATGTGCGTCTGTAAAAATGTGTCTTAAAGAGTGTAGGAAACAGACATTAAAATGATTCAAAGGCGGGAGAATCTGCCAGATTGAGAAAACTTCAAAGAGCTCAATCTGTTTAGTTTATCAAAAAAAGATCAAGTGTTGGCTTGAAGCAGAGTAAAAGTACTTCCACAAGGAAAAAAATGCTGGTTACAAAAGAGTTTAATAAGCTAGCAGAGGAAGATTTAAATGATGGAAGCTAATGCTACAGGTATTCAGACAAGAGACAAGGTTTAATCTTTTAATGGTATGGAGGATTAACAATGAGAAAAGAAACTGAGGGAAGTGATGAAATTTTCATTTTGTGATAATCCCAAAGGTATACTGGATACCCTCACGGAAGATATATTTTAGCCAAATTCAAGTTGGTGAGCTCCAGACAGGGAGAACTGTGTGAAACGAGGGACTGAGAAATCCAGGAAGTCATACCATGTGATGTAATGGCCCACTCGGGATTAAATTCGGTGAATCATCAACAGAAATTGAAACTGAATTCTGAGGGAGGAATATGCTCCTGCTGACACATGAGACGTTAGCAGATCCCAGATATAGTACGCAGAGTGGGAGACTAGGAAATGCATCTCATTATTTATAAATTGTGTGCATCATTTCAGCTAACAAAATATCAGTTTGGCCTCATTACTGCCAGGCGTAGCAGAGGAGACAGGGTGTGGGTACTAAGATCTCTCCTACAAACTGAGCTGGAGCACGTTGGCCACGCAGACACTTGCACTGACACTCAGTTTGCTCCGGGGTTAAACTGAAGTCTTCTGAGGCAGAAAAAGAATGATTTAGCAACTTTCACTAAGAAATAAATACACGTTTGCTTGTTTAAAAACAATTGTTTGGAAAAATACTTATATGCTTTAAAAAATATGTTAGAGCTTTCAGTTTTTACATAACATAGGAGGTTATATATATATATATCATAAAGACTATGTATGCTCTCTATATATGGACGTCTAATAGTAAAAATCTTTAAGTTCTTATTCCATTATTCATGACCTACACAGCCAAAACCGTAAGTATTTTTTTTTCTGAGACTTGAGAATTTGTCAAGTGAAACAGAATTTGCTTTAGGATTTGCAAATATTCAAGACCCAACTGGAAAAGGTCCCGAGCAAATCCTCTAGTTCACTCTGCCTTGAGGGATTTGCCTAGGTCATCACCAGAAGCCCTTTGCAAACTCAACAGTTCTGTGATTCCATGAATACAACCCATTTGCATGGAACTTGCCTTGTCATTCATGAGTTGATGGTTCAGCGGAGTCCACGTGCTCATCTTGGTTTGTAGCTTGGGGCCATCCATGTTTCTAGGAGGTGCAAACGCCATGGATGTGTGAAATGGGGAATCTCTGGTGTCTTGTCGGCACCAATGGCTACAACAGTTGAACAGAAAAAGACCAGCATTATCTCTGCGCTACTCCTTTACATTATGTTAGAGAAAAGCAAACATTTCAAGATGTAATCTAATGACTCCATAGCATAGCTACAATACATGCAGAATTATTTGAAAGTCAGGAGTAACATGTACATTTTATTTTATGCACCCACAGTAACTGCTACCGTAAAGCCCAGATTTCCTGATGGAACCTCTGTGCATTAATATAATATAAATAGTTAATAATTAAGCAGGTCTTTCTCATCACAAACGTTATTGAATATGCCTTTGATTTTTGCTGCATAAATGATCACAACAGGGTATCTGCAGCAAGCTCGAAAGCACGTTCGATTTCTCTTTCCAGTTGTTGTCACTGAAAATTTGAGGTAGCCTGTGCATCTACTTAAGTGACACTAGACGGGTTTTTACTGATTTTGATGGGCATATAATGCCAGGTCTCCGAGGGCCAATTTGTTTCTATCACATTTAACTGAAAGAATGAAATCCAGAATGGCTCAGAATTGACTGAAATCTCTCAGCGTCCTGTTGTCAGGCAGATTGGTTTTGACATCTGAACTGACTGTGCTGCTCTTTCAAACAAAAAAAGTCCTCGGTGAAGTAAATAAGGCATTTAAGAAAATTTCCCCTTGCCTTTTGTGAAACCAAATAATTGGACGTTGTTCAGACTAAGCCATTTATTCATAATTGTTTGCCCAAAACAGGAAAAGCTTTTTTTCCCCCCTTCATCCTGTATCCTGCAGCTGGATTCAGCAGCATAACATCGTTGCTTACCTCAGGGAACCGATTTCCAGACTGGAGGTTTAAACTGCAGCAGCCTAAAAACCAGGTCATTTCTTTACAAGCAACATTAAAAAAATACCTGTTTCCTTCATGCAGGTATTAGGTAATTGTTCTGTAAACACTTCAGAGTGTTTTAAAGCTTCATGGTGGCAAGATGAACAATAGGACATTGGAAATGAAAGAAAAGGTAACTCCCTTAAGTAACTCCAATATTGTGTTGCCAGCCTACCCTGAATCCAAGCACCTCAAAACCTACACTGCAAATAGACCTTTACAGCTAACACGGCTTTAAGGCTCACAAAATATACTTTCATGAAAGCCCAGTCCTTCCTTCCTTACCCAGGCAAAATTCCTGTCTATATCAGTGGGAGATTAATCTTCAAAAAAGCACTGCAGGATCTGTCTGGGCACATCACCTTTTTTGATAAGTTTTTCCTCCTCTTCCCTCCTAAGTTATTTTGGAATCAAAGAAGTCTAAAGAAAAAAAAAATCAATCTGTTATATTTTTCTCTCTGCATCTGGTGATGTAATACAGACCATAGTTTGAAAGTAAGTTCATTACAAGAGTCTGAGTTCTTTCTTTCTTTCTTTTTTTTTTTTCCTATGCAGATAGAAATTTTAACTTCCCACTAAAGCTAAAAAGAAGCCACTAAAAGCTAAAAAGCTTACCAAGGCTCCAAATCTTCACATTCTGTAGTTGGCAAATGTTAGAGGCTTCTTGTGCAATTTGGTATGTGCATTATGGGTATGCATTTCGATGGGATCGCTTACTGGGTTGTTCTTGTTGGATTTTTTTGTTTGTTTGTTTTTTGTTTTTCCTTCAAGGCCCCTGCCCTTTTCAATGCACAGAAATCCGACATCGCGAGCTAGAGAAACAGCTCCACTGCCAAAAAAACAGGTTCAGGCAACCATGTCCTGTTTTTCAGGGACAACCTTCTACATTAGTCACAAAAACATCAGTTGTCACTGCAGCACACTCCCAGCCCTGGATTCATGTTCCAGTTTGCCTCCCCTGTGCATTCAGGGCTTTCTTGGTGCTGGAACAGCTGCGCTCACAAAGCACCTCTCTGAGCTGGCGTGTGAAACAGCAGTGCCTCTTGTGCTCCTTACGTACCAAAATTGTGGCTCACAACACAGCTGGCAGAAGTCATATTCCTGCTATAAAGCTGTTTGCTTGAATTGCAGTCAACATTCAAGCCTGATATGTAAACAGGGCGGCAAAGGCAGGTACCATCAGGCAAAAAGGTGAGCGTAGCCAAACTTTTTAGCTTTGCACACTAAGTGCCAGCCTGCTATCGCTCACTCACTACCCCTTTCCTAGCAGAAGCACCCAAAAACCACCCACTTTGCTCCTCGTCTCTGCAGCTATGCTCGAAATTGTAGTGAGGGGATGCAGGCAGGGAGCAATCAGTCTGGCAGCAACCCCACACCCAGGCTCAGTGGCATGTGTCTACAGAACGAATTCTTTGGTGAAGTCAGGACTGCACAGTGTCACTTCAGAGCAGACGTTTTCCTCGAGTTCCTCAAAGCCGCGCTGTATGTGCTAGGATTCGGTGCACTTACCAGGCTTTGAATTTCATGGGATGCATCAGAGTAGTCAGCAGAAAATCTAGAAGCATTAGAAAATCTAGAAGAATTTCACCTGTAACATGCAGCTAGCCCAAACACTGGACTGCAAGCTCTTTACTGAACTTCTAGGAAGAGCTTTGGTTCACTGACCACAGTTTAGCTATCTGTTCTCCAAAGGAAAACCTTACACTTCTTGTCTTCCCCCCCCCAGCTCCTCCCCATCCCTGGGCAGGATTAACAGCTAATCCTGCTCCTTCAAGAGTCTAGAGTAACTCTGATCAGAGTTAATCTGTGACATGATACTGAGGTGGCTGCAGCAGCTTGTTCATTAGGCACTAAAAAGCAGCTGGTGTGGTGTGCAGACCTGCGATCGTCAGGCTGTTTAGCTAGGGCCCCATGTTTCTTCTGTAATAGTCGTTATCTTTGGACTGGTTGCCCAAAATAACATTCCAGAGATTGCTCCAGCTTGTTCTTCACGTATCCTGGGATGAAATTAATCAAGCTCAGCTGATTTGGAAACATTCAACCAGCAAGAGACATGAGATGATGTTAACAAGAAGTCGAGCTTTAAATATATATAAGGAAAATGTTCATTACCCACAGAGAGGAAGCTATTGACACATGTTGCTAAAAAATATCTAATATCCTTCTAACAGCAAAACCAGAAAGGCAAACTAGGAGTGGGTGGCAGGCATAAAAAGTAGCAACGCAAATGAGATTTGGGGGAAATTCTGGCGAAAGACCAAGTTTTGTGAATATATGCAATGTTTTCAGGTTGGTTGCATTGGACTAACTTCGTATTGGGATGCTCAGAGATCTCTTGCTGTCTCAAAGCCGTTGTCTTACACGATTTACAGAGAGCATCTGAGCCTGGCAGAGCACAAGTGTTAAAAAAGGGAAAGACTACTAGCAGGAAATCTGTGCATCAGACAGCTTATCCCCAGCTCCTAAGAGAACTCCCAAAGCAATAATTTAACTAGAGGATAATAAGGAGAGGACTAAGAACCAACCTTTATTTGTCAAGAAGAAGTAGTGCAAATCAATCTGATTTCCTTCTACAACAGGATAACAGGCCCTGTGAACAGAGAAATTAATGATATATCTTAGTTTTCCATCCTTTGACATAGATTAACTTGCTATTCTCACGAGCAGGCAAAGAAAACTGGGCTTTGGTGGTACTTCTGCATGGGTTAGTACAGCCAGAGAGCACCTAGGAATGGCTCAAATGAAAGTTAGAACGGAAGGACATGTTGAGTGGGCATCCAAGAGGTTTTTGTGACATCTGAAGGCAGCAAACATTAATTTCACAGGACAGGGAACGTGAGTGGCATTGTCTAAAATAGCAAGACAATTTCAAGGCTGATGGAAAACCAGCTGAAGCCAATGGAAATACTTTCACTGATTTCAGTGCACATTGGGTCAAGCCCTTGGCTTGAAAAAATGTGATCACATTTCAGAAAGATTAGTAATACATAATGATCATATCATATTAACTAAGGGCCCAGGAATAATTCCCTTTAGCTGGGTTAATCTCCGCTTAACCCTCTGGAATGGCATTCCAGAGGTTTGTACAAACCATACTCAAAACAAGCCCTTCAGAAGCAGACCCACTTTATTAATGTTTTTGACCACATCTCTGTAGCAGTAAGCCTTTGTGGTTCAGCACAGCCCGGTGCACTCAGAGGTTTGAGAACGCATTTTGCAGGGAAAAAGTCTGATCACATCACTCAATGTGACGACAATGGTGCAGTCGAATTCAGCGTTGAATAAACAGAATTTGACTGAACGAATCGAAAGCTCAGACAAGACGGTCATTTTTATTATAAATTAGTTTATCGCCAATAAACAGTTCGCTGATTAATGCCATGGAAGAAATGCTTTAAAGAGTAGTAACAGAAAAGTGGGCTGGAATACAGGCCAAACCAAGGGGCATTCAGCACAGAAAAATCCAAGAGGATAGGTCTGGAGGGAAAAGATGATGTGAAACAGATACTCATATTAGGGGGACACGGAGAAAGATGGCAAGAGGAGAAGGGCAGCAGGCCAAGCACACACATGCAATGATACAAAATTGAGGCCAACACTGTGATCCTCCTTTCCCCTGGGCTAGCCCGTAGCCCACAGGCTGCAAAACCTTGATATTAACCTGACTTTCCATGTCTCTTACCTCCTCTTGGCATGGTGATGCCCTCAGTTACCATTTTTGCTCTGACTGTGTGGTATTGCCAGCTCTCCCCACTGCAGCATCAGGCCTCTCTTGGTTATCCCCAGGGCCACAGAAAGCCCTGTGACCCTGGCACAGATGCTTGCCGTGCTAGCTTCCACGCTCACCGTGGTGCCAATGCTATAGGATCAATAAATGGCATTGCCATAGCATCGATAACCCCCAAAAGCTTGTGCCATTGATGTTTCTGGGTCTCCCCAACATCACCACCTCTCTGCAGCCTGCGCTGCCTGAGACTAACACCCTTACCCCTGCCACAGCGTGCTGGACATATCAAGAACCCAAGGCTCGAGTAACCCTACAATCCCCCTTACCACAGACAGTGAGTAGCTAAATTTGCATTTCTCCATGGTCCTTGATGCCCACAGAGGTATCAGTACTCCACATCCCATCCTAGAAGCATCTCCACTGGCCCAACGACCCCAAATCCCTTGTGCTCCTCCATGCCACTGCCCCCTAACCCCATGCTGTGGTGCTTTAATTTCCAAACCTCCTTCCTTTTCCCCACTCAGCTCCAAAAGGACCATCTCTGGTGTCCAGAGCACCAAGAAACCCAGCGATCTCCACTCCGATACCTGCCTGCTCTCCTCTGTGTCCACGTTACGGATGTTCTCCAGGATCTGCTCCAAGCTCTGGTTCCACAGCAGCCTCCTCGTGTCCTGCAGGGCCGACGTCCACCCCGGGGCTGTCACAGCACCGCACTGTCCCTAAGATATTACACGCAGGGAATTGATCAGTATTGATTCCCAATACCTTTTTGATCCTAAATCACACAAGAGCAGGTCCCTTTCCACAGAATCAGCCTGTGGGGGTTGGCAGGGAGCTCTGGAGATCAGCGGGGCACCCCGAGCACATCGCTCAGGATGGCATCCTGGCGGGTTTTGGACATCTCCAGAGAAGGAGACTCAAGAAAATGAAATGTTTCCCTTTCTACCCTCAATCTCAACCATTTTTTATTGATATTTTTGGACAATCCACAATGCTCTCACCTCACAGCCCCTCAAACCCCCCCCAATCCTGGACCCTGACAGCTCCCCTCACCCTTTCACAGGCCAGCAGCGCACCCCAGCCACCCACCAGTCCAAACCAGTGCTGCTGCCCCCCTTACTGGGCTCCTACAGCCCCTTAACGCCCCCTCCCTTGGGACACTGCGCACCCCCCAACCACCCTCACCCCCCCACCATCCCAGGGACCCATCCCAAACCCCATACCCCCTCCCTGGTCCTGTCAACCCCTCACAGCCCCTCACGCCCCCCACCCCAAGGGGCCGCCATTTCACGCCCCCCACTCCTTGTAGGGCGCTCCCTCCCCTCAATTCTCCCCCCCCCAGCTTCCCACCGCCCCCAAATGTCCCCTCGGTGTCCACCTGGTTCTGAGGTCCCCTCACTCGCCCCCTCAGCTCCCCGTTGTCCCCAGACCCCCCTTGTTTTCCTCATGGACCCCCCCAATCCCTCAGGGCCGGGCCGCGCCGCCCCTCACCTTCCCGCCCCCCCCCCGCCTCACGGCCGCATCCCGTCTCCACGGCAACCGCTCTCCTCCAATCAGAAGCGGCGGAGGGGAGGCAGAGCGCTCGGCGTTGTTCTGCCTAGCAACCCGGCGCGGCGAGCTCTGATTGGCTCCCTCGCCCCGGCGGGGAGAAGGGAGGCGGGGCGGGGCCCGGGGAGGGGGCGGGGCCGGCGCTGCGGCGGGGGCGGGAGGGGAGGGGAGGGGGGGGGGAGGGGGCGCGGCCGCTGCCTCGCGCCGCCACCTGAGGGGGGAAGGAGCGGGGCGGCGGCGGCGGGAGCCGCGCTGAGGTAACGGCGGCACCGGGGGGGAAAAACACGGGTCGGGGGTCCTCAGGGGTGTCCCTTCTGGCTCTTTAGGGCTCAGGCGGGGGCAGGGGCACCGGCTCGTGGTGACCGGGTGGGAGGGGGGGCGTTTTATAAGGGGAGGGTCCCTCATGTCCCCTCAGATCCCTTCAGTCTCCCTTCAGATCCCCTCATGCTCCCACAAATCCCCTCATATTCCTTCAAATCCCCTCATATTCCTTCAGTCTCCCCTCATATCCCCTCCTTTCCCCTCATAAAAGTCCCCTCCCCGCTGCCCCCTCCCCGTTTTCCCCCTGCTGAGGGGGACTCGGGGGGGGGCGATGCCTGGCAGCGCCCTGAGGAGGAGGATGAAGATGAAGATGAAGGAAGGGGGTTGGGGATGCTGGTGGTGCCCCTTTCCTTCCCCATTCCCCCTTTTTTCCCCCTCCCAGTTGGCTGCATCCCCCTGTGCCCGTCATTGGGGGGGTCCTGAGGGGCCTGAGGAGGGTCCTGAGGGGACTGGGGAGGGTCCTGAGGGGACTGGGGGGGATTTGGGGGGGATCTGAAGGGGTCCTGAGGGGTCTGGGGGGAATTTGGGGGAATCTGAAGGGGTCCTGAGGGGTCTGGGGAGGATTTGGGGGGGATCTGAAGGGGTCCTGAGGGGTCTTGGGGGGATTCTTGGGGGGATTCTTGGGGGGATTGGGGGATGCCAGCCCCGTCCCTTTGCTGTAGGATGAAGCTGGGAGGCCAGGAGCTGTGTGTGTCCTTCCCTTCCCTTCCCTTCCCTTCCCTTCCCTTCCCTTCCCCTGGAGGATGCTGAGCCCTGTGTGAGCACACTGAGGGGCAAATAGGGGGGTGCTCAGGCACCCCCCTGCTCCCCACCTATGCCAAGGGGAGATCCCCTCCACCTCCCCGAGCTCACCACGGGCTCGGACAGAGAGAGATGCTAGAGCTGTCCCTCCGGACACACGGACACTCCAACAGGATCTCACAGGATGGCACCAGGCAGGTTTTGGGTATCTCCAAAGGAGATTCCCCAGCCTGAAGGAGGGCGAGCGGAGATGCTGCTGTCCATTTTTTTTCCCCCTTCTGCCTTGGAGCGGCGTGAGCATTGCGGGGCCGCTGCCGTGTGCCCTCCTTTCTCCCCGGAGCAGAGGATTTTTGGGGGTTATGCTGGGGGTCTCCCTCACCACCAGGGGAGTCCAGCGCTGGAGTTTCTTTCCCACCGACTCGTGAAAATGGAGCGAGGAGAAGAATGTAGCCTCCTTTTGTGCCTCGGTGTGGGTGGGAAGGGGTTGGGGAAGCGCTGCTGGGGCTCGTGTGCGATGAGTTCCTTTTCTTTCTCCCCGCTCGGAGCTGGGTGGGGAACGACGAAGGTGACATTCTCCCCTCGTCCTCCCGCTCATGCAGGGGGAGTCTGGTTTGTCGTATCACCTCCGGGAGAGGTAACCCTGAATATATTCAGCCACAGCCTCCTGCTAACAAATGTGTGTGTTTTTTTTTTCCCTCGTTGCTCCCTTCCTGCTGTAGTAGTAACTTAGAAATGTCTTTAAAAATTAAAAAAATACTCGTGGGATTCAACCTTTTCCTTTCATGATTTTCCATCCTTTCTAATAATCTCTGCATGTCTTCATTTAGCCTTTGCAGCGGGCATTGGATGGGCCTGCCTGGTTATAAATAATGTATAAACGCGTAACCACACCAACAAACTGGCTGCTTCCTACCCCTTTTGCCCGCAGATTTTTTGGGGTGCCTTGGGGTAGACGGGGAGGCATCCCCTCCTCCTCCTCCCTTATCCCCGGTGTCACCAAAAGTGGTGCGTTTTGTTTTGATGTGCATAGAAAAATAACCACAACATTTCACAGGCAGAGGCTTAACAAAGAGCACACCGAGCTGGATCTGTGGTAAGGAGCTATCTTGACACTGAAGGTTGCTTATTACAGCACTCGTCTGTCTGCACCAATTAATTGGTCATCTATATGCTGCTTTGCGAAACTGCCGTCTCCTTTCGCAATGATGCGGTCGTTTTTTTTCCTGAATTTCACCTAGATTTGTTTCTTTTTTCCCATGGAAGGGCGCTGGATGACTGGGTTACATAATTTGGTGTTCTTTGTAGCTCTGCTAAACTTTTTCTTCATTTTCTTTATGGTGCTGTATGGTAATGGGATCCCGGGCATAAAATGGAAAAGTCCTGAATGGACACAATGAATTTTTATCATTTTTTCTGCAGTTAAGACTCTTCATGCCTTAGTAAGTCTGAATGTATGCATGTTTTTTTTGTTGTTGTTTTGTTGTTTTTTTTCACTTTGAGGTTATGGGGATGGGAAAAGGATGGGTGGCTTTGTTTGGAGTCAGAATGTTGTTAAGATGATGATTTGTGTGAAGTGTTCCTGGAGTTTTTCCCAAGGCTCAAGATCCTGACTTGGATTTCCCAATGTCTGTGCTTCACACTTGGGCACGAGACCTGGTGGGAGTTCATTTTATGTTGCTTCTGGACCTCTCGTAGGAAGCGTTAGCTCCTGGTTGCTGCTGGAACAGCGTCTGAATTATAGGAACCACGCTAAAAAGGGGATTGTTAATCCATGCTGCAAGCTCACTGCACTGAAGTAGTTTGATGGAGTCTTCCTGAGTTGGTGGCTGAAGTCTTTAAAAAATAATAAATAAATTAGAAGCAGGGATTTGGAGATGAGAACAAACCAAGAAGGTTTCTTTTCCTGACTCGGGGAACCGCTGTTAAAACCAAAGGGCTAGATTCACAGGGGTGAGGCAGCTTCTACAAAACTAAGCAGGATTTGGGTTTGTCTGACTGTAATTTATAATTTTCTCATCAGGTGAGAATAGGCAGAAACCTTCAGGATTAGGCAATGCTGCCTGGGAGGTGGAGCAGCTCGTGCAGGTTTTGTTGGGTTTTCAGTTTTTTCTCTTTCGGAAGTTCCAGGTTCTTGAAAAATAAGCCTGAGAAATTGCTAATTTCATGTGGTTGTGCTCAACATTTTGCTCTTTTTTCCTGCTTGCCTGTTTGTTTTTACCAGCCTGTCTTGGACAGCTACAGCCAAAACCATTGCTTCACGTGATCTTAAAGAGAAGCACGGAGTTGTTTAGCTTGGAAGGAACCTCTCAGGATTATCTAGTCCAACCCGCAAGGTGTATGAGGGTTTAGAGGTGTACAGCGTTTAATTTTTCTGGCCATAAGATGGGCTTGTGTACACAAAAATACGCCTATAAAACTCCTGTGGTCAGCTGATAACCAGCAGAAGACTGCCAGTTAGTTCAAACTTATAGATGTGAAGTAGTTAAGGAGAAAGGGAAAAACTTCTTCCCTCTTTAACTCGTAGAATTCAGTTCCCTTCCTGATTGTTGAAGAAAACCCATTAATCTCTCCAGGTTGATGGAAGTCTGTTCAAATTTGTGATTCCTCTGGGGAATGCTGCTGGAGTACTTGGGGTTGTCTGGTTCAAGCAGTATTTCTCATTTTCTGTTACCTTTAGCCTCCAAGTTGTAGAGTCTCTCTCCTGCAGCTGGGTGTGATGTGCTGAGGTCCTGTTCTTCTCCAGCCCCTTAACACCAAGAAAATACGGAGCCCGCCTGGGCAGTGGGCGCCGTTTAGATCCGCTCTGTAGGCAAAGTGGAGCCAGCAGGACACCGAGAGGCAGCACCCGCGTATTTTCCATCTTTCGGTGTTTGTAGAAAGCTCAGGGCAGGCTCTCTCCTGTCTTACCCGGAGCTGCTGGGATGGTTTCAGCACTGCAAGGTGTGAGACGCGTGTGCAAGTGAAATGGGTGAGGGACAACCCACAACGAGTTGCTTCCAGCAGGACTAAAACTCTGTTTGGCCACAGCTAGCCGAGCCACGAGCGCAGCTGCTCGGGCAGAGCAGCTCCCTGCAAGCCGGGACTTGCGGGTTGGTGGTGGCGACTGTTTTGTTTGTGTTTGGTAATTATTCAGCAGAAGTTCTGTGGCCCTGCACCCAAAGATGCTATCGCTGGGAATGCACCAGCGGAGGGGCTGAGTCAGAAGCAACTCGGTTTCAGCGTGGCCGACGACTGCGCTGCTCACACGGCGCAATGCAAAGCGTGGGGTTTTCCTAAAAAAAAATATTTTCCTCTTTTTCCCCTTTTCCCCCCTTTTCAGGCTGAGTTTTACAGCATGCTGCTTTTTTTTTCCCCACCAGAAAAAGTCAAAAACCAGGATTAAAAATTGCCAAGGGACCTTCTGAGTGAGAATTTGAAGCGATTTGCCCGACAGGCTGTTTACAACTGAAATATTTTAATCAATGACGGGACTTCTAACGTGTGCTGTTTGTTGCGTTTTCTTTTTGTCTTAGGGGACCTGACGAGAGAAGAATGTAACCTGGCTGCCGTTCTGTCAGGATGGGGTCAATCGTGTGGGAATGTGGTTAAACGTCTCAATTCCTTGACGTAACACGTGGTGTATGAGGCTGCGGAAAGGCAAGGCAAGATGCCTCACTCAACTGCATCGTCTTTGGGGCTGAGCTAACGATGTTGTGCACGAAGAGAGTCCCAGTTTTGAAGAGCCTTAAACACGGACTGCAAATACTGCTGCTGGAGTGAAATCAGAAGGCACAAAAATTGTCAAAAAAGCTTTCTGCCTGGGCTCAGTAACTGGCCCCATTCACGACGTGGAAGGATGGCCGGTAGCTGGATGCTCTGTTACCTTTGGCTTTTGGATGTTTTGGTGGGGCACTCGAGAGGGCACAGTTTATTTTCCTGCGAGCCCATCATCCTGCGGATGTGCCAGGACCTGCCTTACAACACCACCTTCATGCCTAATCTCCTGAATCATTATGACCAGCAAACAGCGGCGTTGGCGATGGAGGTAGGACTATTATTTTTTCATCACTTTATACGGTTTGGGCCTTTAATTGTTGAATAATTTTTAACAGAAGCCAAGAAGATGTTTATATTAGAAATAAAAATGAAAAAAATCAGTATATTATAAAAAAAAAAAAAAGACAACAATAAACACCACTTGGAAAAGATGTATTGTAATGCATACTAAAATATTCTATGACTACAAAATGAGCCTTTTTGGGTATAACTGAATTAAATACTCTAGATCTGTTTGTATTTAAATCTGTTACTTGAAATATTTAGACAGATCAAGAATGTATATTTGGAATGGTCTGGCACCGAACTAAATGCCAGGAAAAGCATACTGAACAATGAAGAGAAGGCTTCCAGTTCTGAAGGCTGTGTTCTTTGGTGGTTTTGGAGCGTCTGGCTTTTTTGTACTCCTCTAAAATTTGGAGGACAATAGGAGGTATCACGAAAATAATAGGAATTGCTAATCTAAAAGTCATTTCTGCTGGTGCTTGTCTAACCTTTCTTTGGAGAACTCTCCTGATGGGGTTTCAGATCCATACTTGGTCTTTTCCTCTACAGCCTGGTTTATACAAGACCTCATCTCACTGCAGTCTGTTCTCCATCCTGTTGCCCACCCTGCCAAAGGGGTTTCCTTGTTGGGTGTTCCGTGGTGTGCCTAAAATTGGGGGAGAAATACAGAATATTGGGCACGTCTCACTTCCAGCCTATTCCAGTATTTCTGTGAGAGATTTGTGCAAAACAAATTTGTTTGTATTTTTTTGAAGTGCTGAGGAACCCTTGCTGGTAGATACTCTGTGCTGAACAGAGAGAGAAGAAACAGTAGTCATGTTTTCATCTTTGAATGCTTTTCTTGACAATACCAAAACTTAATTTAATTGCTGCTGTTATATAAAGCCAAGGCTTTGTGTTATTTAATCTTTCCACGGAAGGGCTGTGAACCAGGCTCGACAAGCTTTTTGCTGCAGGAAGAAAATAGAGATTCTTACCCTTCCATTTGCTTTGTTTGAAAGAACTATGGCCTGGTGTTTGTTGTTTGTTTTTCTTTGTTTGTTTTTTTTTTTATCCACTCATCTGGCTGTGGCTAGGGATTCCAGTTGGGCCAGGTACGTGGCAACAGGAGCCAAGATGGTTTTAGAAATGATGCTGGGAAATTCTGAGCGAGGACCTTTTGAAAATCCTGCCTGTAAGGAGGAAAACGGAGCCAAAGCAAGTTTAACATGATAAAAGTGTGAACAAGGGATTGTGTGAATAAGTATTTATTGCCTCTTGAGAAGTGGAACTTAAGATATTGAAGGAATTGGTGAAACTCAGTGGATTGAAGAGATCTGGGATTTGCTCGCAGAGGTGTGGTGAAGGTGGATTTCTGTTGGTGAGGAGCAGGTGGTTAGCAGTGCGATGAGAGCCTCTTGATACTGCTGTGAATAACTGAAAGCTAAAGCCAAACCAGAATGAAGTATTACAGAGATTTTGGTTATATTTGTGAGCTGCACTAAGCCATAAAATTGTGGAGGACAGTCAAAATAATAAATATTTTATGTGTTAGGGGGAATAATGCTCATCACATCGGTAGTGGTCAGCTTATTTTCTTGGCCTTGTGATGGTTTGTTGTATTGAAATCTCACCTGGAAGCTTGACAAAGCAGTATGAAAGTGAAGAGGCAAATCAGATGCTAGGAATAATTAGGAAGAGAATCAAGGCCAGCTCTTGCTGTGGTGTTCTGCAGTCCTGAGGTTCCCAAACAGCTGGAGCACTGGGAAAAGTCCTGGGCTACCCCAACGACTGCGTTTGGACTGAAAGAGGTCCAGAGAAGAGGAGAATGGTGGCTTAGGGAACGTGGCTCATATGAGCAATGTTGGACTGCTGCTTTAGCCTGATTTTAAAGCAGAAAACAGCTACCACCATCCTTGGGGGCACGCAGAGCTTTGGGGGGGTTGATGGAGCGCTGTCTCCTCCAGCACAGGGGCCAGGCTCCATCCGACGAAGCTGCTGGAAGCTGAGTCAAAGCAAAGAGCCTTCAGGTGGTTGCAGAAGAGCTGTGAAAGAATTTTGTGGATGCAAAAGCTTGGGGAGGCTGCACCAGGATTTGGAATGGAATGCCAAAGGCTGTGGCTAGGTAGAAAAACACGTGTAATGCTGACTTCCCCCTTCAGTGAAAACCAAGAAGTGCTTATTCTCTAACTGGTTGTAAACCAGTTTCCTGCTCGGTACCCTTTTGTTCCAGTATTCTGCAGTTAACCCCCCCCATTGCACGTGTGATTTTGGAAACCTCAGTTTTACCCCCAGGGCGCTTTTCCTCTCCAGCTTGAAGTCTTGCAGCTGTCGGGGCTTTCTTCTTGCAGCTCAGCTGTTTCGTTCCAGGCTCGTTTTGGTTGCCTTTTTCCAGCTCGGTCCTTGCCGAGGCGCAGGGATGGGAATGGCACATTGCTCCAGATGTGGGCACACAAGGGATTTACCCAGGAATAATGGCATGCCCATTGCTGCAAATAACTTGGTGGTGATGGCCAACGTTGTGTTGTGTTTTTTTTCTGGCTTTTGTTGCATGTTAAACGACTGATTTCAGAGAACTGTCAAAATATCACGTTCACTTTCCCTAATAGCCTCTTTATGGCCCTCGTTGGAAGCGGAGCGGCAGGCTGTACAGACCCACAGGCCAGGCAGAAGAGGTGCTGTAATTGTTCTTATCTTCATAAAAGAGCTTTCTCTAGGCAAAGGAATCAGTGGAGAAGGAAATGTTCCTGCTCTGCTCATCTGCACAGGGGGCATGAGCTGTGTGAAACGCCGTGACTGCAGCTGGGGTATGAGCTCAGTGCCAAAACCACTCGTAAACTTACCGTGGGGGCGTTGGGGATGTGGGTAGCGCTCCCTTTGCCTGCGTAATTAGCATGTAGGTTGTTTTTTTGTGCCTGGGGTGGGCTAGGGTGATGTTTGAATGCCCCATGGGAAACAGGAGGGCTGGGCGAGGCAGCACGTTTGTCTCTGGGTGGCAAACACAGGTGCCCACACCACCACTTTGGAGTTTGCAGGGGTGCTCGGGAGGAAGAATGGAAATCTCTGGCTTTGTGTAAGTACATTTTGACTTCTATTAGCCTAGGCTGCCCCTTAAGTCTGTGTTTAGCGGGAAGGAAGCAGATTTTTAGTTTTTCCTAGGCGGTATTTAATGTTCCAGTCATACGGTTGGAGCGCTCGGAGCTGAATCGAGTCCATTCGAGCTGGCGTTGTGATGCTGGCTGGCAAGCAGCTCTCACTTCCGAGCCTCCTCTAACTGCTGGGAGCATAAAAGAACAAGGCAGCAGGACCCGCGTGATTCAGCTGGTGTATTTATGAGGGGGGTTGTGCGTCTTGGTTTCTCAGTAGCACTTTTCCACAGCGATTTCCAATAAAAACCATCAGAGGAGTTTAGCTCGTGCTCTGGGTTTCTTTCCTCTGGCTGTGAGAGTACCCTGTGATGCCATTCTTGCTGTTCTGGTGGCTACCAAATCAGCAGATAAATTAGAAGAAAACACTCTAATTTTAGCCTTCAATGCTAATGGGTGCTTTAAAATAATTCTCTGAAATTTGGTTTTAGTATTCAGGTTGCTAGTTTGTAGTGTTCCGTCCGTTGCTTTCTATAAGCAGACTTTGTAACGGCTTCCACTACAAGAAAGAGTGAATATAAAGTAAAAACAGAGAATTCCTACAGCTGTTGTCTTGCCATTGGTACCTTCATTGTACTTTTCTTCCCCTGCCATTGATTGCCTCGTTGGAGGAACTGTTGAAACCTTATTTAGAATCATCGAATATAGAATCACAGAATCATTGGGGTTGGAAAAACCCTCCAAGATCTGGTCCACCACCTCCCTGAGCAACCCGTCCCAATGCCTGACTGCTCTTCCTGAGCAGAAATGCTTCCTCATCTCCAACCTGAACTTACTGATACTTCTCAAAACCCCCCAAATCAGCAAGTCACCTTTTGAAGTCCTTACACTAACCCAATTCCTCGATAATTATAAGTGAACGAGTCATGCCATCGCCGTTTTGTCGCGTTCCAGCAATACTGGCACAAGACATCCTGATTAATCCCAGGAAAACAGCGCGTTACCTCTTAGGGTAGGACGGAGCCATAACTTCCACAACATCTGCTTGCCTCCACTGCACCCCAGGAGCTGTTCCACACCCGCTCCTTGTTTCTAAAGGGGCTGCAGGATGAGGCACACCAGTGCTCCGGTCGCTACAGGGCCCGAGGCTGTGAGATGGTGCTCGCAGAGGCTGCACGGCGCTGGGAGCTGTCCTGCCCTGCAGTTCTGCACAGCACAGCCGCCGCAGGGCTCCCCGTGCTTCGTGCTGCCTCAGGGTGTTCTCAGAATGATCCCTGATCTGTGAGCGGGTGGTTTTCTTACGGGAACCGTCTAACGGGGTCTGTCTGCTGCGCTGTGGGACTTCAGGTTCAGGGCGACAGTCTGACCAGAGTTCAGTACCAGTCAGTACTTTAAAACAAAATCTATGAGAATTATTTTAGTATTTAAGGTGCTGGCCTCTGCTGTTTTACTTCTGGTGCTCATTTTTGTTTGTTTTATCAGCTGTTTCCGTTGTGTTACGCAGATTGCGTGCTGGACAAGGCCATGGAAGTTAAATTAGCTCCGTTCCCCTGAGGAATCCCATCTTGCTTACCCACCTCTTGGATTATTATTGCTATAACGTGGAGAACTATCTTCCCTCCCTTGTTTTGCTTAATATTCCTTTGGCCTTGAAGGACTTATTTATCTAGCAAGCAGTGATTTTGGCTGCTGTCAGACAAGTTTTGTAATCAAATATCTTTTTTTTATCAGCGAACATGTAAGTGTTGGTAGCTCGGAGATTGAGAGCATGCTATCAAAGCATTTGTTCCTGATGAAGAAAAGTGGTTTAACGTGATGATTGCCAGCCTCTTTGCAGCCAAGTACACCACCAGCACTTCCTTCTCCCCACCGTGCCATTTGTGGGACCTCGCAAATAAGACGAGGGATCAGAGGGACAGGAAGCAGAGAGAGATGAGCCCTAAATGGGTCCCTCTGGGTGCGTATGGATTGATCACAGAACATAAACTTCAGAAGTGAAGACACCTGATTGTTCCTCCCCTTTTCCAGACGCAGTGGTTTCTTGCTGTATGAATTCTAGCAGGTGGTGTTATTGACCTGCTGCAGAACTGAGTACCTGCTGTGAGATTTGCGTGCCCTTGCTGGCTGCATTTCTGATTTATTTTTTATATGATGTGTGTATATGTATATCAAAAACATTTCTATATCATTTAAAAAGATATTTTTCTGATATATACATATATATATAAAATAAAGGCATTTTGTGGCAGTACATTTTCTTCTCTCCATGCTGATCTTTGGAGTCTTAAAACTAGTTTCTTTTTTATCCCTTCTGAGCATACCCAGACGTGACACTGCCAGAAGACGTGGCTGTCTTTGTTCTCACCCTGCTCTTAGCACCTGGGGTAGGTGCTTTTGCTGCTATGTCAAGCTTAAGGCTCCTGGCAGTGTTTCTCAAACAGCTTTTCTTTCAGGCATATTACTACCGACTAGGTACTGGGGTTTGGATCAGAAGGGACTCCTCTCTCTCTGTCCTTGTTTTTTATAAGGACCAGGGAGAAGTGTGCCAAATTCACTGATGTTGGTTCAAGTGGTGAGGTTCTTACCTGCCCTGGGGTCAGTGCTGCCCCACTTCTATTTCAGAGTGATTTCTCTTGAGACATGGGAATTGACTTTGTTTCCCGCTGAGCGGTTATAGGGACAGTGTAGGGTGGGAGATCCTTTAACTTCTTCCCCCCTAAATTCCATCTTTGCCCCTCGTTTTCTGTTGCCTTGCCCATGCACTCTCCCCTTCTAAATCTCAGCCGTTTTCCTGGGCTCTTTGTATTTCTCAGTCCTGCATCCAAAACCTGTAGAAGTGTAAGAATGTAATGCTAATGGAAAAGTAGGTTTTAATTAGTCAGTGTTGTGTAAGCACCCTAATCTTAGACTTTAATTTGCAGTGAGGATTAATCTTCTCTTCAGTGCGTAAGATTATGATGCCACAGAACAATGGAGCTGTACATGATCATAAGAAAGCAAGCTGTGCGCCAGCTGATTAAAGCCTGCTCCTTCATTTACTCCAGGCTTTCCTATCCCTCCTCCAGATTTTTATCTTCGAAATAGCCATGTAAGTGTTCTAAATTATTTTATTGTTAAACCCAAACGTTGGTCTCAAAGCTGGCACTGCACAGGTGACTGCAGAGCGCAGGCAGAGCTAGCGTGTTGCTAATAAAGTACCGCTTAGAAGTTCTTGCTTTAGGAAATCTGAGGCTTTTTTGTTTGAAACCCATCCGTTTATGGCTTCAGTTTTGACCTGTAAAGGGCATGAGCGTTGTGTGAAGGTGGGAGAAATAACAAATAGCTGAGACCATGTTGGGAAGAACTAGGGCTGTTACGTTCCCCAGATGATCCACACAAAAATTAGTGCGGTCTGGTGGGTTTGGCTCACAAAAGGAGGCTTCTGAGGAAGGTGGGTTTCAGCTGAGGACCATCGGTCCTGTTCTTCTCACCCTAAGCTCTGGTGAACTTCCAGATAATCTGGATGAAGTGTTCAGTGAAGACAGAAATGTCCAGCGTCCTCAGACAGCAAGAGGAGCTGCATGTGAGAGAAGCATTTATGCTCAGCTGTGCCTATTTACCGACTTGGAAAATAAGGAAAAAAGGGTTAGAGGTTTGTCTGGGGCTAGGAATCTTTAGAAGCCGTAAACCCACACTGAGGAACACCCAGGAGGAGATGTGTGCTTTGTTTTTTTTAGAGAGAGATGGAGTTTTAGGTGGCTGCTGCGTGCCACGTGGTGTGTTTGGGAGCGCGTTGCAGCTCTGACAGCTGTGAAATCCCAACTGAGGGAGGAAGGTGTTTGTGGCTGCAGGAGTACCCAGATGAGGAACAGCAAACCAAATGGATCACGGAGCTTTCAGGTCCCCCAGCAGACCTGGAGCTTACTCAAGCATGGGATCCATCCCAGGACAAGCACCAAAGGGGCTAAAAACCACAGCTTGAGTTTGAATGTGAGCAATCCCAGTGAGGAACACCTGATTTTTTTCCCTTTAGGGGCCATATCCTTGCACCAGATAAAGGAATTTTAGTGTGGAGCAGCAGGAAAGATTAGAGAACCTAAGAGCATTTCCTTTAACCTAAAACTCAAACAGCAGAGCTGGACTGCAGGTGTTAGCAACCTGTTTGTTCTTCCCTTCGCCTGGTGACAGGCTTTCTCCAGAGAATAACTTCAGCAATAGTGTTCCCAGCCTTTTATGTGCGTTAATGAGGACACAATGCCCCACGAATAGTCTAAAAACGCAGGCTAATAGTGAGAAAATGAAGAGTAGGGTGATTTGTTAAACTGCTGAGCCACTGCTGGTGTGCTGAAGATGATCTGTCACCACGTTCCTGTTTTCTTAAAGAGGAATTTGGAAGGGTGATTGAAGTAGAGGTAAGGAAGCGAAGTTGAGCCTTAATAGTTCAGTGCGAGGGTTTTGAGCTCAAAGTGAAGGATGTACATCTTAATCAACATCATTCACAGCGGGCTTGTTTTCAGGGTCATGCAGGCAGATGGCTCTGTGGCGGGGCCAGTTCTCTGGCAGCTGGTGGAGCCTTAAAGAGGAGTTCTGAGGAAAGGTGGGCCACGTGAATTTATTTTGCATAGCTAGATGGCAGGGTGCTTTGGCCAGTTGTAGCTCTCCACGTGCACGTATGACCTTCAAGGCAAAAGAATGTCATGGCAGAGCATTAAGGGAATATTGCTCTTAATATTTATCTCCTCCCACAGGAGTGGTCACTCATTCCCATCTTTTTTTCTCTACCTTAATTAAAATCTTCTGGTTCCATGGGGCAGCTGCAGTGGGACAAAAGCCACGTTTGTGCCCTGTGGGTAGGGTTTCGAGCATCCCCCCAGCAGGGAATCACCTCTTCCTCATAGCCCACCTCCCTACCAAGCCCTTTCTCTCCCCCCCTACGTTCTCCTGAGGTTATTTAGGCATTTCAAGCCCAACTTGTTCGCTGACATACCAGCTTGAAAGCTTTTTAGTTCTGTCCTTTTGACTTAGCGCTTTTCCTGAGTGTGTTTCTCCCTGTGAGAAGTTGGCAGTGATGTAAACGACTCCGGAGTTGTTTAAAGCTGTGAGGCTAGCGTGGACTTCTCATTTTGCATGCCACTTGGAAGTGGTGTTTCTCCCTATTTTCTCTAGTGTGCAGTGATGATTCCAGTTACAGGATAGCTGGGTTCAAAAACAAAGCCACAGCAGGCCGACAGGATGAGACTAAGTATAAAATAACCTAAACACCAAAGAAGTTGTCATAATTTTTTTAGTTTGTCTTGCTGCTGTGGCTGCATCTTTCTCACTTGTTTTTGAGTGATTCATGGTGATTTTTAGAGAAAATTAGGACGCCTTCCCTGGGTTTGAGTCATTTTTCCATCAGTGGGATGTTTCTGGGTGGCTGCAAAGCTGTTGAGTTCTGCGTCGTGAGAAGGGTTTATCAAAGCAGATTTTTAAAATTCAAAGGATAAATTTGCTTAAACTCACAAGTGTGCCAGCACCCGTGCTTCATCTCATCCCGTGGATTTGTTGCTTGTCTTCCTCAACCTGTATGGCCCTCAAATATCTTCAGCAGTCAGTGGCAAAGGGTGAGTTAAAGATGTTTCGTCAGGAGCTGGCTGCTGCTGGCTTTCTCCTTTCAGACAGCCCACCTGCTGCTTTCGTGCCCTGCCTTTTTGTGCTGCGGATGCAGTGAACAGGACCACGCTGTTCCTTTCAGCCTCATTTGGGGTTTTATAAACCCTCCTCATCCCTCATCCTCCCGTTGTCTGTTTTAGGAGGCGCAGGAACAAAAGTGTGCCCACCCTGTGTTTTTATGTAGTGTGTGAGCATCACGCCAGTGGGTAACCCCATTCTTGCAGTATCCTCAAGGCCTGGACTCGCTCCTCCACATCTCTCAAGAAGATGAAGACTGCTTACACGTGTGGGAAGCTCCTGATTGAGATCCCTGAAGCCGTGCTGCTCCCAGGTGACTGGGAAACCTCTGAGAGTGCCATCAGAGCCTGCTGACATCACGGGGAGGACTCAGCATCCTTCCAGAACCATGAAATAATTCAGCTGCATTTGAGACTGCTGATTTGAAGCAATTACGGCGGCTTAACATCCGAGCGGTGGTGGAATCATTTTCATCCGTGAGGTTTCATTTCCCTTGGCTCTGAAACAGCCGCGTCTCGCCCCGGGTGGCCACGGTCCCGTTGCCTCCGGTCCCCCTGGCCCCGCTCAGCAGCCGGGGGTTGCCCTGGTAACGGGGCAGGAAATTTGAAAAGAGAGGAGCAGCACAAAGGCCTGGCTGGATGGGATTTGAACAAGGAAGGAAGGCTCCTCGTAGCTCAGCCGCATGCTGTGGAAACCCCAAATGTAGCTTTTAGGAGGTGCTGTCAGCTGTGGGCTTGTTTGTGTTCCTCGATTTATGGAACAGAAGCTTCTCACTGCCACAAACACGACATCTTTAACTCGATGAGCCCTGTGGGTCTCTCCCGACTCAGATCTCTCTGATTCTGTGATTAAACCCAGCGAGACGATTCTGACCAGCCGTTCACCCAGCTGTTTTCCCCTCTCCTGACCCTAATCCATCGTTCATATTTGAATGCGTTCCCTGAAAACATCTTTGAATATGCATTTCTTTGAATATGCAGTCAGTCGATCATACTATCCTTTATCTGATGCATCTGAATCCTTTTATTTTCCTCGGGTAGCTCCTGGCACTGTTTTAGCACCGGTGTCTGACCTGGGCAGGTGCAGTGCGGAGATGTTACCTCAGTCTGCCCTGCAGGTACAGCTTGGCCTTCCATTTCAGGCTTGGTGCTTATTGTCAGTAACAAAAAAGTGTCAAGAAAACAATGTCACAATAATTAAGTGCCTTTCTGATGTTTTATCAGCGTATGAAATTTATTATTGAACAAATCCACTTACACCAAACTTTAATTAAAGAACAGTGGCGTTCCTTTGGCTTCAGGTTTTCCACGCTGGCTTTTCAAGTGACCAAGTTCTTAGAGGAAGATAGCTTTTACCTCTTGTAGAAGAAATATCACTTAAATGGCTTTATTTGAAAACTTGTCCTCCAAGTGCACTTCTACAAAATCTGGCAGCTAAAGTGCTGAAAAATCTCATTCTGAAAAATAACAATCACAGACCTTTTCCTTATCCTTATTTGAAACCACAGGCAAATTGTTCTTGTTACTCAGAGTAACCTTAATTAAGCGGCATCACAAAAAGCCAACACAATGCTTCAGATCCATCAGTTACTTTTTTCCCCGACACCACAGGAGGCAGTTGCTTTTGTCTGCGAGGAATGGGCTTCCAGGCTGCTACAGCTCGGGCTTCGTTGCCCCTCCCTGCTCAGGACTAGTTGCTGTTAGGAGCCAGGGTCACGGAGGGGACTCGAAAGGGGCGCTGAATTGAAGGCAGGGCTGTGAAAGATCTGCAGCTCCTACAGGGACGGCAGATTCCTCTGGCATAACCTGTAGTGCCCACCAGAGAGGAGTCAGCGTGATGGATCTGAGGGCACAATTCTCATCTGCACCGTGTCCATCCCTCATCTGTGAGGCTGGAGGCAGCAGGAGGTAAGCGAGAGTGAAATCAGCAAAGGGCTGCTAAGCAGAGCTCATCCCAAAACACTAACAAACACATGGGTACGCTCCTATCCCCTGTCCTGCTCCTTGTGAGGCTGAAGAGACAAAAGGATCTGGGCTCCCAGCTGTGCTGGGCGACCTTCTCGGGGTCTTGCAGAGCAGCAGCACCCTCTGACACCCTCTGGCAGGTCTCAAGCCAGGAGCCAGGTGAGCAGCACTTACACCATGGTCTGCCTGCTCAGAGCCCTGTGCCTCATCTTCATGTGATGCAATTTTCCTTCCCTTTAAATACAGAGGGTTATAAAAGGGATTTTGCAGCGTCAGGCAATTATTCCAACAGGCAATCAGTGGGAAAACACGCTTACCCCCTCTTCTCTCTTGCCTCAGCCTCGATTGCTTGCATCTCCCAGCAATTGAGTGCAGCATTTCCCAGTTAGCTGACCTTCTCTTTTATAGTCTGATCCCACTTACTCTGTTCTGCATGTATTCCCTAGCTACAAACATCCCTGCGAGTAAATTTTGTGCAGAACCTGACACGTGGAGTACATTTACAGTGCTCGTGAGCGTAGTTCTCTGTTTGAGGTGCTTTTTGAAGATGTGCTGCTGCACCAATAAATTCTTGCAGATATTTGCTCCTCTTTATTCTGTTTAACTGAGCAAGAATTCGGGTGCATCCCCAGTGTTGGGAGCTCACCAAGCAGCCAGGCAATCCTTTTTTCTTCTCGTTCCCATCCAGCTGTGTCCCCTCTTTCCACCCACTGCCTTGTTAATCTTATTACTGTGTTATGTCTTGTCCTGCTTGGCCAAAGTGTTTCAAAGACGTGTGGTGTACGCTGGAGGAGCAGCCCTTCCCAAAGCTGATGGTGGTACAGAGAAATAGACACGAAGGTATGGAGAAACTCCTGGACCTTTGAGGGCAAAATATTGCTTAATCCATTTTGAGAGAAGCAGGCGTGCTTTTAGGGTGCCGCAGAAACAAATAAGCAGAGGCACTGTGGGAATTCTCTCAAATATTTATCTTGTGAATTATTAACTGCGGGGAAGAAAAATCAACTTGGGGAGCCTGGTTTGAGGCTTAACGGGACAGTTTTGTCTGGACTTTCCGAATTGGGCCAGCAAGCTGCTAAGTTTGTACAACTGCAGGTTTTTTCCAATTCCCTTTCCCTGTCCTCCCCTGTAGGGTTCATCTGTGACCTCATTAACTTAGCGCTGAGTAGGAGGGGTAGAGTCCCCCGGTGAATCTCAAATTTTAATTTGCAGCTGCCATGCTCCGACGTGTTTTTAAAAAGCAGTTAATTATTAAAATTAAAGTCACCAAGTAATTATCTTCAGGCTTCTATTTGGACCAGAAATCGATTTTCATTTAATACGTTGGAGTAAATTGAGGGTTTCTCAGGCTGTTTCTCTTCTTTATTACTGTCTGCTGAGGCAAAAGGCCCATTTGGTGCCCTCTTACACCTCTGAAACCATGTAAAAGGTTGGGATGGATGATCTCTTTAAAAAGCTTAAAAAAATAATAAAAAATATCCTAATAAATGGATTCAGTGCTTGATCAGAACAACCAGACTCACAGTAGTGACCATAACACACAGACTCGCTGTAGACTCGCTCAGAACACACACACTCTGTTTTCAGACACCAAAACCTTCCAGAAATGCCACCTAATTTTCCCAGTGTTGGAGTCCAGTTGTCCGGGTAGCACACAAGACAAATTTTGTGCGGAATACTAACGTGTAGAAGCTGCTCCAGAAGTTCAGCTCGCTCGGTCACCTCCAGCTGTTAGCATTGGACTTGTGGCCGTGCAGCGCAGGAGAGCTGCACGTGGAGCCCCTGGCAGGTTTGTTTCCTTTTTTTTTCCTAATCAATCATTCAGATTTCCTAAAAATCTAGATTTTATCTAGATCATCCAATATCTCTGCAATTAACGCATGTGAAGGCTACCACCAACTACAGCTTTCCTCCTCTCTGGTTAAGAAGCTGGCTGAAGTGATCACCACCACACTATCCCCGGAGAATCCTCCCGATCAAAGTACTGTCAGCACGTAGTTGGGGCATGAGGGAGGGCTGGATGATCCTAAGATGAGACAGAAGGAGCTGCTGAGCTGACGTGGAGGCAGCCCAGCCTGCTTTGGGCTGGATCCCGTTGTGATAAATGCAGGCAGGGCTGCGGAGCGTGACCCCGCCGCCGTGAGAACCTCCCCGCGCCGCTGGTGCGCGCGAAGCAGCCTGCTGAGCTTTAGAGCAGCCCCTACCCTACCCCGACAGCCTGGCCTTCCTGCAAATTAACTGAGAGGAGAAGAAAAGCATTGCTGAGCTAGCAGACAGTACGTTTTAAATGTTACTCTCTGAAATAGCCTTAATGTTGAGGCCCAGAGATGTGAATCTCTGCTCCCCAACTGTTGATGTGTCTCCGTGTGCGTGTATTTTTGCTGGTATGTAGATGTAACAGATGGCTTGTAATGTTAGATTGAGATGCAGCTGTTAAAATATTAGCATGCATATAGATGGGTTTTGTTTGCTGTGCAGAACGGTTCTTAGGGTATTAATCCAGCAGATTACGTTCTTATTTCACTTTGCATCCTATTATTTAAACATAGCTGGATCGGATCGGTGTCATGCTCTGTTTCTTTCCAAGTTATATTGCAAAAAAACCTCACGTTTCCATGTTTAAAGAGGCTTTATTGTATTACCTGAGTGCTTTTTGGTTTTCAATTTGGACAATAAATACTGGGCAGAGCCAAGGAGAGTTCCCATCATGGGCAGCCAAAAGGAAATCCCTTTGGCATGGCTACTTGTGACAAATGTGGTTATTTTCCATAATAGTACATTGCAAATCAGCGAATAGTCTTAGTGGGTATTGCAAGGCATTGGAAGAAGTATTGGGGTTAGATTTACGGTGGACCTTCCTAGGAGTAAAACATCATTTAACCTATGGTGGGGTGCACATCGCATGTGGGCAGACGAGGTGTGAGAGGTTTGGAATGGCAATTCCTGCTTTCGTGTGTGAAACCAGCTTTTTGGGCCAGCAGGGGAGTTTTGTGGGAGGATGTTCACAGCAGCCTGGCGACCAGGGGAGTAGCAGATAGCTTCCCGAGTTCATCTGGTGTGTTTTTCCCTGCAGCCTCCTGCCTGCAGAAGTGCTGTGCTGCTGGGTTTTAGTGGTGTCAGCACACACTCTCAGCCACAGCAAGAAGTCTTTGTCTTCTGTCTTGTGGAGCTAATGATCTAAAACTCAGGGGTTTGCCTTAAACACATCCTTGTAACATCTTCTGTGTCCAGCTGGCTCCAGGGCACTTAAACTCTGTTATAGGTGGCTATGAATGTGTTGGATGTCTTCAGCACCAGAGCTCAGGGTGTGATGTTAACCGGCCGTAAGGTCAGTTTAGCTGTGCCCTGCTCTTCCTCCAGTAACGTCTCCATTTCACACCTCCTGTAAGGTTATTAAGGTGTTAAAGCAGCAAAAAACTACCCTTAGAAAGCATGAATTGATCAACCTGGAATATATTATAAAGCATCCGGGGACTACAGGAAGAATATTTAGATGCCAACATTCACAGGTCTCCTTGTTCAGGACCTTACCCCAACTTTTCACACTACTGCTGGTCCCAAGGCAGCACGCGGGGCTTTGAGGTGAGTTTCATGGCCAGTTCCTACCAATCTTAAACCCAGGGCAGGACATAGGAGGCAGGGGAGAGGGCAGGGGGTCAATTAACTTGGCCTTGCTGTGAAACTGCACCCTGAGGCACCCGAGGTGACAACTCGAATTTGTCCTCGTTTCACAGCCGTGTAGGAGAGCGGCGATGACAGCCCCACAGCGCACGGTCCCTTCTAGGGCAGTCGGCACACCACGGATTCCCCTCATTAGTCTGTCAAGAAGCACTTTGGCCTGGGTGTCGGAATTAGGCAAACAGAAGTCTTCTCCCATTCTCATCCCAGCGGAAAACACGTTAATCCTCCTGGGCTTTGCGTTGGCTTTAATGTTGAGTTCTGAGATGTTCTGCTCTGTAAGAAACCACGGCTAGCAGAATCACACATGAAGTAGTAAAAACCATCAAGCCTTTGAGAAAGGAAAGTAACTTGTATTGAATTGAAGGAGAATTCAGTGTTGGTTATGTTGTATTTTAAAAGTCCAGCTTGCCTAATTTTATTCTGCAGGGGCTGTGGTGGCTGTTAGGTGGCAGATGCTGTCGTTCTGGCAGTAAAAACAAAAAGGTGAAGCTACTCCGACTGGGTTTTTGAAGCTTGGCTATGCCTTTATCTCTTCTCATGCCCCCCTATTTTTAGACATTCCCTTCTTATAAGCTCTCAAGGACTTGATCTTGCTACCGAATCCATTGTGCGCTCTCGAGTTAGCGTCGAGTCTTCTCACAGACCTCGATACCAAACCTTTTCCCTCCTTCACTCAGCAAGATAAATTTTTGAGTGTTTTTATCTTGCTGCTCTTCAAGGAGACAGACCTCCCTGCAGCTGGCAGAAGGAGTTGGTGAGTCCCTGACATGCAGATCAGGCCGCAGTGGCAGAGATGAGAGAAAGGAGAGGTTGTTATCACTAATGCTTCGCTTCTCATAATGGATATCTTTCTCCTTCCCACAGTGACAACAGCACTGGGAGCGTTTTTCGGCGGGCATCAAAGCATCGATCGCGCTCAGCTTGTACTTGGAAGGTTGTCTTTGCAACCACAGGATACAGAAATGTGTTGTTTAAATTGGAGAGATGGTTCTGTCAGGGCTTACGGCTCCTGCCGAATAGTCTCTCGCTTGTCTAGGCAAGTGTGCTTAACGGTGTCTTGTCTTAATGGTGCCTAAAACACTGGCCAAGGGGCTGCGGATTTATTTCTCTGTAATTTTTTGGAGTTCTCCCAAGCCCGTCACAGCAGGCATATGGAGAGGAAGGAGGAAGTCCGAGCCGTCTCAGCTGTCTTATAAAAACTAACACTTCTTGCAAATGGAAATTGGTTCCAGGACCACCCATCTGCATTCGTCAGCTCCTGAACAGAAAGATCACATTTAGGAGAAGTGCGGTTTGACAGATGGATGCCGTCTTCCCAGTGTCTTCCAAAGGAACTTCAGAATTTAAAATGAAGCAGGAGACCTCTTTAAAGAACAGGAACAGATGGCTTTGCCTTTTAGTCATATAGACAGAGATTGATGTCATTTTTTGTCCTTTAACTACTTTCATCTATATCTTTTTTTCCCTTTAGTTGAGAAACCGACCTCAGCTGTCTGTTTAAGCCCAGGAAGCTTAGGGTGCTCTGCATCGTTGCTGCCCTCTCACGAGTAAGCCAGGTGAAATAATTGGACTTAGGTTTTAAAGTGAATAACGGGGTGATTAGATCAGTCTATAACACAAGGAAAATATAATCTACAAGCACACTCATTTCTTGGCATTTTTAGCGTTGGAATGACTCGATAGCTTATTTAATAGGGACATTTATTTTTAGGAGTAAGTTAAAACAATCCTCATTGCAAACAGAGTTTTTGAGCTCACATCAAAGTAGGCCAGGTGGGATATCAGGGGCTGTGGGTTAGGTGGTTCGGAAGGGTTCACACAGAAAATGTGTGACTGTCCTTTATCCGGGCTGAGCAGTGGCCAGAATTGTGACCCCGTTCTGCTTTTGATGCCTGCATCGCTCTGTAAAGATTAAAATAAAAAGTACACTGCATTTCTCCAGACAAGGAAGTTGATGGTGAGGTAAGCTTTGAGCGTACACGATGCTGTGTTCTACACAAACTTTGTCTTGGCACTGTGCATTAAAAATAGACTTTGGCACATAAACGAGCCTGCTGCCCTTTGAAAATACGATCTGTGGAGTAAAGCTGCCCTTCCATAATTCCTTCAAGGTGAGCAGGCGTGGATCGTTTCTGAAAGAAATGAAGGGACTCTTACGCACGTGGCTGCTCGTTTTCATGCTCTTTTCAGCCCCTCATTTTTTAGGAAGCACCACTTAGGTTAGGCCAGGACTTTGATGTCCAGCCTTGGCAGTGGTTGAAGTGCTCCAGCAGCTGCTCAGCCCCGGGTACTGCCTTGGAACAAGGCACTGCTGGCGTCCCTTCGGCGTGGGGACTTGAGGGGTGTGGGCTCCAGGACATCTGGTGAGACTCAGAGGAGCAAGCAGAGGTCGGAGCCATCAGAGAACAAATTGCCACTGCCTCAGGTAAAGCAATTCTGCCTGGAACAGTCTCTGGAGAGCATCCCCACGAGCTGCTCTGCTCTCAGAGCTGTTCAGTCGGATGAGAAACGTGGATATCAGACAGGAGGCAGCACCACGTTTGGGCTAGCTAGCTGTTGTCCGAAGAGTTAAATCCAGCTGGGGAGGCAGCCTGGGAAGCACTGTACCCTTTGAGATGCAATTCCAAGTTTTTTTTCTAATGAATAGCAAGCTAAATTCAAACACAGGGCAACACAGACAGAAGGAGCGGGGTGGATCAGGACAGAAGGAGCAGAGCAGATCCTATCCTGTGGCTGGCCTGAGAGAGGATTCGCCCTGAGGCAGTTGCTGCCACCGGAGAATTGCAACAGGAATTGATAGTCAGAGCATTGCTCTTTTCCCCTGAGCCCAAGGGAAGGAAGCTTCCCTCCTTCCTTCTGTGTTTGTGAGGATGCTTCCTGGCCAGCTTTGTGTGAAGAGAAAGGAATATGTAACCGGACAGAGAACAGAAGGATCACCAAAATCTTGCTGTTCAAATGTTGCAGTTATGTCACTTCCCAAATAAGCCAGCTCAAGGACTACTGCTGAGCAAAATAAAGGGTAGAATGGTTTATTGTCTCAGTAATGCACGGTTCCATGCTGTCGTTACAGCTAGAGTTACTGTTCTTGCTTTGCAACTGAGAGAATTTGCTATGTATACAGGAGGAAGAACCTGCACAGATCTCTGCGGCTTTCCTTTCCCCTTCATCCCTTCCGGAAAACCAAAAGAACAAAGGCAAGGAGGCAACTTCAGCTCGCTGGCAGAAGCCAGCCATGAAACCATTGCCCAGGCTTTGTCTTTTCAGCAGACAGGAGCTGTAGGGACAGAAGGACCCGGGACCACACTGCTGGGAGCGGGGAGATTTGTGAAAGGACCTATGCTAATGAATAAGAAGATTCTGGGGAAAAGGGGAAGAAGAGACTGCGCTGCGAGGTGGAGAGCTCAGAGAAAAGCAGTGATGAGTTATCTGATACACACCTGCATGGCAGAGCAGGGGAGGGATGCGAGGGGACTCAGCCTGAAAGAAATCAGGCTCATAATGCAGTTGCTGTCACTGGCCTTGAGGGAATTTGCATGGCCATAAAGCTTTTTCTCAGAGGTAGAAGGACCAGGGGGTGCACAACTTCACAGACATTACTGTTAGGTGATCTGGCTTATTTTAAGTGCTTAAGTACCTTCAGGAGCAACACAGGTATTTATCTCTTCTTAAACATTTATCTCTGCACTTTCCTGGATCTCCCAGGACTTGGCCTGAATCGTTGAAATTTGTTTGGCTGTTTTATCTCCTCTTCTCCTTTTTTTCCCCCTTTTCCTCTGCACGTTGAGTTGTTCAACAGGCGGCCTTCAAAAGCACAACCCACTCGAACAGAGAGCCTTTTGTTAGGAGCCGAAGTGGAGTGGGGCTGAATGGGCTAAATGTCATCATTTGTGCTGCTTCCCCGGGCAAGATCATAAAAAAAAACCCTCTCTTAATCTCCCTGCCTTCATTTTTAATAATGAAAAACAATCTGTAGATGGAAGTGACTTTTCATTTTGGGAGCTGCAAAGAAGGAGTAAGATAATTTTAGAGTTAGGCTGCTTACGGGCATGGTGCTGGTTGAAAGAAGCTTCTCTTCCTCAGCTTTAACAAGGACTGGTTGTTGAGTTTTCTCTTTTTCTGTTGTCCAGTGTAGCCTCCCCATGATTTTAAAATAAAGGGACTTGATATAAATCATAGGAGAGTTTTTGTCTGCCTGCAGTTCAAGAGACAGAACAGAGAGAGAGGCCTGGAGCTGCTGGGAAGCAGAACAGCCAGCCCTAGTGGAGCAGTCCTATTAAATTATTCCTATTTAAGTAGATTTCTTCCGTGTTGTTTGGGGTGAGGATGTCTCTACTGTCTTTTGAGGAGTATGCCAAGACCATAGTCAAAACCAGACTTGCTCTTTGCAGGGATAAAGAACCTTAAGTGCAGCTAACGTGCCCTCTGGGGCACGAGGGACTTTGCCAGTGAAGATTCAATTACAGCAGCGTTACCTCAGATGTTCCAGCATCTTCATCCTGCAGCTGCCATGCCAGAAGGGAGTGAGTTTCTGCAGATCCTTTATCTGAGAGCGTTGGCCCAACATTTCTTGAACTCCACAGCTCGGTGCTGTGCCCACTGCCCTGGGGATCCTGTCCCAGTGCCCGACCCTTTCCCTCACCCCCAGCCTGACCCTGCCCTGTCCCAGCTCCACGCCCAAGGATCTTCCTTGCCCTTCTTGAACATTGGGACCACATCTGCCAGCTTCCAGTCAACTGGGACCTCTCTGGATTCCCAAGACCCTTGAAAAATAATTGATAGAGGTGCTGAGATGACACCAGCCAGCAATCTGGGATGAATCCCAGCAGGTCCCATGTGTACATCCAGGTGGAGCAGCAAATTCTGCATGAATTTGGGGTTGACTGGCCCTTGCAGCAACCACCAGCCCAGAGGAAGATGAGCAGGGTGCAAGGAAATGCTGGTGCCTTTGTGCTCCCTCGAGCCTGCCTCCTGCTTCGTCCTTGCCCTGCGGTGGCTTTCCCCCGTGCACACCTTGAGGTGAGCTGGCACCTCCCTAAAGGAGGGAGCTTTGTGCAAACCAAACACATCCTTAGCGAGGGAGAGCAGGAAAAGAGAAATTTCGGAAACATCTTAATGGAAAATCGTTAGAAAAAAAAAAAAAAAGAGTAAATATTTAGTCAAGGAGAAAGTTTTCTGTGGGTAACAATGAGCTTGTAAATGTAAATACTTTCCAACCGTTGGTTCCTTTTTCCTCGTCGATAGCTGCAGAGGTTTTTGCTGCCTCTCAGGTAAGCCATTGCCAAATAGTTACGGCTCCGTTGTTATGTGACAGCATTTCCAGAAACCTGCAGCACCGGAGGGAATTCAATCAGCTTGGTAAATACTAATTCTATTTACAAACTTCAACAAAATCCCAACGTGGTTGTGTCTTGTATTCCCTCTTGCAAGGGCAGTCTTAAGGAAGAGGTAAGAAAGAACTGAAATGTGAGGCTTTGCCTTACTATTTTTGGTAATTCTCACTCAAATAATCACAGCAGATGACCTCGTTCTTTGGTGCTGCTCTGCTCTGCCCTGTAGTTTGGGGAAAGAAAACGTTGAATTGGTTTAAAAGACTTTCCAGGAAACTGCTGCTAAAAATGTAATCTTCCTAGCTCTCAAAACAGCCTACTCTTCAGCTGCAGCAAGATTTAGGTTTTTCTATATATAGCAGGTTCATTTCTGCTACTGCAGCAGACTGAAGATTAGATTTCTTGCTAATCTTGCCAGGCTGTGGAGAGGGGACTGGTTTCAGCATAATGGGCTTAGAAAAATGTATCTGGAAGAGGGTTCGTGTTAGCTTACCCTGCAGTATTGCCCTTGAGCAAGCAATTGTCACCTTTTCCCTTCAAGCTTTATTTGAAACACAAGCCAAGGAAAAGAAATGGCTTGCTGGAGGGCCACTGCTGGTTCTGCACTTCGGAGGTAGCAGAGTCATTGAACAACCCTACAGTGCTTCGTTTCATTCTAGTTTTTGTTTTATTCTTGCAAGTTCTGCTGTATTTTGCTGTTCTGTAGTAACCCTTAACAGAAAAAGTAATTGATCTTGGGTTAATATGTAAAGATACGGTGAGGCTTTGGGTGGTGGTCAGCGATGGGAATTGGATATTGCCTCCTGAAGAGCTGTAAAGCCATAAGAACAAAATGAATCCATGCTGGATAACATGGGTTATCAACATGCACTGCTTTTCATGAAGTCACAAGTCTCTGTTCTATTTCTTTCCTTATTTCTTACCTTCAGAAAGGCTTAAGAGCAGCTACACGTTGGCTATTTGTGATCGATTTTCCCTCAGTGCTCCCAAGTGCTTCTGTCACCACTACCACCGTGACTTAAACCTGTTACAAGTCAACGAGTAGCACAAGACACCTCTCATTCATTTCCTTCCAGCTTTCATTTCAGAGATTTCTGTTGATTAGGTAGAAAGAGGCATACCTGCTGTAACTTCACTCTGCTGCCCTGCCGAAAATATTAAAGGAATAGAGGTAGGATTTACAGTTACTGTGTAGGGATCCGAAAATCATATTTGAAAAAATCACAGTGTGTTTTATTTCCGTACTGTGAAGGAGTGTTGCATTGTCTGATACTCCTCAGATTGTGGTCTGGTCAATTGAATTTTTTTTTCATGTTATCCCTCTTAAATAAGCACTTAGCCATTCATGCCGTCCGTCATTTAACCAAGTGGTGCAAAGAAGTGCATGCGACATTTATTGGAGAGTGTGAGCCTGAGCCTGAATCCTCAGAGGTGTTTAGCTGTCTAATTCCCATCGATTTTGATGCAAATTGAGTACGTAAATGTCCCTTGTGAGTCTTTGTCATTGTCCCCAGGCTTCTTACTTGCCTGCCTTCCTAAAAATGCGTAAGTGCTGTATTATGATGATCATTTCTTCCAGCAGGAAAAGTTCAGAAAAAGAAGGTTCTGGTTGCAAAAGCCCTAACACCTCATTAGTCAAATTACAGCTTCCTGCTGAAATGTTCTACAAAGCTGCCGTTTGAAGCTTTTGAATTCTGCCTTTTTCTTTTCCAGCCATTTCATCCGATGGTGAATTTGGAATGCTCCAGAGATTTTCGACCCTTCCTGTGTGCCCTCTACGCTCCCGTGTGCATGGAGTACGGCCGCGTCACCCTGCCGTGCCGCAGGCTCTGTCAAAGGGCATACAGCGAGTGCTCCAAACTCATGGAGATGTTTGGGGTCTCGTGGCCCGAGGATATGGAGTGTACCAGGTGAGCAAACCTGCCTTGTTTCTTTCAGGATCCCAGAGCAACATTTCAGATCTTAAAACATCCCAGATCATACTAAAACAGACAGTTTTAACGTGTTCCATTACCAGTGCCCTTATTTTCCCTTCCGTTTGTGTCACAGCTCGTTTCCTGGGGAGGAAACTGAATTCATGTTTCTATCATCTGCCCAGGAGATGAATTGAAAATTTGTGTAGGCAATTGCTGTAAGATGTGCGTGCGTATTGAATGAATGAATTTACCAATCTAGTTTTCCTCTTCTTTGCCATATCTGCAGACCTGGCTTTCTTTGCTGTACCAAAGTAGAATGGATGATACTGCTCGAAATTCCTCTGAGAGTTCTGCAAAGTTACACACACTGGAGATTAATAGCCCCTTTCTCTGAAGGGGAAGCCAGCTGGTTTTGCAGAGCATACAAAACCCCTATTTTCAGAGATTCTACCTCTTGTTGAGCACATATGGAAAGACATTTTCATCTCTAAGTTACACAAATCCGGGGAAGTGGTCACGGCACTGAGCCTGCCTCAGTTCAAGAAGCATTTGGACAACTCTCTGAGACGTGTGGTTTGATTTTTGGGTGGGCCTGTGTGGAGCCAGGAGTTGGACTGAGTGATCCTGTGGGTCCCTTCCAGCTCAGGATATTCTTTGATTCTGTGAGCAAAGGGTTTGACGATGTTCTAATCTATTTGAAACAGAATATACGTGTAAATGAAAGCAATATCTTTCTGATTTTTTTTCTAATAAGTGACTGTAACAGCTAATAAAGTACAGGAACATGGTCAGGAAGAAATAGTCTCTCTTACAGTTGATAGGAGAGGATGAAAAACTTTTAGCAACAGAGTTAAGTCAGAGGATGTTTCCAGGTGCTGATAATCTGGATCAAAGATTGCTCTTAGCCTGTGGTCCAAACGGGTGCCTGGGTCCTTTAGGTCCTCCTACGTATGGCCCACAGCAGTAGTGAAATTTCAAAACCAGAGATAAAGCTACCAAAGCTTCTCTGTGTTACTGTTAGAGTGCCAGAACATGAACTGTGGCAGAGGAACCTGCACATTTAGCTTATGCTGTGCTTGCTGAGGAGATAACATCTGGCAGAGGCAGCTATGCATGGAATCCCTCCAGTCTCTCCTTTAAAACTTCGGACTGCTTCTCCAGCAAACCTTAGACTGCCATCAGTTTTACCTAACTGCATCTTTGTCATAATTCCAATTTGTTAATAATAGTAGCAGTGTTAGGTTGGATTTTTGGTCTAGCTAGCTCACTGTCCTGTCTGATAGCTAGTGTAGTAGCATAGGGAAGGGGTTTAAAATGGTTTATAAAGTCATTTTTCTTTAAGCACATCACTTGAGTTTACAGTAAAACTAAATTTAGAGACTTCCTGAGATGGATTTTGTATCCTCACCTTTATGCTTAAGGCCCCAGTAAGCACCTTATCCATTTATTTCTGTATTATTTTGTGTAGTTTCACCATCCACTGAGGTCTGGGAAAATAAGTTCTAGACTTTGTTTACACGTAATGTGGGATTTCACTCATTACCCATTCATTATTTGGATTAACTTTGTTTTCTCTCCAGTCCGTGTGTCTAAAGGCAGACACATAAATGATGTTGCTGGGCTTTGCAGAGTGTGTGTGTATTTCTTGTAAATAATTCTTGTCTTCCTTTCTAGATTCCCGGATTGCGATGAGCCGTATCCTCGCCTCGTTGACCTCAGTTTAGGTGGGGAGCCCACAGAAGAGGCCCCAATGGCAGTGCAGAGGGATTATGGCTTTTGGTGTCCTCGAGAGTTGAAAATCGACCCCGATCTGGGTTACTCTTTCCTGAGGGTACGGGACTGTTCCCCTCCTTGCCCAAATATGTACTTTCGTCGTGAGGAGCTCTCCTTTGCTCGCTACTTCATCGGAGTGATCTCCATCGTCTGCCTTTCTGCTACCTTGTTTACCTTTTTAACTTTTCTGATCGATGTCACAAGATTTCGCTATCCAGAAAGACCGATCATATTTTACGCTGTCTGTTACATGATGGTGTCGTTAATTTTCTTCATTGGCTTTCTGCTTGAAGACCGAGTAGCGTGTAACGCATCGAGCCCTGCCCAGTACAAGGCTTCCACGGTGACCCAGGGCTCTCACAACAAAGCTTGTACCATGCTTTTCATGGTGCTCTATTTCTTTACCATGGCTGGCAGTGTTTGGTGGGTCATTCTCACCATCACCTGGTTCTTGGCAGCCGTGCCAAAATGGGGCAGCGAAGCGATCGAGAAGAAAGCGTTGCTCTTCCACGCCAGTGCCTGGGGCATTCCGGGAACTCTCACCATCATCCTCTTAGCAATGAATAAAATTGAAGGTGACAATATTAGCGGCGTATGTTTTGTTGGCCTCTATGATGTGGATGCATTGAGATACTTTGTCCTTGCACCCCTCTGCCTCTATGTTGTTGTCGGAGTTTCCCTCCTGCTCGCTGGCATTATCTCTCTCAATCGGGTTCGCATTGAAATCCCGTTAGAAAAAGAGAACCAGGACAAGCTGGTGAAGTTCATGATCCGGATTGGCGTGTTCAGTGTTCTGTACCTCGTGCCACTGTTGGTTGTAATTGGCTGCTATTTCTATGAGCAGGCTTATCGAGGTGTGTGGGAGACGACGTGGATTCAAGAACGCTGCAGGGAGTATCACATCCCGTGTCCCTACCAGGTGAGAAAATCAATACGAGACATTTCAGGAGTGCAGAAACTGGATATTGAGGCTTTCTGCTAAGCCTTAATTGTCATCCCTAACTCAAAAGTGCTGCTCTTCCTACAGGGGAAGTTTCTTTGCATTCTCAAGGTATTTGGATGATGTCTTGGGCCTTCTGGAAGACTAAATATTGCTGGGAAATTGGAGGTTTGCATCAGCTGCGTGGTGCTTCTTTTTATAGCTAATAGCTTTGGAGTTTCTGGTCCATATGGTACCTACACAGGATATAAGATGCTATTTTAAACCGACTTCAGGAACACGTCTTAATGAGTTTATTTCTGGCCTTTAGATATGTGGTAGAAGTTCTGCTCGGAAGGAGTTTGGCATTTAAGCTCAGTTGTCGTCAGCCTCCTTACTGCTTTTTTGAGTGCTCGTTCTCCTGAAATGGTTTTGTTGCCTTGATCAGCCTGCGGGTTCTGTGCTCATTTTAAAGCAATTCTGTGCTCATTTTAAAGCAATCTATGCATGTGTCAGAAACATAAAATCTTACTTGAAATGTCTTCTGATGAAAACCAGAGGTTACAGCTCATCCGTGCTGGTTGGTAAAGAAAATTACATGTACCTCCTCTGTGTTTAACTGACTTGTCACAGGAACAGCATTAGATACCAAACTGTCCCCTGTTTATGTCACTTACGTTGGTGCTGTTGCAAAGGAAGTATTTGTGGAAGTATCAATTACTTGAATCCTGCTTTCCTTTTTGGAGCCAAAGTAGCCAGTTGGTTTTTGAATGGTATTTATTAAATGCTTTCAAATAAGATGCAGAAAATAACTTTATTTCAGGAGGATTGTGCAGCAACCATCTATTACATAGATGCACAAGCTTTTTTTTTTTAAAAAAAAAGTTATTATTTTGGCTCTAAAGCAGTTAAAACGCCAGCTGGGTCATCAGAGCTCGCATTTTAATGCAATAAAATATCACTTAAAGGTTTGGCTTAGTTTATGTAGCTTGATAATAATCCTTTTATTACCTTTTAACCCTTTTTATTGTTTTCTCTGTTAAATTTTATTAGGGTGTGACTCTTCCATCCAATGTGGGAGCATTTTTATGGCAGGAAATATCTCTCAGTGGGTGTGTTCAGTTTCATTTGCTTGATTGACTCTTCATTGCTGCAGTTTTTAATATGTTAAATTGATTGCTGCCTAAAAAGAGGGAAAGAGGGGGACAGAGTTTTCTCAGCTAATTCCAACTCCCCACCCATACGCCAATCTGAACAAAAAGTATTTTAAACGTTGAAACCTCTGCTGTGTAAGGACCCAAATCCTGGCTGGTGGAATAATGAACACATGTAGGAAAATGCTACCCAGGTCTCTGGAAAACCGTTAACATAATGGCTCAGCAGGAGTCAAAAGAACAATAATGGTTTCATTCACGTCAAATTGGGTTGAAGGACCCGTAGAGCCGAGGGAGTGTTAGGAGGATTTTTCTTCTAACCCATCCAATTTTTTTTTTTGTGAGCTAAACATGCTTCCCCAATTACACTGCCCAGACTTGTAATTAAAACAAATTTCCAAAGCAGTGGGGAAAAATCATTTTATGCTTAGTTCGTGCAAGTAAAATAAATCACTAAATGAGGGGAGAATTTAAAGCTTTCTAGAGAGTATCACTCACTTGCAAAATAACACCATATTTTTTTAAAGCCTTGATGATATCTAATTTTAAATATTTGAATTTTGGGTCCTGAAATTAGAATATCAGCTGCTTCTGTAATAGTTTTTCCTAAATAGAGTAGCAGTTCATTTCACAGTGGGAGTAAGTTTTACGAGCATGGCTTAGATGGAGTCGTGGTAGTTGGAATCTGCTCCTTGCATTGGCACACGTTTTCCAACACCTGGAACTAAATAGCCCCCAAAATGGAGAAAACAAAAAGATACCTTTATGCTTTGACCTTGGTTTCTGGCTGCCTGGATGCTTCCTGGGTTGACCTGGCTGCGTATCACGGTGTTGGATCTGCTTTGTGAAATGTTTTGTTCTTCTGTCCAGCCTTACAGGATTAGATTTGTGCCATTCCTGCTGTTTCCATTAATCTGACCAGCGTAAAGCTCGCCCATAGAAATAAATCTCTATATTTTTCCCCCACAAAGACAGGAAATCGATGTTCCCTCTCTTGGAGGAGGAGCTGGAGGACAAACAGGAGCTGGTGTTACCCTGCCCTGCCCCTCCAAGGTGCTGGGGGAGGTGAAAGAAGGATGGGGAAGGATGGCTCCAGGATGACCCATCAAAAGTCGAGGAGAGGAAATATTGTTTCCTCGAGTCTCCTTTAGCAAGGAAAAGCCAACCAGTACATTGAGGGGCTGGGTTTATTTACAGTATATTTGGTGTATCTAAGGTTTAAGAAATTCAGTTGCACTTTGCCCACTGCAGGGATGTGCACTTTTTTACGTCTAACGACTTAAACACATTTGGGAGAGCAAAGAACTCAGGGAGCTGAGTTTTGTGTCAGCCTGGGCAACTTTTAACTCATTTTTAAATCCTGTAAACCCAAATTTTAAACTCATTCTTCAATGAGTTTAAAATATCAAGGTTTCTGTGTTAGATCATCCATCTTTCAGCATGAATAACGGGAAACTGAGTAAGTAGTTACCAGAAATATTCATTTGCGTGGCTCACAAATGAATTTTAGGCTGCTCACAGCAGCCTAGAAATGTTGTAGCCCATCCCCTTCCAGTCTTACCAAGGTCAGTACGTTCATTTTCTTGACGGGGAAGCAGTGCCTTGTAATCTACTTTCCACACAGTAATACTCAAATGAAAGCTGATTTTTTTATTGATATCCCAAGTTTCACTCGGTGCCTTAAAAAAGAAATTCACGCTTGGCCTCAAAAATGGATTTTTGTTTTAGAGGAAGAAGAGTTTGTACTGCAGAAGATAAAATTAATTTTCCCTAGCTATAGAGCCCAGTACCCCCATCATGAGCACGCAGCATTGTAGCTGGGCTGTGTGCCTTAAAATTCTGAGCTGATCACTCAAATTTTATCTTTTTCATAAGTGCACGGTACAATTTGGTATCGAGATAAGGTGTAGAAATAAGGGAGAAAAGCAGAGAAGCATGACGCAAGCCAAGCACAAAATAATCCCATCTAGTCATCTGTTTGGGTGTGATTACGTGCTTTTCTGCTGCTCCTGCTGGTTCTTTTTGTAACCGAGGTGGTTCTGCTGATGCTGTTGTTCAGCCCCGGAGCCGAGTGCTGGATTTCCATAACGTTGGGCTCCAGGTGGGGCAGCTGGGGAGGTGAGATTGAGCCTGCTCCTAATGCAGAGTCAAGCTTTAAGCCTTTATCATTGAGAAAATGTCCAATGTGACTATCTGTCATCACAATTTCTTTGATTTTTTGGCCATTCATAGCATGTTATAGCTACTGCCTTGGCTTTTTAGGCTGAATCCTAACCCGAAGGTCAGCTGCTGGTTTTTCTTTCCTTTGTTCCTTTTCAATTTCCACCTTGTGTGTTGGTGGAGCGTGCTGTACCTCGGTACCGAATTCAGGTGCTGGGCTGGGCTGGGATTTTGGCCAGTCCCTTTGCAAGATCCATCGGGTTGAGGAGGCTCTGGACATCACCTCCTCCAACCCCACTGCTCAGGAAGGGGCAGCCCAGGACCATGCCCAGTTGGGGTCTGAATTCCCATTGCCATAAAAGCTGGAAGTTCACCTCTGCATCAGAAATCTTTTCTCAAACATATCTGAGATAAGGTAAAAAGTGGAATAAAAGGGTTAAAGATGCTTGAGGTGCATTTAGGTACCGTTACATGTGCCTGATCTCCAGGCACAGCGGCGTTTTGTTCTGTACAAGACCAGCAGAGGTTTGTTCCCCTGGGCAATAACAAAGCAAATCAAACTGGGACACGGCGACCTGCCCCAGTTCATGGAAATAGATCTTTAAGATAAATTTGGCTACAAAGTGGAATAGATAGCGACGTAAGGCTGTCTCCAAGGATGGTTGTAATGTACGGTCCTCTTAGGAAAAGTAGGAGTTCACGTGGTCGACATGGCCTGGCTCTCTTGGAATGGCAGTTAATGGATGTTAAAAGCTTTTACCTCTTTTATTACCCACGTAATTGAACTGTCTAAGGTAGTTTAGGCCTGAAAAGGTTAATTGGACTGCTCCGCAAAATCAGGTTTCAAGCAAAATAATAAAGAAGGTCTTGAGTGAAGGTACGTTTCTGTGCAATCCGAGTGTAAACAGACTCTCCGGAGCTTTCGCAAATGCCTCAGGGCTGGGCTAGGCACTGTGCTGGTGGGAAAGACATCTCATTTAGATATTAAAGGAAAGAAAAAAGCTATTTCAAAGATATTCGCTACCCTACTGCGAGTCCTTGAGAAACGGAACGTGAATTATCTTTGCTCGTGATGTGATATGCGTAACTTGCCCACCCATGGGGGCAAAAAGTTTCGTTGGGTTGAAATGTTTCAGTGCTAAGAGGAAATGTGGTGCTACCTGCTTATCTTGTCGATGGTGTTTAGAAGTTTAGAGGGTTGGAAGGAGATGTGGGTAGCACACAGGATTTGCTGTAGATGGGGAGGACTTGATAGCAGGATACGTTCAGTTTTGTGTTGTAAACTCACTCTCTTTTTTTTTATTTTTCATTAGGAGCTCGGTTTTGTGCTGGGTGCTGACTGTCCAGTCATTGTTGCAGTACGTTCCAGGGAGATTCCTAAGCCCAGAACCAGAAGGAAAAGCAGTGACAAGACAGCACGTAGAGATGCAAGGCTCTGAAATGCAGAGATGCAGCTGTGGGGTCTGTTTCCGACAGACTTAAGCTGTGAACAGCACTGGGCATGTGCGCACTGTTCGCCCCACTTTGTCATCTGCGTCTTCAGTTTTTGGGCTTGGAATATATAAAGCAGTGGAATTTCAGAAGTAAAATAACAGGGACCTGTCATTAATCCCCATTTATCTAATTTCAGATGTCTCCATCTGAGCCAGTCGTGCTCGCTTCCTTTGCTCTGCCTCGGGTAGAAATGGGCACTTTTAGAGTGATTTGTTGGCTATTCAGATGAATTGTACCCTGCCTTAATATTTTGCATGGTTGAAGAGGTCACATTTGCTCTTATTTAAATATATTTATGTTAGGAGTTTTGCTGGAGAATTCGAGGGGTATTTTTGGGGACAGGGAGAGGAGAGATTGGGATTTGGCTTTTTTTTCCGTCCTTCCCTTTCCCTGGTTAACTATGCTTATCTCTATAAGCCTTTCCTATTTTCCTTGCGATCCTTACCTTTAAAAAATTAAAACCTCCTTGACTTTTTTTTTAGGGAGTTAACCATTAAGAGCGATGCTTTCAGAAGACGTAGTGCTGAATGTCATTTCTATCAGCAGCAGCAACAGACGGTCAGTCCGGACTCTTTTTTTTCCCCCCTGCTTTATCTGTTGCACGCGGAGATGAGGCTCCAGTCTCGCCGTGCAGCGATGTCAGACGGGCTGCTCCCGACCATGGGAGTGCTCACCCACTCTCTTGTGTTCATTGCTGGTGTCAGATAAAAAAGAGAGGATTAATTGCGGTTACCTAAGATACCAGCAGCTTAAAAGGGAGGAATGTTTCCTTAATAGTGCCTCTTGTCTGTCGGTGGCAGTTATATGTATCTAGTGCAGGCACAAAGGAGAACAAAGCTTGCTCATATATTTCTGTTAGTGTTTCAGTTGAGCCACGTTAGAGCTTATTTCAATGCCTTGACAATTAATAGCAGAGAAATTATTTTAATATTAGCATTAATCCCAGCTGCTGATACTTTTTTTGATACTTTTAAGTTCAAGGATTTGTTGACTCCGTTTCCCATTTTCAAAGATGTTTTGATCTGATCGATTTTGTTTCTTACTGTGAATTTTCGAGGTCAGTTTAGACGTGTGGAAATTAACACTTGAGATCAGCATCTCTTCATTTCAGCCTCTCGGATCGCTGGCAACTAGGAATGGCTTCATCTGCTTGCTTTGCATCCTTCTCTAAAGCTTGCCCGCGTAATGGGGGTGAGGGGAAACGCTTCCAAGTGAGCTTAATTCCCTCTTGGCTTGGGCTCGTCCTTTTTCCCTTCCTTTCCGCCTGCTGCCCTGAACAAACACCGCAGGAACGTTGCTGAAACCGGAGACTACGCCTAGCTTCGTGCACACCCCTTTCAACACGGGGGAGCTTTCTTATGAACGGCTGCCAACTGAGAAGCGACCCCGGTGGTAACGTGCTGGTAGGCTGCGAGCCAGGTGTATGGGAGCGCTCAGTCATCTGCTTTTTGCAGTTCCTTCCCTCTGCTGATCCTCGCAGCTCGCGCTGCTGTCTTTGAAAGAAATTGCACAGGAGCAGAAGAGACCTAGGGGCAGGCTGCTGAACTCTCAGCTCCGGTTTTGCAGCCTGGATTTGGTTCTAATACACACAGAATAATCTACTTTTCTTTTTTTTTCCCAAAAAAAATCTCGATAGAAATTTAAATTTACAGAAAGGATTTAAAATTTTGCGATGGCAAAGTTGTCTCGCATGCACTTAAGAAATGCTCTTGCAGCAGGCTGTCTTTTCCCATGGCTGCCCTGCGAGTGAAGTGTAACCCCTGTTGACACAGGCTTTATTTTCATGCACAAATGCTTTAGAACAATCGCACACGCGGACCAAAGAGAAGAAAAGATGGGGCTTGCAAACATCTTGCCAAAAACACTGACAAGAAGTAATTGTTGAGACGGGGAGCCTGCTTTTTGGGGTACAAATTGCATTGGGATGGAGTTTCCCCGTTTTTCTTTGCAGCCATACACTGCATTTTCCATTTTTTTTTTCAATTTTCTTCCCTAATCAGGGGTTTTACCGTGATCTTTTTAAATACGAAATGTCTCAGCTGTTTTACCATCTGTGTTACAGTGGGGCTTCAGAAACATGCGGGGGAGTGCTCTGAGCTGGCTAAAGAAAAGAGGCTTTGTTGAGAAATGTCTTAGCACCATTTGTGTGTGGCACAGGCATAAAGGGAATATATTTAAAGATGTCTATAAACCTAGATTTCTCCTCCTCCCTCTTTTTCATTAGTTATTGTTTAGAATTCCTCTTAGAAGAGGTAATGGATTTGCTTAAATCTGCCCTCAGGAATTGCTTCTTGCTTGTTGAACGTAATTATTCTGTCCTCCAAAAAAAAAAAAGCGAGGTAAAAACATATTTTCCATATTGCTGTTTACTCAGAAGAGACTGAGCAAATCCGAATTACGAACTCGACTTCTTTCAAAAACAAAAGTAATGTCAGCTCAGCAAAAGAATAGTAATCACCGGATTACGTCGCTTTCTAGGGGTGAGTCAGTGAATTTCGCCTATTTTACAGACCTAGGAAAAAGAATATATCCCAGCCAATGTCTTAGATTTATTTTTAGCCTTAGTAAATCAGTGCTCGCTCCTTGCACATACAGGGCTGATAAATCCTGCAGAGGATGCAGTGAATTCTCATATGCATGCCAAGGTGAGATAAGATTTCCAGTCAATTAACATATTGAGCGAAAGCAATCATGTCATTCACGTGAGTCATTTCTTTTTTCTTTTTTTTTAAATTGGGTTGGCTGAACTAGAGACAAAGGGAAACGTTGACTTCTCAGCCATTATCCTCAGCCAGGCTGAGCTGGCCATGTACCTGCATGTGACTCCTCAAGGTCACCTTTTCATTTTTTGGGGTAGATTTTCTTTTTATTCACCATTTTGCTGAAGGCCGCTTGCCCAAGGAGGTCAGATCTCGCCTCTTTTGAGTTTTCAATTTCATTCAAATCTCTTTCTAATAAATACTATATATCTACAGCAGCTTTTAATTCTGATTTTTAGGGAAGTGATCGTTTTCCACTGGTGGTTTTCATGGCTATTAACACAGCAGCAAAGCCATGAAGTCAGGAGCTCTGTTTTCTTGGATTTTGAGGCACCAGTCAGTGGTAAAAGTCTGTTGCAGTACATGCATTAGCCACCTCTGCAAAGATTTAGCTAATAAATTCAAGGAAATCACATATAATTTGTGTTGAAAATTGTAAAGAATGATGCATTCATTGGTAATTATGACTCCTATCACTTGGTTTCAGAGTCGCGCTGAGATTTTGCACAGTCCTGTCGAAATAGCTGTAGACCAGCTTGCAGATAGATCTTTAATTTGGCGTTGACTCTACATTTTGCCAAAATCTCGGCGATTGCTAAGTGAATTTCAGTCAGGTGGCTTTTGTTGGGCTCTCTGTAGCCTCCCTTGACTACTGCAGGGCTTGTCCTGCCAGCCCAGAGACACGAGATTGCGCACCTCTGTGTGCTTAGTCCTGTCCCCACGTGGATTTCTATCATCTATTTATTTGTTTTCAAGAAATTTCTAAAACTTCAGTCCTGCAAGGTGCTCACATTGCAATATCATTGGGCTAGCAGCTCTGACAGTTATACCACTAACAGTTTTTCTTCTGAAAGCTTTTCAGGAAGCTGTAACTCCAGCCACCATCTCCATAGTGCCACGGGATTATGTGGGCAGCCAGCTCAGCTCCACCGTCGGGGTTGTGAGAGATGTTCAGTGGTTTGGTGTAGTCCAGTTCAGAATACTACCTGTAAGTAGAAAGGCAGTTAATAGAAAGGAAATAGAAAAATATTTATTCTCTCCATTAAAGTATTTTTTCTAATCTTGTTAGAACTGTACTTAAAAATAATAGCTCTGTTTTCATGGTGGAATGCAATTAGGCGTGTAAATTAAGTTCACCTATGAGACTTGTCCAGCTTTCTTGCCATGCTCTCTCTCTGTGCCTTGATCTTGTGAAACACCCGCTTGGCTTAGCTATAGTGGGGCTAAATAACATGAAAATGCAGAGAAAAGAAAAAAGGCCCTCGCACGTTTCAAGTTTGAGTTTTAAATTATTCATGGGAACAAGCGGTGCTCCCCAGCATCATCCTCCCCCAATTACTGCTCTGAATTGCTCTGATTCCCAGAAAAGTAAATGCAGCCAGAGGGCACAGTACCCAGTATCTCTTCCCAACATCTCTCAAGGCTGGCTTTCCACACCAGCTGAGCCTGCTCAAGAATCAGCTGCAGCTTCAAAACCCAATTGAAGAACACAAGAATGCTTTATTGTATTCTTCTTGTATAAATAAGACCATGTCTTCTTATATAAATAATAATCTTCTTATATAAATAATACTATATTTGGGTTTCCTACAAAATGCCTTATTCACATTTGACATTCATGTTTTATACTCTTAGTAGTAATATGGATTTTTACTTGTTTATGTCTTATTTCCTTATTAATATGAAATTTAAGAATTTAGTAAGTATGAAATTAATATGTATGACCTTTAACGTTGAATTGTGTTAAAACTAATGGTTTACTCTAAAAATGCCAAGACCAGGGCCACTTCACAACACTTTCAGCATAGGAGAGTTGAAGTATGAACCCAAAGCTGGTAAGTGCCCAGACTGATAAGCGATATCAAAGCTCAGGACGTGTCATCTGCCAGGAGCAGAATCCTCCCGAACCAGTGCCGGGGCTCTGAGCAGATTGGGCTGCTGCTCCTGGTTGAAATTTGGGATTTGTCTGTCTGAAAATGCGTTATTGTGTTTGGTTAAGAGCTCAGCTTGGATATCTGAAAGGCTCCCATCTCTAATCCAGAAGCAGCTGTTTTAGGAGAGAATTAAGAGGGGGTTTGAGTAGAAGGAGAGGTTGGACGTGGTGCTTGGGGACATGGTTCAGTGGGTGACATTGGTGGTAGGGCGATGGTTGGACCAGATGATCTTGGAGGGCTTTTCCAGCCTTAATTTTTCTGTGTTTGTATGAAATAGGGCATTAAGAGCTCTTCGTGTTGCACCTGAGATTGGCTGAGGCTGCAAGGAGCTGTGGGTCTGTTGTGCCAAGCACCCTGCTCATGGAAATGATGGTTAATATTCCGTTCACACTATAATTTGGAAAAGATCTCCAGACTAACACACGCAGAGCTTCTGGCCGTGGAGAAGAAGGGAAATGTTTTATCCAACCACGTGCACTAAAAAAAAAAAGAGCTATTTGTTTCTTCTCCCCTGAACTCCTCTGCTTGTGCTTGAAGCTGTGGTTTGGCTGATGTTTGGATCTTTGCAGAATTGCCCTAATCTGTTGCTCCTGGTTTCATCTGCAGCAATTTCCCAGCGCGGCAATTACTCACTCAGCACCAGCATTGGAACAAATCGCGCCTCGTGTGCAGGCAGTTTCTTCCGGCACGGCGTTACGGGGCTGACTGCATCGTGTTGGCTCCAAAAAAGCTGTAAAAAAAAAAAAGAAAAAAAATAAATAAATGAGAAGTAATGAAAGGGTGCCAGAAAGACAGCTCTGTTAGAGCTTGTTTTGGAGGAGGAGGGTGTAGGAGCGTAGCCTTGCAAAAGGAGAGCGAGAAGGGATGCAGTTAGGGTTTTAGAAACCCAGCTGGGCAAGGAAAAGAGCTGCTGAGGTCAAATGGCAGTGCTGATACCGTGATTGTGAATTCAACTTAATTGGAAAGGAGAAAATAAGGTGAGAAATTGGAGGCGGGGAGGAGCTCACGATTTCAGGATGGAGCTGGGTTGCAGAATGGCTGGCGTGCTGCTGCTGTGCTGCAGCTCGGGGCTTGACCTGACCAGGGATCCTCCTGTCTGCACCTAGGCAGCAGGATTTGGGAGTGGGGACGTGTTCCAAGCTTGGCTTTAGTAAGCTTGCTGCATTTTGTCTTGCGAGAATTGAATAAATTTAGGAAAGAGTCAATAATGCCAAAGATCTGAATCCAAATATCCTGTCAGCGGCAGAGCTGACAGAAATCAGATTTTTCTGGTTCATCAGATTTCTGGTTTGTTCTGTTTGCCTGACTCGCTGTTTAATTCCAAATTAAGTGCTGATATCTGAAGTCAGAATGCTGTTTGTTTTTCTGAATGGCAACAGGGAGCTCTGTCTATGGGACAAATCTGCCAAATGCAGACAAACCCCCCGCAGTGACCCCTTGGATTCCCCGATCTGAGAGATTTGCCAGAAATTCAGGTCAGCATCTCCTTCATCTTGGCTTAATCTTCAAGCAGAGTGTGGTGGGTGCCAGGAAGCCTGCATTTGCTGGTAAATTATTGTTTCATCTCTCAATGCGTTGCCTCGTTTTATCCCACAACCTCTGTTTTTGCATCTTTTTTTGGTGAACATTGAGATGTAAGAAAAATATATTTGTTTCCTCCTGTGTTTTAGACACCTGTGGATGAGTCGTGCCTCGACTTGAAGTGATAGCCTGTCATTTTAATCCCTGCCTTAGCCACAGGTCTGCAAGGGAAGAAAAAAAAGGGTTCCTTGGAGGTGTTATATCAGCTACAGCTCCCAGGGTGATCGGGAGAGGGTCTGAAATGACCCAGCGTGAGGAACGTGCCCAGGAACTGCGACGTGATTCTTCTACTCAATGGCAAGAGGAACAAAAGGAATAATAAATAGTGCTGGGTGGGGAATTGTTGGATTGTTTTTCTCTCTGCAGAGCGCGCCCAACTTCAGCTGGTACAACCACAGGAGAAGGAGAGAAGGGACAATTCTCTCATGGTGGTGCACTCACGAAGCCTTATTTCTGATGTTTAACGCCTGCCTTTGGTGCTGAGAAACTCCTGATACCAGTTCCAGGGTAAAAAAGCAGAAGGCGGGTGCTTGGGCAAGCTCTCTAATTACAAACCCTGGCTAGCACTTAACGAATTACTTGCTGTGATTGAATGCCATCTTCCACTTCAAGATAAAGCCACAAAGGACAAGATGTCCTGATAGCTTCGCTGAGATGCAGCTTTCCCTTGATTTTCCTCTCCCAGAAGCTGTTTCCTGGAGCTGCAGAACCAGCGTGTCCTGAGGTTGTTGCAAGACGGCAGCAAGATCATCTTCGAGGTCGTAGCCTCCTGCCTTCAAGTGAAATCCTCCTAAAATGCATTTCATTTTAGCTGTACTGTAGAGACAGCCTTCATAAGGATGCATTTTTGGGGCACTTAGGTGGAATTCTTGGAAAAAAAATGAGTTTTAGACGAGTTCATCACGCTGACGTGGATCTGCAGTACCCGAGCTAACACTTCTGTGGCAAATAAATTCCCCCCAGAACAGCTGATAGCCCATTAAGATGGTAATTTTGCAGCTTTTATCACAGTGCCTTATTTATTTATTTACTTGGAGCTTGCGTGAGGTTTCTGAGCTGTTGCTGGCCCCAGTCCTGCACAGGCTGATGGCTTTGCTTTCGCTTCCACTCCGGTTATACAGCCGCTCGGTAGTTATTAAGCAATTCTGGAGAAGGGTTTGTAATGCTTTTCCGTAATTGTTCTAACCATTTAATTGTTTTACTGTGAGCCAGGGGGCAAAGCTGATGGATGGCACTTTCATGCCTCTGCAGCCGAGGAAAGAGCAAATGGGAGCAAGAAACAAGGGGCAGCAGTGTTCTGGGACAGCAGCAACCTCGGAAATTGGGCGCTCTGGGCCCTGAATGTTCATTTTTATTCTGCTTGGGACGGTCTGGATGCCATCGGAGCCATGTGGCTTTTGATATTTAGAGCCGGAAAAGTCTCCTTTTGTTTCTTTCAGATGCGGGGAAGTCTCCTGATCCTGGTGTGACTGCCTCACCCAGATTTGAACCATTCTGAAGCTGCTGAAGGACTTGCTGGCTTCCTCAGCAGCTCTTAAACGAGGGATAAATCAGCTTGGCCATCGCTGTTTTATAGCTGCTTGTAGTTTCTCAATTCTCCTGCTTGTGTTGCCTGGCAGCCAGAGCGGTTGCGTGGATCCTTGTTTGCTTGTTGGGTAAAACAGGAGAGTTGCAAGGTTGTAATAAACTGGGAAAACAATTTGAGTTTGCAGAGAAAAATGCTGCTGCATTGAACGAGCAGCGTCAGGGTAATATTCTGAATTTCAGAGCCATGACAGTGATGGAAATGGTTCTGAAAGGCAGACTGCTGGATCACGTTCCCTTCGGTCTTTCCCCCCACTCCTCCTGTTCCCAACAAAAGGATGGGTTAATTTGAATTTCATTGCTTTGGATCCTTAGGGAAATATCGAATGATCGCTCTTATTGTGGAACCGTGCCCCAGAGGAGGGGGACAGGTGCTGGGTTTGTGCTTTCGCTTCCCATGTGCGGCAAGCTCATTAATTTGTGAGCTCATACACTGCAGCAGGAAGGGGCCGCTGCTCTCTGCCACGAAAAAGCAGCCGTGATTGATCGTTCAGGGGCAGGAGGGGAAAATATTCAGAAATCAGTTATATAAGCATCCTAAACGAGCAGCGCACGGACAAAGCGGCATTGTTTTTCCCCGGAGGAGTGCTGAAATTGATGTTTTTAACCTCCTTTCCCAACACCTGCTACCAGCAGCTTCGGCAGGGAAGCAAAGCGTTGACACCGGGAGACGCAGGGAGGCGATCAGGTACGGGGGAAGATGGAGCAGCACCACCAGTCTCCTGTCCTCTTGGAGAGGTTCTCATCTTGAAGGTCTTCAGCACAGCTCCGTAAGGTCCAGAGGAGAGCTGTGGCTCTAGCTTTGAGCCAGCTGAACCATTTCGAGGTGCTCTGAAAGCCTCCTGAACGCGACAAAGAGGAGAGCTCAGCTCAAGAGCAATCAACCACGCCTACGATGCCAAGCGGGCAGCAACGGTGCCAAGTGGGAAACCGAAGAAAGGACTGAATGAAATCATTCCGTAGACCTTCGCAGTTCTTTCAGCTGATAACACGTTGTCGACCTACCCAGCGGTGTTACTTTGAGGTTTTTTCCTCGTTGGCTGCATCCGCAGCGGAGCTCCATCTGTAAATATTGAAGGCATCGCTTTGCTGAAGTGATTCATGCTTCCCTGTGCCAAAAAAAGTAATGTCTGAGAGCTGCTACACGGAGCAGTTTGTAGCTCAAACAGTCGCCCTCTATTTTTAGATGCACGGTGGAACCTTTTATTAGCTTTTCGCAACTTGGACTGCTCACAGAGCAAGGCTGGGAGCTGAAGTCGATGCTCGTGCAGGTCTGATTTCGAGGGGAATTAGTGTCATGCAGAATCTGTGGTTGACTCTGAGCTCCTAAAATTGGAGAGCTGAGCTGAGCTGGATGGTGCTGCAGGTGCCAAGGGTATTTTGTGAGCGAGTACCCCTTTAGATATTGGCTTTGAAAGCTGAATAACTAAATCCCCTTCCTCTGGGGAAGGGTGTGAGGATGTTCCCTGTCTCTGCATGAAGGGTGGAGGGAAGTAGCGTGTTGCCATATGGAAATGACTGCAGCACATCAGCGTCTTGTAACCCAAAAATGTAACCAAGGACACTCAACTCACCTTATAAAGCGCTCTTACATCTTTTCTTGATGCTTCCAGCTGCAGTAAGAGCATACCAGGCATGTATCAAAGCAGAGGCAAACAGCAACAGGCTGCCTTTGCGGGGCTGCTCAGCGTAGCTCCTCCAGAGGATAACTTCAGGTCTTTATTTGGGAAATATTTCATGTATGAGTTCAGAATATGTGTGTGGTTACACAGTCAGATACTGGTATCTCGGTGTTCGGGAGGGTAAAATCAAGTTTCACCAAGGAAGGTTTGAATAAGCTTTACATTCACATTTTAATTCTCAACGTTGCATTTCAGCTTCTCTCTCTCTGTTTAATTGCATCAATAGTAAAAACATCAGGGATGTTTTTGGAACAAACTTTGACACTTGTAGCAAACAATATCAGTGGTGTAATATTTGCCCATTTCTTTGTTGTTCTTATCGAAGGCCTCCCACATTTTCATTCACAACCTCCTCCTGGAGAGAGATTTTCTCTGAGAACACACTATTAAAAGAAACGCTTCTTATTCATGCCACCTCTCAATTTCCAAACTGTATATTCCACTAGACTACAGGGTTGGTACTTTGCAAATAGCAATCGTTTTTCATTCAGCTGAAATACTTCTAGAAGAAAGAACAACAAGTGTATATACAGTTTCTTTAGATGTTTCCTCATATCTTCACTCCTAAGGAGGTAGGACCAAGTAGTGCTTAAAGAAGTGTGCGTGTATTTAAGCTCAAAAATGTTTGCTTATATCCTGAATTTTTTAAAACGCAGCTTGAAAGTTCATTAAGTGCCATTAGCATATATGGCACCACAGACCTGAAGACCTGACTGTCTCACTTTTTCTTCATTTTGCGCCAAATTTGGGTGACTTCTCTCTAGCCTCAAGTTTTCCAGAGTCTTTCTGCAAAGAACTGACAAAGGTGAAGTAACGGTGCTCGTCTGCAGCCCCTAGGAGCGCGTGATATATTATTATATATTCCCTGCATCATCGTTCTCCAAGAAGATAAGCAGAAACTGGGGATATTTCCCAATTTTCACTGTCATCTTTGCACACATAGAAGTTGTATGGCTTGTAAGGGAGGGCGAGATGTTTGGTGGGGCTGGAATTGCTGCCACTGATGCCTCGGCTCCGTGGTGCCAGGGACCTGGATGTGGTTGGGCCCTGAAGCAGAGCAAGTTCGCAGGTGCTTTTGGAGAACATCCTGCCTTTCACTAAAGGAGCAGGTGAAGTTTGGATATTCCAGGTCAAATTATAATTTCAATATCAGGATTATCGGTGTTTAATGAAAGAAAATAGCAGCGTTCGGGGCTTGGAATGACATCAGGACTGCTTGGAAAGGGGCTCGGAGGCTTTGGGTTTAAGCACCTGATATTTATGGCTTTATATTCCTGGAGTGGGACTTTCAGCTTGGGTTTTTCCTGTGTTAATAACTGCAAATGCCTCATGATCCACAGATACAGATTGTTTAAAGCAGGTGCAGTCACTTCAGTTTTGATGATTTCTGAATCTAATATGTGCTCCTCCTTGAATTGCTGGCTTGGTGCAAAGAAGCTTTTGGTCGAGAAAAATGTTTAATGATGTTTATTAACTTGTTTTGCCAGAGAGCAGGATGTGCTTCGCTGCACCTGAAGGTATTTGCTCAATTTCTTTATTTCTATTTTTACCTGGAATAATTTGTAACACCCAGCACAAACATACCAGGCCAAAAAGTTTTGACATCAGTGATTTAATACAATATTTTCATGGAATTAAAACCTTTTATTCAGTGAAATAGGGGCCTGATGGCTCTGATACAACGCAGTCAGACTCGATCAAGAGCTACAAATGCCCTTTTGGAGCACCGAGCTTTAGTGCTAGAATTGTCATTTTATTCTTCATGCAAGAATTACAACTAAATGCACCTCAGGCAGGTGGTTATGCTGGGGATGGCTTGGCCCGGCAGACAAGCATTACATGTAAATAAAAAAAATTTACCTGAGCATTGCCTACATTAAGAAGTGATGAATTGCACCATTTATTCCACTTCATGCCACGTTTGCGCATTATGAAACGGGATAATAAGGTTAATTTTTGAGAGCTTAATTTTGAGAGCTTAATTTTGGTGGGTAGTTTTATATTGGGTAATTGTTAATATCTTTTCCTTGGGTGAAACCTCACAGAACGACTACAAAACCACCTAGAAAACTTCATGCAACGATGAACCTGGTGAAATACCATATAAATAATGCTTGTGATGCTTCTAAATTAAGTTTTTCATCCATTATGAAAGATTGGCAGCTAGTTTCTGAAGACCAGAACCGATGGTCCTGAATTCTGGTCGTGTTCTGGTCCGCCACGGTTGTGCCGTGTGATTTTGGGTAAGGTGCTTAAATTCTGCTCTCCAATGGTGATGTTAGTCAAAAACATGCAGTAACGCAACGTGTTAGAGCAAAAATTGCAGAATTTTTGCTGGCCCATTTTGCTGGCTGAGCAGTGAGGGGCTCTTGTGGTTGGACACCCGTCACGCTCCAGTCTGCTTCTGGCAAAGCATCCTGACACAGCGACTACCCAGCGAGTTCAGACTTTGTGTTTTCCATTTCAAGCAGGCCAGAACCTACCCAAATCGCTCATTTTTCTCATCTGTGTCAGCATCAGTCTCAAAGCTGTTGCTTCAGGTACCTCTTGCTGCAAAGAAACCTGATTTTGTGAGTGTCTCCCCATGATTTAACAACCCCAGACCTTCCTGCCCTACTAACCCTTGAGCCATCTTTGTTTCTGTTGCGATCAGGGGAATTTAAGTGAAGAGCAGTCGAATTTTCACGTGTTAAACATCTTTCCCAGCCCACATTACGCATCGTAAAACCATTTCAGTGGGAACTTTGCACTGCCACCCATTTCTTCAGGCTCCTGCTCGCTGCGGGCAGTCGTGTTGCCCTGGCTGGCTGCTGCCTGTGCCAAGACTTTTGGCTGAAGCCTTGGGTAGGTTTTCTGGTCAGCAATCCCTGAGATGTGGCAAAAAGCAGGGAACCTCCTGCTAGACCCCAAATCACTCAACAGCCAGCGGGCGTTTGAGCTCTAGAGGACCTTCCGTGGGGAAAGTGTAAGTAACAGTGTCCCACAGTGCTTACAAAGGGCTAAATTACATCAAAATCAGCCGTTAGTTCCTTCTACAGCCGTCTTTTAAGAAGACCATGGTGTGTTTCTTCAGGCACGTGCTTTAGGTCTTCAAGATTTGTGTTTGAAGTTGTTTTGGGGTTGGGTTGTTGAAGAGTGCCTCAATGCCTATTTGGTTTAAAACTACTTTACGGCCTTCCTGGAAGCAACGTATTTGTATTTTTTCCATGCCTTTTCCAAACAACTCATGTTTCGGATGACTCTTTGCAAAAATCTTCATCGTGAGCTTTTTCAGATCCAGCCGGTGCCGTCAAAGAAAAGGGAAGAGGTCGGAGGTTTGTCCTACCTCGCCGACGCTTCGAGTTCCCAGGGGAGGGCAGGCGAGGGTGAAGCCCTCCCTTGAATGGGGAGGAATAAAGGGCCAGTGTTGAACATCCCACGAAGCCTTTTAGTGGGACTCTTTCCCAACAGCGTACGCAGCACCTGGTTTTATATCGGTTAAATCTGTCAAAGAAACGAGTCTTCATATCTTGTAGACTAGAAAAGATTTCACAAGTTATTCAGGGCACAGACAAAAGAGCAGAAGTACAAATAAAGGCCAAGACCTCCCAGCAGCTGAGGCTTTTGTTTCACTCCACAGTGGGCTGCACATCACGCTCGGTCGTGCTCTCTAGAGCCAGGAAACAAAGGAACCCTGTTGATGTTTACTTTGGCTCAAGGCAGAGACAGTTATTTTAAATGAGTTAATAAACGCGGCAGCGAACTACGATGGTCTGCGTAATGTTTTCTCTCCTTTTTCCCCTCTGTAGGTCACTCAGATGAGTCGTCCAGATCTGATTCTCTTTCTCATGAAGTATCTCATGGCTTTGGTAGTTGGGATACCCTCCGTCTTCTGGGTTGGAAGCAAAAAGACCTGTTTCGAGTGGGCTAGCTTCTTCCACGGGCGCAGGAAAAAAGAGTGAGTATTGATATCTAAGAGATAAACTAGCTGGGAATGGGCAAATAAACTCATTCCTCATTGTCCTGGTGTAGTATTTTGACCAATCTTTTATGGAGGCAAGGATGGGAGCAGATAGGGTCAGCTTTCTTGGAAATCTGTCGTTATTTACAGTGGAGCAAGGAAGGACAGGACAAGAAACAGCTCCAAAAAAAACCCTGAAGAAGTGTGACACATTTTGCCATAATTATTTTCTAGTCCCAGAAACGAATTTACATCGTTCTCTCTGTTTCCAAAATATTTTTTAATGAGAAATGTAATATTTGGTTAAATATTACAACTGCTCTGCCTTACGCTGAGGGGTGCAATTGTTGTTTTCATTTCTGAAGGTACCTACCTGCCCAGCTGAATCAGACCTTCAAATTGAAAGTAAACCTAAGCTGTTTTCACCATGGTTGCAGTTAAAAGCCATTGTGTCTGCTCCTAATATCCACGTGTGCATTAGACATCAGTGCCAAAGCAGTTTGATAAAATTACAGTGAGGGTGTGTTGCAGCTTCCTGAAGGCTGAAATCAATTTAGACTGAGGTATGGCATAAATTTAGGGATAATCCGTTTGATTATGTAATAGCTACGAGTAGCTATTCTCCTAGTAGTAAATATTGTCTTGTAAGCAGCTGTAAATGAGCTCCACAAACACAGCAAGCCTTCAAGTAGTGCAGGATCTGCTCCGTGACTTCAACTTGTCCATCTGTAGCAGAACTGGCCTTGTGCAGGGGTTAAAGGAAAATTAAATCCTGTAGAGTTGGGGCAGAGTTGTATTTATTCAGAAGATAACCCAGTGAGATATGCACGGGGTTAATTTAATAAGATTTTAAGACATGTACATACATTTAGGTGGGATTTACGTGGGGGTGACATACTCGTTTGGTGGGCAGAGGACAGGAATAGAGTCAGCAAAGGCAGAGGAGGCTGTTCTAGGCTGTTCTTGGACCTGCAAGAAAATGAGGAGGAGAAGCGGGAGCAGATGGAGGACACTGAACGTGAAAGAAAAATACAGAGAACGGGGGAGGAGATGAAGAAACATCCCCACAAAAAAAAAAGAGGAGTGCAGGTGTGGTAGCACCTCCTTTCACCCCGCTGTGGTGGAGCAGCCGAGCACAGGTCCCTCTGCCACCCCTTGGCAGCAAGGGGATTTCACAACCAAGAGCTGTGGGACCGTAACCGCTGCGTGTCTAGGCTGGAGGAGCAGATGCAGGGAGGATGGAGGAGACGAGAAATGAACCTCACTGAAACATTCAAACGTAGGGGCGCTTCGAAATTAGGTAAATGGAGCCATTATGATGTAAATAAGTGGCCTGACTTGCTGAGCTGTAAGATTTGACTTGTTCTGCTCGTAAAATGCTTCCAGTGCTGTTGCTGTGATCGTTTTCCTGCCTCTTATTGCAGCAGTTAGCATTAACTATTCAAATTGCAGAGTTGTAAACGAGAGTCGTCAAGTGCTGCAAGAGCCGGATTTTGCTCAGTCTCTTCTGCGAGACCCCAACACCCCCATCATCCGAAAATCCCGAGGCACTTCCACCCAGGGCACCTCCACCCACGCCTCCTCCACCCAGCTGGCAATGCTGGATGACCAGAGGAGCAAAGCGGGCAGCGTCCACAGCAAAGTGAGCAGCTACCATGGCAGCCTGCACCGCTCGCGTGACGGCCGGTGAGCGTCCTTCTCTTTAAAGTCTTGTAGAAAGCTGGGGGAGCCTCTGTGAGCCAGGGGGTTGGCCACCGGGTTGGTGAACTGGGAGTTCTGCTGGTGTTTGTGTTCTCTGATCGCATCTCCTCTCCTTTTTAGTGTTTAGGTTAGAAAGAGATCCATCACCGTGAGGTTTTTGGGGCCTGGGTCAGCACCGGGTGTCCTGCAGGCGGTGATCGGTGCTGCACCAAGTGCGTGGGGGACCAGAGCTGTCCTAAAATCAGTTTGGCACTTCTGTGTGTAAAAGGATTTGGTTTCTGTGACTACTCATAGCCCTGCTGCAATAACCAGCACTGAGTTACCCGCTCTAGCTCGAGTAGGGAAGCGTTATAACACCATTTATCATCGAGTATTTACCTCATTACCAATATTCTGCACAGCACTACGGCAAGAACCAGGCTGCACGAGGAGCTGGAACAACTTGCCTGAGGCTGTTTGAGCTCACCAACCGAGCAGGGAAACCTTTCTTCATAAAACCGAGGGTTTGAGGGTTCGTGTAGGTGTTTGCTCACACAACCTGAGATTTCTTTCCATCCTCAGTGCTGCTCACAACCCTCCTGTGCTCTCCCCAACCAGGTACACCCCCTGCAGCTACAGAGGCGTGGAAGAACGACTACCTCACGGCAGCATGTCGCGACTGACCGATCACTCCAGGCACAGCAGCTCCCACCGGCTCAACGAGCAGTCGCGTCACAGCAGCGTCAGGGACCTCAGCAGCAACCCAATGACTCACATCACGCACGGCACCAGCATGAACCGCGTCATCGAAGAGGACGGGACCAGCGCTTGATCGCCTTGCCCCCGGGGAAGGAGAACTCGCCGGGGCTGGAGGGCTCGCGGGCCCCTCGGCAGGTGCTGATCTTTGCATCAGGAAGCCGAAACGGGCTCCTCCGTTTCGGAAGCCAGAGTTGTTGGGAGTTGCCTCAGAGCTCAAGCGTGCGGCGAGTCGCGAGCTACCGAGTGAAAAGCCGGTTGCCTCGTTTGAGCCTACCCCTAGGGAATTATTTATTTTGATAACTCTTTACCCAGCGTACGCCGTGGCTGAATTCCTTACGCTTTGTTTAAAGAAAAAACCTTCCCCTCCCTCCCGTGTGGCTGCGTGTCAGCAGGTGTCACCCTTGACATCTCCCGGTGGGCGTAAGGAAGCTCTCGAATGCTGAAGGAATTCCTCCACGCGGCTCTCTGGCCAGATAACAAACTGATAACGTGTTCTCCTCGAGCACAGGGGGAGGGCCCCTCTTCAACACTGTATAAAGGACACGCGGCGGGCAGTTTGAAGTGGCAAACACTGGAAATGTGACAGAGGAATGAGCGCTTGGCAGAAGGAAACAGAACTGTGCCGAGGAGCTCCCGGAGCTGCCTGGGCTCAGTCGTTGGGATGGGGGTGGAGGGCGGGGGGGAGGAAGGAGGCAGGGAAGAGCGATTTTTGTATAACTTGTATTGTCCTCGCTTTTTTTATGAAATACTATTTAAATTTTCTACTCGTTTACAATTTATGTAGGCAAAAGATGGATTTTAAAAGCAGTTACCTAGATGCTATTCAGCCAGTTATTTTTCGATGGATGTACAGAAGCTGAGGTTGCCTGTTCCTGGCTATTCAAAGAGAGACTAGAAAAGCTGGATTTGTCACCCAAACGGGGACGTACAGCCCGTTCCTTAAAAACAGAACAAATCCCATTTACAAATCCCGCAGTCCAGGTGAGGAGGGCTGGGACCAAAACGGCCTCGAGGAGCTCGGTCGGGGGTGGCCGCCCACCTTCCTTGTGCTACCACGGCTGTTTCCTGTTTTTTTTTTTCCACCGAGCAGGAGGTTGGACCTGGGGGACACAAATCAAGGCAGGAGCAGAGCCAGGGAGCTCTCTGATTCTTGAGGTATCTACCACAACCTGCTGGCTCGCATTCCCAATCATCCCAGCCTCTGCTCCAGGTTCTTTTCTTTCCATTCCCTCCTGTAGGTTCGCAGCAGAGAATTCAGTTTGGGCTTTCCTGGTGTGTAAATATCTCGTTGGGGTCCAGCAAAGCCTTCGCTGGCACTGCAGGCAGAGGTCAAGGCATGGGGTCGGGTGGCGCAGCGATCTTCCGAAGCATCTGCTGTAAGATTCGTTAAACCTACCTCAGTAATTACTGCAGATCCTTGCTGGGAAGCGAATACCTGATTTTTTTTTTGCGTTGTCCTTACATAATTCCCTCTCTGACCTGCTTGAGGCGTGTCGAAAAGCCTTTGCACATGCCTGGATGGCACAACCTCGAGGGCAGGAGTAGGGCAACAACCACGATGCGCGCTTCAGAGGCTTTTTTTGAGCGGCAGAAACTGAGCTGTGCTCCAATTAGGCGTGTTAATTGTCGTGATGACACAACAGCGAGGCACGTTAACCGTGCAGCCTCCGAAATCAAAGGCTGCTCAGGGAGCCGTGGTGTCTTCTAGAGAGATACCTACTGTAAATCATCTTTCTTGCTTCCACCAGGCTTTTGTTCCAAAGGAGAAGCACAAACCAAAAGCACCAACAAAAAAACAAAGCTCAGCAAGGGCTCTGCACCCTCGGGGGCGCTGCGAGAAAGAAATTCGGCTTCTACTGAACTTCCTGCTTCAGAGGGATGATAGTTTTAGGAATCTGCATCTGCAAAAGAAGCCAGATTACGGGAGTTCTTGTAAACGTGGAGGTCAAGTGGTTGTCTTGATCTTTTTGGCTAAATTTCCAGCGCTGCGCTTTGGTAATCGGAGCCCGGCTTCGAGTCAGGGAGGGGAATGATGGAGGCCTGAAGTACGTCCTCCCAGAAATGTGCTCAGTTGTGAGGTTTAATCCCCGCGTTGTTCCAGGTGGGTGTGTTTAAGCATTTCCCCCAGAGCCCTGCCACCACCCAGGGAGGTGATTAAAATGGACAACTCACTTCTGGGTGCGTTTTTTTTTGCCCTTTGTCCCTCCCGAGCAGTTGCATGCTGCGGCCAGTGCACGAAAACACCGCTCTGCACCATCGTGCTGGCAAAGCTTCCAGCAAAACCCACGGCTTCTTATTCCCAGGGAATTGCATCTCCTTTTTTTCCCCCATCCCTGTGCGCCCTTGCCAGCCATGAGTCCTGGAGAGATGAGTGCCAAGAGCTCTCCGTGGGCTTTGCTTGGGGTCAGAACTGCCCAGGGGCAAAAGAAAAGGCTCAGAAAACGCAGGCATTGCCCCGTCCCCGTGCCAGCAGTGTCCCCGAGGCTGTGATATTTGCTCTTTTTTCCTCCCTTTGTGGCTCCCCCCGTCACCAAACCCCGTGAAGCGACGCTGTGGCCGCTGCATGGAAAAAGCTGGCTCCGCAGCACGGCATCCGCCTCCCTGCTGGCTCCTGCAACGCCTAAAAGCCCAGCGGCAGCAAAAAAAGCCACATTTTTCTGTGAATGTGTCCCTCTGCTCGCCTGCCCTGCCTTTTCTTAGCGCCCGGAGCTCAGTTTAGCTGTGCTGCTTTAGCTGCCGGCCGTACGAAGCGCCCTCAATGCCTGCCAGATGTGGGCTGCGTGCCTGTGCCCTGGCTGGGAGCAGGGCTGCCAAAATTGTCCCGGCGAGGAGGTGAAGGCAGCTTCTGCCACCAAAACCCCTCGGGGGCTGCAGGAGGAGCCTGGCGAGGAGCTTGGAGCGGGTTTGGGGACTGAAGACCCCAAAAAAAGCGAGCAAACCGGGCTGTGGAGCGCACATCCCTGCATGGGGGGCACGGGGGGGCAGCCTGAATGTCGAGTTGAATGTGAAACGTCCCCGCTGCGCCAACGCACACCTTCTGGGAGAGATCAGGATTCGTTTTCCTGAGCGGTGGGGATGTTGCACGCAGATTTTTGCCTGCCCTGAGCCACCGGTGCTGCCGTCTCCGCGGGCGGTTGCTTGGACGCGTGGCCGGGCTGTGGCTTCATTTTGGGGTGAGAAAAGGAAAGTTTGGTGCTCGTCAGAGCCGTGCGTAGGGGGCACGCGGGGCTGGTGCCCGCCGGGAGCTGGTTGGAGGCGCGCTCGGCTCCCCGCTCGGCTTTGTTTACAGTAGTCCAGTGTCGGTTTTGTAACGTTTAATTTTTAGCACTTTACCTGTGAGTGTACGAACTGGTTCCGTTGTAGTGGGTGTACATTTTAATTTTAGACCTTGAAACGTTTTTAATAAAACCGTGTAAAAACCCTCGTCTCGCTGATACCTTGGCCTGCATCCCCCTCAAAAGCCCTATTTTTTACGTCTCACGCTTTTCTCCAGCAAGCAGCGGTCCTAATGAGGAGAAAAACTTTCTAACCCTCATGTGGCTGTAACATCTGTACTCACGGGTGCCCGGTGTCCTTCCAGCACGAGGCAGGATCCAGCTCTGCTTTGTTTTACCCTGGCTGAGCAGCCGAGAGCTCCAATATCAGCAGTGTGCGGGCAGCGAGCTCAGGAATAGCTCCAAGGTGGGGAGAAAACGGGGCTGTTCTGGGCTTTGGGCTTTCTTTTTTTGTGGGTTTGGGGGTTTGGGTGCTGCGTTGTCTCTCGGTTTGTTCACAAGAAGGCGATGGTTTTCCTCCTGGCTCCTGGTCGTGGCCCCACATCCAGGTCAGAAGGTGAGGAGCTGCTGGATGAGACCCAAACGCGTCGCTGCTGCTTCCTCCCTGTAGGGACCAACCCAACCTTTCTGCTGCAGGTTGCTTCTGTAAAATAAAATCTTCGTTCTCGGAGAAAAAGTAAAACCCAGGGAGGGTCTGGCTTCGTTTTTGGGTCTAGGGGAGGTGGGAAAATCAGCTCTGCTGCTCCCAGGAAGCATCTGAGGAAATGTTTTTAGCACTCAGCTTCAAACACTGACTTTATTTCTTGGTGTTTTGCCTTGGAACACACCAAACATCCTCTGTTTTCATCCTGCGGGGCTGTTAAATCCTCCTTGCTGGGTGCAGGCACATCCCCTGCGCTGCTGCTCCCGTCTGCTGGCCCAGCGACGGAGCGGAGGGCTCCCGGGCGTTGCAAAACGCGCTGAAAAATCCCTTAAGGCCCCAAATTGCAACCTAATCCAGCTACAAATCCCACCTGGAACCCGTCAGCAGCGACGAGCCCCGACATACCTCGCTCCCGCCGTGCCTTCAAAGCCCGCTGCTCTCCCCCGCTGCGATCAGATAAGGCTCTGCCTCTGCCAAAAGACGCAGAGCAGCTGCTTGGCTGCAGAAAAAATGGGATTAAATCAAAGTTAATTTTGCTCCTAATTTATTTTTTTTTTTGAGGAAAGGCAGCCGCTCCTGTGCCGGTTCTCCCCTGCACGGGGTTTTGGGGTTTTCCCTGCGCTCCCCGAGGGGAGCGGGATGTCGCCAGCCCCTCGGAGATGCCACAAAACCCGGCCGCGGCCAAATATTTGGGGCAGATCCAAGCCTAAACACCAGTTTGACTCCAAATTAAACCTTCCCTAATCCTCCCCTGCCACCCGCCAGCCCCCTGACCCTGCCCTGTTGATGTGCTGCAGGAATTTGGGGGGGGGCTGCGGCCCCATTGGGGTGTGGGGGCCCTGTCCTGGGAACACGGAGCAGGCTGGAGGGGGTAGGACGCAAATTTTCCTATTTTTCGCTGAAATCCCACAGAACGGTCTGGGTTTCAAAGGGGCTCCCACCCTAAACAGAGCCCCTGTAAATCAAGGAGCGATTTTTTCCCTAAATGTGAACCCTCCCAAAGGGTTTTTCCTCCCTCCTGGGGCAGCACGGGGCTGGGGGGGGCTTAAAAAGAGTTCTTAGGGCAAATGGGGTGCGGGCTCATCCCAAAAGAGATTTAATTAGCTGCGGATAATGATGAGGCCTCATCCTACTGGGGCTGAGGGTTTTGGGGAAGCCCAAACATCCCCCAAAAAGCGCCATCCCCGGAGGCCAAGCGGGATTTTCAATGCAATAGTGCCCCCCCGTGTGCCGGGCGGGCTGCAGCCACGAGTGGCAGCAAAATCACCACCACGAAAAACATAAAAAAAACCCTGAAAATGCTGAAAATGCAGCAAATTCGGGGCTTTTTCGGGCAGGATGGGGTTTGGGGTGGGGGTAATTCCCCGTTAAGGCAGCGCAGGGGAAGCTGATTCCTTTTTCCGTTCTCCCAGACTCTTTAAAATACATCAATAATCGTATTTTTTAATTTTTTGGGTGCATTTTAAAGCCCAGCAGCCAGGTGCTGACCCCAGTCCTCCAAACCGTGCAAATACGAGGAGGAACGGACAAGGAACTTTCAACAAAACGGCCCCGTTTAACAAATTTAAGAAATTCCCAATAAATCGGCGCTATGGGAAGTATTTAACGTGTCAATAAAACCAAACTCCATCCCCAAAACCCCAAAAACCCCAAAAGTTTCCCGAATAATGGGGGGAGGTTTGGGTACCAGGCGCATCACCAGGCCGGGGACAGGGTCCGAATTTCATCCACTCGGAGCAAAAAAGGCTGAGCCCGCGGGATCCGGCGCTGCCAGCACCGACGAGCTGATGGGAATCAAAGGGAAAAAAGTTAAAATTAAATAAAAACGGTTAAAATTGAAGGGAAAAGGTTAAAATTAAAGGAAAAACATTAAACTCCCCACCAGGTCCCCAGGAGCTGCCCCAGAGGCTCCTCGTGGGGCTCAGCTTCACCTTTTTCACCCCCTTTCTCCTCGATTATTTCTCCCCAGCTGCATTAATTGCCCCCAGCTGCACTAATTGCCCCCCCAGCTGCTCTAATTACCCCCATCATGTTAATTACCCCCCAGCTGTACTAATTGCCCTCAGCCGCACGAACTCACCCCGCTGCATTCATCGCCCCCCAGCTGCACCAATTCCCCTCCCCAGCTGCATTAATTGCCCTCCAGCTGCATTAATTAGCCTCCAGATGCATTAATTGCCCCCAGTCTCATTAATCACCCCTCCAGCTGCATTATTTGCCCCACAGCCGCATTAATTAGCCACCCCAGCGGCTCTAATTACCCCCACTTGCATTAATTGCCCACCCCAGCTGTATTTATTGCCCCCAGCTGCATTTTTACCTCTAGCTGCTCTAATTATCCCCCAGCTGCATTAATTACTTACCCCAGCTGCATTAATTACCCACCCCAGCTGCATTAATTACCCCCAGCTACATCACTTCCCCAGATGTTTTAATTGCCCACCCCAACTGCATTAATTGCCCCAGCTGCATTAATTACCCAGCTACACTACTTACCCCAGTTGAATTAATTACCCCCAGCTGCACTAATTACCCCAGTTGTATTAATTGCCCCCAGCTGCACTAATTAGAGTACCTAGAGCTGTATTAATTACTCCAGCTGTATTAGGTACCCCAGCTGCATTGATTACCCCAGTTGCATTAATTAATTACCCCCAGGTGCCTTAGTTACCCCAGAGCCACGCTAATTACCCTTAGCTGCACTAGTTACCCCCACTAATTACCCCCAGCTTCACTAATTAACCCTCCCAGATGCATAAATTGCATCCAGTTTTACTAATTACCCCTCTCAGCTGCACTAATTACCCCCCCGCTGCACTGATTACCCCCTCTCAGCTGCATTAATTACCCCCAGCTGCATTAATTGCCCTAAACTTCACTAATTGCCCCTCCCAGCTGCATTAAGTGCCCCCGGGCTGCACTAATTACCCCCTAACAGCTGCATTAATTACCTCCAGCTTCACTAATTACCCCTCTCAGCTGCATTAATTGCCCCCTGGCTGCACTAATTACCCCCTAGCTTCATTAATTACCCCTCTCAGCTGCATTAACTGCCCCCCGGTTGCACTAATTACCCCCCAGCTTCACTAATTACCCCTCCTAGCTGCACCAATTACCCACTACTTCACTAATTACCCCTCCCGGCTCCACCAATTACCCCCAACTTCACTCATCACCCCTCCTAGCTGCACCAATTACCCCCAGCTTCACTAATTACCCCTCCCATCTGCATTAATTACCCCCAGCCTCATTAATTACCCCCCAACTTCAATATTTCCCCCCCCCATTTGCACTAATTACCCTCCAGCTGCACCAAATACCCCCCCAACTCCACTAATTACCCCCCAGCCTTACTAATTACCCCTCCCAGCTGCCCCAATGCCCCCCGGTTTCACTAATTACCCCTCCCAGCCTCGCTAATTACCCCCTTTAATCACTAATCCCCCCCGGCCGCCATTTTGCGGCTCGGCCACCAGAGGGCGCTGGCGGCGCGGCCTCGCCGCCTCCTCCCACAATGCAGCGGGACGGCCGCGGGCTCCGCGCGCCTCCTGCCTTCGGGCTCCGTTCGGCTCCGCTCGGAACCGCTTCGGCTCCGCTCGGCCGGGCTCGGAACCGCTCGGCCGGGTTCGGAACCCTTCGGAACCGCTCGGAACCGCTCGGCTGGGTTCGGCTCCGCTCGGCGGGCCGCGGCCGCGGGGTGAGCGCGGAGCCCCGCGCAGCCCCCGCCCGCCCCAGGTAAGCGCGGCCCCGGCTTTGATTTTTTCCCTTTTTATTATTTTTTTCCCACTCTCGTCGCGTCCGTTTGTTTATTTACCGGGTTAGGTTTGAATTTGACCTTTTACTTCAATTCTTTTTTCCGCTTCTCGCGTGTTATTTACGCGTTCACGGTACTTTCCCCGCCTCGCCTGATTTGCCCGATTTTATGGATTTCACCGCATTTTTGTCGGTTCGCCTTCCTTGGGGTGCTGCGGTTGTTTCACCCCGCTTCTCTTACCTTATTTCACCCGATTCCTCCTACTTTATCCATTTCACCCCCCTTTCTCTTACTTTATTCCACCCAATTCCTCTTTATTTCACCCCTTTTCTTTTATTTTACCTATTTCACCCTCTTTCTGTTACATTTTTCACCCCCTTTTTCTTACTTTATTTCACCCATTTTCTCCTACTTTATCTATTTCACCCCTTTTTCTTATTTATTTCACCCCCTTTCTCTTACTTCATCCATTTCACCCATTTTCTAGTACTTTTTCACCCCGTTTCTCTTCCTTTAATTATTTCACCCCATTTCTCTTACCTTATTTCACCGATTTTCCTTTTCTTTCATCTATTTCACCCCCTTTCCCTTACCTTATTTATTTATTTCACCCCATTTTTCTTACTTCATCTATTTCACCCCCTTTCTTTTACTTTGCTTACTTATTTCACCCCTTTTCTCTTATTTCATCTATTTCACCCCTTTTCTCTTACCTTATTTCACCCTTTTTTCATCCTTTTTCTATTTCACCCCTTTCTTTTGCTTTCTTTCACCCCATTTTCTCACTTTTTCAGCCTCCCCCCACCCATCCCTTGGACATTTCCCCCCCCATCCCCTCCCCATCGATTTGGGTGCTCGGGGCGAGGGCTGGGGGCTGCTGCTCCTTGGGGGGGATTTTGGGTCAAAAACAAGCGAAGTTGGGGTTAACTCGTGCCTGGCGGTCCCGCTGCGTGCAGGCGGCTGCACACATTGAGGTGAATGTTGCTGTGAATTTGGGGATTTGGGGGAAAATTGGCTGCTTTCAAAGGGCCTCGGAGCCCCCTGTGAGCATCCCCCGGAGCGGAGGCTCGGCCTCTGTGGGTTTCTCCCTTCCCCTGGGGAGATTTTGGGGATCCAGGAGGATTTGGAGAAGAGGGGGAGGCTCTGACCTGGTTTCTGGTCTAAAAACCAGAGATTTGGCTAAACCCCCCTGCTAAGGAAACATTTCTGTGCTGGGGGCTGGAGGATGCTGTCCGTGGGGGGAGGCGGTGTAGGTCGTGCCCCTGGGAAGGGTGCCCATAAAAACCCCAAAACCCTGAGATATTTCTCTCCCTGTCCCCATCCCCAATTCTGTAGACCCGGGACCAGGATGTGTGCTTTGGGGGAGGGGGAAACCTCATAATCCCTGCAGAAAAGTTTGACATTTAGCAGCAAATTACGGAATTGCTCTGGTTTGGCTCCTGTCTTTGCTTTTTTTCCCACTTTCCTGCCCCAAAATCAGTCATACACAGCCGAAACACGAATGTGAGGGACCCTCTCCTCCTTTATCACCTCCATCCGTGCTCGTGGCTGCGGTGATTTGGTCCCCGGGACATCCCGAGAAGGGTTTTGTGGCCGTGGGGTGTGTTATGATTGAAGGCTGACGGTTATTTCCCTAATCTCTTCTATTTCCCTGCTCTCCCTTTGGGATTTCCAGCCCCGTTTGCCTTTATTACCTCTCTTGTCACTTCCCTGGAGGTGATCAGCTGGGGGAAGGGGTTGATAATTCCCTAAAAATGAAGGGATGTTCCTGGAGCTGTTCTTTTCCCCCAAAACGGCGCTGGGTTGTGTTCCTGCAGGTTATAGGGTGGCTCTCCTGTTAGTTGGTGGCATGTCTGCAGGAGGAAATTAAGAGGAAAAGGCTTAAATTGATCGAGGGAGTCGATAGGAGATGCTCTGTGTTTGTGTAAGCTCCTGGCGGGGATCGTGGCTTGCTGTGGTCCTGCAAAACCCTCTGATAAAAATGATAAAATATATTAAAAAATGGTTTTTTTGGGGACGCCTTGGGCTTTGCTGTCCCGTCCCGGGCTCTCAGCACCTCGTGGCTCTGCCATCGCTTCGAAATCCCGAGCGTGCGGCCTCGTGGCTCATCACATCGTTCCCAGGGCCTGGGGGTTTGGAAGAGATTTGCCAACGTTGGTATGAAAATCAGGAGATGTCAGAGGCTGTGTGATCTTAAAATCAACCCCACAGAGGAATCCCGTGGGGATACACGAGATATCTGGGCATGGGAGGGGTCCACATGTGTAAATGGGGCCAATCTTTGCATTTCCATCACTCCTAGAGTATTTTCTCTTACCTGGCTGGCATTGGAGACGCTTCTTTTAGCTGAAAATGAGAAAACTCTGGGGGAAAAAAAACAAAAAAACAAACAAAAATAAAAAGCACCCTCACCCCTTGAGCAATTCATTCTCCCCCGGCTTTCGTTTCGCAGCTGATCTTTTTTTTCTGGCTGCAGTGTCTGCTGGGGCTTCTGGCTTCCTAAAGAAAAGGTAAAAAAAAATAAATAAAAAAGGAAAGAAGAAAGCAGGAGCTGAATAATAGATCAAAAATGAGATTAAGCAGCGAGTCAGCCCTGCCCCGCGCTCTCCCTTCCCAAAAAAAGAACCGAAAGGAGCTGCGAATCGCCTGGAAAAGAGAGGAGGGGAGACGGCGGAGACGAAACCCGGCGTGAGGGATGGATGAGGTGGTTATGTTTTATTTAAAAACAGAAATCCCCTGGATTTCTGGTTGAGGTGAATAAAAGAGCGGGGCTGAACCGGGATGGGTGAATTCCTGGAGGTGGCCTCCGAAATCCACGAGGTTTTACGAGGTGCTGTTGGCCTCCGATGGTGCTCAGACCACGTTATCTCAGGGGTTATCCAGAGAGGGCCCAGCTGCAGGCTTTTTGGGGTTAAATAATCCACCTCTGGGTGCACACAGCCTTCTAGGCCCTGCTCCTGGAGAAGGGAGGAGGTTGGGGAGCTTCATCCCCATCAGCGGCAGGAGGTGAAGTCAAGCAGCAAAACCACGTGTGGGGCTGGGGGTGTGCACCGAGGGCTGCCAGAACAGGAGAAGAGGCAAAAGCTGGTGGAAAACGCCACTCCCACGTGTTATTTGCAGCCTCTCGGGTCTTCATTTGGCTTCTTCGGCACCTCCTTGGGCTCAGCTCGCTGCTCTAAGAGCTGGAGGAGAATCCGTTTCGTTGCCCGCTGGGCTGCTGCTCGTGTCTGTTCTCCAAAAGGAAGCGAAGCCGACGTGCCAGAGCTTAAATTTAGGAGGAAGAAAATGCAGAGCTTGGAAACAGCCCCTTTTCTCAACAAGGAAACGCTTTCCTGCCACCTTTTCGTGAGTTGGATGGGTGTGAAGCGCAGGGAGAAGACGGGGCAGGGTCGCCTTTGCTTTAATTTCAATGAGGTGCTTGGGATTTCTTTATAAGTCTCTTCGCCAACTTTGGGTGAAGAAAAAGAGCTGAAAACCTCGCTTGGGTTGAAGGCAGGGGTTATTTTACTTACCTGTTTATACCGGCGATGCCCCAAGGCGAAAAAGCAAAGCTGGGACCTCGTTGCCCTTTGTGTAGGGCTTTGAAGAGTGCTCTCCCTCCAGATCCTTTTTTCGGAGCACCGAAGACCCGGGATTGAGTCAGCAATGCAGATGCCATCAAACGCCTGCTGGATTCCAGCTCGTGAATCAGAGCACAGCAGTGGCACAGCCTCGTACCCTGCGTCTCCTGATAACAGAGGAAACAAAACAGAGATCCCATTGTCCTGCCTCGTTAGGGCACCTCTAACTCATTGCAACCATGGTCCTGATTTTATTGCAACTCCTGCAGTAGCACGTGTGGGTTAATTTAATTTTTAGATCCTACGTCCTGGAGTTAAAATGTATTTTTTTTTGGTATTTGTGGAAGTGATCCACACTCAGGCGTATAGGAAGGGATAAATAGGATTGGTTGATGGAGCACAAGCAGCTGGTGTTAACCCCTGTCCTACCAGTGTGCCACCAGCATGGGTGCTGCCTGCTCACCCTACAGACCTTGTGTTTGTGGGGAGGAAGGGGATTACCTTCATTTGGCATTACAATTATTCATCCGCCTCCAAACCCATCTTTAATTTCCAGGCTTTTCCTTCACTTCACTTGGGAAGTTTCATGGAGCAAAGCCCTTCGTCTCCAGACGCTTTCTGCTTCTCCCTCGCGAGGTTTTTCCAGCCCCAGACACCCGTTTGGACGGCACGGACCGCAGCCAGAGCAGCGCCAGCGTTTCCTTCCATTGTTCTGGTTCCCCCCGCGACGTCCACGCGCTGTCTTTTGCATCAGCTGCTCCCCGGGGTCCGACTGTGTCCTGTTCCTCCTCCTTTCCCAATTCTGCTCCCGGCTGTAGGACGGGACGGCCAGGCACACAACAGGGTGGTTTGTATCCCTCAAAGCAGACGAAATGGGGACATTTCGCAAAGAGCTGGCAGAGGGGAGTTGTTTAAAGGACAGTTGTGCTGCTCTGGTGGGGGTGGAGAAAGACAATTTCTCCCAAATCCCCTCTTTTGGAGGAGTTTGCTCATTCCTTGTTTTTTTTTTTTAACCGGAGCCTGCAGGATTTGGGGCGGTAAAAACCATTTTTGTGGTTCCCCGTCCGTAGATTTGAGGGAGAGCCAGTTCAAATGCTACATCAGAGGCCAGACATGAATAACGAGGGGATTGCACAATGAAGTGCTGGGAGGTTTCGCACATGACACAACCTCTTTGGATCCGGCTGAAGCTCTGTGTGCAAGATCTGCGCAGCCAGGCTGGGGGAGGCTTCGCTCCCTTCTGAGCCTTTTTAAGGAGCAGAAAATGGGAAGGAAAAATCATGTTGAGTCCCCAAAGGCTTTGCATTCTCTACAGCTCAAGCGTGGGAGCTCGGAGGTTCCTCCTCTAATACGGTGTTTGTATGTGCTGGGAGAAAACGATCTAAATTAATTGTTATCTTTTCTCGGCTTCCCACATCTTCAAAGCGCTGCCATCCAGCCAAGCTGCCTCCTATCAAATCGGAAACGTGAAAAAAGAGAAAACCTTCCAGAACGTGGCCAAAAATGAGAAATGTTGGTCCTCGGGGGTCCGTGTCCCTGAGGGCTGCGTGGCACGAGCTGGGGGCCGGCAATCGGAGGGCTGCTGGTGTTTTTGAACAACCTTGTGGGAAATCACGCCCTGGGATTTATTCGATCGAATATTCCAAAGATGAAGAGTGAAAATTGCTGAGGTTGTCAGCCCCAAGGAATTGTGGTGCAGCCTGGGCTCAAATCCATCACCTGGGATCGGGAGGCTCTGGCAGGGCATTCTTCATCCCTCGGCAGAAGGCATCGCAGCGAGATCGTTTAGCTGTAATTCATCAATTTACCAAGCCGCTTGATTAAGTGGGGGTTGGAGAGAGGCTGGAGGGAGAGTGTCTGCCTCTTGTAAGGCAGCTCTGGCCACCTGAGGACTTTTTGGCTCATGTGTTCATTGCCTTTGAAGTCCCCGGGAAAGCCCATCAGGAGGAGAGCCCAGCAAAACTTGCTCACAGTGGTGGTGACGTGAAAGGAATTGAAGATATAAAGGAATTCATGCTTTTGAGCTTTTCCTGTACCTGTTACAACCTCAGACTGCCTTAGCCATAGTCTGAAAAGATCCTGGAGATGTCGGAGTGGACATCTGCAAAAAAAAAAAAAAAAGTGGCTTAAGTAAATTAGGGGGGTTCTTTATGAATGTGGCATTTTGGAAATTTCCTTATTCCTTAGTACATCCGAGTGCTGTTTTCTTTGGGTGGCCGTGCCAAAGCCTGTAGGTTGTTTCTGTGGGTGAGCTCTGCTCGGAGGCACAGTGACACTCCCTTGTTTTGCCCTTAAGATCAACATCCACCTTGTTTTCTTACCAGATTAAAGTCATCCTCATCCAGTCTTAGCAGGCGCGAGCGTTTGCGCCACCCCAACAACTTCGGAGCCTGCCAGAGTATTTCAGTCAGCCCTGACGAAGAGACACAGGTCTGCAAGGCTAATTAAGGCTGCACAAGATGATGATAAAGAGGCAAGATGATGATAAACAGGCAGCCCAGGTACCTGCAAAGCCTTGGGGACAGGAGCAGCTCCAACCTGCACGAGGAGATGCCCGGCAGTGCCCACGAGGGAGAGATCCGGTTGGAAGACGTGGAGACATCAACTGGAGCCCAATCCTGCAGGTGGTGGTCTGTATTGGCAGGAAAACTTGTTTTTTGTTTAAATGTGGTTGTGATTTGGGCAAAAGTGGCTCTGGAAGAAGCTGGCTGTGCTGGGGAGCAGTGTGGATCTGCAGGACGTGGGGCTGCTCCCCTGCCTCCTGGGGAGTCACAGCCAAGGACATGAGATGGTGAGCGGGTCCTTTATGGGCTTCTTGCAAGTCCTATTGTTTCAATAAAAGCGAGAGGAAAAATGAGAATTCATTTGATTTTAATAATAAAATACCTCCAAGGAGCTGAAGCAGAAGAAACTGTTAGCAAGAGGAATAGCTGGAGATTAAAAACAAATCGTCTCTCGCACGCATCCAGGCGCCTTCTCCTCACGTAACACGGGAACGCTAAATTGAAAATGAGCCTCTACAAGTTGTCAGGAAAAGGGAAAAAAAAAAAAAAAAAAAAGAGGATGAGTCAGCTCTAATCCCGCCTATCTGAAGCGAGGGGAAGCCTGCCTGGTGCTCGTGCCGGATTTTTGCCGGGGAGATAACGCAGCAGGCTGGTGACAGCCCGTAAGAAACCCTGCGAGCGGCCCGAAAATTGCTGGTGGGTACCTGAACGAGGGAATTGTAGGCTGAGTTGCAACAATTTCCCTAAAGCCGTGCGTATTAGCATACAAATACCGAGGAAGCCCCATCTCTGAATTTTTATCTGCTTCGGAGAGCCAAAGGGGCGCGTTAGCGACGTGCCATCCATTCGAAGGAATTGTCAGCGCTGTGTCTGTGCTTCCACGTTGCCTTTCCTCCAAGAGTTTTTTTATAATCCTGACCTTATTCTGTAGTTTTCTTCAAAAATTTTGAGGCAATTCCATTTGCTGGAGGAAAAACCGAGGTGTGGAGCGATTCTGGGAAGCTTCCAGAGGTGGAGATGAGCGCCTTGGGCCTGTGATTTACCGACGCTCTGATGAGTCGGTTCTGCTGTTCGTGCGTGTTGCTGTCGGGTTTCTTTTTCCCCGGGTAAACCACATCAGCTGAAATGCAAGGTAGTGGCCAAAGCTTCCTGTTGATCTCCGCTGTGCTATCACTGCATCCGCTCGGTTTCCTCTGCTGCTCTGCCCATCGCTGCCTGCGCAGGGGAGATACGACAGAGCAGCCCCACGCCCGCTTGAGGAGTAATTCTGTAAATTAAGGGATTTTGGGGTGTTGGGGGAAATATTTTAGGTAGCAGATGTCTCCTGAGCCCAGGAAATGCAAGGGAAAGTCTGCCGTGTGAGAGGGGGCAGTGACTGGGAGCCCAGCACTTCTGCCTCGTGTTCGGCTGGGTTTTAAAATTCCCTTTTAGGAGATTCCCTTTTAGTAGCTGTGGCCGATGACTTCAACATTTTGCCTCCGTTTCCATCTTTAAGCAGTTCCTGCACCTAGGGAGGTGGTTGGGAGGCTCAGTGACTGGTTTCCCAGCCCTCTGAAGAAGGCGAGTGGGGTATAACAGCTCCGTGGCTATTAATGCTACGGCTTAATAGAAGAATTTTTTTTACAGCTGAGTTTAGATAATGCCAGGAGAGAGCCCCAGAAGGCTGAAACGGGCATCACTTCGCTGCTCTCACCTCACCTGCTCCATCCAGGTGATGCCAGGGGTTGTCTGCCCCCGATACCTGGCTCCTGGGCTGCAGCAGGAGCCCTTCCTCTCTTTGCTCCTGGTACACGTCCTCCCCTGGCCCCCTGCCACGGCGTCCGCCAAGTTGAAATCTGGCTCTGGGCTTTTGGCTCCCTTCCTTCTCCGTGTTTTCAATTTTGTTGGCTTTAAGAGATCCCGGTGGCATCTCTTTATGATGCGCTGTGTTCAGCTTCTTCTATTGCTTCCAGTACAGGAACGCTCCTGAAGTTCAACCTATTTTTTTAATTAAAAAAAAAAAAAAAAAGACAAAATGTAGTATTGTTCTGTTACGCTAGGAAAAAGGATTTTTCTTACCCTTGAGCTGGACTCGATGGTCCTTCTGGGTCCCTTCCAACCCGGAATATTTTATGATTCTGTGGTCTTTAAATTGGAATGAATTTAAACCCCCCCCCCCAGGGGTTTTGGTGGAACATTGCTGTAGCTGGAGGATCAAATCACTGTTTTTTCTTGCTCTCCTGGGAGCTGGGATTGGCATTGATTAAACACACGCGTTGCCACCTGTTGGACGATCTCAGAGTTCCTGATGAGCTCCTTGAGTGCCTTGGTCCACGGTCCTGAAAATTCAGCTGCCCAGTGCTCACCAGCGTGCATCAGGTGGGCAAATTGAGCTGTGGGAGCCATCTGGGTTAAAAGAAGATGCTCAATGAAAGAGCTTTTGCCACATTCCTTTGACTTCAGGACCATCTCCTCCTTTGCATGAGAATAGAAATTAATTTCATTTCAAGCTCTGGAAACCTGACGACATGCTGAATAGATAAAATTGGTTCTATAAATAGGCTGCAGCATTCCTTTGTACAACGAAACAGTTTGTTTTCATTTAAACCATGCATTCAGCACATTTAGCTTAATTTTATTTAACTACAAATTTTACATGCCGTCTTCCTACACCCTAATTGTGTTTTTTTTTTATTTGCGACATAAATCCTAAGTGCAATTAAAAAGTCGGGTTAGTCATTAAGAAACTTCATTCCCCATTTTTAAGAAACTTCATTTCCCATTTTTAACATAAAACGTGTGAACCTGCAGAGTTTATTAATTTATACAAATGCCCAGCTGAGAAAGTAGGACAGCTCTCCAGTTAGCCAAGGGCCTGATTTACGGAGCAATGGCCCTTTGTTGTTCTTTTCCAGCAAAAGGCAGAAAAAAGAAAAAAAAAGACTAAAAATACAAAGCAAGACAGTTTAAATCAATCGCTTAAAACTGAACTATTTTCTGTGTTTTGCATCATAGGAGTCACCATCTTTTGGTATGTTTGGTACTTGTCAGCCTACATTTTACATAGCTGCTCTTACTTCACAGCATTAATGCTGCTGTCAGCGTAAATGCTGTTTAGTCAGAAAAGAAAGGTTAAAACCACGAGTGACGTTTTACACCACTACAGTCTTTAAACCTCTTTTGTCCAGATTGAGTCATAATCTGCGATATTAATACAAACTGTCCAGATTGGACCTTGATGTAATGAAGTAATGATGTAATGAAGTGAAATGGGTGGTGATGGTGTAGTACCAGTAAGCAGGGTCTGCAATTACTTTCACATCTCTATCAGCATCCCAGTATATACTTATTTTCATGGTCCTTTTTACCAGAAACCATCAGAATATCTCTCCAGGGGGTTGATGGCAACATTTGCAGTCCCAGCAGAGGGTTTGACCACAGAGATGAGGGGTGACTGAGCTCCATGGGTGCACCTTCTGCCTCATAGGGGTGCTGGGGCACAACTGGGGGCTGCTGGTGCACAACTGGTGGCTACTGGGGCACAACTGGTGATTGCTGGGAAGCAGCTGGGGGCTAAGGGGGCAAAACTGGAGGCTACTGGGGCATGATTGGGGGCTACTGGGGCTTAGCTGGTGACTATACTGGGGTACAATGGGTAGCTGCTGGGGCATGATTGGGGGCTGCTGGTGCACAACTGGTGGCTACTGGGGGCACAGCTGGAAGTTTTTGGGGCACAACTGGTGACTACTGGGGTACAATGGGTGGCTGCTGAGGCATGATGGTGGCTCCTGGTGCACAGCTGGTGGCTACTTGGGTACAATGGGGGGCTACTGGGGCACAACTTGGGGCTTGTGAGGTACAATGGGGGGCTACTGGGACACAGCTGGTGGCTATACTGGCATACAATGGGTAGCTGCTGGGGCATGATTGGGGCTACTGGGGCACAACTGGTGACCACTGGGGTACAATGGGTAGCTGCTGATGCAAAACTGGGGGCTGCTGAGGCATGATTGGTGGCTACTGGGGCACAGTTGGGGGTTACCAGAGCAGAACTGGGAGCTGCTGGGGCACAACTGGTGGCTGCTGGGGCGCAACAGGTGGCTACTGGGGCAAAACTGGAGGCTGCTGGAGAACGATTGGGGGCTGCTGGGCAATGTTTGGGGACTGCTGGCACACAACTGGTGGCTACTGGAGTACAATGGGTAGCTGCTGGGGCACAACTGGTGGCTACTGGGCAACAGTGGCTGGCTAGTTAGGTACGATAGGTGGCTACTGGGGCACAAATGTGGGTTTCCAGGGCACAACTGGGGTAACTGGGGTTTAACTGGGACCGAGCCAGTCACTGACAGGACCCGGCTCGCTGACAGGACCCCGTCCCCTCACGGCGTCCCACCTTTAGGCGGGAAAAGCGGGAGTGCGCAGCGCGCATGCGCAGCGGCCGGCGCCCACCTCGGGGCAGGAGGGGGAGGCGCCGCCCCGCCCCCCTCCACCATTTAAAGGGCCAGCGCTCCGCCTCGGCCGGCCGCCCCGCTCGGCGCCGGCAGCGGGCGGCTGTGGAGCAAGCGGGAGCCCCCCGGCCTCGGGCACTTCGCCTCGTGACGGAGCAGAGCGGGGACGCTTCGGCAATTCTCGGTAGTTTCCGGAGGGGCTCCCCCCTCCCTTTTCCTTCGCGTTCCTCGCTCTCCTAGAGCCCTTCGGCAAGTTCCGTCAGCGCTTCGGCTCTTTCCGCCCGCCCTTCGGCTCCGCTCGTGAAGTTCCGCCGCCGCTTCGGCAACTTCCGCCGGTCCGGTTCGGAAATGGCCGAAGACGTGAGGGAGCCGGCGGTGTAAAGGGGGAGAAGCCCGGCCGGCTGCTCGGAACGAACCAACTGCGCGCCGGCGGCGGGGGGGGGCCGGGGGGAGAGCAGGGCAGGGCAAAGCTGGGGTAAAGCGAGGCAGGGGCCGCGGCTCCCCCCCCACCCCCGCCGGTCCTGAGGTTCCGCCGGGAGGGCGCCGAGAGGTAGGCTGGACCGTACCACGGACCGGGAGGCGGGGGGGTGCCGAGCCCCCCCCCCCCCATGGCGGGGCAGGGGGTGTGAGGGGAGTGGTACAGTCCTGGGGCACGGTCCCTCAGGGCTTTATTTTTTTGGGGGGGGGGGGGGGGGGGGGTATCCTTGTGGTGTTTTTTTAATTATTTCTACATTTTATTTCTCCAGCTGTGCTCCCCTAAAACGTAGGGGTCTCTCCCTAATAAAATTTCCCCTCAGATAGTGGAATTAAACAAAATTAGTGGAATTAAACTGTGTTTATGCCTTATCGCTGCCTGCCACCCAGTTGTGCTGGTCCCTGAGGAAACAGTTTTGTCTGAAATGGTTAAATTGGTATTAAAGGTTTATTAAAACACTGTGTCCTTCAGAGGGGTGCTGCCCCGCTGCCACCCTGTCAAAATTCGGGCTCCTGTTGCTTCTGCCCTCTGGTAGCTCGTGTGGCCTCATCGCCTCGTTTGGCTTTAAAATCGCTGCTTTCTGTGCTGTGAGGCTTATTTAATCTGTAAAAACAGAGATTAAATAAGTCTGTTTCCCGAAGTGGGTGTCACATGCAGGCGGCTCTCTGTTTTCGGGGGGGGAGAAATCTGCGTGTGCGGGGTGCCAGCGCCTATCACAGGCATCGCAGGCGTGTTTTGATCGGCGTTTGTCATGTATCTGAGGTAAAGTGTCACATGGAACGTGTTTTGTGCCTTGTCACGCCTCATCAAGTGATGAATAATCCTAAATCCTCCTTCTATCAGTCACAAATGGACTGCAGGCTGGTTACGTGGTGGTGGGAAACGTGTTTTCCCCTCACAAATCCCCTACCCTCACGTGCCACTGAAGGCTCCTGGTGTTACGTGTGGCGCTACCCACGTTTGGTTACGACTTTGTGATATCTTTTATTTTCAGCTTTTTCTTTCCAGAAATCAGACTTTACATGGGTTCAGTGTTAAGAGATCCCGGAGCAGGGCTAATTGCCTTCATCTGAGCCCGGTACGGCCAAATTCCTCTGGCAGCTCAGCCGTGGCACGGACAGCCCCCAAACTCCTCACAGCTTTTTTTTGCAAAAGGGAAGGGCCAAAATAGTTTCCTGAAGTTCCCTGATTTTGCAAGCGGGGACTGTTAGCTCTCGTGTTTGTTTGCACGTGAGGACGGCTTTTGGCAGTTGTCAAATCGGAGCAAAAGCAGCAGAAACAGAACAGAAGAAAAACATGGTTATTCAACCGCTGTCGTTTAGGCTGTTTCTCAACAATAAACTGCAAAATTGGAAGGCTGTTTAAGTGCTGCTGAGGTGGGATGGGAAGGATTGTCTTCCTTGTGGATCTCTGGGACTGTTCAGACAAGGATTTAAATGGTGCTGGTGCCTTCCCAGGGCTTGCTTGCGCACAGGGAGCCAGACACCATCTTGAGTCTGTTTTCCATGACTACTAAGTTTTGAAATCCCATCATAATGTTAAATTGTTTAGAGTTTGTCTCATCTGGCTGTGTATTTGTGCTTTTTTCCCCCCTCTCACACCCTGTGCTGCCTGCTGTTTGACTGCTGTCCCCCATCCCAGCTGCCTTGCTTGGTTTCCTTCTCCTTCCCACAATCGTTTCACTGGGCTTTAACCCAGGTTGTTTTTTTTTCCTCTTACTTCAACGGATTAATTCTAACCCAGATTGGGATCCTGATGTCCTAACCACCTAGCAAGCAAAATACGTGCAGTTTTTATGTTTCCTTGAGAAAAACACAATTATGCATGCTTAAGGATATGACAATTTAGGGCAGGTGGGCATCTCCCTGCTAGCATGCAGGGGTAGCATTCAGGTGGGATTTGGGGGATGAAGCCAGGATGTCCAGCTGGCTCCTACAACCCATGCTGATGCTGAGGCTGGCCTGAGTATGCCTGCAGAGCTGTGCTTGCAATTTAGATGTATCCTCAAAAGCGAAGCCCACAGTTTTTTCTCCTTGGAGAAGACTTTAAAGTCCTGTTTACTGGTGATTGGTGTGGTTGGGTCGGCTTCTGCAGCCTAGATGTCTGATCCTCGGATGCAAATCAAGTGGATGTCGGTGGATGTTGCCTGAGAAGAGGTGCAAAGGCAGTTTGAGGTTTTGGGGCTTGGTAGGAAGGACGAGCACAGGAGAATACAAAGCTCAGTGGCTTACAGCTCATTGATTCCCGTGTTGCCTGGGTGTAGGGAGCCTTGAGTGCTGGCCGACCAGGTAAATTGATGCCAGTACACAGCAGCTGCAGTCCCAGTTTTGACGAGCAAATTGAACTCCCATTTTTTTCTTAAATCATCACTATTAGTTAATTGCTGCCCATTACCAGCAAGAGCAGTTTTAGAGGTCTGACTAATCTGTCACAAACGGTTTTTGAAAGGACATTTTGTAGCTTGACTTGCTGGACAATCCCTACAAGATCATTGTAACTATAAAGTTCCGATATCTTTCTATTTATTTATTTATTTACTTATTTATAGATAAAGTGCGTAGGTGTGCTGTGCTCCCTCTTCTGGCATTTGCCCCCCCGCCTCGTGGTGACTGGCTCTTGGTTTCTTAAGGCTACGTTGATCTGTGCAGTGAAACTGTGAAATGACCTTTCTCTTGTTGATGAAATCGATTGAAATACACAGATTTGAGACTCATAAATCAAGAAAATTAAAGTTTTTTTGCCCCTTTGGGGGAGGGAACCCTAGGACTCCCACTGGGGACTACAGATTATCTGTTGGTTTGGTGTAAAAGTTCCCTGGGAAACTTGTAAAGTGCTTTTAATTTGTCTCAGGACTTCTGCCCAGCCTACCAGTTTCTTTAAAGGTTGCGTGGAGTCGGGTGTGGATGTTTTTTTTTCTGTATTCCCTGCTCTTCCTTCCTCTTCCGTGAGTTTTGACGCATTCAGAAGCTGGCTGTCATTCTTCTACAGATGCAAACGCCAGCAGAACACGGGATTAACCCGTGAACGTGGGAAACCCTCTTAGGTTTCTTCCGACAGAAAAAGCTAAATAACACTTCCTGCTGTATGGGTAACTCTTCCTTTTCCTTCTGCAGAGTTTCCAGCTGGTTAGCCTTGTTCCATGAAGTGATTCAAAACAATTCCAGGTATTTTCCTGGCAGCGCAGGTAGCCCGCGGATTGATCCCGCTCTTGGTAAGGGTGCTGCTGTGCTCATGAGCTCGTTCTGCCACCCGGCTCTGCAGGCTGAGCTTCGTGCCAGCCCCTTGGTGCTGCACAAAGGGATTGTGGAGCTACGTGTGTCGTCTCTGAACTCCTTTGAAAGTGAATTCGATTTATTTGAACGCTGAAATGTCAGTGAGCAGGGAATAAGTTGTTCCATGCATCTGTTGCCTTCCTTAGGGGATGTTTTATGACAGGTCGAGCACTTTCGAAGTCCAGGCAAATAGATAATGGGTTTGTCTGGCAACTTGGTGTGGAAATGGGGTCCTTTGCTTCTATTAAGGCAATTAAAACCATCAGCACCCTCCACTACGTACGTGATCCTATCAGCACGTCTCGGTTCTCCGCTGTGAAGGTGTGCTTGGCTTTTCCCTGTCCTCGAGTGCCTCGGGATGAAATCTGCACGCGTCTTTTTGGCTTTTCTATTCCGGGCAGGAGGAAATCACATCCCAGCTCTGCTCCGTGGGCACGCGGTGGGATCGTGTTGGCGGCGAGCGGAGCGTGCGCGGCGCGGGGCTGCTGCCTGGGCAAGGTTGGCATGGGGAGCGCTGGAGCTTGTGATGAGAGGAGCTGCCAAGCGAGCGGGAGAGCCGAGAGCAGAGCCGAAATTCGCAGAGCAGTGGCGTGAGCTGCTCCCTGCATTTCTCTGAAGGGCTCGGGGAAGTCTAAGCAGAGCTGGCTCGAGCTCAGTAGGGAAACTTGCAAGGTTCTGCACGTCAAGAGGCCGAAATCCTGTGGTATCAGCCAAGTAATAACATCAAAGCCACGATGTGTAAGCAGCAGGTGGGCAGGAGACAGGGCAATGTAATCCTTTTCTTCCTCATTTAGAGGGAAGCTGCCGGCCGGAGATAACATGAAGGACGGGTGCCCACCGCCTCCCAGAAATGCGCCGAGCATCTAATAACGTAAGGCAGCCAACAGCTAACACCGTCCTCAGATTATTTGTAAAGATAGCAGTCCCACAGCAGATGGTTTAAAAAAAAAACAGCACAAAGCTTTTAAAAAAAACAAACCCAAACCAACCATGCGTTGTTTTGGTAAGATATTCCTTTCCTTGGGCGTCTCTCCTGGGAAGAGCTCGCTAAATGAATCCGCCGCACCTTGATTTTCATGTGGGGCGTGAGGAGGAGCCAGCGATGGGCAAAGCAGCCCGGAGATGGCTCTGTTGGGAGGCTGCCACTAATTACCGTGGCGTCTGACAATTAGCTGGTGTTCAGCGAGTTCTCCAACGAAAACAAGGATGCGGAGGAGGAGCTGTCCTTGCGATGGTCTTGAGAGGAAGAATTGAAGCTCCACGCGGTGGATTTTTTGCTGCTCTTACAAGGAGTGGGACACGGCGCCATGCTGGTGGAGCAGCTGGGATTTAAGGCACCCCAGGAGCTTGGCTATTTATTTTTTTTCCACCTCCTGCCCATGCAACAGGTCCCTGCTTCGTGGAAAACCTCCGAATCGGTACCCTCTGCCACGTGGTGTTGATGTGAATCTCCGAGCTGTTAACAAAACCCAAGATTTAATGCTAATAGGGATAAAAAGGTTGCAGACTCCTGCCTTTGCTTCCTCACACTTGCCCCCAGGGTCTGCCGGCTTTGTTTTTGCTCCGTGGCAGTGATGAATAAATAGCACCAGGGCTCCTGCAAGCGTCTCAGGGGTGCAGTTAGTTAGGAGCTGGAGCTGGCAGGTATCTCAGGGCCCAGGCTGCTCTCCCTCCCCAAATACCTTTTAAAATTATGAGGGCGATCTTGATTAGCAAGGCTGAGCCACGCAATTAACTTCTTCCTTGACGAAGGAGCTGTCAGGGAAATGTTTTTACATCGTTTGTGTTCCTGAGCTCGCTTTTGGGGTGGAGTTACTCCTGCAGCAAGGCCCAGAGCATCTTTGGGAGCCGTTTCCTAATCCAAACTGCTCCTGTTCTTTCTCTGTTTGCTTTTTCCTTCCCCTTTTAGGCCCGGGGGGAGGTTGCTGGGCACCCTTCCCTGCCTTTTCTCTCCATCGGCTTGCTGTCTCCATTACCCTGCTGCAGGATATTCCTGTCTCCAGCCTAACCTGGCTCTCTGAAGACCTGAGATGCGAGCGCTGGTGGTTCCAGAGGAGGAGACCACTCATTTGGGAGGATTTCTGTATTTTTGACGTCTGATGTGCTGAGTTTTGCTGCCTCGAGGCTGTGCGGGATGGCTGCCTGGTAGGAACCAGCCTGTTTCTGTTTCCCAAAAGCCCAAAGAAGAGGCCAGACCCAGTACAACTCCAACTTCTGCTCTTCTGTGAGGAGAAGTGAAATGAATGAGCTGTTATTTCCCCTACATGGCAAGGAATGTTTTCATTCTGGCCCCGGTTTCACAGCAGATGAGCTGCCTGATGAAGAAAGAGAGGGAGAAGAAGAGGAAAGGAGCCGTGCTGCAGCCTCCTCGCTTCCAAACACGGCTTTGGTGGTTCCCTGCTGCCCGTGCACTTATTGAACCGCCTGCCTGATCCCTGATCTTGTTCCTTGATGCACAGAATAACCAGAGCTCTGAAGATGCTCCAAGAGACTGGAAAAAAAAAAAAAAAAAGAGGCACGTGTTGCTTCCAGGATTGCATTTCACTAATTGTTTGCAGTGACCTTTTGGAGTCTCAGAGTGGAAATTTGTTTGCTTCACTGTCTCCTAGAGCAGCTCCTGGCTCTCTGCGTATAGGACAGAATGGAGTTTTTTTGTTATTTGTTTCTTTTTTAATCACGTTCTGACAGCAAAGCCCCTTCTTCCCTGTTCATGGCAGCTCTGGCTATTTCAAAGAGCAAGCTGTCTTCAACAGCACTTCTGCAGATGGCGTTTTCTGAAACTTTTTTTTTTTCTCATGGGGATGTTTTTCTTGGAGCCCAAATTGCTTGTTCATTATTCTAAATATTGCTTTTTAACTTTTTTTTTTCAACCTACTCATTCTTGAACGTCTAAAGCCGGGATGATGAAAGGGCTCTGGGTTTTTGTCACTGTTTTTTGCACACTGCTGGCCTTAACTTTGGCAAAAGTGGGCTTTTCATCCTCAAATCTGCCTAGATAGACCTGGAAGTGCTCTGAATTTCCTGCTAAACTCCGGATAAAAGCCTAACACTGTTGGAACTTGCAGTTTATGTGTGAGCTTGCGTGCTTGCAGGGCTCCTGAGAAGGGTTTGCTGCACCCCCTTCGTTTTGTTGAGCCTCTTAGGAATAAATGATGCTCCTCAAGCTGTGAACACGAGAACAGTTTAGCTCAGGGGAAAAAAAAAAATAATCCCCTGCAAACAGACAATGCCCCAGCTCTGCGTTTAAATAGCAGCTAATTTGGCATGGGGTGAGCTGGGCTAAAGCCATCAGGGGGTTAAATCTGTCGGGCTTTTAATTCCCAGATTAGAATCTGGGAATTTAGTGGTAGGTGTTTGTCCTCCCTGCTGCTTTTGGGTCTCCTTTCCCTGTTTTATTACCAGTCTGTTTGTTTTCTTGGTGTCTGGCCTCTCCTCTCCCGCAATTAAGAACTAACTGAGGAACATCTCCTGTTCACACATAGTTTATATTTAATTTTATTCTTCCTGTGCACCCTTCTCTGCTGGTGGCAGCCCTGACCCGAGCAGTTCTTCGGGTCCTCTCCATCAGGAGGAGACTTCTGTGGCTGCTTGTTGAAGACGGAAGCTTCATCAACACTTTTTTTCCTCCCGTCTCCCTGTGATGCTCTGCTCGCTGGGACTTTTCAACGCCGACACAATCAGGGGTCGCCCTATTTCTTCGCTCTGTCATCAACCAACGTGACATTTTGGGTGGCTGCAGCAGTTTTTATTCCTCGTGCCTGTGCTGGCGCAGAACTCGGAGTCACGATGATGCTGAGTGTGGTCTGGGGATGTTTCTCTGGCAAGCAATCACTCGGGGAGAGATCACATCTGCGGAGAGCCCTTGCTGGCTCACAGCATCGATACCTGCTGGGCTGTGCTCGTTTTAAGCAACTGGAGTTTTGGAAGCTTGTAAAAACTGCAGAAAGGGATGCGAAGCTGAGCCTGGCCTGCAATTGATGGCTTCTTACTGATTTTTTCCCCATGGTTTCTGTCAAAAACCAAGAGTAAGAGGAGCAGGAGAGTTCAGTTTGTGGTGTAGTTGTGCCTGATGTGTTTTTAATTTTTATTTGTCATCCTCGCAGACTCGGCTTCCTCCTGTTTCCATCACCTTCCCCCTCTTTGGCCTTATTTTCATAGATTTCCTCTTTCTCTGAATTTTTCCAGTTCTCTGCCAGCTGTGGAGCACCAGAGAAAGCAGCAGAAGGTCCTGCCCTTCCCTCACCCCTCTTTTGACAAGAGATACCCCATTAAAAGAGCTCTGTGGTTACCTAGGGGCCAGCATTTCTTCCCCAGACCCCAAGCAGCGTGGTCCTGCTGCCTCACCCTTTGCTGCATCTCCTCTTGTGGGCACGATGCGCTGAATTTAATAAAAACAAATAAATTGTGGTCCTTGGAAAGTCAAATAGTGACGGGCTTGGGTGAAATTCGTGGCTTGCACGTGGGTGCAGGCAGCTTCGTTGTGGTTGGGTGGTAGGGAAATGGAGATGCTGCCTTGAACCCTTCTCAAGGGGAAGGAAGAGGAGCCCAAGGCTCCTGGTGGCAGTAAGGAAAGCGGGAGGTGGTTAGAAAACGTGTTATTTGAGGATCTGATTAAAAACTCTGACTAACGAATGAGGTCATGAGACAAAATCGGGGAGAAGCTGTTAATTGTGCATCATTAAGGATGTCTTGAAACGATCTCTCGTGCTCTGGTCCGCTGCCATGCCCCTGGGATGATCTCAATCTGTTGGAAGTGAGAGCCGAAAATAAAAAAGAGGCTGGCTGGGGTTTCTGCAGAGATCAGCAGCACGGCGCAGGGATCTGCTGGCGTCGTTTCTTCTGTGGCAGCTTCATTCTCCTGTCCTGCACGGGCAGCTCCAGGCGTTTTGGGATAACTCAGCTTCGGCCCTTGGCTTTTTTTTTGTGTTTGGAGCCTCCGTGGGTCAGCACGTAACTGTCATGCTGAAATTGAATGCGATTAATTCTCTATTTAACTCAGGGAGGTCGTGGCGTTAGGTTAGGAAATGTTTTGATAACCTTGAAGGTGTCGTAAGCTGGAGGAGAGAGGCTTTGTGGTCTCTCTCTCCTAGCTGTGGGGTGCACCAGGTTGGGAAGCGATCGGATCGAGAGCGACCAAATAAAAAAGCCGAGCTGTACCCGTGGTTTGCTGTGTGCTACACTGTGTTTTTACAGGGACAAGGGAGAGCAGAGATCACGGGAGAGTGAGGAGCTCCTGCAGGCACACCCTGACATCTTGGTTTGAAGAACTAAGAGCTAATGAACTCATGGTATTAATCTTTCTTTATTTTTTTTAAGCGGTTAGGGTGAGGCCAGCATTGGAACAGGAGACAAAAGGAGCCTTCTTCCTCCTCAGAAGAAGGAAGGAGTGATGTGATCTCTGGATTTGACTCCCCCATTTGGCAGCAGGTCAGGGGTTGCAGCACATCTCTGGAGATTTAGGGGCGAGGCATGGTTTGGTGGTGCAAATATCCGTGAAGAAAGCTGAAGGGCTTTTCCCCAACCCCCTAACCCTGGAGAAGCCAGCCAGTTGGTGCAGGTAGGATGGGGAGAAGTCTTGGTACCAAGGGGGATTTATCCCAAAACCCCAAAGCTTTTCCCAGTGATTTTTGTCTCCCTGGGCAGATGTGCGTTGCTGGAGGAAATGGCGCTGAGCACGGCCGCAGAGCTTTTTGTTTTTTTTTTGTTTTAACTCCCTAACTTGAGCCTGGAGCACACAAAGCAAACCCTCCAAGCCCGTGAAGGGGGTTTTGTGGAGGAATAAAGCTTCTTGTCAGCCGCGGTGTTCAGACCCTTGGGAAACCGTGACCATTGTCTGGGCTATTATTGCTTCAGAAAAGCTTGGCGTTTCCTCATTCAGGGTCTTGCAAATCTGCTCCTGTGCTCTTAAAAATAACCCAGCGTGAGCCTGCGATCGGGAGCATTCAGAAGAAATTCTTCAGCCCTTTAAAACTGAAGGGAGGGGAGCAAAGCCCTCCTCGAAGTGCTTTTACTTGCTGCCAAAGAGGGACTGTGGCTACCCGGAGGAGGCGCGGTGGGGCTCGGCTCCCCTCTGATGAGGGTTTTTGGCCCCCAGCAGGTTTGGGGTGCAGCCGTGGCCTTTTGGGGAGCACCCCCAGGCAGGTGGGTGCGTGGTTGCTTGCTACTGGCAGCTGCATTTTGCTTTCTGGGGCTGTTTTGGGAAGGGTGACCTGTGCTGACCGAAATCCAGGCAGGGCAGTGCTCGGGGTGCTGCTCCTGCAGCCTCCCTGCTGGTTTTTTGGGGTGCTGCAGGATCTTTTGGGTGGCTGGCGGGGACAGAAACAGAGCCAGCAGACATCACACAGAGGGATTTTGGGAACCAGGAGGAGCAGGATGGGTGCTGCAGGCAGGGGCACGGTGAGCTGGGGGCTCTGCTTTTCATGCTGTGAGGTTATATCCCTGCACGGAAACCCTTGGACCGTTTTGCCAACCCATTTTTTAGTCCCATTTCATCAAGCGGTGCAGGCTACGCTGCGAAAACATTCGGGACAGCAGCTGCTGCCCACGCAGGGCACCGAAATGTGTGTTTAGTGGTCGAGCAGCATGCTTGCTCGGGGCGTGCCGCCTCGTTTCGCTCCGTGCCAGTGTCCGCGCGCAGCCTTAGCCGTGGTTTATCGGCGGGGAGGTATCGCTGAGGGTAGCAATTTGTGCTTCCTGCAAGCCAGAGGACAGGAATTACCGTTTGCAGGAGGTTTGGAAGGAAGCTGCCTTGTGGAGCTGCAGGTTGCTGGTGGGACGGAGGCTTCAGAGCTTGCTCCTCTCTTTAGTTCGTATCCGTGTGATTAATGAGATCCGTACGGTAAGAATACAATCGTTTTTCTCCATTTTATTATTTTTTTTTGCCACTGGTGTCTAAATATATCTAAGAAAAATGCAGACCGAGGCTCTTTAATGAGGCAAGAAGTCGTTCCTGCTTCCCTTCTGAGGACAAAACCGCCTCACCCACTGGCTTGCTCTTTGTGCGGACTTCTTGCTTTGCATCCCCACGCATCCATCATAGCCTGAAGGCTGCCACAAAAGGCGGTGGGAAAAGATCAAACGGGCTGTTTTGGGGTGCTTAAACCTGAACTCTTGTAAGGGAAACCCTCAGCTTTGGTGGGGCAGGCTGTGGGGTTGTGGTGATGGAAACTGGGGAGAGAAAATGAGTGCTGAGTAAGTTTAGATGTTACAGAACTTATATTGAAGAACAGGAGCTGCTGGGAAGCACTTCAGAAGTGAAAATAGTTCCAGATTTGTTCCCCCCCTTTGCCAGATTGCAGAATTAGGTGATTTTGGGGGAGCTTCCACCACCTGGAGGACAATCCGTGTCGCCAGCATCTTGCCCCTTGTGCAGGGAGGATGTAGCACGGCAGGAGGACAGGTATGTGGGGTCTGGTTTCGATCCTTTCGTCACAGGAGGAACCAGCTCTGGTTTTCAGGCAGGTTGCTGCAGCAGCGTGCTGTGGTTGTGGTTTGTCGGACTGCGAAATCAGATTACACTCGCACGTGGTGGCTGTGTGTGAAATCCCAGGCAGCTGAGAGCTACGGTCACCGTGGGGCTGCACGATGTGGGTTTTGGGGCTGCGGGGGCCTTTTCCTGAGATGTTGTGCCTCGATGTGGGTCTGTGTCCCACTGCTGAGAATCACAGAGCCTGTGGGGTTTGGAAGGGACCTGCAGAGACCATCGGGTCCAACCCCCTGCCAAAGCAGTTCCCTAAAGCAGGCTGCCCAGGTAGGTGCCCAGATGGGCTTTAAATAGCTCCAGAGACCCCACAACCTCCCTGGGCAGCCTGTCCCAGTGCTCCGGCACCCTGACCATGAAGAAGTTCTTTCACATCTTGGTGCGGAACTGCTTGGGCTCCATTTTGTGGCCCTTGCCCCTTGTCCTGTCCCCACAAACACTGAAAAGAGGTTGGCCAAATACTTCTGCCTCCCACACTTCAGGTATTTATAAATATTGCTGAGATCCCCTCTCAGTCTCCTCTTCTCCAGGCTGAGCAGCCCCAGGTCTCTTCATTTCCTCCTAAGGAAGATGCTCCAGGCCCTTTGCGTGGCCGTGCTCAGGCGCTCGCTGCACCAGGGCTTGGAGGAAGAGGAGGGAGCCTTAGTGAGTTGTGTTCAAGGCTTGAAAGCCAGCATTTTATCTCAATCCATACAACAACAGCTCCGTGAGTAACTGTTTAACCCTGATGTCAGCTGTGGGAGGAGTCCACTGAGTCCCCAGAAATGAAAGAGTTTCTGGGGAAGGTAAGCAGGGCTGTGCTGTTGTAATGCCCTCCTCTGATGGGCAGTCAGCCCCTCGTAATCAGATTTAGCCAGGCCACGCGTGACAAGTGGTGCTTTAATTAGCTCTTCACCTGTTTAATGAGTGTGTGTACAGCCGTGTTAACGAGCTGCAGCCCTCTGAGGACGCCCCCCTCGGGGGTGGTGGTCCTGGTGCTGCTGGTGGCAGGCGGGGGCAGCCCCTCCGAGACCCACTCCTGCACGTTTCTGTGAGCTCGGCTCTCACATTTTTGGCCTCTGTTTTATTAATCCTCCGTGCATTCTGCTTATTAAGCAGCGCCGTTTCTAATCGGAGTTATTTTCGGGTCTGCCATTAGTGCCCCCTTCTCGTCAGCGCCGACAAAGCGCCTCGCGTGCTGTGTTCTCCAGGTGGGTGTCGTGATTCAAGGGTTCTTCAGAAAGGCTTTTGTGCTACGGGGATGGCTCTCCTTGTGCTGACAGCAGCTCTCTGCAGCTTGGTAAATAAATAAATAACAAATTCCCCTTGTATTAACACGGATGGGACAGAAGAGGAGAGCGCTCTTTGTTTTATAATATATTTACAGATATTATTGTGTAAATAATAGGGCTGCAAATGAGAACAGAGCTCTCCTTTCGTTTTCATCCACGTTCACCTTGAATTTTTATCCATGTTCAGGGTGAAAAAGCAGCACAGGATCAGCAGGCCTCCTGCCCAAGAGGAGGGCCGTTCTCCCAAACGCGTGTGCTCCGTCTCGAGTTGTAAATTTTTGGTATGGCCCAGAAAGCTCCGGGTTTTGCCATTTGATTGCAATTTGCATTTAGATTGGCTGCCCGAAGGGGAGTCGCCGGCGAGGCTGGCTCGAGCCTCGTGCAGATCCGCCTGCGAGTAGTGGCATTTACATAAAAACCATTAGCTCCGTTATTGATAAACATGAAAGGCATCCGTTTCATTTAATTTCCTGATGAGGACTCTTTAATCTAAGCACGCAAGAAGGCTGCAGCAGCGCTGTTCCTGCCCCTCAGCCCCTCCTGCTCACCCCTTGTTGCTTCTCGGGATGGTTTCCTTGGGGTTTTTGGGGCTGGGAGACGTGGAGTCCTCGCTTCCGATATCCAGAAGTAGCCAGTTGTCGTGCTGCACGGTAGGGAATTATTTAATGCCCCTCTTAAGAGGTGTCTCTTTAATTGAAGGGGGATTTAATGTGTCCCTGAAGCGCCATCGGTCTGCGTGCGGCGTGTGTTGACACATCTCGTGATGGGTTCTGCTTTCCTTTGCACCGTAACTCCATTCCGTAGGTAATTCCTTGCTTAATCAGAATGGGCTTCAGCACAAACCGAGTGGCTTCCCATGAAGGGGATAAGGTTAAAATTATAAACTTTAAACCTATTAAAGGACCTTCCTTGGTGCGTGCAGGTTACGGCCATCTGAGCCGCCAGGACAGTGCCTCAGGAAGGGAATTCCTGTCCTGGCGGCCACCGAGGAAGCCTTTGTAACATCCTGAGCCCGTGTAATGGTGACCGGTGTGCCTCAGGAGGAGGATTCACCATCCCTGTACTAACTGCTTTTGTGTAGCTGTTGGTGCTACTTTTATATCATTATCTTGCTTTACTCTTGGTTTGGATCAGCTCTGACCTTCTGAGAGCCTCTGGAGGCCACCAGTGCCACAGCTGACTTCAGGCATCGCAGCATCTCTTGGTTTAGGGCATTTCTGGTTTGGTTTAGGGCATTTCTGGTTTGGTGTAGGGCATTTCTCGTTTAGGACATGCTCCAACCTTTGCCAGCATTCTCATTTCTCAACCTTGGTGTTGAGGGTGTCTGTTCTGCTTCCTTTCCTTAGCAGGCTTCTTGAATTTGTCTTTTCGTCTCTACTTACAGCTTTTCTTCTTCTCTAATAGGATCCAGACAAATGAGCGGGGAGTCGGGCACGGAGGAGAGGCAGATTCTGCTTGATCACCCTTTGCAGTAAGTACCCTGACGTCTCGAGGATGAGATTTGCTGTGCTTAATATTGCCTTAAAACTGCCTTCACGGGGGAGCAGCACTAAATCTACATACTTCGACAACGCTTTCCTACAAATAGCAGCTCCCTTGGCTTTCCTCCTGTTCTGTTTCGAGGGAGGTGGAAGCTCCAGCTCTAGCTTCTTCTATCCGAAGGGGTAAATCTGCCCGCTTTAGTACGTGGTAAGGGTGGCAGGCGTTTTCTGAAAGCGAGGGAGAAAATCCGTATTTCATGGGGAATTTTTACACATTAAAATATCTCGCACGCATGCTAATGGGCGGTAATAACGAGCCGGTGCTTTATGAGGTGTCTACAAACATTGTTCAACTTGCTACTGCGAGGGACTCGAGCTAATAAATCCCGGTTAATTGGAACACGTCGACCCATCTGGTGCGTAGCCAGACTGAAACAGTTAACTGCAAGCCCCTGCAGGCTGTGGGGACACTGCTTTTGGGTACAAAATGCTGGCCCAGGCACAGCAGGTGAGTGTGGGAGCTGCTGTGATTGACCAAGAGGGCTGCACAATTAAATCCGCCGGAACAATCCTAGCAGGCGACTCCCCGAAGGATAACGTGGGATGATGAATTTTAAAAGCTGAAGGTGCTCGTTAACAAAAAGACAAGGAGGAAATCACACGCTTGGAAACCGGAGCGTGTCAGCAGCTTGGTTTCAGTAAGTCCTGGGAGCAGGGCAGTCAATTCTGGTTCCTCCTGTGCAGGAAAGGGAAAAAAGAGGCTTTCTAATTTGTGGCTGCTTAACTTTTCCACCTCACATGCGGTGGCATGCAAGATATCCTTGGTTCAGGTGTTCTCGTTGTTGATTCAGCTCGTTTTACTTCTGGATCCAGGGCACTCTTTCTGCCCTGCTGCTGGGATGTGCCAAACACTGCGTTCGGGGCTGAATACTGAAACTGAAAGTAGCAGAGAGGTCGTGTGAAGAGCAGAGGCTGCTGCTATCGATCAGGGGTGCCATCGCGCCGTGGTCTGCATCGACAGATCTAATCCCAGTGTGTGTCTAGAGTCAGATCTGCTGACTGCAGGAGCTAAAATAAGTCAATACCATCGAATTCTCCTTCTCCTTGCATAGCTTAAGAAGAAACACGGAAAGTTGCAGCCTGACAGCTGTGCAATGTGCAGCGGGCCCCAGGGCTGCGTGGGCTTCCCTGAGGGCATCATTTGGCCTGCAGAGCATCTATTACAGCTGGTGTCTTGTGTGGCAGGCTCAGCATTGACCTTCAGAACCTGGTGCACGTTTGTGGGCCTGATGGCTGGAAGAACAAACGTTGGAGACAAGGATTTGAGGTTTGGAGTTTGGGCTGAAGATTGTGATTAAAGCAAAAGACTGTGCATGTGAATTTAGGTCAGTAGGAGACAGCTGAGCGAAGGGATCTTCTTGGCAGAGGGATGGAACAGAAGAGTGATAGAAACAAGGTCTGCCTGTGATTGCTGTAGAACAAAATGGAAAAATAACCGGTTTCAAGAGTCTTAAAGCCATTTTATACAAGACTGTAGCACTAAGTAGCTAAATGGGCTGGGGTTGGAATATAAAAATGCTTTCAACCCCAGCTAAGTACTGGGGGCGGCTGCGTTGCTGATCTTCCAGAAGAAGCCGTAGACTTCTGCTGGCTTTATTAGAAACTCAAACCACAGCGAACAAACACCTGAGCCACGGGGAGGCCCGAGGTATGTCCTGTCCCCAGCAGTGGCTGGTGGAAGTGGTCTTTATCTCGTTAATTTATTTAGCTGCAGTTTGAATTGTTTGCGTGTTCGCCTCTTCCGTGCTGTTCTGGGTTCTGTAGGTCCCTGCTATGCCCCTTACCAGAGATCTCTTCCAGACAAAAGGACCCAAATCTAGTTGGACTGTCCTTGCAGGTGATGTTCCATGTCTCTGACCATCCTCACTTCTCTTCTGCCCCCTCTCCTCGTGGCACTGACTTCTGGTCCTGGTGCACATCTGGTTTTCCCCTCAAACCTTCTCCAAGTCCTACTCATTAGTACCTTGAAAGAGCCATTAGGTTTCTGAGCGCTCATCCTTTTGTTTCAGTTCGGTGTTTATCACCCTGGAAAAGAAGCCAGAAATCGTGTGTGTTCCACATAACGAGAAGCCATAGATTTTTTTTTTTCTTCTTCTTCAAAAAAGCAGGAGTTTGTGTCTAATCTAAAGGCTCTATCAGAAAAGCTATGAATAAACCTGATGCATTCCAGCACACTGAGTCACTGGGACAATGTAGTATTTAACAAAGAGTCCTGACAGACATTGTGTGGCTTTGTGCTCGAGCTGTCAGCCAGGATATGAGCTGTATCTTTGTATCCTGCAGCAGTTTCGGGAAACTAAATGGCTGCTCGTGTGCGCTGCGTCTTCCAGATGGGGACAAGAAACGCTCTGGATGTTAAAGCTTCTCCTTCTGCTCCGTTGGTTGAGAGGTAAAAACGATACCAGAAGAGTGAGTAGATACCAAAAGAGTGAGTAGTTCCTACTTAGATAAACATCAAATGGTGTCAACAAGCAGCTACTGATTTTGCAAGGGAGAGGCATGCCCCTCCATCCCCTGTGCTTTGCGCGAGTCTTCTTTATTTTGTCAGTCCCACACTCTAGTAGGACTAACAAGATAAATAGTAGGACTAACAAACTGCTAGGTTCTACTTTTCCCTTCCAAAAAGTAGAACTGAAACACAGCAAAATTCAAACTAATGCCTGGGGTTTTAGTCGCAGGTCTGCAGATTGCCACGGCGCGCCTGGGGCTGAGCCAGCTCTGTGGTTTTGTCTCTCCCTGCCCTGACTCACGGCCCTGGCTTTTGTGCTGCCCGAAGGTGAATCACAGCTCCCACAAGCGTGGTTAAAGCCTTGCCCTGTGGTCGGCCTGAGAAACCTGCTCCTCAGTTCAGCCAGGGAAACGTTTGGGTGGTTTTCTCCCTCAGCACGGAGCCAGAGCTCTGCGGACGATGGGAGTGGTGTTGCCCTGCCTTCTCCCAGCCCCACGGCTGTTCCTGCCATCGGGGATTTCTTCTTTCCCCTCAGCTGCCTTCCCCAACGCTCCTCTTCATATCTGCTTTTAAAACCAAGAAGCCCAAGCAGTTGTTCAGGCTTGTCTGTGCTCTGCTGGTGGCTTTTTTAAGAGAAGCCCTAGGGATCGGCTTCCCTCACCAGCCCCTTGTTTCATAGGGTTTACACCCACGCCGATTACCATTCGTAACCCTATTCGGGATATCCTGGGGATGAACTGCTGCCCTGAGGTTTTTCCATTCCTTCCTTGCCCTCTTTCTATATACGGCTCTTTCTCGGCCTTCTTTTTACATGTGCTCACACGAAGCTGCACTCAGCCGGCCTGCCAGCCCGCAGGCAACCTACACTAACAATTTCAGCTATAGTTTATCAAGATAGGAAATCGAGAGTGATTTTAATATGGTTGGGATCAGAACAGCCACGTTGGCTGCTTCTCCTGGTGGTTTTGATGCTCATTTTGGCTAGGGCAGGGTATAAATGCTCCAGACATCGGTCCCTCTCTGAACGAGGGATCAGCTCCTCCTGGGCAGCACTGGAACAGTTTATTTTTTCTCTTCTGGTGCAATGACTGAATAATATCCTGCTCTGCCCAGGGAAATCCCTTGTTTTGAAGAACCTCCATGGAGGAGAAGCTTCATCTGACTTGGAGCAAGGTTTGGGGACCTCACTGGGATGCAGCGATGCTCGGAAGGCGCTGTGCTCTCCGTGGGGAGCTCCGAGAAGCCAACCAGCACCCAGGGGGCTTTTTCTTTTAATGCAGCCATTGAAATCTGGACTGGAGGCTGCGTGGGACAATGCTGTAATGGCAGAGCTGTAACAGGCGCCCTTTGTGACCCAGTACAAAGCCGGCAGTATTTGCTGAGTGCTCCCACTTGCTGAGCCTGTGGTATCAGCCCGGGTTCTGTTCCCCTCCCTTCCCCTCCAGGAATTGGATCATACTTAGGTAGAACAAGTCACTGTTTGTGCGTTTGCTTCCTTTCTGCTCCCAGTTCTTGCTGAATCCCATGGTGGGTCAGAGGAAGAGAGCTCAAGCGAGGCTGAAATCAGCACGTTGCCTACGAGGTCCTCCGTAACGCGGTGGTGCAGGTCTGCAGCCCTCTGTCCGTCTTGTCCATGGGGTGGGAGCTTTTTTTCAGCACTGAATCTCAAGGTTCAACCCTCTTGGGCTGTGGCTCCACTGTTCCCCTGCTGCTTTCTCCAGGTTGTTTCCTGGGTTCATTCCTGAACCATTCCTGAGAAGATCGGCTTCATGTTATTTGCAGGATGAGTTAGAAGAGCTGGATTAAGTGAACCTGTGCGATGCCATAGGACCTTCCCTGCAAACTAAAGGCTACCTTGGCTCTAGCCTGCACCCTGGCCAGGTAAATAATTCCAAATTACATCCAGATTTGCCAAAAGGATGTTGTGTATGGATAAGTTAGCTTGGCAGCTGACCGCCTGTGCTTATTAAAGGATGGCGTTGGAAGAACGAGCTTAGCAACGTGGGGATCAGCCAGCTTTCTGTTTAATACCCTCTGGCTTTTCCCGTTTTCTCCCAAGTGCAATTTCATTCATTTACCCAAACGGGGGTACTGGGAGCTCATTGTGGTGGAATTCATTTCTCTGTATCGACCTTGGCACCTGGGACCAGAACGGTGGCGCAGGCTCTTAACGAGAAGACTCCAGGGGCCCGAGCCTGAGGACAGCTTATTACTTGCTGGTGATAGGAAAATGTTGCAGTGATTATTTACCATAATAAAGCTATTTGAGAGCGGTTAAAAAAGTGTTAAAGGGACTCTCCGGGAGGTTTGCATTACTATAGTAACGATTAGGGAGCAGGGAACAAGTTAAGTAATGTTTGCCAGTCGCGCTAATTTGCTTCTGCGAGTAAAATCTGCAGACAGCTGGAGGTAAACACTCTCTAGATAGCCTCGGACTCGCTAAAAGATTGAGCAGTGAAATTTCAGTTTGGAAATTTACCTCATCTCGTGTTGTCAGACGAAGCTTTTCCTCCGCTGGAGGTTTAGAGAAAGGCCCCCTGGGGACAAAATCATGGGAAGCAGGAGTGAAATTCTCCTTGTTTTCATGTGAGCCAGGAAGTTTCCGGTGCGATAGGATCACGGAAGGCCCCGATATGAAAAGGATTTACTTTGTGGGGTTGTTCTGTCATCACTCAGCAGGGATTGGGAAGAAAATACAACCCAACGTTTGTGTTTGAGTTTGTGAAGTCCTCTCCAAGAGGCAGAGCTCTTACTTCAGCAGCGACTGCTCTGACAAGGAGAGGATGCTCGCGACTCCATCGTGCCAGTACTGATGGAGCAGCTGCTGGTTAAACAACTCACTTCTCCCTCCTTCATTCCTTCCTCCTGCTGCAAATCAAAGGAAGAAGAGTGGGAATCAATGTTATCTTCTGAAAATAATAGCGAGGTTTTTGCATTTTTCCCTTCTGGAAGTGTTTTTGACAGGTGCCTCCTGTATTTGGTAAAGCTCAGACCCGCTGCTGGTGATGCTGACTGCAAAAGACTCGTTTCTTGCAGCCCCTTCTGCTGATGCCACCTCCAAAGCAGCACACGAACTAAAATCCAAGGCCAGCCTTTCTTCGGAAAGTACAAGCCTGGAGGTCACAGGCATCTCGCTGCGCGGATGATGCTTGAAGTTTTAGAAGAGGAAATGTTGGTGCAGAGACACCTCACTGTGGGAGGTACTGAGCAGAAGAGGTTTCCCTTCAGCTCCTATGAGCAGGCTTCAGCCTGGACCTGTTTTAGAGAGGGGAACCTACCTGGAAACTTGAATCTTTTAGGATAATCTCCGAAGAGCCAGGTTATTGTCTTGCCTGCTGGTATTTCCACTTCTAAAAGCAGGGGCAGGCTGTGGGAGGCTGGTGCGAAGTCAGCTGGATCTGGAACGAGCTCGGGGGCGTTGCACGGTGCCTGACCCTCCCTACAAGCATCTGGGGTGGCTGCAGCTTGGGGTGATTCAGGTCCTACAGGTGTAGTTTGGGTCTTAGAAGTCACAGGAACTGCCAAAGATGAACTCATTGCTGCACTGAAGCTGCCCCGAAGGCAAGGAAGAGGCACTGCTCCCCTTCCCCTCCCGCCCCGTGTATGGGGCTGCCGGGATGCTCTCCCTCCTCCTGCCCATCCAGATGCCGTCTTCCCCCGTGGACAAGGTTCGACGTCCTTTTAATTCTGCCTTCCTTTTAATTCTGCCTCGAGAGCTCACCGTGAGGCCTCGTGGAGCTGCTGCCTTTGAGGAGGAAAAGAAACCTCCGGTTCAGGTCCCCCGGGAGCTCATTTACGCTGATGCTCCAGGGTTTGCCAGTCAAGTGTGTCTTTGTTTCTCGACGCTTTTGCCTCGGCGATGGCAGGGTGTGATGGTTTGTCAGCTCTGCTGCTGGCTCTAACCACAGCTCCGAATCCTTTGCAGGATGGGAGCTGGGGTTGGGGAGGGGGGGGGGAGCTGCCAAAATATTTGGCCTGAAAGCGAATGTTTCAGCCTTTCCGGTCAGAACTGGGGTTTGTTGATCTTTCTCAGCAGTTCTGGAATCTTGCAACCCTTAACCTTTAGGCTAAAAGCTTTTTTATTCTTATTATTAGTTTATTTTATCAGCGATGCCAGCAGGAGTTTATAAAGTGTGTGGGAACAGCGACCAACTTCACCCTTGCCATCCCTGATAGATGTCACTAGGGTATTGTTGTCTGATGTTGGACTTGATTTCAACACAGGAAGAAATTCCTAAATATTTAAAGAAGGGTGTTGTAACTACATTATTTTCCAAGCCATAATTAGGCAGAAAATTTAAAAAAGGGGCAGAAGTTGGCTACTATCTATTGAATACTGAGTTTTGCATAATAGCCAGAACTGGATGGTTTCTGTGTCTGCCTTCACACGCTCCAGAAACTTCATAAAACGGAGCAAAACCTGAATGGAAAAAGCTGAGGGAAGCTGCTGGCACCGTGGCATCTCCTGCATGAAGGGAGACCTATGTTTTTTTTTCCTCCTGGTCGTTTTATTCAGAGTGAGCATTCCCATTAGATCGTGTGCATGTGAAAAGGACTTGGCTGCTGTCTGAGGTGGATAATAAGTGGATAAACGGAGAGCAGCAGCATTTATAGCCTGCGAAGTGACTCTTCAGAGCTTTAAGGAGCGGTGACCCAAGCGCAGGGAAGTCATGGGTAGGTTTTTCCCCTTTCCTCCCGGACCTGTGCTCGTTCCCTCCCTGGACAACCTGTCCCCCACCATCCTTAATTTTGTCTCAGCTTTTGTCTGTGCTCAAAAACGGAACTGCTGCAACAATAATTGATGGCTGCTCCTCTAGGGGTGGTGATAGGAAAGCGGGTGTAAGAACCCGTTAGAAATGGGGTAAGTGGTGCGTGGGGCAAGCCCTAAAAGCAGTGCTTCTGCACATCGCAGTCAAGCCACCTCTCCTGGAAATAGCTGCGTTTGCTTGCAGCCACCTTGCTTCAAAAAAAAAAGAAGTGCAGAGGGTTGTGGGCAGATCGCTTACGCAGCATATGCTCCGTGATGTTCTCTGTGCCAGGGCCAACTTGGAGAGGAGGGAAAAAAAAAAAAAGTTGTGCTGTTTTTTTTGCTGGATGTTGTTGGATCCTTCGCGGAGCTCGCTGGCAGCAAAACCTTCCCTCCCCAGGGATCTCTCCAGAGGCATTAGGCTCGGTGAAGGATGATCTGGAAGGATCTGCCTGTAAGAAACTGCTGCTTCTCCCAAATGTGAAACGTTTCCTGGGCACAGGAGCTGTGAAAGGGGCCCCGGCAGCCACCCCTGAGCAGCTGCAGAGTGGTAACAGGAGTGCTTGGGATGCTGAAGGGCAGGCAGGAAGGTTAGGAAATATTACTGAAGTATTTACTGTCTGTGAATGTGTAATGCAGGCAACATAGAGGGGAAAAATCCTTTAATTCAAAGGGCGGTGTCAATCCCCCAAAGGAAAACGGTGTAGTGAGGCCATACAAAATAGCAGCTGGGAGTTAGGAGAAGGCTTCCAGCCTACTTCAGAAGTTTGGATGGGAAAAGGGGGTGAGTTAAACAGCTGGTGGGCTCCTTCTGGAACAGTTTGATGCTTCTGACAGAGGGCTTTGAGCTGTTGTGCCTGGTCCTGAGCTGTCCCGTGCTTTTTTAATGCTGTATTTCGAGGGAGAAACCTTTCCTGAGTGTAACCTTGGGCAAGGTTTTAAAAGAAAACAAACAAGTGAAATACGAAGCGATAAAGAGCTGGCAGTCACACAACTATGGATTTGTGTGGGAAGGCCAAAAATGTGCTCTGCCTCTTATCGGAAGGGGTGAAATAACGTGGCCTGGCCCCTGCCTGCAGCAGGGAACCCACCCCTTCAACCCTCATCCTCCTGCAGCCTGCGGTGCTGGGACTCAGCACAGGTAAGATGAGTTCTCCTTGGTGCTGTGTCCTCCGAGGGCAGTACAAGTCCAAAACCAGACCAAAAGCCACCAGAGTTGGTCAGGAGGAGCCCAGAACAGCAGCCAGGTAGGGTCGGTGCAGTGCGTTAAAACAGCACTTCTCATCTGGAACTGCCTGGGTTTGGAGGTGTCATCGAGATGAAGCGTGCTGCAAGTGCATTTGTTTCTGCAAGAAGTGCTCTGAGTGTAATGGTCACACTTAAAAACGTTTCTGTATCTCCCTCGCCCTCTGCAGCCTTAATTTAATTAGAAGTCAGGGGCATAGGTGAAATTTCGAGCCAAAAAATGTGGACTTTATCGCTAAATGCAGTCGAGATGTGTTATTTTAACCCCTCTGTTGCCTCCATCGTGGTTGAGCAGGTTGGAGAAGCAGCTGTGAGCAGCAAAGGAAGCGACTGGCTGCGTGGGAAGAGCCTGGGCTGGAGCTGGCACACGAGGCAGGGTGAAGAGAGAGCTCCTGGGGGACCCCACAAGGGCAGGGGGTCAGCGAAGGGGTAACTAAATGCAGTGGCAAACATCTTGCTGCCTACACCCCAGAACTTTGCTGGTGTCTCCTGGCAGTGCCAGCTTCCAACAGCACACAAACACGGGGATTGCACAACGAGGTAGCTGCTTCCTTGGCTGAGTTTCAGGTTTATTTAGGTCTTACTTGCCTCAGCCTTGGGTAAAACAGTCTGGGCTGCGAGACTAGATGGTCTGAATGGTAGTTTGTATCCCATAACCCCTATTTCTTGGCAAGTATTTTAGGCCAAAAAATGCTTTAACTCTGTACTCAGGATATAGGAAACTGGTGGACCTGTAATTGCTCCTGAGCTGGCATGTCCAGGGGAGCTGAGACGTTGGCTGCACGTGGTTTTGCTTGTTTTTTTTTCCACCTGGTTTTGCTGTACCAAGTGCAGGAGCTGTGTTTGTCCAGCTTCAAGGTGGGGAAGGACAAACCTCTTCATCAAGACCATGTTAGAGGAGACATTAAAATGAGAACTAGGTTTTAAACCATCTATTTTACACCGTGTTCACATCCAAGCTTCTCCTGGGCTGTGCATCTGTCGGAATGACGTTTTTCAGAAGTTGTAGATTTTCTGCCTTTTGCCATCTTAAATCTTTGGCTGTGCTCCACTTACTCTTAGGTTCCCTTTCCAATTACACCATTAGATGTATTTCCATATGAAATCCATACATAATCAGCTGCCTTAAGGGCATCTTTAAACGGGAGAAAACTCCAAATCTGCTTATTCTCATGGTAAGATCTCAGCCGTTGTGGGTTTTGGCCTTTTTGGTCACACTTGTGTGTTTATACATATTCTTCCTGCCCTTCCAGATGTTCTCAGCTACCCTTTACAGATCTAACACGCTGACCCTTCTCCTCTCAAACACAAAATTTTCCGTGTAATTTTGGCAAATAATTGACTGCTTTTTTTGGGGGGGATGAGATATTTCCTGCAGTAGAAAGCAGCAGTAAATCTGCCCCACCAGTGCCTCATTCCTTGCGCCTCGTCTGCTTTTTTGGTAAATATTTCACTGCCCCTTTTATTCCCACCGGTTCTCCCTGCTGTAAGGCAGCAGGTTGGAATACATTTACACTAATAGTATTTTATTTTATCACGTTGGAGAGTGCTGCACTTGTATCTGTATATAGAACAGGAAGCTTGTTGGGAACGGCAGCAGTAGTTGCTGATGGCTGGGCATAAAGCTATTCCGAAACACTTCTGTGTGCTGATATAATGTCTAATTAGAGGGAGGATGGATGAAACCTGGTTGTTACTGGATTTGCAGGCGCTTGCCTCGGGCTCGGTGAGGAGGAACTGAGCCAAAGCTGAGGACTCCGGTCCCTAATTGGAGCATCGCGTGGGGGAGATGCTGGAAATACTTCTCCTCTTACAGCAGAAGAGAGCTGGTGTTACAGCAGGCAGATCGCTGGGGGTAACGAGGATGGGTTTTTCCCTGCCTGCAGTGGAGCTCTTGAAGTGGCAGCTTGTTAGCTGAACGTGGGTGAGTGGCCCGGGAGCACGGGACGTTGCCCTGGTTTGTGACTTTACAGGGCAGGCATCTATAAAGTGGTGTTGAAAAGCAGCAGTCCCACAAGGAACAACTGAAATGGGGAAGACATTTCACAGCCTGAAGCTCAGTCAGTCTCCGAATGACCTGTGATGAAGAAGAAAACCAAAGGAAGAGCAGATGATGTTTTTTTTTTTTTAATTCACTTTTTTTCTACTCATAAAGGGACGGTGGTGTTTTAAAGCATTTTGCAGTGCTTATATTCACTCCTGCTGTTGATTTTCACAGCCAGAGCTGGCTTGCTTTTCCTCTAGAGTCGAGATTTCTGTCGTGGCAGTAGGCAGAGGGAAAGAAAAGGTAGTTGCTCTATCCTGGCCACGCACTGGGGACAGCTCCTGGGCTGGAAAGGTTAATTTGTGCTTTAATGCCGTGTGTATCTGTGGGGCACTTCATAAGTAGAAAGAGTAGATACCTTATGCTGAAAGTGCCAGAGACAGTCATTCCTCTGTGCAAAACAAGGATAAATACTTCTTGATCCGCCAAAGGGGGCTGTGTGGGTTTAATTAACGTTTGCAAAGTGCTTGCGGATAGCATCTTTCATCTGAGAATCTAAAGGCGAAATATATTCTAGGCATTCTCGCTCAGCTTTGCAATTATTCTTCCAGCTGTCGTGAGCTGTGCCAACAAAAACTACTCTCCTGTCATCAAGGGATTGTTGATGCCCTGTGACTTGTTTTGATTTTGATATTCTCTTCCCCCTACTCCTTTTCCACACTTGCTATGCAAAATATAGCACGCTCTCCAAATCTGGAGGGGAGAATAAAACCTATTATTTTCCATCGCAAACTATTTGTATCCCATGTTACATACCCTTGGTAGGGGATCATTTTTTTTCTTTTATTATTATTTTTATATTGTCATAATTTATCAAATCGCAGCATGCCTCTGTGGATTGGCTGGGTGTTGCCTTTTGGCCTAGGTTGGGCAGCGTGCCAGTCACAAAACAGGGAAATGAGTGAAAACGCGGCCTGACGTTTTTTATTTTGAGGTGGGTGTGAAATCCTAGATGAATTCCTCCATTCCTTGGACTCGAGTTCCTGTGAGTTCATACTGGCAACATTTGGGTAGCTAAGACCTAAAGCTTTCTTCTTCCAAATGCTGATTTTATTGCTAGAAGTACTTTGAGAAGGTCTCTACAAATCCATACTACTCGAATTTAGTTTTAAAGGGAGGCTTGGGTATACACCTTGTTTCCAAGAGAACAATAATAAGAATTTTTAGATTCAAGAGTTACAGGTTCAGCCCAGGTTCTGCTACAGCCTTTCGACAAGATCCTAAGCACATGTGAGTAAAATGGGAAGAGTATTTCCATTTTGAAATAAGTTCACTGTTGTTGATACTTGCTGAGGGACTGGGTCCTTGCGTGCTGCATCTGGCTACCTTCATCCATCCCGATGTGCCCTTGTAGATGGTGTTTGGCACCGCACAATTTAGGTGAATTTGCAGGCAGGCTGAGCACAGACTGCCTATAAGGGAAGTACAGATATAAGAAACTGTGTTTTAGGAAAACTAGGTACTCTAGGACACCCCCCCCCCCCAAGTCTACCACTTAAGAAAGTTTGGCTATTGCTTTTACTCTTCTGAGGCTTCATTAATCTTGACCTTAAAAGCGTATGAGACTTTCTTGATTTATTTATTTAACTTGAAGAAAGTGGAAGGTATCATTTGAAGTCATTGAATGTTGAAGTTCCTAATTATGTGTGGGAATTAAGGCTACAAAAACACTTCAAGAGCAGCTATGTACGGCCACTTTCATCAGCCCCCGTGTTGAGGCTCGGTCTGTTTGCTTTAGCACTTAAACCCTTCCTCCTGTTTGCTCTTCAAAGTAATGCTGTGGGAGAGCAGGCTGGAGCCTGTCCCACCGTGCACATCTCTGTTGGACAGTGAGCTAGTTCTTAGTGACAAATTCTTGTCTTATTGGCAAGGGTTTAAGAGCCAGAGAATTGAAATGCAGTGTGATAACTTGCTTTTTCCCTCTTCAGATCCCAAACCAGAGTACATGGCAGGATGTGATGTGCTTATTCTCTGCTGCCTGATGCTTCTGGCTCGAGGGACGTGATGCTCCGAATTGGATCGAGCATCCCTGGCTCCCACAAAGGGGCGGGGGAGATGTGTGACTTCATGGAGATTCGTGTCCCTTTTTGCCTGTGTGAACTTCGTTATGGGAGCAGGCTTGTGTGACTCCCACATAACATGTACAAAATTTTCTTCTCCCTAGAAGGGAGTTCTGAATTCTGCCAAGCGTGTAGTTGTTTTTCCAAGCAATAAATCCCAGCGTGTTGCCTGCACTTCACTCCTAACCAAAATCCGTGGTATTTGTCGGGTAGGGACAGCAACAGGCGCTGCCGGCCTGTGCGTGACGCCTTCAGGGGGAATGGAAGAGCTCTGAGTCAACAGTGACTTAACCAACAAGTCTGAGAACAAGAGATGAGCTCATCTGAGCATCCTAATAGTCATTTGTTCTTTATGCAGCCGTGGAGGTTTGAGCTTAGGGCGCCGTGTTTCCAGCTGCCCTCAAGCTGCCTGTGATGTGCTGGGAGGGGTATTCCCAGAGCAGGCCTCAGCCGGAGGAGGCTTTCTCGTTATTTCTTGTGCTAAAGAGCTCGTGACGCTCGTTTGAGAAATGTCAGGCACGATGCTTATTTGAGAAATGTCAGGGAGAGTGTTGCCTGGTATTTGGAAACAAATTTTGCTTCAGTGTCCCTTTATATCTGGTGTTATTGCCTCCTGCCAACCCCCTTTCCCAACTGAGGAGGCCATGAAGGGCACGCAGCTCTTGTGGCAATGGTCCTTCAGGACCTTGGGTGAGGGAATAAAAGGTGGGTGAGGCCCCTTCCGGCAGGGCCTTGGAAGAGGAAATGAAGTAAAATAGAGAAATTTCACACACAAACTTTGTTTCGTGTTGAGATGAGTAACGAGGGAGGTCGTTGTCCCGATGCGTGCTCCCCTGTGCACCATCCTGGGCTTCTCTCGCTGAAAAATGGGACTCCTGCTCCTGCTCTTCGGGGTCTTTTTGATCTTCCAGGAGAGCTTCATCCGAAGAGAGCTCAAAATTATGCCTCTGAAATTGCAGTTCTGTCATTCCAAGCACAGCCTTGTGTACCATTGACAGATAATTCCTCTCTCTTGAAATATGGGGAGCCATCGTACGTGTTGCGCTCTCCCAGCTGCGTATTAGCTACTTTTAGCTCTGGGGCTCTTCTGTGCCTGGATCAGAAGAGATCAACAAGTTTGTCATGATTTGTTTCCTTCTGTACGTCATGAATATGGCACTTCAGAGGATTTTTTTTCCCCATCTCTATCTTGTTTACTTGAACTTGTTGTAGGCCTTTCCTTTGGGCCTGGATTTAGTTGTTGAATTGTGCTTCGGGAACTTGAGCTGGTATTCAGTCATCCCTTGCTTTAAAAGCTGGCTGGAAGTCCATTCCTCCTGCTTGACCTCTGCTGTCTGCCTGCCCCAGTGGCCTTTTTATTCTCCTAGCAGATCTGCTTTTCTGAAGCCGGCTGAGTTATTCCCCCTCACCTCCGTGTTGTGTTTTCCCTCCACTGATGTGCTTAATTCAATTCATATCCTCTAAGCAGTCTTTTTTGCTTAACAGAGTTGATGCAGTGAAATGAACTTGGAAGATGAATTTGTTATTCCCTGATATTTTCCAATTCCCTAGCGTCCCATTTTTTTTGAGCAGAAACCTCCCGTTGAGCTCTTTTTGTAAGAGCTTTGTGTCTCAACTTTTTCTCTTAACGGCTGGCTGCTGGGCTACGGCGCTCAACGTGCAAGTATAATAGCCCTGAGCATCGTGTAATGCTTTCCATTTGCAAGATCTCGAAGCCCCAGACAGCTATATGTTCACAGCTCTGCAGAAATACAGCCATCAGGGAGGCAGAGGGATGATTATCAACAGCAAGGAGGTCTTGAAGAAGCCCTTCCAGAGGAGGGCCTCAAAAAGGCTTAGAGGACTGCAGCACCTCTCCTAGGAAAAAAAGGCTGAGGGCTGGGGTTGTTTAGGCTTACAGGGGGTAATGGCAAGCTAAAAGAGTAGATTTGGGTTAGATATTAGGAAGAAACTCTTCAAATATTAGGAAGAAACTCTTCACAATGAGGGCGGCAAGGCCTGAAGAGCTGTGGGTGCTCCAAACCCCGACACGGCCCAAGGCCAAGCTGGATGGGGCTGGGGGCAGCCTGGGCCCAAACAGGTCACCTACTGGGGGCTGTTTGGGACCACGTGGGCTTTAAGGTGTCATAGAATCATTAAGGTTGGAAAAGACCTTCAAGATCATCTGGTCCAACCATCCCCTCCCACCAATGTCACCCACTAAACCATGTCCCCAAGCACCATGTCCAACCTTTCCTTGAACACCCCCAGGGACGGTGATGCTGAGCCTTTGGTTTGGGAACAGAAAGCAGCGCTGAGGGTGCTACAGGATGTTTGGAAGAATTGCCTTGAGGCTCACAGTCCATCTGCATATTCAAGCACACTAATTTGAATTCAACTTGGCTGGTTCAATCGCTTGAAGTTTATTAAGTTTGGTTCTTACTCACAATGAAATTTGCCTGGAGGATTGCCTTAATTTACTTCCAGAGTAAAATTAAGCCAATTTGAAAGAGGTTGCTTCTGTAAATAGAGGTGTAGTATGGTTGAGCTAATTGTTTTTTTTATGAATACCCCTTTTAGAATAGCTTTTCCCCCAATGACCCCGTAGTGAGGTGAGCACTGGATTAGCACCCAGGGTTTCTTGCTCTTGTCACAAGGTGTTGGCTTGCTTTTATTCGTGCCCCATTTATTTGCCTTTGATGTGGGCATACTGACTGGGTACTGGCTGTTCTGTCTCACCACATTTGTGTGTATTTTTGGGGTACACAGCAAGCCCACCACATCATCAGGAGAAATCTGCCTTTCCTGTCCCTCTGCACAGTAAGATAACTTCAGTCTAGCAGAGCTGGATTAAATTTAAAATAACTTTAAACCCAGTAATATATATATATATATATATATATATATAATTTCTTCAGAGCAGTAAAGCAATAAATTAGAAAAGCTGCTTTTATGCTTTTAGAAAATTGCCATTTTTGTTTATCCTTTTTCTGAATCTTTGATGAGGAAGTTAATGTTTCTGTGAAATGTAAAGGCTTTAAAGATGCTCCAAAAATGGTCAAAAACAAAGGAAAACTTGAGTAGCTCATGAATCTGTTTTCTCATGGATTTTTTTTTTCTTTGTGGATGTACTAAAGGCTGAATAATCTTGCTAGAACTTGCTGCTCAGATTTCAGGGCAAGCCTGCTTTGAACCTCTCGAATCCATGCACATAATTCACCCTTCCTGGCCAAAGCTCTGATCCTGGTTTTCCTTGTAAAATCAATACATAGAGATAAAGAAGAAAAGCGAGCATTAAGATCTTTGAGCGGAGGGCAGAGATGCTCCTTTTGCAGGCACTTGGAAGCAACGAAATTTGAGTAATTTTCCTCCTCTCAAGCTGCTGCTCTTTTTGTGTGTATTCACGTTTAAAGTCGTGCTCATCCTCCCATTTCTGCTAGGAGGGGAACACTTGGGCTCCAGCTGCACTTCAGCAGATGGCTGTTAGGTAAGTGTGTGAGCAGGAGCGAGAGACCCACAGTTTCTCTCAGGCATCGCAGACTAAATACAATTTCTCTGTAACAGCACCTGGATGTGCTCTCAAGGTTAGACCCTGTAATATTGCAACCTGAAGTCATCCTTTCGACTGAAATACGTTACAGAGCTTAAACAAATTATGTCGTTTCTTTCTGAAGGGCTGTTTGGTAAGCTGAGGTTTTATGTGCCTGTAATTCATTTGGGGAGCTTTAATTCTTGATGCAAATCAACGTCTCAGCATTGGTTTGAGCCCATGAGTAAATACACGAAGCTTGTGTGAGTTGCACAGCCCATGTATGCGGTTATCAGCGGTCACAGGCATTGTGGTAATGCTCCTCTGTTGGGATTAAAATCATACCGCTCCCCTCCCTAATGAATTCCTTATTTAATTATCAGGTAAAGGATAGATGGACTCATTCGATGGGGTTTAATTAGCCTGGCGATTCAGTTTGTTAACCCGCTTTTTACATTTTCAAGGTTTCTATTCTTTCAGTCCATTTTTTTTTTCTTTAAGCCAGGATTTTTTTTCTCCCCATAGGTCAAGTGTTTTCCTCAGGCACGAGGACAGGGATTATCAGTCAGAAGCTGAAAGCTCTTGGGGCCAGGAGTGCTTGCTCCCCTCGAGCCGAGGTGTCCCAGTGGCCGTGCTGGAATACGCAGCGTAGAGAAGCCTTCAAATGTCTCCTGAACTGCTCAGAGAACAGATCTTTCTCAAATCTTTCATTGCATAAAGTGAGTTTTAGTCATTGATGGTGGCTTGTTGGCAGGGACCTTGGCAGTGAATGCTTTCTTCTCTTCGTGATGGGTTCAAACAGAGCGTGCGGGTCGCTGCATGGCAGGTGCTAAGTCCTAATCCTGCAGAGAGCAGGTCCTGCCCAGCAGAGAGGATGTGAAGCAGCTCCGTGTACTCTCTTACAGGGAGTTCATGCATTTCTTTCCAGTATTAAGTGAGCAGACACTCAAAACGTTGATGCATTTGGAAGATTTACCCCCATGGAAGTAGGTCTCCTCCCCATCCAGCCCCAAGCACTTCCCCTGGTCAGTCGGGGTGCAGTGCTATTGAGGGCTGCCACCCTTCTCCTTGCTGGTCCCTTATCAGGGGACAGGAGGGAGCTCTGGTCCCTAGATCCTACTCCTCCATCAGTTTTGCAGTTTTAAGAAGCTGTTGCTTTTTTAAAAAAACAGCTTTAACATGTTGTGCATCTGTTGGGGAGGATGGGGAAAGCCTTTTCCCTTTGCCTTCTTAGTGTACTCAGATTTTCCTGGAACTTCCCCCATCATCATTTCTTACGGTGCTAAATCTGGACTCGTGGGGCATTCTGAAATGGGAGACTATTGCTAACGGTGGTGCAACTTCAGCACGTTGAGACAGAGCCTTTTGGTGAGTAGGGCAAGGATTTTGGCAACCTCAGCACCTCCAGCTCAACACTGGCTGGTGCCAGGACCCGTTCCCTGGCCTGATGAGCCCTCCTGACACCATCTGGACACCATCACACTGTTCAGCAGCCTCCACATGAGCACAGCCCTGTCCCAGTTGCTTTTGGGATAGGTCCCCAGCCTGTTCCATTTCCTGACCCTTATCTTGGGGCTGTCTGGATCGACTCAGGCATGATTTAACTTAATACTATAGGCCCAGGCACTGCATTTAGTCCTTGTTCCTATTATTTATCCACTTGTGCATCTTTGTTCTTGTCATCTCTCTGTGTAGGGGCTGAAATCTTCCAGGTGAGGTGCTTTTCCAGAATGGGACCGTGCTCTTGGGGCCATCTCTGTTCATCCTGCAGTGCTGCACAGCAGTATCATCCTTGTTGGTAGTAGCTGGTCTTCCCATGGCAGGATTTGCCTCTGTTCTATTTTTTTTTAGTAATTTCTGCCACCTTAAAACTCTGATTTTTGTGTTACTGCCTGTCACAAGACAGGTTCTTTGTCTGCATGTCTGCACCCTCAAATATTGATGTCAGTCTGCAAATATTGCTGTCATCCTGGCAAATCCCCGTTCCCCGCTAATGTGTTCGGTGCTTAACGTGGAACAAAAACCTGAGGAATCCAAGCAAAGTGTGTCACCAGAAAGTGTTATCTGCAAGTTCTGGACACGAGGCAGCCCTGGCCTGGGTGTGCAGTGCCGATAGAAACCCGTGTCTGTGCACCACCAAAGGGACGGGGCTGCCCCAGCACGCTGCTGGGGTGCTGGGAGCACTGAAGCAAAAAGCAAAGAGGCAGATGGGATGTGTAATTCTCAAATGTAATCCATTAAATTGCTTCAAAAATGAAATCCCTCCTGTTTTAACATTTTGAAGGAGAGGGACCGAGGCTGCTTGCTTGTTGTGAACAAAGGAGAAGTTGAAAAGCACCAGATTGCCTTAGATGATACCTCGTTAACTGGGGGTCTTCATAGGATGTCTAGGACTTAAATACTTGACAAAAAATGTTGGTGTTGTGGGGGGCTTGTTTTTTTGTTGATTATTTGTTTTGAGAAATACAAGATGAGTAAAGAAACATGTCTGAGGCACGTAAAACTTCTTGTGTCAGCAGAACCAGGTGCAGCTGAGGGTAATATCCAAAACGTGCTGAAAGCAGATATCTTTATTCCCATGTACTGTCAGCAGGGATTTTGCATTCACGTCTGATAATTCAGTTCCCAGTTGCAAACAAAGTTTTCCCTCCTTATTAATCCAGATCCCTAAGATAACGCCGTACTTCCAGCCTCTGTGTGCACCTTTCCTGGATGGGATTTCTTTCAGTGATCCAGGACCCTGCAGCCTGATGAAAGCAAGTCACCGTTTTTCTCCCCTGTAGTGCTTCTCCATCATTTTGGCAGGCCGGAGAGTTCGTCCTCCCAGAAGCTGGATAAAATCAAAAGGATATCTGAGGCTTGGGACTCGTGGTTCTCCTCCGCAGCAGCTGGGCACTTATCAGAGATGCACACGGCAGAAGGGATGGCTCAGATAGCAAAGTGAAAAGCCACCAGCTTTTATCTGCGTGCCCAGGGCGTGTTGATTGCTCGAGGTACTGCAAGCTCCGAAGTTGTTATGTGAAATTACCAGGAAATTACCATTATTTAGGTCAGCCAGATAGCTCTGAGTCGCCTTTCATGCAGGCGCAACTCTCGTTACACCCATACTTCAAAAAAAATATAAAAAAATCAGGGCTGAAGGAGCAAGCTGCTGGGTGTCGATGCAGGCAGCACTTCTGGTACCCTCTGGAGTCAACATAAATGTGAGTGGGAATGAAGTACCCAGTATAATATTATGTGAGTTTTAATGTACAGGTGGTCAGGCTGTTCTGTTTAGCAGACGCTGTTGCTCATCCGTGGAGATGCTGGAGAAAAACAACAACAAAAGGCAATGGTTTGCAAAGAAGTCAAAGCACGAGGCTTAAGTCAGCTCACCAGGAATCGGTTTCTGCGTCTGGATGAAGCCTGGAGCCAGGTTTGTGGTCCCCAGGTGAAGACTTCGTTTGAGCCGACATTAATCTCGCCCTGCTATCCGTAACGTGATCGCCTCTCCCAAAATTTCTGCATTATGTAAAACCTCCTAGCTTGGGTTTTCTCAATGGGAAGGCTTTGGACAAGCCCGCGCTGTACAAAATGTGTGGCGCAAAATTAAAGGAGCCCCAGATCTGCCCCGTGCGGTGTGAAACGGAGGGGTTGTAGTTGAAGACAGCTCTGTTTGATGTTACTGGCATGCAGCTCATGGGGGGACAAGATGTAGAAGAATCCAGGATGGAGAGCCTGGATGAAGCTCTCAGGGCTCTGATTGTGCCTCTCCACCTTGCTGTGATCCACGGGAGCTTCTGGTCTGGAAGCAGATCCACCAAGGGACGGGCTGCTGCGCGGGAAGCCTGAGCAAATGGCTCATTTGCATGGCTCCTTCGTGTGTTTTTTGCAGAGCCTGTTTCATGCTGCAGAGCGCCAGGCTTCGCTTCTGACGAGCAGGTGTTTGGCAAGCGGAGACATCGCACCACGGCCGGGCTACAGGAGGAGGAATCTGTTACCGGTGTCTCGATTCAGAGTCCTGGCTGCCGATCGGGAAACTTCGGCTTGAAAAGTTTTCTGAAGTTCTTTGCTTGGAAATAAAAAAATGTAGCTCTGCTGGGCTTCCAGCCCCGTGCTTAAAAACGGGGCTGTGCAGCAGGATCTGGACCTAGGGAGAATTCGTTGTTGTTCCCAACAAGGGAACCCCAAGTTCTCTCACCTTTCTGTGCCGCTGCTGCCCTGCAAATACATCAGCCTCCTTGGCTCTCTGTTATTAGGGACAGAGCATTTAACCCTTTGTCCTTTGCAAACTCTAATTCAGTAAATTTCAGAATTTGACTCGAAATAAAGCCACAAGTGAAAGTTTGACTCCGATTTTTGCCCTCACCAAAAAGAAATGATTTATCTTTCAGAGAGATTTCAGAGCTGTAGGAGTTGTGTCCAGCAGGAGCCCAGGAGCAAAGTCGGTCAGCGTGGCTGACTTCAGCGTGAGACTTCACCCCGAAAGCAAATCCTCGCTGTTTGTCTGCTCCCTGGCTGCTTCAGCATCGTGTGCTCTGCCTTCCAGCTGGCTGAAACGGGTGCGAAGCATTGTGCTGCCTTTCTTCCAAGGAGCTGGCAAAGCCCTGAGCTGCGAATCCTTCAGCACAGGCACAGAAACTGCATCGCCGTGCTGCAGGTGGGGGTGGTACATGAGGAGAGGTGGTTGCACGCCCCATAACGGGTCCTGCTGCGTCTTTTCCTGCCAGATTACCCCCAAATTCCTCTCCTGGTGCTGAAGCTACCCTGAGGAGTGAATGCGTTGTCCCAACAATTTGCCATCGGCGTGGTGCAGGAGCTTTGAACTGGAAGGTGCACGCGTTAGGTTGCTTTTGGCCATCTGCCTGAGCATCTCCAAACATTTTACAAAGAAATACCCCCCTGCACTGCCCCCTGCAAAGAAAAACTGGGAGAAGACCCCAATATCAGGATGTATTTGGTTCGAATGACATCAAATTTCAGGCTTAAATTAGAAAAGTTTAAGAAATGAGCACCCCTCTCCTCCTTGCTTTTATTCTTTTGTTGTATTTATGCTGTTCTCCCCCGTGTCCCACCATCCCTCTCTTTTTATTTCTTCTTGGATCCTGGAGTTTGGGTCTGATTGAAGCAGAGGGGTCAGGAGGGTTCACTAAGAACCCTTGCTCCCACGCTCAGGTTTCATTTCAGAGTCAGACTTAGGAAACAACTTAAGCCAGACCAGCAAAAGATGCAGTATTTATTTTATTTTATTTATTTATTTATTTATTTTTCCCCTTCATGTCTCCCACGATGATTATTTGAGACCATTTAGGGAGATAAATCCTGAAATAAGTTTCCTGGCGGCGTGGGGCTGTGGGCACGGCGTGGGTGTCCCTGTAAAAGTGGGATGCTCGGAGGAACCGGCTAGATAAATTCGGTGTAATGAAGTCCTTCGGTCTTGTTACAGGCAAATCTGTAAGACGCTTCACATCCTGTCGAAGGGGAGGTTTCTCTCGATGATATTTCTACCCTCGGTTGCTATTTGTGACCCGCGAGGTCCCTCGTGGCTCACCGAGGAATGCTGTGAGCGGGGGAAGTGGAGCAGATGAAGCCAATTCCCTGAGGTTGCTCAGGAGGTCTGAGCTGCAGCTGGGAATAAAACCCCAGTCATCCGCCACCCCTTGCTTTAACTACCCTACGAGAATCTCCTCCTAGTGAGCTTCTGATAGAAACCGCGGGGCCAAATGAAGCGGGCAGATTGCAGTCGCTGCTGGAGGACGGCTGCAGCCTCGCTCTGCTCGCTGCTCATTTGGAAAGTTTGCTGCCTCTTCCCCTCCAGATGCATCTTTCTCAGAGCGGGGTGCAGGCAGGAGGCTTCGTGGCTTCGTTTCTCGGTGTTTTGATTTCTTTTTTTCTCTTTCTCAGAGTGCCTGCGGGCCCGAGGGGAGCTCAGAGCCCTGTTAGGTCCTCGGCTGGGCACCAAACGGATGCGTCGCGAGAGGTTCACCAGACCCTGTGGGTGAATTGAAGATTGACGGGGAGGAAGGCAGCAGCCGCGTGACATAAGGCAGCAATAACCAGCTTTAACGAGGTTCAGATTGTGCAAGGAGTTGGTTTATTAGCTGCTGCGAGCACAGGCAGTGCCCTCAGCTCATCCCCTGTCAAAGCAGCACCATCGTGCGCTCGCACGACGTGGTCCGGGGGGTACAGATCCCTTGGGAGAGCCCGTCCTGGTGGCACAGGAGCAGGACAACCTCCCGAAGAGCCCTTGGGACTTTTTGGTGACTTCATGTCCGGGATAGTGATGGGGAGAGCACACCCAGGCGTTTGGGGGATGTTTTCTTACCTCGTGGGGTGTGCAGAGAGTAGGGAACAAGAGGAGCCAAGCGGCTGCTGCTCCCTGCAGCACGGCTCGTAGTAACGTTGCTATGGCCACAAATCTCTCAAATTGCTGCAGCCAATTCACGAATTTCCTTCTTTTTTTTTTTTTTTTTTATTACCTCCTAATATCGAAAACGCGCTGTGCTGCCGGAAACCTCTCCCAAGGAAATCTCCTAGGAGAGCCGCCCCGGGGGCTGGGTGCAGGTAACGAGCTGTTGTAGGGGCATGCTGCAAGGAGAAGCTCTAATTTTGGGATGCTTTTGAGGCAGAAGTAATTAATTTAAACACCCAACTGCTCGCTTACATCCCGTGGCTCCCTGTTAATTAGTTAGCCCATCTCCAGGGTGATTGGAGGTGGTCCCGTGGGGGTTGTGTTAGGGCTTCGGGACCAGGCTGCGAGCAGGAGGCTCCTAAACACCCCTAATTCCTCTGTCACTGCCTTCGGTGGCCCTGGGCAAATGGTTTAGCTCTTCCTTGCCTTAATTCACTTAATTATTGCTTCCCAGCATCTGCAGGTTGTCATAATTGTGCTCCTGGTTGTGCGCTGAGGCAGTAGTAAGGAAGATCTCTCGTCTTGCATAGGGGAAATCTCCAGCACGTTTCCCAGGCAATCTGCAGCCAAGCAAGCAGCAAAACTTCTCTTAAAACTGGATGCCAGCGGGTGGTACTGGCGTGACCTCGTTGGCTTGAAATCAAACTTATTGTCATCAGTTTATCGATGTGATGCTCACTGAAACACCTCCTCGGTCCTCGCTGTCTTCAGAATCACGGCTTAGGTTTCACTGCGGTTTGAAATGATGGAGCAGAAGCTTTAGAGCATAAAAAACTTGATATTTTTTTATATTTTTTAGACCCCGCGAGCGTCTGGGTTAAGGGTTTTGAGCTTTTAATGACTGCTGGCTTCTGCTCGGGCTGGTTTGGTTTTGAGGCTGTTGTGGGTCCCTGTGCAGCGTTTTGGGTTTGGGGCCAGCGTCGGGAACAAGAAGCTTTCAGCACAGGGGCTGCGTTCAACTGCTGGGTGATGGGATGAGCCTCTGAGGCATCCCAATTTGGGGCTGGAGGCAGGATCAGACCCAAGGCAGAAGCTGTGTGTCGTTCTCTCACCCCATTTTTTTCCTGTTTGGTTTGCGCTTCCTTCTCCCGCGACTTGCGCTCACCATACCGCTGTTTTTGAGTTAATTTCTAAGAAAAAACCCACCCCTGTTTCTGCAGCTTCAGAGGCAGGAAATCCTCGTTAACTGCAGCGTGGCTTTATCAGCCCATTCTCACGCTGGCAGCCTGAGCTTCGCCGTCCCCAATTCCCCTTCCCGTGGCCCAGCAGGCTTGGTGGGGCTGCTTGTAGCTCCGTGAGCGGCTGGAAACATCAAGGCTGTGCTGAACAGGTTTGAACCGCAGAGAAATTTGACCAAAATTATGGCTGGGGAAGTCCTAAATTCCCCCTTTCCCCACAACTCGCTGTCCTAAATGATTTTTTCTTCTAACCTGTGACCTTTTTTCTTGCCGTTATGTTAGAAAATCAGTTTGAGGCATCCCAAATGTGTGTGAGGATCCTTCCCAGCCTCTCTGGCTGCCTGTAGGAGAGGGCAGAGCCCGGAGCCAACTGCGTGTGGCTGCAGGTATTTCCCACCAGAGGTGGATCCCTGCCTCGGGTACAGATAATTCTCTATCATATCACCTAATAATCATAATCACCTGATCTCTATCACCTGGTTAGAGGAGAAGGTGCTCCTTCTCACCCAGGACTCCACTTATTCCTTTCCTCTTTTACTGGTCACCACCTCAGCACCTCCACTAAACCATCTCCAGTGCCCAGGACTCGGTTCTGCTCTGTGCCCTTAATAAAAAAGCTCTGCTGCTCTCAAATACAGATATTAAATACCTCTGATCCTCCGCGTGTGTGTTTGGAGGTGCAAAAACGGGGCAGATTTCTGGGGAAATCTTTCCCAGCTCCCTTTCTGGGGTCAGTGTTCAGCGACTTTATCGTATGCTCCAGCCCCATCGCCTTTATCTCGATCGTTCTGAGATTACCTATCTGAAAGTGCCACAGGGTTATTAATCAGCTCTGAAATCGCCACATTAAATATCTCTCATTATTCTGGGGGCTTTCTAGCTAGCAGAAATTGATGCTGAAAGCTGCACTTTCTGGCCAAGCTGTGCCAGGAGTGCCCAGATCTTGCTCAGTGCCCTGCAGAGAATGAATTTTAGGAGGGACCAAGTGTGGAATAAGGTTTCTGCTCCTGACTCTTGCCTGAAGTTTTTAGGAAAGGGAGAACTTCTGCCAGCCAGGTGGGCCTGGCTCGTGTTGACAGCCCAATTTCCCCCCCTGGTTTTGCATTCCTCGTACAACCAAACCTTTTCTCTTCCCCTCCTGCCTCTCTCTCCGTCACGGCCAGGTTTTTCTCCTCCAGCAGGCAGAGTGAGAGCTTTGGTGATGCTTTCTGACTCTGCTGGGGGCTTTGAGGGGCTGACCTTTCCATCCCTGGGATCCTGCGGGTCAAACCATTTCCACCTTTATCCATCCCACCTGCTGCATACATAAAACCCCTCCAACACCTGGAAGAAGCCAAAAAAAGCCAGGTGCTGACTGCACTCCTGCCCTGTCCGAAATAAGCAAAGATCCTGCTTTCGTCTCCCCTATCTCCTCCCATTCTCTACATTTCCATGTCAGTTTTCTTGGGAAAAAGCCTCATTTTTTGTTCCCTCTCCTGCAGCAGAACAAGCAGGAAGGGCTGAGCCGCGCCGTCGTCTGCATTACGCAGCGCTGATGCAAATGTGAAGCTAAATTCAAGCTTTAGACGGGAAAAAGCTGTGACTTGGAAGAGCATTAAAGCCGTGTTACATCTACACGGGGCTCTTTAAATCATAAATATCACATATTTTACTGATCCGCAGAAGAAAGCTGCTTACAGTCAGTGGATGGAGGGTGAGGGAATCCGCTCCCCACTCCGGCTGCTTCTGTGGATGCCTGGAGCTTTGTAAAGACATTTTCCACAGTCTGCTGCACGCATTGTAGCAAGAGGGCAAACTTCGCTGCCGCTAACTTTGCCCTATTATTCCAATCTTTCACCCAAAAACAAAATCCCGAGGCTCGTTACGCCGCGCCTCCGAGGACGCGAAGTGCCAGCCTTTCCGTGGGGCCAAATTTCCCGAAGCTTTGCATTTTAAATATATATTTTTTTTAAAAAGAAGTGTTTTTAAGGTTGAGTTTGGAATGATACGGCTTCCATCTGGGAGCTATTTTAGTTTAAATTTGCAAAAACGTGCTCTCAAACACACACGAAAACAGATTGTCCTTCCCCGTGTACAATCTCTCAAGGCGTAGGTACTTTTTTTATAGGTTTAGAGCAAGAGTTAGCGGGGCTTTTAATAGAGCATCACCCATAAATTTCCTCTATGGATCATTTGGGGAAGATTAATATGGGAAATGTGTTGATAGCAAAGAATTTGGAGCTCTCCCTGTGCCCAGGTAGCTCAGTGGCTGTAAAGTTGCTGGCTGGTTTTGCCTGAAAATGGGATGCACTCCGAGAAATCCCTTATAAAAATCCCCTATAATGTTGGAAATTGAGTGTACCCACACAGGAGCACACGTGCTCCACCATAAACACCCGGAGAATTTACCAGCTGGTCCCTGGTCAGGGTGCCACCAGGTTTGGGCAGTGTGGGATTTTGTGCAGTATGGGATTTTGGGCAATATGGGATTTTGTGCAGCTCGGATACGGGGCATAGATGAAGGTGGTGGGTGATGGGAGGCAGCAAGGTGTCTAGGATTTTTTCCAGGGGCTCCTGGAGACTTTCCAAAGAAAAAAAGAGCTCGTGGATGATGCAAAGCCCTGATTATGGAAATGCTGAGTGTCACAACAAGCGTTTTATCTTCTTGCTCTGATGCCCTGCTGTGATGCAGGATGTTTGAAGAGAATTTGGCTTAAAACGTGCCTGTTAGGGTGCCTTGTGTAAAACTGGTACCTTCACGACGAAAATGGATGTTTTGGTTTGCAAAGAGGTGTTTGGGTGCTGCGGAACTCCTATGGATGGGTAAAATGGTGAGGTTTTCTTCCAAAAGGGCTACAGGGCCTAAATAGGATAATGAAACTGAACAAAAACTGCAGGTAAAGGTGGGTAAGGAGAGGAAAAGAGAGGAAAAAAAAATGTTTTCATTTGCTTTTGTTTTGTTGTCCCCTAATTGTCAGCCAGGAGTTGCGCTTTTGGGGAAGGCTCCAGTGAAAACGGCTCAGCTGCTTTGGAGAACGAGGCTGAGAACAGAGACAGCTCCAACGATTCAAAAGGAAAATAAAGAGGAAAAAAAAGAAAAATAAAAGCACGGTGACCGCTGGCCTTTAAAGCTGCCATGCTCCCACTCCTGGGAGCAGTGATTTGACGTCTGGCAGATGTCTCCTCTTGCAGTTCCCATGAAAATCCACCAAAGTGGAGCCAGCTTGGAAACGTGGAGGGGGAAGGAGAAAAGAAGGAGGAGGAGGGAGAAAAGCTGCGTTGCTTAAGCATCGCTGAACACCTCCCTCGAGCTTGTGTGTGTTAAAATTAAAGTTATCAGTGAGAGCAAAGACCTGCAGGAGTCCTGGCTGGGAGGAGAAATGTGTGAGTCCTTGAAAGATGCGTTTGTCTTAAATTTGTAGGCTAATACTTAAATTTTTCAAGTTTTTCAGGTTATTTTCATCTGATGGTCAGTAGAGGAGCAGATGTGTTTTTAAGGAGGGCTTTTCCCACTTAATTCATTTCCTTTTGTCCGTAGCAAAAGGAAATGGAGTGTAACACCCCGTGGTAGAGGTGTGGGGTGGGCAGAGGAGGAGGGCATGCCCAGCGAGCCCCCCCCAGTTCCCAGAACAATTCCCAGTTCCCAGTAGTTCAGGGGCCAGCGGTGCCATCTGTGGGGACTGGGAAATACAAACAAAAAGGCTGTTTTCGCTTCCCAAAACTGCTTGCATGGAAAGATTAGCAGGGCAGCTTATTTAGCTCCGACATCCGTGTGTTAAAATAGACGTGGGAAAAGCTGGAAGAGCAGCGGGGCAGTGCCTGGAGGGGGGAGAAAATACATCGGCTTGAAATCCTCACATCTCCCACTGCCTTTGGTGGGTTGAGGGAGGACAAAACACAAATCCCTTGCACGGAGAGAGGGTGCAGGATGCTGCCGAGGCTGGCGGAGGTGAAATTATGAGACAGGCACGTGCTGGGGTCCACCCCTGGAGGAGATTCCCGGGTTAGGACTGCCTTTTTTCTCTCTTTGGCCAAGCTTTGGCAGCTCTGGAAGCTGTCCTTCGGCTGAAAGCAGGTAACGGGGCTCACTGGGGGGCATGCAGCCAGGTATTTTCAGGTCAAAATGAGTTTTTCCTCGCCGTTGCCTTCCTCAGAGGTAAGAGTAAGAGGTCCTGACACTCCTTAGGCATCACCTTATCAGCTCAATGGGCAGGCTTGGGCACGTGGAAGGAATTTAGGGGGGTTTTAAAGGGGATCTTGGTCAGTTTGGCATCTCAGTAGTTACTCGGTCGTGGAAAAGAGGACCTCCAAGGGATGCTGGAGCTCCTGACTTGAACAGCCTCTGGAGTTAAAGGGTAGGAGCAGGCTGTCGGAGCTGATTTGCTGCTGGCAGGGTTGGGCTGGACTTTTGGGAACAAAAAACTCATTTCCCTGCTCGTTGCTGGGAAATGAATTGTTTTTGTTAGCTTCATAACAAGCTGAGCTTATCCCTGCTCTTCACAAACTTGTTTTAAGTGCACGGCACTAAATGGCACTGGAGGATACTTGACTATAACAATTTGCTCTCCTGACCCCCTCTCTTCCCTATTTTGCTAAATTTGCCCATTTTCTTTTACTGTCCCTTTCAGCGTCCACTGAAAAGCTTTTGCCTTTACCCCTCGCTACCAGAAACATCACAACTTGCTTTCATCTCTCCCTCTCCATGCAATTACAGTTGCACAAACCTAAATTTCTGTCCTTGCAGTGCGATCCTAAAATCTTTGCCTTGCCCAGCAGGGTTGAATTTCCCATTTTTTAGGATTTTCTTGCTAAATAGAAAGCGGACGGCGGATGGCTCCACGTCTTCATCACCTCGCCCCTCTGCCCACATCAACTGGGGTGTTGCACCCTCGGATGATGTCTGCGGGTGTATTTCTGTGTTAGGTTGCTGCTGGAGGAGCCTCAGTGGATATATTCAGCTCCCTTAGCGCAGGGGATTGAGCTGAAATAAGGGCGTTGAGAGCAGGTTTCTGATGGCACAATAGAAGGCCGGACAATGCGGGAAATAATGACGGTACGGGCAGAGGAATGGAGGAAAAAAGGGACGTGGATGAGAGCCTCGGAAGGAAAGAAAATAGGGAAGCGAGTGGATATAATTAGAGGGAAAAGGGGAGATGAAAGCAGGCTGTGATGGTTTTGGTACCAAGGGGCGAAGGTAAAAGCTTTTCAGTGGGCACCGAAAGGAACAGCAAAAGAAAATGGCCAAATTCAGCCAAAGAGGGAAGAGAGGAGGGCAGAAGAGCAAACTCCTGCCTCGGCCGTGCCCTGCTGAGCCCTTTAAACCCCCTCTGTGTCCTCCTTCGGTCTCCACGCTGGAATTTCCCCCTTCTCCATCACTTTTTGCTCAGGGACGCAGCTTCGCCTTGCCCTACTGTACTGTAAGCAGCAGCAACTCGTGTGTCAAAGATTAGAGGGGTCGTTTTCACACGAAATATTTCGATCCCCCCGGATGCCTCCTGGAAATCTGGAAAGACCTCAGCTCGCCGATGGGTAACGCACCAAAGCAGCACATGCAGATGGCACGGGGGGGTTGTGGGGCTCTGAACCCGTGCCCAGGGAACGGCTACGGCCGTGCTGAGAGGCCGCCTGACCAGCTGCCTCCTTTTGGACGGCTCCTTGCATCAAAGGTGACCCGAAAGGCTTTTAATGCAGTGAAAAAACAACAAAAAAATAACACATCTAAAGCTTAAAAACCCCGAGCCTGGTTCTAAGGCTGCTGGTGCAGGGCTGAAAACTCCCTTCTAAGGCTTCCATCTCTGCAGGTCAAATAAATGACCTTCAGAGCATCGTTTTCTGCAGAAACATTCATAGCAGAGCTGCTTTTGAGGCACCAAATAAAGCTGCCTCAGCCTACGGAGCTTGGGCACCGAGATCCGCAGCTGGCCAGGCTGCCTCCGCCTGCGCCCCGAGCACCGAGCACCCCGGTTCAGCTGCCTCGTACCCAAATCAGGACCTGAATCGGGACAAGGGAGCAGCTCCTCGTGCATTTCCAGCTGAGGTTGATCACAGTAACTCGCTGCTTCGGCCAAAGCAAACTAAATTGCTTTTTAATCGTCGGTAGCGCGGAGTCCAGCAGGACCCCGAGGCGGTGCCTGGACGAAAAGCAGATGCCTGCTGGCTCGGGAATCTTCACAACGCTCCTGCTTTTGCCAGCTCTTGTTTGAGGCTTGCCTCTGCCAGCCGGGTCGCATTCCAGCCCTACATCCATCTCCTCCGGGGACAGACCCAGCAGGAGAAAGGCGAAACAAACCCCGCAGGGCTTTGGATGCTCGCGGCGGCTCCTGGGATCGGGGCTGGAGGAGCCGAGCTCCCCACCTCGTTCCTGATGTCCCCGTGATGCTCAGCAGCACCTCCGGGAGCTGTGCCATGGAAATCTCGAGGTTTGAGGTGCTGTCCCGTGCCCCTCAAGAGGTTTTTTGGCCTCTGTCCCTCGCCTAGGAGCACGAGCAAAGCGGCGCGTGTCCATCCCGGGCATGGCACATCCCACCTGGGGAACGAAGGTAAAGGAGAGAAGCAAACTGGCACCGGGTCTCCTTCAATACCAAATACCAGTTCTTTAAAGGCTGGGGCTTTTCTTTTTGTGCTTTTCCTTCTTTTTTTTTTTTTAAACAGCAGCTTGCTCAGGGACGGACCTTGCGACAGTACCTCTAAAATCCTTCAGCTGCTTGAATCGCTCCAAGGAGCCAGGCAATAAAAGAGCTGGAATAAAACGTATCCCACAATGTCCTTCACTTCTGCTGACAACTGCAGTTTAAATTACTGGTGCAACCTTTTAGCATAGCTAGCTTGTAAAAACTAATAAAAAATAAAATGAAGTCGTAACAGCTCCTTGCCACCGCTTCTCCGAGGGGGAGCAGAGAGCGAAGCTGTCTTTCTTTTCGGCTGAGCTGGAGGAATGTACCAGTACTGCTGCTGATGTTGTTTCCTGATCCCTGGCATTAATGCAGCTTGTAATTTTTACATTTTGTTACACGGTGGTTATGGGAGAAGGGGGCTTTGCTTTTATTGTCGGGTGTTGTTCATCCCCTGAGCACCCTGATGTTGTTCAGAGCTTGCATGAGAATTACGCTCCGGAGCTGGCGGGGGAGAGGTTGGTTTGGGTGATGCCAATTTGGGCGTCCTATTTAGTGGGGGGCTAAAGGTTTCTTTCTATTTCTTTGTGCTCTGAATTCTTAGGTCCCACGTGTCTTGGGTTTCAGGGACCCAGAATAAGTGGGGTCACTGAAAACCTTGCCAGACCTCGGTCAGGGAGCCAGCCAGGGCTGCGGGTGGTGTCGTTCAGCCTCAAAGCGTGGATTTTGTGGGGCACAAGGAAGCGAAATCCTCAGCTGCGGCTGTTGGGTAACATCTTCCCTCGTCGTTTCTGAAGAACTCTGGAAAGGGCTTTGCAATCCGGGGAGGAATCGGGGGCGGAGGGGTCACGGCTCTTGGTTCCCGTTTCTGCAAACATCTCGGAGCCTTGCGCAGCTGGAAACGCGCCACGTCCCACAGCTTGCCAAGCCCGAAGAGCTCTCTTCGGGGTATGTTTACTTCTTCGGAGCTCAGAGATGCAGGAATTGGGAAGCGTTTTGCCAGCAAACGATGGAGGCAGCTTTTAAAAGCAGCTGCCAGTCCCGTTGCTGGAGCCCAGCACCGAGCCGAGCTGCTCCCTCTCCGCTTTGCTCCCCGCAGGGAGCTCCGGCAGAGCTCGGGCTGCGAGGCTGGAAAGCATTAGCGAAAATAAGGGTGGGAAAAGGGAGATTTGGGAGCTCTGCTCGTGCTCCTCGCCAAAACTACGACCGGCCAGAGCTGTGGAGGAGCCCGGAGGCAGGATGTGGATGGCCCCGACGGGCAGCACCGAACCAAAAGGAGATGCCGCCCGCCGCAGGGGTATCCGCTGCTGAATGGCTGTCCTCAGTAGCTAGAGGTATTGTTTTGGGTCAGTTTGCTGTGTGTTTAGCTGCTGAGAGCTGATTTTTTGCAGCAGAAGCGTGGCTGAAATGGGATTTGAGCTGGGGAAAAGCCTGGACGAGGAAACGTTGGGAATTGCTGGGCTTGGGGCTGGAGCTGGAGGGAAAGCTCGTGGTGCATCGCGGAACAGCTCGGGCTGGGCGGCTCGCGGTGCTCCCCTTTGACCTTGGAGCTTAAGAATAAAATTGACTTCTTTTTTTTGGTGGGAAACGGTCGAATGGATGTGACTGCAGAGCTTTTGGTTGCCAGGTGCTGTCGGGGAAATGTTTTCTGTCAGGGGAGCTGAGAACTGCGAGCCGCCTTGGAGCTGGCGACCCACATCTCATCCTGTTTATCTACGAAGAATTGGAAATATCCCTTCTGCTGGCTGTCTGGTGTAGGGAGAGCTATCAGTAGCTGTGCCTGTTTCCTCAGCTGGTGTCCTCCAGGGGTGTCAGTCCCGTGGGAACACTGGGGCTGCAGGAATCTCTTGTTTTGAAGTGGCCTGGAAGGAGAGTTTTCACCAATTTGCTATTAGGCGGCGTCTCTCGAGGCAATAGTTAATGTGTTTCTTAAATACACGTGGCCTTGTTTCTGTTTTTGTATTAAACAGGAGAGGAACCCTCGAGATCAACACTTAGAGGAAGAGGAGAAGAAGAGGAGGAGCTGATGTGATGCCGGACAGCTGCGAGCCAAGAAGCGGTGCAGAAGGTAAGGCATAAAGGAGCCCTGCAGCACCAGGCTGCGCCGTGCCCAACTTTAAACTGCTTCTCCCCTTGCTGTATTCTAACACCAGAACATCACTGTGGTGTGGTTTTCCAGCACCGTTCTCCCTTCTCACCATACACGTTAAAGAAATGAGTGATGGGGAAAGCCTCGAAGAGTTGGGCAGCACTGGGGCAGTGTCACCGTGGAGTCTTGCTCGACCCTTTATATTTTTTGGCCATCCACTTTCATTCAATCATTCCTTATTTACTCCAAGTCCTCGCCAACTGCAGCTGGCAGAGCCGCAGGGGAAGAAGCAGCATTTCACGAGGTTCTGATTCCAGCAGTTTAAATTCTGGCTTTAAAAGCAGCACTGGATGCTGCCGATGCTCTGAGCTCGCTCGCTTGATGTCTGCGTGCCTCAGGACCCGAATCCTGGCGCTCAGCAGGGAGGTGAGGATCTGAAACCACGTGCGTGATCTGCAAATTTGTCTTCTGTAGTTTCATTCCTTGAGCAGATTTTTGTCCCAAAAAGCTTTGTAACCAAGGTAGGTTTGCCGTGTAAGGGTTGGTCCATGGGCTGCTGCTGCTGGGGCGTGTGGTTGATGGGGGAGCACGGGCAATCACACCACAGAGGCTGGAGGCTGCTGCCAGCAGCACATTTCTCCTCCACTTTTCCTGTCGCTCCTGTAGTGGAGCCAGAGGATGGGAATTTGGGTCCCTCACTGAGAGGCAGACCCTGGGGTATTGCCAAAACCGCTGAAGAAGCTGGGTTTGGGCGAAGGGGAAGTGGCTGGAGCACGGCGTCACTTCTGCCTTCAGGTTTGGCTCCTGATCCTGATCCTACTCCTGCTCTTAGGAAAACTTGGATGAAATGCCATGGCCCAGACCACAAGCAGCAGACTGGGTGCTCGTGAGGTCCCGTTTGGCCTTGAACTCTACAAAGCTGTGAAAAATCACAGCTGCAGCCCTGCTGACACAGTTCAAGCCCCTGCTTTGACTTGCTGTCAGAAGATTCCTCCAGGAGCTCTGTGTGTCCTTGTGTGTCGCGCTCGGAGCATCTGCTCCGGGTGTGCTTGGCTTGAGCTGCTTCCAGCAGAGATTTCGCTGCTGGTTTCCTCCAGGAAATGCAGCCCTGCAGGATGGTGCTTAGCTGTGCCAACCGAGCCATAATGGTGCTCGTTTCAGTTCCCTTTTTGTTGTTAAGTTCCCTTCTTGCTTCCTTCAGTGTGTTTTAGCTCTCTGCCTTCCCCCAGCTGCCCATCTGCGTACATCTGGGGCGGGAGAGGAGGTTCTGCCTTGTTGGAGTGAAAGAGTAAATCCTTTTTGATTTATTCCAGAGCAGCCCTCGAGCTCAGCTCCCGTGAGAGCCTGCTGACTTGCAGTTCAAAAGCTCTCACTTCTTTGAGGCCAGGCTCTGGTCTCCCATCTTGCCTCAAAGTTAAGCTGAAAGAGAAAAATCTTTTCTTCTTTTTTAAAAAAAAAAAGAGGGGAGAGAAAATAAGCGTGCTGCGGAAGGGAAGCAGCCCTACCTGCAGCAGGAGGGAAAGCCAACGTACAGAATTTCGGGTTAAAATCCGGTCGGTTCGTGTCGGCTTTATTTTCAAGGACCTAGCACATTGTTTAGGAAGTGTTTGGCCGGGATAAATACTTCCTTCCCAGGCAGTGCACTCGGCTGGCTGAGATCCAGCTCCTGAGCTGAGCCTACATTAAAGCAGCTTTGGTGTTTAAAGCCCTACACGACAGTGGGACTTCTGATCCCGAATTTCCTGCAGATCTGCCGATAATGAGGTCTGAGAACTCGGCTCGGGCCAGGTTTTGCACGTGCTCGCTGCCAGCTTTGGTCCTTGCACCGAATTTCACTGCAGGCAGGAGCACAGCTCACCATCACCGACACGTTTTTTTAGGAAGAAACACAAAAAGGACATCTCAGGTGAACGTTTAGACCTCACATCTGCATTTTTTGTTTCTTTCTGCCCACTCTGAGCCTTTCGAGGTGGAAACTAAGCTGCTCGAATGCAAGCTCTAGCACGCAGTGCAAGCTGAAGTGTGGCTTTCTAATGCTAACATCATCCCATGGAGCAGCACTAGCTCTGAGCAGCAGTTGTTCACAGCAGTGCACTCGGAGATGCAGACAGCTCTCTGTCATAGATAGATGTAAGTACAGTGCAAAATAAGTGTGTTAGAGATATTACATGCTAGTTGTCTCCCTTAGGACCCTTCTTAGGCTGTATTTATGCAGTCGTTGCTACAACTGTGTTTGCAAGGGCAGAGGTAATGGCCAGAAGACCGTTAATATATGGGACCCTCCTTTGAAAACCTGCTTTTCCCTCAGCAAGGTGACCTTGGCTCTGCTTCTAACGGGGGAAAGCAGCACTGCGGTGGAAAGCAGCTGCTGGTCGGTGCCGTGAAGGCTTGGTCGGATGCCAGCAGAAGATAAAACACAGGTTGGGGCGGTCTGCAGCTCGAATTGCGAGTGGGGTTGTCAGCCTTGCCATACAAAAATCTGTGCGCTCTTCACGAGTTGTACGTACTGAATATATCCCTGGGAGGCGTGTATTATTATTATTTTTTTAATTTTTATTTAAATAACCGGTGATGGTGTGGCACAGTGGGAAGAAAAACAGCTTTCCTGCCTGCCTCCAAGGATCGCAGTGAGTTTGGCAGTGGGTACCAGCTAAGCCAGCCCTTACAGGCATGGGAAAAACCCCGCATGATGTTTTGCAAGCCATTCTTATCAAACTTACCATTTTCAGAAACTATTTCAAGGTTTTCTGGTCCGTGGAACGCAGGTTTGTGTGCGCAGGAGAACGCCCCGGTGTTTCTGCCCCCTTTCAGGAGAAATACCTGCAGAAAGCCAGCTGCAACTGCAGTCATTTTCTGGCACGGCTGCGTACAGAAAATCCAGTGGGCTCCGGTTACGACCCCAAGCCAGGTAATGCAGGCTCTTTAGTCCTGTCACCACTTCTGCTCTTACTTCAGCGGAGCAGAACCACACACCGACCTTCTCCCACAACTCCTCATCCTGAGCCAGCGATGAAGTAGGAGAATGTTGTTTGTTTTTTTTTCCCCAAATCGAATTTGAAACGCGATGACTGCACCGTTCTCCACCAGCCTCCAACTTAACAACAAAGAAACTTCGCAGAGCACTTGGCAGGAGCCTCTGTACATAATTTAGATCATAATCAGATGCATTAACACATTTCAGATGGATCTCATGGGGGCCGAGAAGATGAGGTGTGCCGGGTAATTTCTTCCCAGATTTCTTTACCTGATTGTTTATGGCGCTGGGGGACTTCATTTGTGGCCCAAATGTCACCAGCAGAATCCTGCTGCTTCGTGCGGCTGCATTTAGAGGAGCTCGGCGCCCGGCTTCAAATCACCTAATTGGCATTAGCGGCAGTCTTTTCGGCTGTGCCTGTGTCAAAGGGGGGGAGGACGAGAGGAACAAAAGCAGGGCCCCTGTTCTGCAAATTGTTGAATTTCCCCTGTGCCTGCAGCTCGGTGGGAGGAGCAGCGTGCTTCACGCTGAGCACAATCAGCTCCGCTTCCAGAGGGCTGATATCACGGGGGATGCTCTCCCTCCCCACCTTTTCATTTCAGCTGTTATACGTAAAGCAGCTCTGATTTCATAAAGCTCCCGAAAGCTTTTGGGCACTCCACGCGAGGAGATGATCAGAGATCGCTCACGTCGCTCCGTTGTTTTGTCAGGAATCCACCCGTGCCGAGAGCGTCCTTGTTGTGAAATCTTCCCTACGACAGAAAACCCTGCTGCTGCTGCTTTGATGAATGATGTTTTGCATTTCTTTCCGCTCTGCTGGGCTGTATTATCCCCTCTGAAGGTGGGAAGCGAAGTTTCCTGATGCTTCGCTGCCTCCTTTATACGTGCTGCAGTAATAACCCATCCCATGTGTTTCGTGGGCATTTATTTCTTATTAATGTTTATCAACTAATGTAAAATCACAGTTCACATCCCTCCCCTGCCGTGGGCTGTCGAGGCCAGGCACAGGTGAAATGCCAGGGCTGACAGCCTGCTCCCCGGGGTGCAGAGGCACTGGGACCAGTTGGAAAGCCGCAGGGCTTTACTGGTCTTGTGGCACAGCGCATTTTGTGCACTTATCAAAAACCGTGTGGCCAAAACAGTTTTGGGAGCAGAAGATCCTTTGAAGGCCAGAGGAGGAGGAGCACAGACGTCTGTTTGGCTGTCTCCCTCCTTTTTTTTCCTTTTTTTTTTCCTTAGCAGTTGTTTATCACCATTTCCCCAGGAAATGATGGCACTCGGCATCCCGGATTAGCAGAGATTTTAAAGGGAGTTTTCCAACAGAACATCATTAGGATGAAAAGATGGAGAGCCTTAAAAATCGGAGGTGACTGGGCTGTTGACTTTATTTATTTTTGCTTTTTTTTTAACTTTTGTTGTTGTTGTTGTTGAAAATATCCCTTGTCCTTCACTATTTACACCCAGCTCACGTGCAGGCTCTTTGCTTCCAGTGCCCAAATTACCAGCTGTGACCGATGTCCTCTCCTGAGGTCTCCTGCAGGTACAGTGCCCAACTTATCTTGATAAGGACCAGGGGATGTTGCTTCAGCTGCCACAGCTCTGCTCCTGCTCTGCTTTGGCTGGGGCGCTGTGGAAGGGCCCTGAGCTTGCCAGGACGACGAAGGAAAACCAAGCATTTTGTTCCCCATTTGCTTAAGATCTACGTGGGTTGGACCGAGGAAATATTGATTTTCCACCTCCCTTTGTACCAGAACGCTGCGACTGTTGAAACAATTGCTCAGCCGAAACTATTGGATTACCTCTCGCTAAAGCGTTATTAGATTTGGGTTGCTGTGTTGTCAAAGCTCGGAAGATAACAGCTTGTTCTAGCTTTTTGTCTCCAGATAGCAAAGCGTGAAGGAAGCTGCTGTCTCTGCCTTCTGAGAGCTTACCTGGAGTGGGTATTTTCCAGCTGCTATTTTCCATCGCAAAGTTTGGGGAGCCCCGTACCACTCCTACCTGGAAAAGAAAAAATTGGTGAAACTTTTCCAGCAGTTTTGTTCACTTTCCTGCATTCTGAAATGCAGCATTTAAAGTTTTTCTTTTCTGCTGCATGGTTTGCTCTCTGAGGCATGGCTGGTCCTTCTCCTTTACGGTAACAACTCAATTTCAAGTGACCGTACTGTGCATATCCACGGGATGCTGCTCAGGTGTCGCGAGGGAGGGCACAGGCTTCAATAAGGGAAAATGGGAAAGCTAAAAAAACAATTTCCATCCATCAGAAGAGTTTAAGAAAGGGCATTTTTAATCTGCGTGGAGCAGTAGGGTGCTACCCGGTGTGTATGTGTGTGCTTGGCCCCCTCTGGTTGAAGTGAGGTTGACCTCGATGAGAGTCGGGAGCACCTCAGGAGCCCGCGTGGGTTGTTTAGAAGCAGTCGATGTGATCGATCAGCCTTGATCTGCAAAATCACCCTGGACAAGAGGGAAATTGTGAGCTGGTGACGTTAGGAGGAGGAAGAAGGATTGTCCAGGGTCAAGGCATGCACAGAAGCCAGCTCTTTGCTAAACGTGGCTAAGGTTTGCAGAGGGGTGTGGGTGCTTGCAGTGGAGTAGCTGGGTCTTCCAGAGGCTGTAAAACATTTTTTTTTTGCTCTGAGCAATCTCTCAGCAAGGTCTGGTGACCCGTGGGGCACCTTACACCCCCAAATTAGCAGCCCAGCCCTTGCCTGAAGCCTACTCATTCAGCAGAGTAGGCTTGTGGTATGCATCAAGCTGCGAATTACGTGGCACTGTTAATTACAAAATCATTTGCTGACTTTCAGTTTCACAAAAATACACCCAAAAGTAAGTTTACCAGCACTTAAACGACTTCTCCCATCGAGCTGCAGAGGTTTAGAGAATTACGGGAAGAGCAACCAGCACCTGAGACTCCCAGCTTGGTGCGCCGTGCCCCTGAAGGCTGCTGATGTAAAACCAGCGACTGGCGTTGTTTTTCTGCAGGATCAAGACCTGTGAAATCAGGAAGCCAGCCTTGTGACTTAATAGACCATAAAAGGATGAAAACTGTGCTCTGCTTTGAAACCCCTTCAAAACGGGTGTGCTAGGAACTATAGATTTTTGTCTGCCGTGGATGTCGGTGAGACAGCTGTTAGAGCAAGCTGAAAGGGAAGTGGAACGGAAGAAAGCTTTCAGCTGTGGAGAAACTCAATCGTTGTGCTTTCCAGTGAGAACCAGAGAGCTGAATTCCTTGATTTCCTTTCAAGAACCAGTACCGAGTTTTCAGAGGGATAAAGCTTTTTCTTTCCTTTTTTTTTTTTTGGTCACTTAGTGACACCTTGAATTCAAAGGAAGTGTCTGACCCTTTCTTTTTCTCCTCCTGCTGAAGTAACCAGAAGGAATCCAGTCCAGGCTGTGCACACCTTGTGTGCATCCCCATATGCTAAATACATGAGAAGATTTGGGGAAATGGTTATGTAGCGGTTGAGCAGAGGGATGGGAAAAGAGGAATCCTGAAAGGAATGTCTCTTAAAATGTCCCTTGACATTGACCCAACCCATCAAATCGCACGGTGTTGCTCTCATGGATGGTTATCACCTCCTGCAGGCATCAAGTCTTCTGACAACTGAAGCACCTTGAATTTTAACGTGAAATTGGTACCTATGTTTAACTGACCAGGTACGTTCCTCTCTCAACCTCTAAACTGTGGAGGAGAGGAAAATGCTGAGATTTCCCCGTCTCCAGGTTGCCAGTTTAATGAAGAGCTTACAAAGAGTTTTGGTTTTTTTATTTATCCGTTTTTTTTATCCATTTTGGCTAACTCCAGCAATGACCTGCAACTTCTCCTCGGCATTTCTTTAACGGGTAGAACAAACCTTGTTGGAAGGGACCTCTGGAGGTTGGCACAACGTGCCCACGGTAAGCCTGTGCCGTTCTTGATCACCTTCTCACCCTCCATGCCCATAGGAAAGGCTCCCAGGAGGATTCTCTCCATCCATCCCTCCTCAAGCTGGTGCTGGCATCCCTCGCCGGCTGCCTTGCCCTCCTCTTCAGCCCTACAGATGCTCTCGAGTGAGCTTCTGTTGTCGAAGTTAATGCTTGGAAACTTACTGATAACCTTGGCTTCTTCTTGACTTGGCCGCTCGCAGGCTTTCATTGCCTTCGCTAATAAAGCCTTTACAACTGCTTAGAGACACTTGAGGTTGTTAGCGTTTAAATAAAGGGATTAATTTCGGGCATCCCGCCGCTAAACTTGTTCCTTCTAATTTTGAGAAAGTCTGTTTTCCTTCCGAGGTGCGAAGAGGCTCTGCAAAACCAGTTAACTGGTATCAGCTCAATGGACTGGAACTCCTCCTGAGGAGCTGCTGGGCTCCTCTGCATCGATTTACACTTGCTGGGTGATGGAAACAATTACCTTGGCTCCGTGAAGAATAAATAGAAAGGGGTCTTGGCCATGAATACAGGAAGGTGCGCCAGGAGTGCCTGCCCCTTAAACCCGCTACTGATGATGATTTTATCGATGATTCTGAGTATTTTAACCTTTCCGTGCCTTGATTTCCCTGCCTGGAAATTGTTTGCGTCTTCCTTTTGGGGTTTTTGGCGACTGCTTAGCTATAACGTACAAAATGCTGTCAAGGTAGGGTGCCAAGTGAATGCAAACTATTTTATTTTTAGCGCCTTTTGAAATCTTGGACTTTTTGTTCTCCCTTTTATCTGTCTCTCTCTTTAATCACGCAAAATGGAAATCAACCCAATCACAGCTGCTGCTGGAAAAGAATCATTAGGCCCATCCAGCTGGCTCTCTCCGGGCCAGTGTGGGATTGTTCCCCCCGCTGCCTTTCAGAAATACTTTATCTTACTTAGTCTTGTGTGTGTGTGGAGTGATGAGGGTCTTTTGCTCCTGACAGCCCTCTTCATTGATCCGAATGGGGAGGGCTTTTTTTTACATGTCTGTAAGCAAATGGACATCAGGCACCACCCAAAGGGACCTGGGTTGGTTTTGGAGCCCCCCAGCAGCCATTCCAGCAGGTGCTGCTGCAAGTTTTGTCTTCGGTTGGGTCGTCTCCCTTGGTGGCATCACTTCCTGAGGATGTGAACGTAGAATCAGAATCATTAGTGTTGGACAAGCCCTCCAAGACCACCTGGTCCAACCATCCCCTACCACCAATGTCACCACCGAACCCTGTCCCCAAGCACCACGTCCAACCTCTCCTTGAGCACCCCCAGGGACGGTGACTCCACCACCTCCCTGGGCAACCCGTCCCAAGGCCTGACTGCTCTTTCTGAGCAGAAATGTCTCCTCATTTCCAACCTGAACCTCCCCTGGCACAACTTGAGGCCATTCCCTCTGGTCCTGTCACTGGTTACCTGTGAGAAGAGGCCGACCCCCAGTTCCCCACCCCTTCCTTTCAGGCAGTTGCAGAGAGCAATAAGGTCTGCCCTGAGCCTCCTCTTCTCCAGACCAAACACCCCCAGCTCCCTCAGTCGCCCCTCACAGGACTTGTGCTCCAGGCCCTTCTCCAGCTCCTTAGCCCTGCTCTGGACACACTCCAGGGCCTTGATGTCCTTCTTGTAGTGTCCTTCTTGTAGTCCTTGAGTACTGAACTCAGTACTCGAGGTGCGGCCTCACCAGAGCAGAGCACAGGGGGACAATCACCTCCCTGGCCCTGCTGGCCCCACTATTCCTGTCACAAGCCAGGATGCCGTCGGCCTTCTTGGCCACCTGGGCACCTCATGTTCAGGAGAGTATCAACCCACACCCCCAGATCCTTTCCTTCACAGCATTCAAGCCACTCTCCCCAGATAACACGTGGAAACCACCTGAGGTGGAGACAAGCCCATGGAGAAGGCCTCCTGCTTGAAGCCTGGACAAACGTCCTGTCAGCGGCCATGCCGCAGCTTTCGGTGCCTTCTGAGGCAATTCACTTGCTTCAGCGCCTTGCAGGAAGACGGCATTTCCTCAGCTTTATGTAGGCTTTTTCATAAACGTGTTGGGCCAGCTCCTGTCTCCGTATGAATTCGTGCTTGTGGGTGCCGTGCAGAGCCATGAGGTGCTCCGGTTACTCAGCTATGAACGTTCAAAGGGGAAATGGGGGGCAGAGACAAAGCCTGTGCCACCACTGGTCCTGGTCGGAGAGCTTGGAAAGCCCGAGCAGAAAACATTGTGGGTGTGATTCGGCAGCACATTATCTTTTTCCTCTCAGCAAAGACCCAAGTCTAATTTCAGAGGTCAGAACATGCTCTCACCTGGGCTTTCCGGGGCTTTTATACAGCATTTGTAGAGGCCATTACATAAAATTAGCTTGCTGCTTGGGGAAAGCTGATATTAGCGCCGTATTAGGACTCCTTTCAGAGCTTTTGATGATCATTTACTTGATGGGCTCCTATTCAAGCTCATAGGGACAAGGCAGAAAATGGAAGACAAATAGCATCTGATGCCGCTTCCTGACTGAGATGAAAATTGGGTGGGCTTTTTGGCAAAATCCCAGGTCTCCCAGGGTATTTTTTTGGTGATTTGGGGTATTTTTATGTGTTGTTTTTTCATCGTTGTTTGTTTTTTAACATGGATTGCTAATGACACCGTCCTAGACAGGTCAGTGGACTGCCTGTAGAGCTGAACTTCATTTTCTTTGCCCGGCCTTTTGGATGGTCCAGACGTGCTGGGAGCATCGGGAAGCAGAGCATGTGATCCCGAAACAGGCTTAAACTGTAACATGCATCCAGATCTGCTAAGCAACAGCATTGACACGTTTAAATAAATCTGCTGTTGAGTAATATAGAGTGACATATTGAGAGCAATTAAAAAAAAAAAAAAATGAAACGGCCCAAATTTGGGAAATGACTGGAATGGAAACAGAGCGGAGATGTTACAGAGGACTTCAGATAAAGGAGAGGGAGGGCCAGTCCACAAAAGCAGTGTGCTGGAGAAGCAGGATATCCATCACGAAGGATGAGACAATAGCGGAGGAGCAGATTTATGCTGGAATTGTCTCTTGGCAGTAGGAGCCTTGTCGTTGTACTTCTCTGCCAGCGCTGGTGGTCGCAGGGATTGAAGAGATTTTCCTGCCTGCTTCAGAGAGGAGCAAGTGGTGGGATGTTGCCCCTCTTAGAGCAGGTAAGGTGGCAGTTCCCCTTCCTGGTTTTTTGTTTTTAACAGCTCAGACTTCATACAAATGAGATTGTGCATGATGGATTGCTCCAAAAACGTGTTATTGGTGAGAGGCTTTGTTCTTCGAGGGCTCACACAACTTCTATTTTGCAGTGATTAGGGAAAAATGGTTGTGACTAGGCTGTTCTGTGATTCAGATCTGAGTATTTTGCACCAAAGCAGCTGGAAATGGGCACTCAGGAGTAAGGGGATGAAGTGGGTAGATCAGTTTGGTCTACTATAGTTTGTCTGTAGTAGACCTGTAGTAGTACTACAGTTTGGTCTATAGTTTGACCTGTAATAGTCCTATAGTTGGGTCTACTACAGCCATCCTTGAGCTTTTTTGCTATTTTTATGGGATTTTCTACAGTGGTCAACGTGAGTTGTGAATTTTGTGGCTGTCTGAATGGCTTCGTTCCAAGCTGATGCCCCATTTCTGTCTGCATGGCATGGCCACGGTGAAGTTGGGGTCTGTGTTGCTGAGCCCTTCAAAGTGTTTGCTCACAGGCAGCTTTCCCAGGCGCCGGGAACGTCTCCTTTTCTTGGCTGGTTATCAGGTATTTGCTGTGGACACGAGCAGCTTTTGGCCAGTGGATGACAATAGTTAACTTGCACGCTAGCCAACATATTAAGCTGTGAAGCATTAAAGGGAGGAAACCGTGCCGTCCTTTGCTATATTTTTGAGATCAATTGCCATTTGTGGCTCCCAGGGAGGGAATATTGAGGCTGCACAGCGTGAGAGATGCTGGCCCTGCTCTCCTATCCAGAATGATTGATGGAAATGGCCAGAAGAGACATTCATCCTTGTGTATTAGGACCTCTCAGCAGCTATTCTACAAGTGGTTCCTGAAGGTGGCGTGAGTTACAAGTGGCCTAATCTTTGGGATGATGGCTGGGAGGCAGCATCTCATCTTGGAAACAATTGCTTCCCCTACAAGAGCTTGGCTGGCAGCGTCCCACTGCCCATTTCGGGGATGCTCTGAGGACACTTGGCCCTATTTACCCAGCAAAAGCAGCTGCTGCGCGTTGCAGATCGCTGCCTGGAGTATTTTTAAGCCTGGGGCGTCCCAGCCAAAGCAAGTTCAGGCTTCCCAGATGTACCCTCGCTGGTGGCATTTGGATTCGCTTCACCTTCTGCTGTGGCTGGGATTATTTAGGCAAATCCATGGCTGGGATTATTTGGGCAATCCCCAAAGTGCAGGGCTATCAGCCACGATGTCCTTGCCACATTTTTGAACACATAACTTGAACCCATCAGCTGTTTTCACTCAGAATGAGAGGGATACAGCTCACCAAGGCATTAACTCCGTGCAAATGCCCTGGAAATAGAAATGAGGCTCTTTACCGGGTTTTGGAGAACCCCATGAAAGCCTGAAGACATCAGACAGTGAATATTGGGGCTTCATTTGTGCTGGTGTTCCCAGCAGTGCTTTTTGGGGGTACACTGAGAGAGCAGATGGTATTTTTTGCCTTTTATCAGGGTTTGATAAAAGTGCCAGACTAAACGAATCACCAGTCCAGCTGTTTCTCCAGCTAGCTAACGGGACACTGTTAGGTCTGGGAGAGCAGTTGGGAAGTGCCTTCGGACCAGGCTCTGTTCTTGATGGGTTTGGGGTTTCAAAGGGAGAGGATTTTAAAAATATATAAAAAATATATAAAAAATAAAACATCTCACCCAAGGAGTTAGGCTTTGATGCCTTGGCCTGCAAGGCAGCGTTGAAGCTGAAAGCTCTCTTAGTGGGTTTCAACTTACCCAGCCTAAATCCTTCCCTTAGGATTGCTCCTGTTGGAAGCCCAGGATAAAGTTTTCCCCTTTATTTCTCCCTTTTGCATTTCTTTGTGGTGCGAGCAGGCGCGACAGCAGCCAAGCACCTCAGAGGCTGAAGCTTTTGCCACGGTGAGGAGGTGGAGGTGTGGGATGGGGAAGGCAGGAGAGCCCCAAATGGGGAAGGTGGGATGCAGGCAGCAGAGGAAAGGTGGCAAAGAAAAGTGATCTCGGCAGCTGCATTTTGTGCGGCTACTCCTGCATCCTGCAGCTGTTCATTAGAAATTCTGTTTATGCCACAGGGAGTTTTGGAGGCTCTGAAGCTGACACAGTTTTAATAGACAAAGACATTTTGAGTGCAGCACATCTGCTCTGGGATGCTGAGGAGCAGCCTCCATGCTGCAGAGCCATTGGGGGAAGCGTTTCATTATGCCTCTTTTATTTTAAGCTCTCCTCTCTTTCATCCTAAAAAGTAATTTTTGAGGTCAAAAGAAGTGCTGCGTCTGCTCCCGAAGTTTGCAGCCGTTAACCAGCCCTGTCTTACTGCTCCTAATATCCCGAGTTCCTAATAACTGCTCCTAATAACCCGAGTTCCCAGCCCTGAGATTTGCAGCATTGCCTTTTATTTGAAGGATCCCAAAGCATCCACAGAGGTGGCCGACTGGAAGAGTCCAAATAACAAGGAAAAACATGCAAGCTGCGTTGCTGTTTTATAAAACCAGGGAGTTTTGCTATTAGGGGTTCTGTTTTTTGTCCCCAAACCCCAAAACCTGTAAGTTTCAGCTATTAAGAAATGCCCACAGGGAGATGGCCTTTCTGGAGGACGCTGCTCCAGATCTCAGCCTTCCTTTGGTCGCCTGATCCCTGCTACAGATCTGTAGTTATTAAAAACGTGGCGAGTTGGTTATATTTAATTTAACAATTTATTTCTAGGCAGCCTCCATCTCACCCTGAGCTTAACTTTCACGACCTGTGCCTTACCGAACCCCATCTAATCTTGTTCCGTGATTGAGTCTCGCTTGTGCAGGTGAAAAGTTAATTCCTTCCTTCGCCTCCAGCCACGGCCAAGCTCCTTCGATCCTCCTTCCCCCAACATCCCTCTTAAGCCTTCATTAAGCAGAACAACGTGAGTTTGCCCTTCACAACCTGTTATTGCTGCCGACGTACCCGGTGTTCTCCACGTGCCTTTTTGCCGACCCCATAGGACAGCAATCCCTGTGCTGAGCCCACAGCAGCGTTTGGGGGCTCCCATCCTGCCTCTTTCGGGAACGGGGCGCCCTCAGTCTTCTGGATTTTGGGGCTGCTTGGGTTTCTTTATGGTGCCTCGCAAGCGAACCTGGGCACCTCTGACAACGCAGCACCCAGCGTGTGTGAAATCAGCCGGCATTTCAAATCCACGCCACAGCCTTGCTTTGTCGAAATTGAATTATCGTGCAGTCTGCTGGTGCTTATCTTCTATCAGACACCCTTCTGCTGGTTAATAACTTCATTACGCGCACCCACAAGCTGCCGGCACCGCGGTTTGGTTTCCCTGTTTGTTTTTAACTGCCGGGGTTGGCCACTTCCACATCCACACATCCCAACCTCTGCCGTGCAAGCGTCTTGCACAGATTTCCATAAGGGTCTGGTCCGGGGCTGGCCTCTCCCAGCTTGAGTCACCCTATCAGGTTCTGGCAGTAATTATCAGTAATTAGCTTCTCTCTATTCTTTCCTTCCTTCCTTCCTTCCTTCCTTCCTTCCTTCCTTCCTTCCTTCCTTCCTTCCTTCCTTCCTTCCTTCCTTCCTTCCTTCCTTCCTTTTCTTTCCCTTCTTTCAATTCTTTCTTTTCTTTCCTTCTTTCCTTTTCTCCTTTCTTCTTTTCTTCCTTCCTTCCTTGTTTCCTTCTTTCCTTCTTTTTCTTTCCTTTCTTCCTACCTTCCTTCCTGACCTGAGTGTCTGGTCTCAAGAAAGGGGCTTTTCCCCTCCGGGGACCCTCTCTGAACCCTCTCCAAGTGCTCAGAGTGCTGGCAGCGGTTGTGTTTGTGCGTCTGACTTTGGAGTTCGCTTTGTGCCGAACTGTGTTGGGCAGGAATCCGCCCTATCACTATAAATGTGGGTGATTAGGGTCCAGCAGGGGAGAAGAAAAGCTGCCATGGGATGCACCCAGCAGCACAGACAAAAACAGGGAGGTGAGGAGAGGTTCAAGGAGCTGCTACAAGGAGGGAAGGGCCTGCTGAAGTCCACAAGAGGCTGCCTGTCCATTTCTGTGCTCTTTAGAGACCCCTCGGCAGGGATGTTGTCTCCAGAACTGGCTTCTTCCCTGCGTCTGGGAACTGGGCAGCCTTTCCAGAAACCCCTTGGGGACGGGATGTTTCCCCTCTGTGAGATAATGTTAAACATTGTGTACATTTCTGTGCTGTTCAGGCAACGTTACCTTCTTCTTAGAAGTTCACCAGAACAAAGAAATTGTCCGATTGTGCTTAATTACGACCCGAAGATCGGAGATGAGGAGCCTGAATTGTGCCGCGTGGTTCTTCACTGGCAAGGAGGCGGTGAGGGTGCTCTTTTAGGGAGGTGAGAGAGGTTTTTGTTTTCACCCTGGGCAAAAAACAAGGTGCCCTAGCTATCTAGGGCTGGAAACCACAAGAAATACCAAGCGCTTGAGCTGTCTCCCAGCAGCTCTTTGCTGCCTGGAGCTGACCTCTGCATGCTGCTCTCGGTGGAATGTTCTTCTCCGTGCTTTTAAACTCCAGACAGTTCCTGTTCATTAATTGCT